>NC_136073.1:562185500-562791661 GCF_964261635.1 Lissotriton helveticus
CAATAAATATTAAGAGGAATATTAAACTACAATAGACTATTGCCAAATTACAATTAAAAAATGTCTAAAATCATTTCATCAATATACATTTGTCTAGAGGAGAATTGCACAACAATTTGCAGAAGTAAACCCCATTATACATAGGTGAATACAACTTAATCTTTATAAAGTTATCGCTATGTATTTTGTGCGGATTACCTAAGCCCATCTCAGGGATTTAGCCACGGCAACAGCCATTCTAGGCGTCGGGTCTGTAGATAGAATTCTCAGAGCCTCAGCATGCTTATGTATCCCAAGCAGTTTACATATAGGCTTAATCCACATCGTTCTGGGGTCAGTATACAAAGGACAAAAGAATAAAAAACGACTTAATGACTCTTGTTCCTCCCCACACTTGGGACATCTGTCGTTACCATTTTTTTCTGCCCATTTTACTGTAAAGGATCGTATTGGTAGTGATCCTACCCTAAGCTGGAAATAAAGCTTTCGGTCCTGTTGTTTACCAATTATGTCCCAATATTGTTCCAGTTGAGGATGGTCTTTAATATCCATGAAACGACCAGTTAATTGCGAGGGGAGACCATCTGACCTCTCTTCAGCAATCACCATCTCCCAATACTTTTCTTTAGTGATTTTTTTTAGGGGAATTGGCCGTTTTCCGGATCCTCCCATAGTTCCCTCATTCCCAGTTTGAACAGTATTGATCTGATGGCCTTCAGCCAGTGTATTCTATGGTATAGGTCTTTAGCCATTATCTCCCTTAGTCCCTGAGCATAGTGCTGTAATTCTTCTGTGGTCCATAAACAGCGCCAATACAGTAATGGCCGCAGAAAGGCAAGATCCTGGACTGCCTTTTGTTCCAAGGACCCACATTAGTGGTTTTAAGGGGGTACTTATGGGGACGCTAGTAGCTTTTCGTAGAAATTAATTTTCTGCTAGCGTTAACTTTCTTAGATCTTCGAAACCCCAACGTTCGGCTCCATAAAGGGCCGAACCTAAGACCTTCATCCCGTATACTTCCATTAAGGGGCTAATAGGCTCCGTTGTTGAGGAGGTGAATTTTCTCAAAAGGATACCTGCCTGCTGGCGGAGTTTTAGCACAGCAATATCCAATTGGCTAGACCACCCCAAGTCTTTCTGAAGGGTAACCCCCAGGTAGGTGAAGGCGTCTACCCGCTCCAGCGGGGAACCGTTCATATTGATCACCCCTTTGAAGGGTCTATTGGACCCGCACGTTTTATGGCCAGTCAGGACCATATACTTGGTTTTTGTCGTGTTTATTTCTATGCCCCTATTCAAGCAAAAAACTTCAAACCGCTTCAGTGCTTGCTGGAGTCCACTCGGAGTCTTTGAAATGATGAGCGTGTCGTCCGCGAACATGAGGATCGGAACCTGCTCGCCAGACATCGCGGGGGCATCAGTCGGGACCAGGGAGAGGAAATCCGCAACCCCATTCAAGAAGAGCGAGAATAAGGTTGGTGCCATAACGCATCCTTGCCTCACTCCACGCTCTACCGGAAAGGGCTCCGTAACCTCCCCCTGACAACCCCACCGGACCCGAGCGAAGGTGTCCTCATGCAGGCGGGCAATCAGACTCAGCAGTTCAGGTGCCATCCCCAGCTCCGCTAGGACTTTCCATAGTATGTTACGAGGGACCAGGTCGAAAGCCGCTTTTAAGTCGACAAAAACGGCATACAAGGTACCCTTTTCCAGGACCACGGTACACCAGTATAACATAATAAACCGGAAGACCTGGTCTATGGTACTTGTTTTTGGGCGGAAACCAGCCTGTAGGTGACTCAAAATATTGTCATTATCCATCCAGGTCTGGATTCTGTCCAAAACTAGCCGTCCCATAATCTTTTGTAAACAGTCAATTAGACTTATTGGTCTATAGTGGGCTGCGAGCGACTTATCACCCTTTTTATACACCGGCACTATTTCTGCCCCTTTCCATGAGATAGGTACTTCCATCCCTTGGGCTATGGCATTTGCCAGATACAGGATATATAATCGCCAACGCCCTCTATTGTTCAGAAATAAATCTGCGCGGACACAATCCATGCCGGTAGCACGGCCCTCAGTGACCTGGTCCAATGCCCTGTCCACATCACTCCGAGAAAAGATAGGCTCCTTATACACAGTATGGACAAAAGCTTTTTTGCTATTACCATTAGCAATAGCAGCGTATTGGGGCTTAAAGTAGCCAACCCAAGAATTACGATCAACATTATTATGGGGACTCTCTCGATATCCTTCCCTATCCCATTTAAAAATTTCCCCAAAAAGTTTGGGGTTCTTGGCAGAGCACGCCACTTTCAAATCCTGCCACAGGCCCTCTTCCCAAGCCTTTTTAGCGATATGTTGCTTGAGCCTATAGTTTGCACGAGCCAATCTTATTGTACCCATATCTTTGGACTATCGGGCTAGACCCAACTCTCTCCTAGCTTGGCGACAGGAGCCGTCATACCAGCTCTCTGGTTTTTTAGTTTGAATTCTTCTTTTTCCTAAGCTAGGTTTACAAAAGTAGGTTTTCAGTTTTACAAAGAGCCTATTGTGTGCCTCTAATAAAAGATAAGGGGGAGATCCATTCTGGATAACTTCCTCCATAGCCTTTAGAGCTCCTTCCAGGTCCCCCTCGATGTTACAAATTATTTCCTGGTGCTCTGCGACTTGACACCATTTGAGGTGGCGCTCATCATTTGCCATGACCAAATCCGGGTAGGATCAGCCTCTATATGAATACCCAGATTAAACTTTGCACTCAAGGGATTATGGTCACTTTCGATGCGAGTCACCACTTCCATGTCAAGGAGCATAGACCACATCTTGAGAGGGACGAGTAGATAGTCAATGTTGCTTACCCTAGCACCATTGTCAAAAGTTTCCTTCCCCATTTTATCTGACAATGTGCGCCCATTGGCAGCCATCAGCTCGTTTTCCATGTAGAGGCCCTTTAACTGGATAGCAGCCTCAGTCCATTTTCTAATGGGTTTAGTACCGAGCTGAGGAACTCCCCACCTGGTGTCCTCCTCCTCTGTTAAATGTATATCGTCCAGACCAAGGGGTTCAAAAGTGGTTTTGAAGTCACCAGCAATCAATGACATTATGTTATTTGGGGTAGCCTGTAGTATTGTGTCAAGGTTAGCTACAACTTCCGATTTCTTGCCAACTTGAAGCCCCCTAGCATATACATTAGGAATGTCGATTTCTAAATTAGCATGAAATCTAATTCTGACACCAAGAATATCATTACATATAATAGGGAGCAACTGGATGTTACATTTTAGAGACTGCTTGACCCATATCACTAAACCCCCCATAGGTCGCCCTTTAGTTTTTTTTACAGCAGGGACAAAAAAATTCAAATAGCCCACTCTGAACATTGGATCTACCGCCCAAGCTTCTTGGAACAGACAAATATCGAAGTGGTCAATGAAATCTGCCCAAGTCTGCGAATTAAGTTTCGACCCCAAACCTGCCACATTCCAAGACACCAGAGATGACTGGCACAACGGTCCATCCAATGTTATACCCAATCTGCCCCGTTTGGGACATCCCCCTGAGATATATTTAGTGTTAAACTGTCTATTCAAGGACTGCTCCACCACTGGGACCTCAGAAATGATATCACATGTGTTACTTTGGCCATGCTCTGCCAACCCTTCGTCATTACTGCTCTGGACGAGCACAATCCCTTTCCTAACCTCCATCCCTCCCCTGTTACCCGGGATAGATTTTTGGAGTTCGGACTGTCAATCGCAGTCCCCTAGCCCCGACAGGGGCTGGAATCTGTTGAACAACATTATATTCCCTAAGGGGCGAAAGTTAGTAACAGGTCCCTGAGAAAACAAATCCCTCTCAAAGGAAACCGGGATAGGGGGCCCATAGAAGTAAGCTAAGGGTAGAGCTTGTATCCCATTGGACAGATCATTGTGTGGCCAATTACAAATAAAGTTAACAAATGCCTGGTTTCTGAAATTACTAATGATGCAGTCTCCTGCTACCGTCTTGCATCCCTTGCCTATCCAGCTGACTCTCCGTGCTCCCATAATTTCACCTCGCATGTTGGCTGGCAATGGGCGATACTTGTTTAGCCAGAATATACACTTATGTTTTAGGTCTGGGTATGATTCTCGTTTCCCTCGAGCTAGTGGGGGGACCCCTATGAGGACTACCACAAAGGGGGCTGATTGGGAAGGGAGGTCAATATAAGGTAAGGGAGGCTTGCTATGAGCCCTGGTTAAAGCAGAAGGATTTAGCTGTTTATCTTTCAACTTAGTACCATCACCCAGATTTTTCTCTTTACTCAATAGATTTGCTCCCATCCCTATATGCTTCAAAGCCGGCGGAGCGTCTGTCCGCAACAAAGTACTTTGTGGCGTCCCTCTAGCTTGATTTATTTTCCCCACTCCTATCTCAGCGGCAGGTAGTATATTAGTAGTTTGCCCCTTGTTAACAGCCAGAATTGGCCTTGCTATCTGGCTTGACCCCGTACCACTGTTGGAATTAGATGGACCATTGTCCACAGGGTTTTTTTGTCTTGCGGTATGAGCACTGCGACTTAATCCTGCCTGTTTCTGTACTGATACCAATGACAGTTCAAGGCACACCAGTCTATTTTCAATAGAGTCCAGCCGTTCATGCAATGGGTGACACATTTTCTTAAAGGTACTCTCCAGTCTTTTCCAGAAAGAAGGACCCAACTCCAAGTATGGATCGTCCCCCCTAGTGTCCAAATGGCTTCCCTGCCCACTTATATCTGCCCTTTCCACTTGTAAGGGGATGATTGATGGCATCACTGTTGGATCTTCAGATGGGGCATTATTTTTACAAGATTTTGCCTTCTTCCCTGCAGCATTCGTTTGTGGACCAGGGCGTTTCCTTTTTACTTGCTCCCTCCCCTTGAGCTGGACCATAATAGGTTTTACCTGACCAGCAGATCGAGTCTTAATTTTAGGGGATGGGCTTCTGACCGTATTGCTACTAAGCACTCCTTCTCCTGGCGAAATGTCACTTATGTTCATGATAGTAGCTGATTGAGGTGGAGTAGTAGTTACCACTCCTGATGGAGGATCGAACCCTGTGAATCGGTTGGTAGGTGAATCGGTGATTTGGCATGTGCCAAGGGGCCCAGGGAAGACCTTTTATCAAACGAAGTGTCCAAGGATAGTCTATTTTTGGTAAGTTCAATGTCTTTGGCAAGTGCATTTGATACCCTTATAAGAAAATTATCAAGGGTTCCCAGTAATGAGCCACCAGTTGATTTCCTGCTACTAGGTCCACCATCTAGTGAGGTAGCCATCCTTTCTAGTCCTTGTGTAATACTTATTTGGGTGGCTAATGTTGGGTGACTAGCTTTCAAATACTTTATAAAGTTACACTGACCTTTATATTATTGTGGCAGGTGTCAGAGGGGTGGCCCGTCCCGTCCTTGAGCGGTCTTGAACGGGTTTAAACGGGCCCGCCCTTGGCCCGGGCTTCCCCCGGCTCGTCCCACTCGCGTCCCGCGATGCGCGCTGCTGTGCTGGGATTTGTACCACCTGTGGAGGGCGTGACGGAGGTACCTTCTAGCCCAGGTGGATTATGGGCGTTGTTGTTGTTGCCTCCCTCTTGGTCCACGATCCCCCCAGCTACGAGCGTTTCCCGCGAAGCGGGAAATGCGAGATGTGGATGAGTCAGCAGATGAAGGTAGGAGCGTGATTCTGCTTGTAGCCTCCAAAGTCCGATATTCTATCCTCCAAGTGCGGGCAGAGTTTAGCAGAGTGCAGAAATGCAGGTTGTCCCAAGTATGTAGCACTCCGAATGCAAACTGTCAACAAGGAACATTGCGGCCATGTAGCCCGCAATGGAGTTTGTTACTTACAACTCTACAAAATCAGTGGTAGAAGTGGGCAGGATCGGAAGGGCACGGCATGCCCCTACTTAAAAAAATTATTTCAGTCCGTCCCCCTACTTCTTTCTTAGAAAAAAGCATCCCGGGACGGCAAGAATAGTCCAATTTAAAAACAATAACTTTTTCTTTCAGCTTCCAGGGACGGCTCTCACTTCTCGCACAGACTGTGGGCAGGCCCATTGTTATTCCGATTGAGGCTGAGTATCCCCTTTCGAATGACAATGCGCCCGCCCTCTGCCTTTAGCATATCATGCTGAGTTAGTGATTACAGAGGAGCTTTCCCCAGACAGAGTACTGTGGGAGACGTGCCATCATGTGGAATTTGTCAATGTTATACACAGAGTGAACTGGGCAGGAGCAATGAAGGGACAGAAGAGGAGACAAGAAAGGAGAGGTGATGGGGCAGGGGTGGTGACTGGGCAGGTGAAGTAACGGGCAGGAGAAGTGACAGCGTAGGAGAAGTGACAGGGCAGGGAAACTGAAGGGGCAGGTAGAAGTGACAGGGAAGGAGAGGCAACAGAGATGGAGAGGTGACGGGGCAGGAGAGGTGATGGGGCAGGAGAGGTGACCGGGCAGGACAAGTAACTGGCAGGAAAAGTGACGGGGCAGGAAAAGTGACGGGGCAGGAGAGGTGACGGGGCAGGAGAGGTGACGGGTCAGGAGCAGTGACGGGCCAGGAGAGGCGACGGGACAGGAGAGGCGACAGGAAAGGAGAGGTCACAGGAAAGGAGAGGCAACAGGAAAGGACAGGTGACGGGGCAGGAGAAGTGATGGGGCAGGAGAAGTGAACAGGGCAGGAGCGGTGAATGGGGCAGGAACAGTGAACGAGGCAGGAGCGGTGAACGGGGCAGGAGCGGTGGACGGGGCAGGAGCAGTGACGGGGCAGGAGCGGCAACAGGAAAGGAGAGGTGTCTGGGCAGGAGAGGTCACTGGGCAGGAGAGGTGACTTGGCAGGAGTGGTGACTGGGCCAGAGTGGTGACCGGGCAGGAGTGGTGACCGGGCAGGAGCAGTAAAGGGGCAGGAGCGGTGACGGGGCAGGAGTGGTGACGGGGCAGGAGTGGTGCCGGGGCATGAGCGGTGAACGGGGCAGGAGCAGTGACGGGGCAGGAGCGGCAACAGGAAAGGAGAGGTGACTGGGCAGGAGAGGTGACTGGGCAGGAGAGGAGACTGGGCAGGAGTGATGACTGGGCAGGAGTGATGACCGGGCAGGAGTGATGACCGGGCAGGAGTGGTGACCGGGCAGGAGCGGTGAAGGGGCAGGAGCGGTGACGGGGCAGGAGCGGTGACTGGGCAGGAGCGGTGACTGAGCAGGAGCGGTGAAGGGGCAGGAGCGGTGACGGGGCAGGAGCAGTGACGGAACAGGAGCAGTGACGGGGCAGGAGAGGCAACAGGAAAGGAGCAGTGACTGGGCAGGAGCGGTGACGGGGCAGGTGCAGTCTCCGTGCAAGAGAGGTGACGGGGCAGGAGCAGTGAAGGGGCAGGAGCAGTGACGGGGCAGGAGAGGCAAAAGGAAAAGAGAGGTGACTGGGCAGGGGAGGCAACTGGGCAGGAGAGGCGACTGGGCTGGAGAGGTAACTGGGCAGGAGAGGTGACCGGGCAGGAGAGGTGACCGGGCAGAAGCGGTGAACGGGCAGGAGCTGTGAATGGGCAGGAGTGGTGACGGGGCAGGGAAATGACAGGGAAGGAGCAGTGACAGGGTAGGAGAAGTGACTTGTGCATATGTTCTTTGCCTATTTATTTATGTACTATTGCATGACATCCACTGATGTGTCTGCAAAGCATACCTGTTTCCCTGAATTTTTGTCCTGAATTTTGACCTCCTGTCCTGAATTTTTGTCCTGAATTTAGACCCCTTGTCCTGAATTTTTACTCACCATCCTGAATTTGCGCCCACGCCATTGTTCCTGCTTATATTTTGCACGCTTTACATAAACCTGTATTCCCTATGAGTATTGGCTTTTTCCTGAATTAAACCTCAAATAAACATGTTTATCAATTGTTTGAATTAAATAACGTTATAAGCTGTAACTGGTAAGTGAAATGCTAAACGTACAAAAAATTGGGATGTTTTGCGATTTCTAGCCACACCCCTGACTCCGCCCACTGATCAAATCTTCGGTTATTCCCGACCCCTGATTCTGCACCCACAGTTCCCCTACTTTTTATTCCCCACTTCGACCACTGTATACAATCCAACCAAAAAGCAGACACAAAAGAGCATTTCAGAACCATCCCGTTCAGCACAGTTTTGCCATAAAGCCTGCGATATTCACTAATGAATCCACAAAGAACGACAGCTTCGCGCCCACACACACAAGCGCTCCAGCGTCTTGTACGCACAACAGATCCAAATTCACCTGTTGGGTACAACAGATGCAGTTATTATGCTTTGGCTCCCTCTGGAGTCACAGCAGTGAAAAAGCAGCACTCCATTTGTAAAACAATTCTGCAATAATTGCACGTGGCAGAACAAGCTTTCTTAAATGGCATGCCAAGTTATGACGCATTTCACACTCTATTATACCTTCTCAAGCTGCACAGGTTATTGTGATGTATTTAAGTTAATGCGTGTGAGAAGTTAGCCTGGCATATGATGTCCACTATTCTAGTGGGCACCTTGCACCAGTCTAATTGACCCTTATTGATGGTGGTTGTAAAGTCAACCTTATAGAAATGCTATCCTAGTGGTAGCATGGACCAGTAGTCATAGGCTAAGACTGCAGAGAGCATGGGAAGCAAGCTGTTTCACCAATTATAATCCCTTGAGTACCAAATGAAAGGACACCACACAAGGTATATATCAAATATATATATGTATTTATTTCTAACACAACCCCTCTGCACTCTTTATGAGGTCAGAGGTCAAAATACATCACAAGTTACTCAATTAGCATACGATAAGTTGCACATAAACAGTTATTCCCTAGGGGCCTCACGAACCATATAATAAGAAAGTGGTATAAGAACCACGTGAGAGTTAGACAGCAGGCCTAGGGCCTGTAGAATCACTGGGACTACGCTAAACAACCAAAGGCTAGAAAGTAGGAGGCCCACGGGAGACGCGTGCAGTGTTTAAACACAGTCGCGAGTTACCATTGACTTATAATGGGAAACGAAGAAGTTACAAAGTTACTGTTTAAGAACACTTCCGGATGGACTAGGATGGAACCCTTTTAAACTAGGACACTTCGACAATCAAGACCCACGGGAGCACCGGAGTACTCGTGTTACCTCACCCAGGGAAGCCGGGTGCATAGGTGTCTTTTCGTGTCGGGTTTCGTCGTTGTTTTCTATGGCGATCTGCAAAGAAGTGCTGCAGGCGACCATAGAAAAAGGTCCAGGTGGATCCAAGGGTGGATCGGGGATGTGAAGAACCTGAAAGCAGAGGGGACAGAGTCTGGGGCACTAGCCAGTGACCAGGAAGGAACCAGGGAGGAACCAGTCGATGCTGCGTGCTTGAAGGTGAAGAAGGTGAGTTTGTCTCTTCAACCACGTAGTCCAGGAGGCTTCGACGATGACCCAGCACTGGATTCAAGCTGTCTCACAAAAGATCTAGTTAACTGCAGTGTCGGTATCCGGATTGGACCCAACAAGCCTTGGTAACCGCAACCCATGCAGGATGTCAAGATTGACTCTGTTGCAGACCAGCAAGGTCTGTGGCACTTCTCCTTTGAAGGGAAGCTGGAGCAAGCCTGGAACAACTAGGAAAGCAGTTTAGTTTAAATGAAAAGTCTTCAGGGGGCTCACTAGCCAATGGGCAAGGAACTTGGAAGATGCATCAAGCTGAAATGCAAGAGCAGGCCCCACGTGGCACTCGTGGATTGTGGAGGGCTGAGCTTCGGTGCAAATAGTGCTCGGGTTTGGCGCTTCTCATACTCCAATGCACAACTGTGAAGGTACCTCAGTAGTTGAGCAGTTAGCAAAATGCAGAATGTCCAGGGTGTCCGGTCACACGTCTCTCGTGTCTGCCACGGGTCTCAGCTTTGCTGTAGATGTGGGTCAAAGTTAGAGAAGTCTGAGAGTCCAGTTCTTGTGTTGCTGAGTGTTCGGGTTCCGGAAGGAGTGTCGACAAAGCGGACTGGCAAGTTACTGGTGGTGCCTGTTTGCACAGGGTGGTCACTCCTTGACCACAAGGGAGATGTCTTCCGTTTTCTAGTCAGAATAGAATGTCTAAGGTCCAAGAGTTCTGTATCAAAATTTCTTTCCAGGATAATCTAAAGTCCTGGGGACACAGCTCCTATACTTATACTAAGCTAAGGGGCTGGATTACCTGCCTAGGTCCCTCCTATGGGTGGACCTGGGAAGGAGGTGGTTACACCCCTTTCCCTTTGTCCAGTTTTGCGCCAGAGCTGGGGCAGGAGTGCCCCAGCAACTGGTTTGAACCGGGCTATGCAAGGAGCACCTTGTGTGCCCCATGCAGCCCTCCCTGTCCCAGTACACATCTGCCTGTCTGGGGAGGTGCTGGCACCTCCCTGGACAGGAAACCTATTGTACAGGCCTCCCCTGCCGGAGTTTCGTCCAGCAGCAGTGTAGGAAGGTAGATCCCTGACTATGGTTGCCCCCAACTTTTTGCCTGGTGTTTTGCTGGTTTTCTGACTTAGTTGACCTGGGGCCCTGCTATTCAGGACCCCAGGCCTACTGCTCTCTCTGTAAAATGGATTCCATGTACCCTAGGTACATATCCAATTGGATACTGAGTCACCTTATCAGTCCCTGTACAGTGTACCGTAGGTACCCAGGGCATAGGTGTACCCAGGGCCTACCAGGGGCTGCAGCATGTATTATGCCACCCCTGGCTGGCCATCCAAATCTGACACAACTGGCTGCTTGACAGCTGGGGCAAGGTGGTGTAATCACCCTTTGCTTTAGATATAGTATACCTATATCTAACCCCAAAATGGACACACAGATCTCCTATCAGTCACTCCTATGGCAGGCCTTAACAATCCTGAAGGCAGAGTGCTTGGAATCGTGTGAGATGGTGCTCTGGCATGAGCTGAGCCTGTCTGCGGCTTTCGGGATCTATCCCTTAGCCGTTTCCATGATTTCGCATACCATATACTCTTAAGTGCATTATAATCCTCGCGGTTATATGCCAACTCTGGTATCGCTTTCTCAAAACATGTCGAGTAAGGTGTCATACGAATTGGAATACTAACCCCTCGCCAATTCTGGCGACTGGGTTAGCATTCCACCCTTCTAGAGGGACACGACATGTATGTAACCTGTAACCCCGGTTAAAGTCCAACAGAGCCTTAGCTCCACAAAATGGATGCTGCCACCGAGACACAAGTCTGCCCTCCTGCTGCTGGGAGTCCTCCCAGAGCAGGAGGCAAGGACAAAGGGTTTCCTGCCAGGGGCGGTGCCAGCACCGTCCCAGACAGGATTTTGTGTATCCTAGGTAGGCAGGGCTTCAGAGGAAGGTGACTGCAAGTGGCACCCCGTTGCTCACTGTGCATAGGCCGGCTGAAACCAGTTCCAGGGGCACTCCAGCCCCTGGCCTGGGGAAAGCCCGCCAAAGGAGAGGGGTGTAACCACCCCCCTCCTGGTCCCACCCATAGGCAGGACTTAGTCGCGTGCCGGCCCCCTTTTCCCAGATAAAGGTAGGAGCAGGCCCCCTTCCAAATTAGATTATCTTTGGAATCAAGACACGACTTTCTGCGAAAGGACTTCAAGATTTCTTCTTCAAGATTCTCCCTTGTGACTAAGGAGTAGTCACCCTGCATCCGCAGGCACCATCTCAAGAACACTGCGGTCTGCTGCACGTCCTTCCTCCGGAATCCGACTGCCCAGCTCGACAAGACCCGGCTTCCCTGGCACCTCCGACCTCTACTCACCTCTACAGCCAAGCTGAGAACCGTGAGTGCGACGAGACCTCAAGGGACTGACTATTGCCAAGACTGCACGACTTCTTCACAGCAAGCCCGCCGAGTAATCTACTGGCGAGTGCTTTGGGGTCCGAGAAGCCCCGACCCTGAGCAGCTCCAGCACCGAAGAGCAGCCCCCCAGCATCTCCACGATCGGCGTGGGGCCCTTCTGCTTTTTGCTGCTCACCGCGTTGTTTGGCTACTAGCCCGCTGGCTTGTGGCCTTCTGAACGACGCCCGACGACATCACTGCTGCTGGTCTGGTTGCTCCAGACTGGCTCTTGCTCCCTTCCAGAAGAGGAGCACCCCGGACCCTCCTGGTCCACTCAAGACGCCATTTTGAGTCCACCACGTGGGCTTGAATTAGCCAAGGCTTTGTTGCCCAATCCTGGGTCCTTCGACGCCGACAGCTTCATCAGTGCTTAATTTGTGCCGGTGCTTTCCGGTGCTTAGCACCGGCACTTAAATATCAGGGCCGGGGCTACGCATCAGCTGCGCTCACACCCACATTGATTTGTTTCATAAAAATAACTATACGTGTATATACCTTTCACTGCCTTTATTGTTGAACTCGTACTCTCTGCAACCAAAGGCACGGCCGGCGGCCGCAGCGTGTTTTTTCATGCGTATGTATCCCGCCGGCCGCCGAGTGTGAGTCATACTGTCATCACCGGTGTCGGGGCGTTTAAACGGTTTAGTATTGCGAGTGCGACTTGCAAGTTGCGAGTGAGTGAGTGCCCGTCCTCCGTGACTCGCATTTCTTCTTAATCACGCGAGGTAGCACTAGCAGCCCTGCTGCCCCTACCCAGGCCAAGAGGTGGGGCCAGGCTGGAGGTTCTGATGGGGGAAGGGGGATGTGCGAGCGGAAGCGTGCGCAGATTTATTTCACTTTGGCTCAGGCTGCCACGCCCAAGCATAATCACCGCGCTGCGCAGTTACAACGGCAGGCGGCAGCTCCCCACGCCATGGCCCACGAGTCATCCACATTAAGTTAGCCTGCCTGCCCCGGCCGACAGCGACCAACAACAACGACGAAGCCGAAGGGCAGAGCTGGCTGCCTGTCCTGGCTGTGCTGCAACTGCTGAATGCCGTTACCGTCCGGACACCGAGAGCATAAGAAAGGTGCGGGGTGAGTGATTTTCCTAATGAGGAAGAATACACACGTTTATGGATCATTTATTTTAGTTGCCTGTGTGGCAAGTGGCTTGGGTTTTAGTAACTGCGGAATGACAAAAAGCCTGCATTCAAACCCTCTAAATCAGCAACCCCTTTAATCAGTGCCCGGTGTTTTCCGTTGTCGAGACTGATGTTGGTATCCCCGAATCTCTTGAGATACTTCCACAAGCAGCTTCGACTGTTAAGGGTGGAGTTACAAGTTGTGCTGCATGGCCATAGCCGGTCAACAATCAGCACATGTGTGTGTCCAATTACAAGCCCTCCTCGAGGCACAACTGGAGTAGGAAAGCTGGTCTGGGGGGTCGTAAGATGCAAGGGATGAGTTCGGATGGGGGTTGGGCCGTAAAGGTACAAGAGTAGAAATATAAAGGGCAATGCAGTGGGAGTAAATGGCCTGGCTGGTGTTGTGAGTAGTAAGGTGCAACTCTGGCATTGTACAGGGCAAGGCTTTGGTAGTAAGAAACAAAGCAGGGGGAGTATAGAACCCGGGGTTAGGAGAGGCTCGAGGCTGGTCTGGGGGTCGCAAAGTGCAGGTGCTTAGTCTAGGAGAGACTGTGTTGGAGGAGGTAAGATCGGTGCAAGACTGGCATTATATGCAGTAGTAAGGAAGAGTGCAGGGAGAGTAACGGGCCTGTCTGGGATAAGAAAAAATGGCATCCGGTTTGTGAGGTGTAAGAGCTGGCTGGGCTGGTGGAAGCAAGGCACAAAAATACGGGGAATAAATGCTGGCTCCTCCTCTATTATTAAAACACCGGCATGGCATCACTCATCTAAATTAGCAGTGGAGTGGACACTCTGTAATTAGATTAGATTTTAAGGGAGGCAATGAGGGGTTTGAATCTTCAAATGCCTCCTATGAAATACTGACACGCACTGTGCAGAAGTATTTTCTTTAAAAAAAAAATGCCTACCATCAGAGAGAGAATTATTCTGGGCAGGGGATGTGAGTGAGACGAGGAATGCGGTGCCTGCCTTTTTGAGCTCCTCTGACTCTATTTGTGCAGCAGCGACTTTCCCATCTCCTGCTTCTCCTGTGGTCCGACCGACCTTTTGATTTATTATCACATCACATTTGTGGAAAGTGAAGGCATCCCAGAGACCATGATTTCCACCCAGCACTCTGCCATGGTTTGTTAAAGGAGCCTGTTCCTGTCATCATACGAATTATGAAATGCTCCTCATGGAGGTTAGAGTTCCTGAAAACTTGAAGCAGACACGACTGTCACCACTACTACAGAAACCATCATTGAGCCCAGTACAGTGCTACAGCACAATATTAGATATCCCCTGTTTGTAAAAAAAATATGGGCAATGTGGTAATAAAGCAAGTTTCATCACACATGGAATGGAAGCCATTGGTCTACTAGAAGACTTGCAGCCTCGGTTTAGATCCCTCCGCGATATATATAAGGGAGCACTTTTGTATGATCGCAGACCAGGGGGAGGCAGCATTACTGTTGTAGGACCTCTCAGATCTGTTTGGACTTTGGTACCATTGATCATAGCACCCCATTGAATCAACAACAGCTTGATGGCCAGGGCATCACATCAGCAAATACTTTTAAGTGGATTGACTAATTTCTCTCGGACAGGACTTTCCTGTAGATGGAGTCCTAGAGTGGCCCAGTTTTTGGGTAGATTTTTATCGTAGCTTCCACTGGGTCAGAATTTATTGGTTTGCTAAATAACTCCCAATCACAAGTTTGTCCCCATTAATGGGAAATAACATGAATTTTTATGCTTAATGGACCAACATCTTTCTGCCGTGAATTTTTACGCTTAATGCACCAACATCTTTCTGCCCTGGAAACTATCAGGCATTTTTCACTTGACAAATTTCACCAGGTTTTACCTGCCGAAATGTATTGGGGGAAGCTATGAAAGTTCAGTGTTAGCCACCAGCCTCCTAATTGTGATATTTGACTAGTAACAGGACTTACCACACAAATTGTAATTAATTGGATCACTCGTTATGAGAACCTATGAGATGGTTGTTATAAAAATCCAATGTATTAAATAGTGTTTAGGACCTAGACCTGGGACCCCCTCCCATAAATGCACAAGACATTAAAAGTGCATTGTTTCCTAACAGGGAGCTAATGTAGACTTTGGCAGCAGAAGAAAGAGCATCATAGCTTGTTGTTGCTAGCTGGTAGGCAAGAAGGAAGAGTCTATAAAGACATTGCACAGATTAGTCATGACCTTGTAAATAGGACTGAAAGTATATGGGGAGTAGAGGGTTGAAGCAGACAGCCAAACATCAGGGTAGTGGAATGAATCTAAAGTCAATATGTGAAATTCACTCAAAAACATGTCCGGCTGAGGTGGATAGAAAAGGTGTAACAAGGATCTCAGTACTCTCTGTTTTTTTAAGCAGCAGGTGCCATGCCCCTCCCTGGCCCGTTGTTTCTTGCTGGCTGCCACTGCCAGTCGCCACCTTCTTGTAAATTAATATAGTGCCAAAACCGATACACATACATCTGCCTACCCTTTAACCTGCCCCGGGCTGGTAACTACACCCCGCTTTAATCTTTTTCAAAATGGTTCACGGGGAACCTCCTATCAAAACCTTACGAAGGCTCCCATTCTGAAATTCAGATCAGGTAATATATTTGACTTTTAGCAGTGCCACTTGAATATGTGGGTGGAGCTAATAGAGTAAGTGGGTGGAGCCAGTGGAGGGAGTGGGTGGAGTCAGAAAACATAGGTGTGGCCTCAGACACAAATTTGAGCACCTGCACTTCATATTTTACAAATTAAGCACTGACTGCTTCATCCATCGTGGGACAGCTCGCCCCTCCATCCTGGTCGCCGACAACGCCTCCTTGTCCGTGAGATCTGCAGAGCACAGCATCGCCCACTCACCTAGTCGAGGTGACTACCATCCGGTGCCCTCCTGGTGCCCCCTGACTACTGGCTAGTAGTCACGAACTTGGTCCCCTCTGCTTTCAGGTGTCATCCATCTTCAAGATCCAGGCTTGGATCACTTCGAACTCTCTTCACTGGTCGCCTGCCAGCATCTTTCTTCCAGGCTCCTGGTTCGTCAACGAGGATTCCCGACGTCTTTTGAGATATATGCAGCTGCAGCCCCTGGGCTAGGTAACTTCGGCATTTCGGTGCCCCAGCATAGCCTCACTATCCAAGGGTCAGGATCCACTTTCGTTTTCTCCCTACCAGGTCGGGTTCGCCCGTGAACACTAACTTTAACTTTACTAGCTATCATAGACTTTGTCCCGCATCCCGCGTGAGAGTGCACACTCTGCACCCGAGTCCCCTGGGCCTCCTAGAAGTAATCTAACGATTCTATAGTCAAGTCCTAGCGATTCCAAAGCCTATTAGTACTGTACTTACCTGCTAGTAATTTCGCATTTCACTTTCAGAGTATATGGTTTTCCGTGCCCCTCGGGCATTTGTATATACTGTGCTAACTTAAGTATTTTCGTAAGAGTTTTGTTGTGTGCTTAGCTCCCTGACTCATAAAGAGTTCAGGGTAGTCTTGTTATAAATAAATACACTGTTTATTTTCATAACAACTTGTGTGGTGTCCTTTCACTGGGTGTTCAAGGGGTAATGTGATGGTAAAACAGCTGGCTTAACACGCCCTCTAGAGTCTTAGCCTTAGACTGCTCGTATCCATGCTACTAGGATAGCTGGTCTATATGGTTGACTTACAACCAATCATCAATAAGGGTTGTTTGGACTGATATATAGTGATCACTAGAATAGTGAGCACTGCACATCAGGCCAACTTCTCACATTGGTGAGCAGCGGTTGGGATTTGAGCTTGCTGTTGTTTTACCACACATATCCTGAGAATATCTTGTGAAAGATCACATAAGTACTAAAGGTACATATAACTTAGCTTAGAATACTCTGAGTTCTACTGAACCAGCTGTTGTAGCTCCTAGGGCCTAGCACACCCTAAACTACAACTCTAGCAAGGGATCAGTAGGTAAACATATAGTGTAGGTAAGTGCACCACTTACACCTCACTAGAAAAGCATGTCTACCCATGGAGAGTCTTCAGAGACTCCCCTTGTGGTTATTGACCCTCCACAGGTCAACTCAAGATATGCAGCTCTCAATTTCCAGGAGCTGAGACACTTGTGTACCTCCAGGAAATTGAAACAGGGGTCTAACCCCACCACTCCCTTTCTCTTGGGTCTCTTAGAGACTTATGATGCTAGGCAAGCATCTCAGGGAGATGGGAGTATGCCAGCCTTAGAAGGGCACCTTGGTGATCCAGACCTCCCCAACACTGCCAATGCAGTTGAGGAGGAGGATCAAGAGGAACTCTCTGGGGATGAGGTAGACAAAGGTCTTGAGGTAGTCAGAAGGCTAACTAGGGCCAACTTAGACTTGCTTGTGCTAGGATCTGGGGGACCCCCAGTAGTGACCCTAAGTAGGCCTAACATTGGAGTTAGGAGAGATAGAACTCTTTCTAGGGACTCCATTAGATCTCTGCACTCTAATGCCTCTTCTCAGGGGAGAAGGAACTCTCCCCAGAGGAGATTGACTTCCCCTCAGAGAAGAGAGCATGAAGCAAGGATGAGACAAGCTAGACTGAGGATTGAAAGGGAAGAACTTGCCCTGGCCAAAGAAAAGCTTGCATTTGCTAGAGAGCAGCAGATGAGTGGGTTAGCTCCCACTGGTGGCAGCAATCTCCCAAGAGATAAAGAGAAGGGTTTAGATACTAAACACCTGACTAAGATAGTGCCCCCCTTTAGACAAGGGGATGACATCCAGAAATGGATGGCTGCTTTGGAGAGGGCCTGCACTGTGCAGTGCATTCCACAGAGTCAGTGGGCAGCTATACTGTGGCTCTCCTTTGATGGTAAAGGTAGAGATAAGCTCCTCACTACAAGAGTGGAGGATGCTAATGATTACCAGGTCCTGAAAAATGCACTGGTTGATGGGTTTGGCTTAACCACTGAGCAGTACAGGTTGCTGTTCAGAGACACCCAGAAAACTCAGTCTCAGGCCTGGTCTGACTTTGTTGATGGTGCCACTAAGGCTTTGGAAGGCTGGCTACTGGGTAGTAAGGTTACTGATTTCAAGGGATTGTATAATCTAATTATGAGAGAGCAAGTCTCAAATAATTGTCAGAACCAGTTATTACACCAGCACCTGGTAGACTCTGATCTGACCTCTCCACAAGAATTGGGTAAGAGGGCAGACAAATGGGTCAGAACCAGGATTAGGCCCAAGAACCAAGGTGGTGACCAGAAAAAGGAATCAACCAAGCCTCAAGAGAAGGGTGTGAATAAATCTACAGATCAAACCACATCAGGGCCCCAAAAATCCTCTGAGGGGGGTGGGTCCCAGAATCCTTCCAATAACCAGAAGAAACCTTATTGTTATCCCTGTAAACAGGTGGGTCATTTAAAAACTGACAGCAGTTGCCCAAAGAATAACAATAAGGAGAACATACCCCCAAGTAACATTCCCAAACCTCCTGTTACTACTAGTAGTAATCCCCCAGGTGGTGGGAGTGCCCCCAAGAATTTGGGTGCATTTACTTTGGGAGTTCCTGGGGACTCTGGCCTAACCAGGTCCCCAAACTTAGATACTCTTGTCTGTGAGACTGGCATGGGGTTTGCCAACTTCACAACTTGTCCCAACACTTTGGGCAAGTACAGACAAGAGCCCCTCATCAATGGTATAAAAGCTGAGGCCTATAGAGATACAGGGGCTAGCATCACTATGGTGACTGAGAGTCTAGTCCCCTCAAGGCAACTTTTACCTGGTGCCACATACCAGGTGACCAATATTGATGGAGTACAGAGAGATCATCCCATGGCAGTGGTCAATCTCAGCTGGGGAGGTGTCACTGGCCACAAGAGAGTGGCAGTGTCACCAAACTTGCCTGTAGATTGCCTACTGGGGAATGATTTAGAGCTCTCAGCCTGGGCTAAAGTAGAGCAAGAAACCCATTCTAAAATGGTAAACATCCATGGTAAGGTTAGTGGGGCAGTGATAGCCACAGCCCCAGTCCAAGATGTCCTCCCTGAACAGGTCAGGAGGGTTGTGCCAGTCACAACCCAATCTCAGACAACTTCCTTCCCAGAACAGGTTGTCAAGGCTGTAATGGTAACAGCCCACACCCAAACTGAGCCCCCTCCTGAAAAGGTTGGGAGAGTTGTGATGGCCACAGCTCAAACTCAGACAGATGATAGTGTTGTGAAGCCTGAAACTATGGATCACTCCACTCAGACAGAGAGCATTGAGGAGGAAGAAAAATCTCCCTCCCACCAGACTTTAGGAAAGGATCAGCCTCCTCAGGGAACTGATCTGACCCCTTGTGAAGAAACTGCCACAGAGGTAGTCAGGCCTAGCCTGGCAGAACCCCTGATGTCAGTGGACCCTTCCAAGGTGGGACCCAGTCTGGAGCAGGTAACCTGCCCCTCTCTCCCCTGCCTCAGTCAGCCCAGGGCTGTAGAGGTCAGGGAGGCCAGTGTTGGACCCCAAAGGGCCCCCTGTCCAAAAGAATTCCCCAATCAGCAGATTAAGGGCACTGAAGCTAGTAGTCCTAGCCAAGTGAAAATAAAACATACTCCTGAGGGATCCCCCTTAAAATTAGTTAGGGACCTCCCACAGATGGACACTGTTGGGCACAGCCAAACTTGGGACCTGAGGGCCCCAGACCTGACCTGTCCCTCCAGTAAGCCAAACAGAGGGACCCAACCTCCAGCTGTAGGTAGCCAGAGGTTGACCTTGAGAGCCCAAAACAACTCAGTCTTTGAAAGAAAGGCCTCTATGGTGGAAAATGATTGGAGGAAGCTGAGCCCAAAATTAGTGGAGCCTCACTTCAGTACTCCATTTCAGCACCAGCCTTTTACTTTGCCAAAGCACACCACAGATAGAGATTCCCTATGGTGGAGACCCTCAGACACCCTTAGGGTGAGGGATTGCTTAGTGGACCATGAGATAGGGGGTAACCATGCCAGTGCTGGTACTTCCTTATATGGCCACTCAGGCAATATAGGCTTACCTGGCAAGGATAGCCTTATCTCCTTTCGTTTGGGGGGGGGGTTATGTAGGAAGGTAGATCCCTGACTATGGTTGCCCCCAACTTTTTGCCTGGTGTTTTGCTGGTTTTCTGACTTAGTTGACCTGGGGCCCTGCTATTCAGGACCCCAGGCCTACTGCTCTCTCTGTAAAATGGATTCCATGTACCCTAGGTACATATCCAATTGGATACTGAGTCACCTTATCAGTCCCTGTACAGTGTACCTTAGGTACCCAGGGCATAGGTGTACCCAGGGCCTACCAAGGGCTGCGCATGTATTATGCCACCCCTGGCTGGCCATCCAAATCTGACACAACTGGCTGCTTGACAGCTGGGGCAAGGTGGTGTAATCACCCTTTGCTTTAGATATAGTATACCTATATCTAACCCCAAAATGGACACACAGATCTCCTATCAGTCACTCCTATGGCAGGCCTTAACAATCCTGAAGGCAGAGTGCTTGGAATCGTGTGAGATGGTGCTCTGGCATGAGCTGAGCCTGTCTGCGGCTTTCGGGATATATCCCTTAGCCGTTTCCATGATATCGCATACCATATACTCTTAAGTGCATTATAATCCTCGCGGTTATATGCCAACTCTGCTATCGCTTTATCAAAACATGTCGAGTAAGGTGTCATACGAATTGGAATACTAACCCCTCGCCAATTCTGGCGACGGGGTTAGCATTCCACCCTTCTAGAGGGACACGACATGTATGTAACCTGTAACCCCGGTTAAAGTCCAACAGAGCCTTAGCTCCACAAAATGGATGCTGCCACCGAGACACAAGTCTGCCCTCCTGCTGCTGGGAGTCCTCCCAGAGCAGGAGGCAAGGACAAAGGGTTTCCTGCCAGGGGCGGTGCCAGCACCGTCTCAGACAGGATTTTGTGTATCCTAGGTAGGCAGGGCTTCAGAGGAAGGTGACTGCAAGTGGCACCCCGGTGCTCACTGTGCATAGGCCGGCTGAAACCAGTTCCAGGGGCACTCCAGCCCCTGGCCTGGGGAAAGCCCGCCAAAGGAGAGGGGTGTAACCACCCCCCTCCTGGTCCCACCCATAGGGCAGGACTTAGTCGCGTGCCAGCCCCCTTTTCCCAGATAAAGGTAGGAGCAGGCCCCCTTCCAAATTAGATCATTTTTGGAATCAAGACACGACTTTCTGCGAAAGGACTTCAAGATTTCTTCTTCAAGATTCTCCCTTGTGACTAAGGAGTAGTCACCCTGCATCCGCAGGCACCATCTCAAGAACACTGCGGTCTGCTGCACGTCCTTCCTCCGGAATCCGACTGCCCAGCTCGACAAGACCCGGCTTCCCTGGCACCTCCGACCTCTACTCACCTCTACAGCCAAGCTGAGAACCGTGAGTGCGACGAGACCTCAAGGGACCGACTATTGCCAAGACTGCACGACTTCTTCACAGCAAGCCCGCCGAGTAATCTACTGGCGAGTGCTTTGGGGTCCGAGAAGCCCCGAACCTGAGCAGCTCCAGCACCGAAGAGCAGCCCCCCAGCATCTCCACGATCGGCGTGGGGCCCTTCTGCTTTTTGCTGCTCACCGTGTTGTTTGGCTACTAGCCCGCTGGCTTGTGGCCTTCTGAACGACGCCCAACGACATCACTGCTGCTGGTCTGGTTGCTCCAGACTGGCTCTTGCTCCCTTCCAGAAGAGGAGCACCCCGGACGCTCCTGGTCCACTCAAGACGCCATTTTGAGTCCACCGCGTGGGCTTGAATTAGCCAAGGCTTTGTTGCCAATCCTGGGTCCTTCGACGCCGACAGCTTCATCCATCGTGGGACAGCTCGCCCCTCCATCCTGGTCGCCGACAACGCCTCCTGGTCCGTGAGATCTGCAGAGCACAGCGTCGCCCACTCACCTAGTCGAGGTGACTACCATCCGGTGCCCTCCTGGTGCCCCCTGACTACTGGCTAGTAGTCACGAACTTGGTCCCCTCTGCTTTCAGGTGTCATCCATCTTCAAGATCCAGGCTTGGATCACTTCGAACTCTCTTCACTGGTCGCCTGCCAGCATCTTTCTTCCAGGCTCCTGGTTCGTCAACGAGGATTCCCGACGTCTTTTGAGACATATGCAGCTGCAGCCCCTGGGCTAGGTAACTTCGGCATTTCGGTGCCCCAGCATAGCCTCACTATCCAAGGGTCAGGATCCACTTTCGTTTTCTCCCTACCAGGTCGGGTTCGCCCGTGAACACTAACTTTAACTTTACTAGCTATCATAGACTTTGTCCCGCATCCCGCGTGAGAGTGCACACTCTGCACCCGAGTCCCCTGGGCCTCCTAGAAGTAATCTAACGATTCTATAGTCAAGTCCTAGCGATTCCAAAACCTATTAGTACTGTACTTACCTGCTAGTAATTTCGCATTTCACTTTCAGAGTATATGGTTTTCCGTGCCCCTCGGGCATTTGTATATACTGTGCTAACTTAAGTATTTTCGTAAGAGTTTTGTTGTGTGCTTAGCTCCCTGACTCATAAAGAGTTCAGGGTAGTCTTGTTATAAATAAATACACTGTTTATTTTCATAACAACTTGTGTGGTGTCCTTTCACTGGGTGTTCAAGGGGTAATGTGATGGTAAAACAGCTGGCTTAACACGCCCTCTAGAGTCTTAGCCTTAGACTGCTCGTATCCATGCTACTAGGATAGCTGGTCTATAAGGTTGACTTACAACCAATCATCAATAAGGGTTGTTTGGACTGATATATAGTGATCACTAGAATAGTGAGCACTGCACATCAGGCCAACTTCTCACAAGCAGGAGGTCAGACTTGTGTCTGTGGCAGCAGCATCCATTTTGTGATGCTGAGGCTCTGTTTAACTTTAACTGGCTAAAGCAGTAAAATACATGTCTTTTCCCTCTAGAAGGGTGGAATGGTACCCCCGCTGCCAGAACTGGAGGGGGGGGGGGGTAGTATTCCAAAGTGTTTGACACCTTACACAACATGTTTTGATAAAGCCAAACCAAAGTTAGCATTAACCGCGAGGATTATAATGCACTTAAGAGTATATAGTATGGCTATATCATAGAACAGCTATAAGGAGATGGTTCAGAAAGCTGCAGAGGGGCTCAGCTCATGCTCAGCCACCCTCTCACATAAAACCAAGCACTCTGCCTCCAGGATTGTCGAGGCCTACCATAGGAGTGACTTATAGGTGCATATGTGTCTATATATAAGGTAGATATAGGTATACTATATCTAAGTAAGGGGTGATTACACCACCTCACCCAAGCTGAGTGATCAGCCTGTGGTGTCAGTTTGGAGGGCCAGCCAGGGGTGGCATAATACATGCTGCAGTCCCTGCTAGGCCTTGGATGCACCTATGCCCTGGGTACCTATGGTACACTATACAGGGGCTCACAGAGGTAACCCAATACCCAATCTGGTATGTACCTAAAGTACATGATATCAATGTAGAGAGAGAACAGCTGGGCTGTGGGTCTGATTAGCAGGCCCACAGCCACACTAAAGTCGAAAAACCAGAAAATGACAGCAAAAAGAGGGGGTGACCATAGGAAGCAGACTCCTACACTGTGAAATAACGTGTTTTGTGGTATTGTATAATGTGCTAAATGTTGTGTAAAGTGTCATATATGTGAATATGTATATGTTACTGTTTATGTGTTCCAAGAACAGGATATAAGGTCCTTTTACCAAAAAAAGAATTGACAAAAATAGGGTGAATAAATAACCCAATCACTAAAATAGTGTGGTTGTTATATTTAAAAAAATCAGAAATCAAGTAGGATACTAGGGGCATATTATCAAGGGGGTTTATCCCCGCTTTTTTGGCTTTAAAAGCCAAGAAAGCGGAGATAAAATTATCTCCCTATTACCTAGCTGTCGTTAACACCAGTTAGCGACAGCTAGTAGGAGATAGCGACCATCTTGGGCCCTGCTTTGCATGTCAGTGATATTTATCACTAATGACATGCAAAGTGGGCGTGCCAAGATGTTAGCGACTGGAAACAGTCGCTAACATCGCTATCTCCTATTACCAACTTTTGGAGATATTCGCGCTAAGCGCAAATTTCTCCAAAAGCTAACACCTGCCCTGAGCAGTTCTTAGCCATGTTATCCAATTGGAGGTGGATAACATGGCTAAGAGCATTAGCTCGGTAATGCATGAATATCGCGGACTTTTCAGCGATATTCATGCATTGCGGCCGTTTTGTATCGCATTTGCGATAAACCTTGGTAATACCAAGGTTTATCTGCGATAAAAATCGCCGCAGCTCAGCGGTAAAATTTTGTCTCTAACCAAGCAATAGCGATAATTATCGCTATTGCTTGGTAATATGGCCCCAGGTTCCCCTTAAACTCCTAGGGCATGATTCACAAAGGTAAGTTATTCTTTTGAATCAATGCATATATTCAGCAGGTTTCTGTGTATAGCATGTGTGTTCATTCTCTGGTCACAAGTTTAAAGCATCATATATAATAGCACAATTAGTTAATGTGCTTGTTTCGGAGCATAATGTGTAGTCACATATTTCTATCTTACGTTAGATAGCTGAATAGGGTAATGCTTGTGCTGCTGAGATCCATGTGTTACCTGTTGGTCATGATGTTCAACCCTGGTAATAGAGCTCCATGAGTTATGCACCCACATCAAAAGTCATTGTGTAACATGCAATGTATGCTTTTAGAACCTTGCAGGTTTTTTTTCAACCTGTCGTTATTCTAAGGTTGTTTAAATGATTTAATTTTGATAGTGATCAACAGTTATACTAAGAGGTAAATGGGTAGTTATTAGACTATTCACACAGACAAATCCACATATTATTCTTATATGGAATGCAAAGACCTACACTACTTTGATACAGAGCTTGAGAAGAACAGAGCCCTGCTTCCAAATCCCCTTTCTTAGTTTTACAAATCAAGGTGATGGGTTTCAGCGATGTTTATTTGACACATATTGCCCCAGCCTTATCTGACAAAGAGAGTTGGCAAAAGAGACAAGGGTTGGCCCATATTTGCACCTGTATCCCCCCTCACCTCCAAGACCTAGACAGTGTCTCTGCCCATCTCGGGGAAGATTGGGGGTTTACCCAAATCTGCCCCTGGAGACGGGGGGGGGCAGAAAAATCATTAGACCTCAGGGAGTGAACACATACGAATACATGAATGTGGTGTGGAGCACCTTTTTGTTGAAGCAGTCTTTCTACTACCCTGGGGTCATAGTGGTGGCTTTATGCTTATTCTGCCCAACAGATGCCAAGAGTCCACTACACGCCTGGGAAAGTTTTTTTTGTCGAAAAATGTACTGAATTGGATTGGTTTAGCTTGGCACTCAACCACCCCCTGGCCACCATTGGGCCTGAGACAACTTCTCTGCTGTCCCTCTCCAATGGGTACATTTTGGGGTGTGTCCCCAATCTGCCTAGCAGGGGGGGCAGAAAGCCCACTAGACATCTGTGATAGAATAACTAAATAAAAAGAAGGTATTGGGCCATATCCCATCTACAAGCCCTAGACAGTATGCCTGTGATTTGGATGCTTAGCCACATTCTGCCCCTCAGGGGATTAGAAAGCCCCCTGGACATCAGGAAATAATGTAAGAACAAAAGGAATGGAATAGGGGGTTTGGTCCATCTGCGCATCAGACTATTCCTACCAATCACGGGCTCAAAAAAACCTTTCTGCCCCCAAAGGGGCTGTAAAGCCAACAAGACAACAAGAAAATGTTATGAAAAAGGAGAAGGGTGCATGGCCACCCCCACCCAAGAGTGGTCTGTGTTATGTGCAGAAGGCTAGTTAGAATGGAGGGCACAATGAGTTACAATTTAAATGTGTGGTACATTTGTGCTGTAGATGTCAGTTTATATATGAAATAAATTCAAGGAAGTCGGTGCTAAGCGCACTGTTTTCCAATGTTAATAAATTGTGTAAAACGCATAATGGACTAGCAGTATTTGCTGCCACCACCTGCCGCCCTCCAATAAGAAGTGGAGTTGCTTTCTGCTACAAATAGGTGAAGAGTGGCAAAGTGGATTCTTTCAAAGACAAGAGATTTGTACAATCTATCTGCACAGTAAGGGGATGTGTCAACACGAAGCGCTGCATACACAAATGCACATTGAGGGGCATATTTACAAGGGGATATCATCATCAGAACGTCACTTTAAGCGAGGTCTTGGTCGGCAATAGGCCCTTCTCCATATTCACAAAGCGGTGTTCAGCCACTTTCTGTGGCTTAACGCCACCTTGTAAATAAGTCCCCTTTACACCCATCACTTAGCTTGGGGTGTGCAATGGGTGTTTCTGTGGGCGTTGCACCACAACACCCATTGCTTTTGATTCTACCCTAGATTTACAAGGAGGTGTAAATCTGAGTCAGCGCCAAAAACTAACGCCACACAAGAGCAGGCATTAGAATGGCGAAACAATGAGAAATACTTTTATTTCTCCTTGTTTTTGCTTTTTCTATGAGCGCTTCATTCTGCAGTACACATAGAAAGAGCGAAGTGCCCTTAATGATTGTTTATGTGTAGGAAGGTGTCCCTTTAAAGAAAGATGATTTGATACTTCTATGTGTGCTGATAAACAATCATTCTCTGCCAAGCAGGCACCCTTGCACTATGGTGCAAGGGTACCTGTGTTGGTGCTAGGCAGCTAAATTTAGCGCTAGGGAAAACACAGGGGTGCATCTTATTCTTGTGAATATGGCTCATACCTGCGTTTTGAAAATATCAGAGTGCATCGCTCCGAAATTTGGCTCAGCTTCGGGCTCTATTTTCTTGTAAATATGCCCCTTAGTGTGTAAAAGGAGTGGAGACTGAAGTGTTAAAGAAATGCTTTGTGAAAAGGTGGGATGTGGAGCAAGTCGCACAAGATGCAACAAGGTATTGGCGCCCATCATCGAGTTACGCGGAAACTAAATAGAACAGATAGGTGAAGGAAGTTTGGCAGCTATTTTGAAATCAGGTGAAAATGGAATAGCGTAAGATTTAATAAAATCAGTGTCCACTTTGAAGTCAGGTAGACTTCATCGAATGTGAGTGGAAAGTGACATTACAAGACTAGAGAATCACAGAAAAGAAGAAAATATAACAAGAAAACACAGAAAAGAGGCAAAGCAACTCTCAGGAATAAGTGAATAAATAGTTGATTTAAAGAAAATCATGGAACAAGAAAGTGAAACAGGGAGTGTGACATCTGTAAATAGGGAACACATGCAGATGCATGAAGAAGAACATTTCTCTAGTGCAACATTTTGCTAACCTTTGCCTTTTAATCTGTCTGATCAACAAATAAAAACTCAGAGATGGAAAAAGGTGGAGATGAAGATTTTAGCGTTTTTTAAGAGCGACTTGCAAAAGATAGAGTTGATCTGGCAAGTGATTTGCTTCCTAATTAAATATGAGAAGAAGTGGAAAATGTGACTATTCCTGAAAAAGAGACAAAAAAATATATAAAGGATTGATCATGTCTCGATGAGAGATTCAATCTACAAAGAAACATGCACTTTGAGAGGGATGTGTTCAACTGGAATGTCATGTCGAAGAGGAACCCATGGATGACATTGCAACAAGATTGAGTGAATTGGCGACCTTTTGTGAGTGTCAGAGAATTAACGAGCAATCAATATGATTGGGAATTATTGAATTTTGTAATTCCGTATCATTTAGAAAAATAATTAATGGAAAAGACGTGATATTCCAACAAATTTACATATGTGACACACAGCGAATAGAAGAAAATGTCACATGATTCATATGGAAAAAGGAAGAAAAAATGCTAGAGCAAGCTTATCAAATGACAAAAGAAGCATAAAAGTAAAGAAGAAAAAATTGATGATAACAAGCAAAAAAAGAAAACACATTACAAGTGTGGCCTACAATTTCCACATGTGGGAAAATGTCCAGCATTAGGACAGAGATGCCCAAAATGTGACAAGATAAGTCACTTTGTCAATGTCTGTAAGGCACAATCGGACTAGGTTGAAGTAGAGAATTTTCAGTTCCAAAAGAGGGGAGGTAAAAAGTATAAGATATGTCAAATAAATGGAAGGCCATAGTCATGTGAACATGTTCAAGAAGATATTAAAATAATTCAAGTGAGAGACTACAAATGATGCAAGAAAAAACTACAAAAATAAGTAAAGAAAGAAAATAAGCAGTTTAGGGCCCATTTTGAAATTGGGTTGATCACCACTGCTGGGCTGGAGGTGGTCACCGCCGACCCGGCAGTGGCGATCCACCTGCCAAATGTCCCTGGTACACCACCACTATATTAGTATGGCGGGGAGCACAGCGGCGGACGGGAAGACCGTCGCCGCTTTTTCACCAGGCGGATTGCCGCCGGGTGGAAAAGGGACTCAATACAGTGGTGGTGCCTTGCAGGCACCGCAATCCATAGTAGGATGCGTGACTTTCCATGGCGGAGACTCCACCATTGGAAAGGCATGCCGGAAATCTCAGCGGGTGCCCATTACGGGCACCTGGGGTGTGGGGGTGTGGGGGGTGAGGGGGGTGTGGGTGGCTGCAATGGGGGTACCCATGGTGCCCCCATCACTGCCATGCGCAAGGTGGCAGGCACTGCGCAGTGCCTGTTACGTTGTGTATGGTAATGCACAACATGGGCATTAACATTGTGGCGGGTGCTGCTTACAGTACTGCCCGCGGTAAGGTTAATGTCGAGGATGCGCTCGCCAGTGTGGCAGGTGCATCCTAATTTGCCTGGCAGGACCGCCGCAACTTCTTCAGTCGGTCTCGTGCTCCGTTGCGGTAGCGGGCGGACAATGTCCTCCAACATCGTAATAAGCCCCTATGTTTGGTGTAAGGAGACTGCATTAAAAAGAAAGCAACAGCAGATATTTTAGTGGGAAATCAGAAAGTGGTGCAATTTAAGAAATATGGTTACTGGTTGAGGGGGGTAAACTCCGATTCAAGCAGCAACCACAATTTTTGTCAGGGTGAAGTTACAAGCAACTTCAAATTAACCTGTGTCAACGCTCTGGTAGCTTGACACAAAAGCAGTCTGGTTTCACTTAGAGGCAATGTGTAAAGTATTTATGCAGCACTTCGAACAGTAATAAAGTGAAATACCACTCAAGAACAATCCCACACTAATTTAGAAAAATAGAATGAAATGTAATGTAATGAATAATTTAACACCAAAATTAATAAAAACAGTACAACAGGAAATATGCAGGTTTAAAGAATTTATGTGAAAAAAGCTCCAAAGAGCACAAAGCGCAACTATCGATATCTGGTCTCGCTGCATCTGTACAAAGTCACAAGTTCAGGTCGACCACAATGGAGTGTGAGTAGGCAACAAGGAGCCAGTTAGGCCCACTGACAAAGAGTACCTTTAACCCTGGTTGCCGAGCAATGCGGAATCCCAATTTGTTCCGCTTTGAGGATGTGTCATGCAGCGGCTTTTCCCAGGTGCCTCGCGCCTGGCCCTGCGTCATCAGCAACTTAAAACTGCACATGCACCAAGAGCGGTTACTATCTCTTCCAGACTCCACCTGGTCCAATTGAAAATTCTGTCTAGGATCTATGTGTCAGGGGCCAGGCTTGTTAGCATGGGAAGAACGTCTGATGGGTTGTGTTGTAGGCAACGTGACCAAGAGGGTACTTTTATACACGTAGGGGCCGATTAGGATGGAGGATTTTCCACCTCCTCCGGGCCGGCGGAAGCCACCTCCGGCCCGGAGGAGGCGGAAAATCCTCTGCGGAGTCACCAAAGACCCACCGCCGCATTACGATGGCTGGTGGGTCTTGGTTCCTGTCCGCTGCTTTTCCGCCGCGGTCGGATTACAACCGCGGCAGAAAAGCTCTCATTTGGCTGGCAGTGTCTATCAGACACCGCCAGCCAAATTAGGAAACATTCGTAAACATGCTTTTCCGCGGCGGTTTTTCCGCCGTGGAAAAGCATGTGTACTTTTGATTTTGGGGGCCCGTTGCGGGCCCCCAGGGTGTGGACGGGTGGGGGGTGCACATGGGGGGTACCTATGGTACCCCCCAGCATTTACATGCACAAAGCAGCAGGCACCGCGCGGTGCCTGCCGCTTTGTGCATGTAAATGTAAAACATGCACTTTTAACATTGCGGCGGGTGCTGCTTGAAGCAGCATCCGCCGCAATGTTAAATATCCAGGATCCTAATTTGCACGGAGGGACCGCCGTAGCCCATGCGGACGGTCCCTCCACCTCTGGGATGGCGGACGGACGCAAGTCCGTCCGCCATCCTAATCGGCCCCATAATATGGAAATGCACACTTATCCAACCATACTGGAAGGGAATATATGAATGTATAAATGAGGTGTTCGGGGTGGTACTGAAGCCAAACGATGTCTGTTAAATGTCTGGGAGCCTACGGATTTGAACAATAGTGGGGAAAACCTGGGTCACACTGGGCCTGATGATGGCCAAGAGGAATATTGCCCGGATAAGGAGGTCTGGAGAGTCGCCTACACTGTCTTACTGGAAGACAGACATGGGCTGGTGCATGCTTAGGGAGAAAACAGTGTATGTCGCACGAGGTTGCCCCAAAAACTGGACAGAAATCTGGGACAAATGGAATGACTACAGAGGGAGTATTTGTGTTCCACCCACCGTTCCCCCTCTGGAGGAACCCTTCAACCCATGAACTCATTATTACCTGCCCTGTCGTTTCGACTTCATATTGGCCATAATGTATATGTGTACTTGAAATGTTATCTGTCCTCTGTAACAAAATGCAGTTTTCTCTTTGTTTAATAAAAATAATAAAAAATAAAAAGAAACTGCACATGCAGGTTGCAATGATAGGCCTGAGACATTCTTAGAAAGGCTACTTTAGGTTGTGGCATAATCAATGCTGCAGACCGACTTGTAGCATTTAACTTACAGGCCCTGGGTACACGTGGCACCACTTTACTAGGGACTTCTAAGTACATTAAATAGGCTGATTGGGTATAAACCAATTCTACCATGTTTAGGAGAGAGAGCACAAGCACCTTAGCACTGGTTAGCAATGATGAAGTGCAAAGCGTCCCATGGCCAGCAAAAACACGGTTAGCAAAATAGGAGGGGTGAAGGCAAAAAGTTTGGGGGAAGACCCCTCTAAGTTTGACAGGTCTAATATGCAACATCCAACATTTTCTGTATCACTGAATATGAGAAATCGCAAATAAAGCCAGCATTAAATCCATTGAATGCAAATGTGTTTCAATGGAGAGCAATGCCTCAAAGAAAAGGAGGTTCCCCTGTTGTCTGTATCAGGGAGGGGGTTATAGGATTTCACTGGTTAGCTCACAACCACAAATTGGATGATCTTAAGTGGTGTGGAGTAGAAGCAATATCTCACAGTATTAGAGGAGGAAATGACAACATCAAGAGGAAAAAGAGAGAGCAATTTTATATGTCTCTTTTTAATACCTTCAGAACTGGCCTCAATAACAGAGAGGAATGGGAAAGACTAATTTTATAACATCAACCATCTCCTCTGTTTGTAGACACCAACCATGTACTCTGTCAGTAGATAACAAGTTTCATACAGATCATTTAATCATATATAGGCTGACCCAAGAATTAAAGAGGATGGTCTACAAAGTTGACACAGTTTGTTACTAAATAGGAATGAAAGTAATCAATAATACCCCGAAACCAGCTGTGTCAATCTAGACAGGACTATAACTATATACAGATATCCATGTAGCCAGTGTTTCTCTCTTACGCGGAACCACGACAAAGTAGATAAGTCAAATCCACAATGCAATTATTGGTAGACACATTATTTTTTTGTGCTGTGATGATTAAAACTATTCTGTCAAGTATGTTTCTGGACTTCATGACAGGGAACATTTATCCTTGGTATGAATGATCGGTGAATTCCTTTTTATCTGTCGAATATTAATGAATATGCTTAGATCACTATACTACAGATATCTTTTGACTGAGCTTCCCCTTCCCAACATGGCCGCCACCGTGGGTTCATTATCCTTGTATATACTTGTATTAACTGTCATTAAACCACCAAAACAGAAGACAGAAGATTTCGTCGGGATCAGTTATATATTAATTATAGCATTGACTGTAAGAATATGTTGGGGCATACCACAATCCAAATGTACAACGACGGGTTAAGTACGATAACTGTTAATGATTGAATTGCCAAATGTTTATTTAATGTGTATTTCTGCGGTAGCCATAACAATGATGGATGTATAGCTGAAATCGTAATTATTGTGCAATGTTTAATGAATTATAAGGGATCTACAGTCTGCAAAACTCTCCTACAGTGTTTCCCAATTCAATATGGCCGCCACAATGGATGCAGTACCGTGAAATAATACGCCGAAACTAATATCTTAACAAAGTAGACAACAGGCCACAATACTCATAGGAAATGTAACGATAACACGCAATAGAAGTAGTAATAAATGTATCTCGACAGAGTATTATGACCACTATCGTCCGAGTCGGCGAGAAGCACTTCCGGGTTTCAAAAAAATAGCCAATGCGGGACCACCTTTTTTAATTGAGAAATAGGGAAACGTTAATGAAGAAAGATCCCCTAAGAAGAACATGCTATAAAATTACGCACATATGATTGCATTAAAAAACAAGCGAATAACTTTTATAAAAAACAACATATATATAGATATATGCCGAAGGGCGAGCGACTTCCGGGTCATACTTGGAAGAGGCAGTATAAACACGCCGCTTCGTTAGCTAGTCTTCTCACTTCACATCGGAACGAAGGAGGCAGCACGGAGGAGCAGGGAGGCCGATTCTAATTCACAAGGTATGTGAACCCTGGTTTTGTTAAAATTGAATCCGGGACCAGTGGATACTCTTGACTCTAGGGAGTATGTGAGTAGACCTGGCACCTTTTATTGAAAATCACTCAGTACTCTAACATCGGTCTGAGTGTCATGCATAAAAAAGCGCAGTAACCAGGCAATTCTGAGAAACATTTAACTAACATAAGCGGATGAATGATAGATATATCCCTTGGATATTTAGTCGATTACCAGACATAAATAATGCCAGAATTATAAACTAAAACTAAGCAATGAATAACAAGGGAAGTAGAAGACCAAAGATAGATATGCCTTAATATATCTAACGAGCTCTAAACTCACATACAGTATAGCAATGCATAAATTGTGTAGACATAGTAATGGTTTTCTTAATCCACGATTACAGTTTTATGCAACTTATATTTATAGATATCGAATGTCCTGTCCATGCGAATTATCTGGATGGTCGGTGAAGATTGATTAACTCAACCGTACCTAGAGACCTAATTAATACAAAACTGGTGAGTATTCACCCTAGAGATACCGAGTGAAATAATTAGAATATTCTTGCTTGGCTATCAGAGACAGACAAAATCTGTGTCTCACCACAAGTGATTTTTCTATATATAGGTCACGAGGAATGATTCCCCCAAAAGAACAAATTAATCAAATACGAAGCCATTTCTATTTACTACGGTGGCCCCTCCGTGCAGATACAAAATTCTGGTGTCTACCATCAAGGTAACTAAAGAGTTTGAATTCGCAAGACTTAGAGTAAGCCTAATACCAAACAAATAATAAAAGGGTTACATTTGTTTCTGCATCCCTTATAGCAACGTGAAAACACCGGTGATAACTATTTGAAAAGGTTTTTTATCGAGTTGAATAAGCAATTGACAAGCTATATCAACACAAGATACAGGTATATTCAACCCTATCAGTTAGAAATTAACCAAATAGAAGTGGGTAAACAGCAATATTTACCTGGCTGAATACTGAGAACTATGTATGTAAGCAATTGGGGTGAGGATGGAGTAAGGGATTAACGCAAAGCTTTAGATAATAGCCTTGTTGAGTAGGACATGTAGAAAGTATATAAAGTACACAATGATGCTAAAATACTATCATTTGTTTATAGATACGGAGTCAAATGTTCCTAATGTCCTGATGAAGGTGTCAAGATTCAGTAGCACCGAAACGCCGCGTCGACTTTTTTATACTTTGACTGTTTTTTTATATATTGTGTTACCACTGTTGGTGGTATTTTAATCATTGTTGCATTATGTTTTAGATTGTAACCCATTTGGGAGACTACAAATAAATGTTGTACATTATTTTTATAATTCTGGTAGTAGTGCCATTTACTTCTGTGTACTTGAGTTATCTGCCTCTATCTAGGCTTAAAAGTTATTTTGTAAAAACCCTACTAGTTTATTAATAGCATAGATTTATTCTCTTCTACAATCCCCCCTCCTCCCCAGTTCATTCCAGCGATCCTAGTCTGCTCCAACAGTAACAGGGACCCCCGAATTTTTTAAATCAATGGAGAGCAAGTCAGGCTGTAGCTTGAGAAGGGAAATGTGTGCAAAATTTAAATTATTGCAATATAACCACTGTGGAAGAAATTCATGTTCTGAGACCAAACATTCCAAAGTCTTGTTTGTTGAGCAGTGTTATTTATTAAATGATGAGTCTGATTGCAATGCCATTTAATGTGACAACACATAATCCTGTACTAAATAAAATCCAGGTCTGTTTCAGGGTTTAAGTAAATTAAAATACTAGACAATTACTTTACATATAAATTAACCAATCAACGCTGTTGCACAGACTTATAGGCTAGTTACTGTACATTTGCAAGGAAATGTGGAAGATGAAATAAAATCTCTTAGACAGCAGGATACTATCGAACCAGCAAAAGGCATGAAGCATTGTGTCTCGCCCATAGCAGTTGTTTAGAAAAAGAACGCCAACAATATTAGAATATGTGTGGATATTAGAATAACACATTTAGCAATCAAAAGAGAAAGACATCCAGGGCCACATTTAAATGTTATGATAAGTAATTAAATGATTCAATGGTATTCTCAAAATTAGATCTTAGTAAAGGATAGCATCAGCAAAAACTAGAAGAACTATGGAGATATATAATGATTTTTTTTCTACATATGTGTGCTAGTTCTGATATAAAAGGTAGATATTCTATGGCTGAAATTTTCCAAGAAACTGTAAAAACATCATCAGACCCATAAAAAAAACGGCATAAATTAAAGTGATTGTGACCTGACCCAGGACACCCCCACGCCGCACGGCCTACCAGCTGTAGGCGCGGCTCTCCCCCAGCGCCACAGGTCCATCCCCGACCTCGGTGCCATCTCGCTGCTGCTCGCTCTTTTCGCCCATTTTTCCATTTTTTTTGCCCCTCTGTGCCCAGTTTTCAGTGTTCTGTATTTCTACTGTTCATTTACTGTTTAGTGCTTCTTTTTTGTAAAGTAGGTTGTTGCGCCTTGTATTTTTGTCACTGTTCCCCTGGTGTGATCCCCCCTCCGCTCCCCGCTTCCCGCCGCTGCTCCCTCGCGGCCCGCCCCTTTTCTTTTCTGTCAACCCCATTGGCCCCCGCTCCCGCCTCACAGCTGCTCCTCCCTCCCACTTGGCCTTAAATGGTCCCCGCGCGGCGTAGGCGAGTGTGACCTGACCCAGGACACCCCCACGCCGCCATCCCCTCCGCTGACTACATCCTCCTGGGGGACCTCAACTTCCACCTGGAGAACACCAAGGACTGCAACACCACCACCCTGCTGGACAACCTCGCCAACCTCGGACTCAAGCAACTGGTGAACACCCCCACCCAATACGCCGGCCACACGCTTGATCCCGTCTTCTCCTCCAGCAAGCACATCTCCTTCAGCCACTCCACCGGACTTCATTGGACGGATCACAGCTGCGTCCACTTCAGCTTCAGAAGAACCACGACCAACCACCACCCGCAACAGGTTCCTCGCAGGAGCTGGAGCAAGATCACCACCGACCAGCTCACCACCTCCCTCAGCCAGAACCCTCCCGCCAGCGCAACGGACCCCAACGAAGCAGCACGCACCTTCACACAGTGGCTCACCAACTGCGCCGACGACCTCACTCCACTGAAGAACCCTCCCAGCAGACCCGGCAGCAAGAAAGCCTCCTGGTACACCGACGAACTCAAAACATCCAAGAAAAACTGCTGCACCCTTGAAAAAGCCTGGCGCCACGACCAGACCACAGAAAACATGACTGCCCTCAAGAACGCCACCCGCAAACTCCACCAGCAGATCCGCACCACCAAAAGGACATCATTCAAAGAACGACTGGACAACAACACCCACAACAGCAAGGAACTCTTCAGCATCGTCAAAGAGTTCTCCAACCCCAACGCAGGAAACAACGACATCACACCCTCGCAAGACCTCTGCGACTCACTCGCCACCTTCTTCCACCGCAAGATCGCCAACTTACACAACAGCTTCGGCGCACAGACCACGCACCCAACCACCGAACCAACGCCCCCCACCACCACCCTCTGCAACTGGACCCCGGTCAGCACCGAAGACACCACCCGCACGATAAACACCATCCACTCCGGATCACCAACCGACCCCTGCCCCCACCACGTCTTCAACAAGGCCGACTCCATCATCGCACCTCAACTCCAGGACATCATCAATATCTCCTTCAACACCGCCACCTTCCCGGAGAGCTGGAAGCACGCCGAGCTCAGCGCCCTCCTGAAGAAACCAACAGCGGACCCCACCGACCTCAAGAACTTTCGCCCCATCTCGCTCCTCCCTTTTCCTGCCAAAGTCATCGAGAAGACCGTCAACAGACATCTCGCCGCCTTCCTTGAGACAAACGGATCCCTCGACCCTTCGTAGTCCGGCTTCCGAGCCAACCACAGCTCCGAGACCGCCCTCATCGCAGCCACCGACATCAGATCCCTGCTCGACAACGGTGAAACAGCGGCCATCATCCTCCTGGACCTATCTCCGCCGTTCGACACTGTCTGCCACCGCACCCTAGTACAGCACCTCAGCAACATCGGTATCCAAGGGCAGGCTCTGGAGTGGATCATCTCGTTCCTCGCCGGAAGAACTCAGAGAGTCCGCCTCCCCCATTCAGATCCGAGGCCACCGAAGTCATCTGCGGCGTACCACAAGGATCCTCACTCAGCCCCACCCTCTTTAACGTCTACATGAGCCCCCTCGCAGCCATCGCACGCCAACACAACCTCAACATCATCTCCTACTCCGACGACACCCAGCTGATACTCTCCCTCACCAACGACCCCGCCACCGCCATAGCCAGCCTACACGAAGGGATGAAAGACGTCGCCGAGTGGATGAAGAACAGCCGCCTGAAACTGAACTCAGACAAGACGGAAGTCCTCATCCTGGGATCATCGCCCTCCGCCTGGGACGACTCCTGGTGGCCCCCTGCCCTGGGCACCACCCCAAGCCAACGGACCACGCACAAAACCTGGGCTTCATGCTGGACTCCTCCCTCACGATGACCAGTCAAGTCAACGACGTGTCGTCATCGTGCTTCAACACCCTGCATATGCTCCGTAAGATCTTCCGATGGATCCCCACGAAACCAGGAAGACAGCCATCCAGGCACTCGTCACCAGCCGACTGGAGTACGGGAACACCCTCTACGCGGGAACCACTGCCAAACTACAGAAAAGACTCCAGTGCATACAGAACGCCTCCGCACGACTCATCCTGGACATCCCTCGCCAAAGCCACATCTCGACCCACCTGAGAGACCTGCACTGGCTCCCCGTCAACAAGAGGATCACGTTCAGACTCCTCACCCACGCACACAAGGCTCTCCACGACATGGGCCCGAAGTACCTCAACAGCCACCTCACTTTCTACACACCCACCCGCCAGCTACGATCAGCCAGCCTCGCCCTCGCCGCCGCCGTACCACGCATCCGCAGAGTCACTGCTGGAGGAAGATCCTTCTCCTACCTGGCGGCCAAGACATGGAAGTCCCTCCCCATCCACCTACGGCTGACCCAGGACCACCTCTCCTTCAGGAAACAACTCAAGACCTGACTTTTCGAGCAGTAACGGCCCCCCCGCGCCTTGAGACCCTACTGGGTGAGTAGCGCGCTATACAAATTGCTGATTGATTGATTGATTGATTGTATTTTGGTTTTTGCAAATCACACAAAGCGCATGATTATGCTCTAGAAGAAGTTTGTAAAAGTTTGACAAAAGCTGGAGTCGTGTTAAATGTAGTGAAAGGTAATTATAAATCAGAATATATTTGTATGGGCACATACTCTTTAAGTTAGACAGGCAACCAAACACTACAAATGTGTCAACTCTGAATGCCACATCAGCTCAAAACAATATGTCTGAAATGTGTTTTTTTCTTGCAATGGCCATTCCTTTGTAAAGGATTATGATTTATGATACAACCTGACACCCTTGCTTTAATTGAAAAAAAAGGAAAAACATGTTCATGAATAAGGATAGTTGTGATGCTGCACTCAAAAAAACGAAAGACGAATTATATTCAGCTACACGTCTTGTATATTTTAATCCTACATTTTGCACAGGCTTATTCATAGATTTTAGTCCTGTAGGACTTGAAACAATGTTTGTTCTACACAAGGCAGGAAGATAAACTCCCATGCAAACTGAAGTTTGACTGAATTATAAAAAAATATTCTTAGCCAGCAACAGAAAGTCTTCCTGTACTGTGGGCAAGAGAACATTATCACACTGTTCTGTATGGACTTTGTTGTTATAATAACAGAGCATCAAGCTTTGAGAACTATTTTTGACATTCAAGAGCACTTATTACACCAGGTATAGAAGGGTCAGGCAATGAGGCATTAAGCTGATAGATTATGATATTAAAATCATACATCAAACAGGAAAAGGATATAATGCCGCTATTTATCGAGACACCCTTCAACAAACATATAGACTAAAGGTTCAATTGCTTAGGAATTCTGGTATTTCTTAGTGAAAACTGCATTTCCAGAAATATTTTCATAAAGGGTTTAATAGAAGCTTCGCTGGGAGATGACACGATGCAAGAGATAAAAAAGACATTTGGAACAAACAGATGTAGGCTACTGAATTAAGCGGTTTTCCAGAAATATACAAGAATAGCAGTCTCACTTTTAAAAAACATGCAAGATCAGTTGTCTGCAGCTTGGATTGGATTTAAAAAGAGTAACACGTTTAATAATTCCACATGTCCTGTGGCAACAAGTGATTGGCATTGCCCGTGAAAGTCACAGATGGGCAACTGCAACAAAAAGATTTCTAGGAGACATTGCTTGGTTTCCAAGATTAGAGGATGAGGTTGAGGAAATTGTGCCTTCTTGTCATCTATGTCAGTGGCCAGCAAATAAACTGTATCCTGAAGTTTTGAAAATGGCAATGTTACCGGATGCAGTTTGATCAATGCTGGCTATGGATTTCTTTTTTTTTCCTTTTTATTGCCAACAGGGGATCAGACAAAAACAGAAAGAAAAAAATTGCAAATACATTTTACAACTTACGATACTCGAAGATTAGAGCCGGAGATAACATTAACAATTTAAATAAGCAGTTAAATCCAGGCTATGGATTTCTATGGTCTTTTGGAGTCAGGACAATATTAACTGGTCATTGGTGATGAATATTCCTATTATTAATTAGTGAAACAAATATCTCCAATAAAGGGGAACTAAATAGGCATACATACACAATAAGGTAAACCATACAACATTTCTGAACAAAATCCAAAGTCCAGAGAAGACGGATTTCCAATTCATATACCAATCTTCTTTTTATTTCATTCCGTGTTTCAAAAGCTCGGATTTGTAAGAGAGCCAATGTGTTTCCTCCTACACAGTGGACTTTTTCAGGGCTAAGTGCAACATGATCAAAGTCAAGTTTAGTAATATCAATCCATATATCAGACCATTGTTCATAGCATGAAAAATCCCGGACTATGCTTCTACCGTATCCTATGTAGGAGTTCCTCACACAATAAAATAATACGTAGAGATATGATAATCAAATGTCCATATTTCATCTATTGTGAAGGGTTCCACGTGTAATAAACATAGGGGTATTGATCAACCCCCAAACACGGCACCGGAATCAGTGCCCAGAGATGCAGCAAAAGCAAAGCGGTCAAGTGTTAGCCAGCGGGCCGTAAGAGTGAAAAGAATATTCTAATATATTTTCCTGTTGAATATTAGGGGCTATACAGATAAAGTGCGCCATGTTTGGGGTCCACCGTCACATATAGGTTGAAATATCTCCAATGTCAGCATCGTAAATGTTGGCAGTACTGGATGACATTTTCTTAATATGGGAATACCCATAGGTGTTGGAAGTAGAGGTGGGGGTGCTGCAGCACACCCAGAAATAATCATGTTGGAGTTCAGAAGGTGAATGAGCAATTAAAATGCCTTTAAATTCTGTATTTCTCTTGTCACATTCCCTGCACATGCAAAGTCAAATGCCAGGCAATGTCTTCTGACAATTTGCAGCTGATTTGGAAACTGATGTGCACTTTTGTTTCTCTGACTGCAAAGTGTAAGGATCTTGTAAAAGTGATCTAGGTGACAATCCTGCTGTCATACAGAAAACGAAGGGAAAGACTGTAGGATTTAAATGCTGAATGAACTATGCACACATTCAAATTATATCAGCAAATAAGAACATACAAATGAAGCACATTTTTTGTAATTATGAAGAGTGATGGAAACAAAGAATTTAATAGGATCAAAACTAATCAAAACACTTCACTTGGTGATATACAAATGATAACTATTTGCAGAAAGTTGATTTCCACGCAATACTGTCTTTGTGCTATATACTTTTACCAGTAAAACAGCCTGTCTTTTCAAATTTGTTAGCAATTTCAATGGCAAAAGTATGTTCTGTAAACTACAGTGTGCTACCTCACCAGTGCTCCAAACCACATCCTTACCACTCTTCTGTTGAATTGGCATAGCACATTTGCATTTGTTTTTATTTGTGCTGCTTAGATTTTTCACACTCCTTGGACTTCAGTGATATAATATTAGTTACAGCAGCCCCACTCTGAAAATTGTTCCAGCATCGCGGGGGAAAATTTGATGTCTCCAAGACAGACATTGCTCAACCTTTTTATCACTATGAGCTTACAAGATTTAATGAGTTACATGGGAGTAATTTATAGAAAAATAACTCCAATGTGTCTTCAAACAGAGGCTACTCCCTACCATTACAAGGATGATTCAGAAAGTGAAGCTGGATCAATTGACTATAAATTAGGCTGTATGCCAAGCATTAGGAAACTATAGGAACACTCCTCATGGGTCAACATGAAAATGTCTTTCAGAGCCTATTTTTCGACAGATTCATTGAACAGGAGTACCTATGTAAGTGCTAAAGCTCCAAGAGCACACACAAAGATTACTGAAAGAGTTGAATTGGAGACACAAAAATTTAAAGAATATGCTGATAAAAGAAGACATACAAACACAAGAATATAATATTGGTGATCTAGTTCTTGTCAAACATCAGAGGAAGATTCCTGAAAGCATGTTTCATCATGCATTACCATTACTACCAGTAACTAAAGTACTTGGTACAGTGACTTAAGTTCAGAATGAGGAAAGGTCGATAACAATGAACATTTCTCTTTACGAATGTTTTGATGCCCAAAAATAGAAAAATGACCAGAAGTCTAGTTCAGTCGAAAAAATGAACCAAAGTGTTCAAGAATAGGAGGAATGTTCTAGTGACACCAGATATCAGCAACATCTTATTACTTGAGAAAGAAAATACATTACATACTTTCCACAAGAATGGGACTTGATGTTGCTAAAAAGTCAATGAAACTTACAAAGTTGTAGAATAACTGAACATTGTTAGATGGTTATTTTAGTTTTTGTGTCGTCTCTATGTGTTTTAGTTTACTTCTTGTGGTTGCCATGTTTGTTTTTCTTATTTATTTTGCTAATTAAGTCATTAGTTTTCATTGTCTGTGCTGAAGATTGGGGAGATGTAGGAGTTTAAGTTATGTACACATCTGGGCTACCTGTAATGTAGAGCATAATGAGTTCCAATATACAGGAATGGGGCGTTAGTTTTGTCCTGTCATGTTCTTTGACTGTAAGTTATATATAAAAGGCATTCAAGGAAGCCAGTGTGATGCACGTTGTAGTCTAATGTTAAGTAGGTGCATTGTACATTTAATGGACTTGGCCACGTGCGGTGGTTGCAGGACAGAATATCAGTAGAAAAATGTCATGGGACGAAACATATTGAGGCCTAACTATCGAAGGCCAAAATATCAAGAAGGTGTGTGCATATAGGTAAGTATAGATTTACTATTCTTAACTCCATATTTATGTCCCTTGAAGGTATAGCTATTGTGAAGGCACACAAATGTGGCATTAAGTATAGCAAATAAATGCTTACATATATAACCTTACCTTCACAATATTTAGATCTCGATATTTTGGCCCCACAATATTCTGTAGTCGATATTCTGATAGGATATCCTTTGCAGTACTTACCGCTATTCCCCTGTTTTGCAAGCTGAAACATAAGAAGTGGAGTTGCTTTCTTCTAAAAGCCCATTAGACTCCAGCAAAGGGATTTAATGAAAAAAGGAAATGGATGTATGGCCAGCCTGGCATTGGGCCCCCATCCCAGACATGGGGGCAGAAAGGCCACTAGAAACCAGGGGATTAAAATAATTATAAAAATGAAGTGGATGTGGGGGGCTCCATCATCAGACCTCCACACTCGCCCATTAGACTCAAGAGAATCGTTCTCCTGTCCTAGAGCCCAGAGCCCGAAAACTGCAGCCATCTTCTGTGGAAAGTGAGAGGAAATTATGACCTTCTTTGGGCTTAGTTTTGACATATGAGCTAACAGAGAATAGCTAAAATCTCCACCCTGCCTTCCTCGACGTCAGAAATACTAGCTCGTGCTCAGGGGTGGAGTCCAATCCAGAGCATATCTGAAAAATAAAGATCTAGGGTGGAGTGGCTTGCTTAGATCTCAGCACATTTTCTTACCAAGATCGCTCTGAAAGTGTCAAGGTGTGGATGAAAAAACGTAATCTTCTCATATTTAGGTGACAGAAAATTCCCGGACTTGGAATTTGGGAATCATTGGAGCCCCACACGCCCTGATCTAGCTGCAAACCATAAGGACACATATAAGGAATGTTCTTAAAGACACATGAGGTCTCTATGTGGGCTCAGAAAAACAATATCAATCCACTGAAAGCTATCTTTGTCCTGTTGCTAGCAGTTTTCTTCATCACAGAAACCAGACTCTGCACAGCCAGGTGACGGACCCTTACAGAACGTTTACAATGCATGGCTGGAATTACTATCTCCATTTCAAGCATTTTGATGGGAGTCTTTGATTAAGAGCATGGCTTGGTCTTCCTATCCTCACTATTGGAACTGACAGATGCCTCTAACACTCTGAGACCCAGCTATCTGGGACAGAATCTCATCTCAGGCCAAAGTCTCGCTCAGCATTCTCTCTATCTCGCATGACACATATCCTCCTATGACATCATCAAACACATAGTTCAGTCAATAAATCGCACAGCCTCGTGCCTGAGTCAATCTCCCAGTTACACCACATAATCTGTGTCAATAACGCTGATAGACCTCCTAGCATCCCTCCAATCAGTGTTCACTTCTTATTTTCCCACATCGCATCAGTCAGGTGGTGCATCAATTTAGTAGCCCAGACAATCTGTGCCCTCTTCCTGGTTGGGGGAGAAAACGATTCCTTCTCGCTTGTGGAATGCCTCCAATTACAGACTGTCATTTTTGAGAGCTGGTGTCTTACTCATTTTTAAATGTGCCCTGGCCCCTTGATTGCTAGATGGTGCAGAGGTGCCACGTCTGCAAGCTCAGTGGGCACCTGGACTCTTACACAAAAGCAAACACACACTCAGTTGATCTTTAAACCCTTATCCAAATGGTTTACACCAGAGGTTCTTAACCGGCGGTCTGGTAACCCCTGCAGAGTCTATGAAGGATACTCATTAAATATTTAATTAAATAATATTAACAGATTATTAAAGTGTATATAAATACAAAAGAAGCATGTAAAATGTAACATTTCAAAACATTCTGTGAATGTGAAGAAATTTGAAATGGGAGTCTGAAAATGAAGTTGGTATCCTCAGATTGATTTGTGGAACAGTACAAGCACATCAGACAGAATAAAGCATGGACAATTGGTTGCCTTAATTGAATTTAGAAAAGCTTCATCCTTCCAATTAAAATTGAGATTTTTTATATTTGTTTGTTTTAATGAAATATTTCATCATTTGTGTATTGTTTTGTGGTTCAAATCATCGAAATTGCTTACGTCTGGGTTCCTGGCTTCTAGTAATGACTCAGTGGGGGTCAGTCGATTCCAATAATCATTCAATGGTGGTCCCCAGATTTCAGTAGTGATTAAGTGGGGGTCCACAAAAGTAAAAAGGTTAAAAGTCACCATCGTTTTCTCAGCTCTGTATCATTAATTTTGCTATTATAGAACTACGGCACACCCACCTTTTAGCATTGTCAAGGTTGTGTTTACAGAATTATTTAACTATTCCTGGATATATTCTTGACAGCAGTAATAACGCTTTGGAAAGTCTTGACAGTAGCAATGTCCCTTGATGATCTATTACATTGGGAGATAAAAGAGAGCTAAACCTACCTGCTCCGAAAGGCATGAAAGCCTCCGGCTTCACAAACTCCCCCTTGTCATTCAGAAAATTTGAAGGATTAAATTCATGTGGAAATTTCCAGAGCGACTCTTCATGGTGAACTGAAGAAAGGTTGGTAATAATTTGTGTTCCCTGAGAGGTAAGAAAAAAATAGGTTATAAGGAAGACATGATTATTTTTAGTAATATGTTAGGTCTTCATTAAACAAACAATAACACAAATTAAAACTTTGTTTTATAATAACATTCATACTGCTGCTGTGCTGGTGTCTTCACTAAAGTGCAGGTGAGAGTGTCCCAGAAGACCAGGTCTCCATTTGTGCATGGCTGTGGAAGCTTGCTGGAGGTACCGGAGAAGCCTTTGCTAGTGTACAGAGCAGGAGCGGCCACTCGTATTGTGAAGTGGTGGGGTGGGGAGACACATCTAAAGAAAACCAGAAGTATAAATAAAAAAATAAAACTTACCTGCTCCGACAGCCGCTGCTTTGCTACCAATCCTCGCATCTAGGAACTGCTGCACACTGCACAGGCTCCCAGCTGCCAATCCCAGAACTGCTCACATGCTGGGAATACTATTCCCAGCATGTGAGCAGTGCTGGGATTGGTCTGAGCGCCTTGGTTCGGCTATCAGACATGGACTGGGAGCCTGTGTTGGTTTCTCGAACCAGCTGTACAACACAGCTCGGGTGAAGAAAGGCTAAGTGCGCATGACAGTTTGGCCAGCCCCAGAGTGCCCACCACTCCCCCCCTCCTCTCTGGCGCTGCAGTGTCAGTATGCGAGGCCATGTCCTGCCCTCTGCTCGTAGCCTGCAGGGCTACAAATAAAATGATAAAAATGTTTAATCATCATTTTATTTTTGTCCTTTGTCTTTGCTGGCTTTCAGCAGGGGTGGTGACGCTCCTCCACCATAATGGAGAAGCCTACTCTGGTACCTAGGCAGAGGAGGGAACGGCAGGCTCTCCTTGAATGACAGCAATATTGCCTGAAGTATGTTTGTGCTAGGTTCTGTTCCTGTTAATTAGAAACACACCAAGACGGCCAGGAAAATAGAGTTTCAACTGAATTAGTGCACCAACCTGCACAACTGAAAATAGCCATTTATACAGGCCCCATCGTCACCTCCAGTGCCAGAAATTTTCGAATTAGTAGGAACATCTTCATTCCACAACATAAGAACACACCACGTCCAAGTCCTAATGAAAACCCCTGACTGCTGACAGGGTTGGAAACGCGTTGACAACAGCGCCTGGGGAAAGCAAACCCTATTGACTTAGGAGAATGTTTAATTAATTCCCTCCATAAGCCACTAACAACCAAATTCATGGGATACCCAGAGCTGTGCAAATAGGCAGGAGTATGAATAGTGGTAGTAAGCTGTGACTTACTACTCTGCCTTGATGCTGTTTTCGATTTATGGACTGGTGCTTTATTTACCCTTTTGTGTTTGTGTAATTGTCCTTTGTTTACACACAACTTATCAATGTATTATACACATTTGAAAATACTGTTTCATATTTGTTGTTTTTGTATTTCCTATGTTGATAAATGTCATCAGTTTGTGTTGCTCTTAATGTCTGACATGAATTGAATGTTGTTGCATTTACGGAATAACCCAGAAAAATTGTGAAATAAATCACAAGAGTCTATGAATTTATTCAATTGGCTTTTTTCTTGAATAAACTTTAAATAGTAGCTACTGGATACTTTCAAGTATATAGGTATGGGGAATGGCAGCACCTGAAGGTGCCTTTTTGGTTCTGTTCCTGCATGGAGGTGGCTGGCTGAGTATGCTAGAAGAGTGTTCTAGTAGGAGCTGATGGAAGGGATCACCATAGATTCAAAACATAGGCCCTGCTAGCTCTTCAGAGGTGATCCTCCTGTGGCAGAGCCTCTCAAAAGAAGGCATAGATCCTTCAGTTACCCAGGGGCTCTATGGGTGCGCACTGAACTGACCATCAATAGACACCTTCAACAGAGTTTCCTGGTCCCTACACATTTCTGCAGCTTAGGAAAGACCTGGAAAGAGAGAGATGTTATTTGGAATCTAAGCGAACAGGTTAATAGCTAGGTGTTAAGTGTAAGACCTCCACTTCCTGTGGTGAAACATGGTCTGCTATCTCGGTGGACCTACCCTCCTATTTCTTTGTGATCTTATTGTGGACAACACTTATTGCTCAATTAATATCATTTATTCTCCTTGTGCAACCACTTTCAGAGCTGTATTCCCAAATAAACTACCTTCCTCCCACTCACCTCCTTCCCCCACTAGTTTACCTTCCCAGGCAAACTCTATGACATTAGGCAGTCATAAATCTAAAGTATGGAAAATAATTGTTTTGGAAGTGAAGACTTCCACTGGCCATTTCTCCCTTAATCTACAGCTAGGTCACTTGACACCTCTTCCTGCTCCAAGGACTGGACAGAAAGTATAAGGAGGAGCAGGGCATTTCAGGTCAGGATAAAACTGGGACAGCATGGGTGGTGACAAGCCCCCCTGAAGTAGAGGAACACGTGTAACAGAGAAGAAACCTATTGTAAAGTACAGTTGGGGAAATACCCGGATCTGCTTTGTCTTTTACAAAGACGTTTTAAGGCATGGGCAAAGTAGGCTCTGGCCCTGGGCCCCAGCCTTTCAGGGGGCCCCCTGATAGAGAGATCTCCGTTCTGCTGAGTCTTGCCCGGATGACCTTGAATAATGCTGAAATAGATTGTTTTAAATGTCGTTTTCCTTTCATTTATTGTTAATGTGGGTGATGTGTGAGAATCCATTACATACAATGTGCAGACAAATGAGTTTATGTTTCATGCGACAGTCATAAAAAAGTTTCTTTTAGATTAAAAGAGGACCTCACACATTAGAAATGGGGGGTGTCACAGAGAGCATTTGCAGTAATATTAGTGAGCAGCTGTTGTGTTACAATATTGAAAGCACACATCACTATCCCTGAGTATTTGATGTGAACACATTTAAAATGTGGACCATTGTATCTGTGCACTGTCAGTGACCTGGCCAAAGAGGGCATGAAAGAGCTGAAATTGGATCATAAATTCAAAGCTGTTTGGCCCAGGGCCCCCAAAATCATTAAGATGTTCCTGGTCTTTCAGTCATTGCACACACAACATTAGGTCAGGTGTTTTCACCTGCTGAAAGTAGTCAAAAAATCCAAGGGGAATCAAGTGGTGTAATCTCTGAGAAATTCCCCAAGTTTTAGGTGACCTCAGGGTTCAACTTGTAGTAATTGGTATTTCCGCCACTCAAGGATTAATAATACCCGCAGAATGGTTGCTGGGAAAGAGGATACCGGGCACTTGCTTTATTCTGGCTCTCTTGTAATAGTTTCTTTGTTTGAAGACTACACTAGCACCTCAAAGAAAGGCAAAGCACTGTGAAGCTGGGGCAATACAATATTGTAGTGAATCAAAAGAAACATTGTGAACCCCTCTAGAAGGTTCTTGTCATAACACATTTCCATTTCTCTTTTTATTGAGTTTTCTTTAGAAACATGACATAATTGTGAATCTAGACTTTAGATATAGTACATCAGCACCAGCTGGCCTCTCTTAGTATATCCTTTAAATTATATTTATATTTATTTAAATTAAATATAGCTTAAACTATTCAGGCCCTTTATGCACTAGTCAACCAGGGCAATACTAAGGAAAGGGGAGTGGGAGAGAGAAGGGCAAGAGGAATGTAACTCTTTATAGCCAAGACTCAGTACCTCACAATTTCTATCCTCCACCCTCACCATGACACTGCAAATTACCAGCTGTTTAGGTGGGATAATGGATATTGTTAGTAGTCTGTGTGGGTAAAGAAGAAGATAGACATGCTTCATGCACCACACAGAGCATAACTGGGGCCAGATTGAGGATCCTAGATTTAGGTCCTTACTTAGAGTTGGATGGATGCAGGATATCTGCCAAAAGTGGCGGATACCCAGTCCACCGTATTATGAGTTCATTGATGTAAATGTCACTCTAAATATGGCAGAAGGGAATCTGGCACTTTTTGGCAGATGTTCATCTCAGGCACACACTAAATAACACCTTTAGAGCCAGAATTTGTTGTAGTTCTTTTGCAGTCAGATATGTCTATTTGCAAATATCTGGAAAGGCAACACCATTGTTGCACTCCGCACCTCTGGTAGAGAACTTAAACATTTATGAACCACATTGGGTTTTGAGACGGTCCCAGAAGGCACTTTTGAAAAAAGAGATTGCTGAATCAAAGCTCTAAAATCTCTCTTCTTCATGAAGAATGTGTCAACTGAGTCTCACTGTGAGGTAGGAGTTGCAGTAAGTAGAAGCAGGTTGGAGTTTCAGTTCATATCCAATGTCAAAACGATTAGTTTTGATGGCTCATACTTGATTATGCGGTTAAAGATGAATTTTGCGCTGTAACATCCTTTCTCTAACTTTCATCCTAGTTTATTTCATAGTGATCCTCCAACCCAGAGTCAATATTACAATATCAAGCAATTAATGTTTTTATAAAGAGAACCTTTACAGATCAAAATGATGAATTGTTGCTGGCACTGACATGATCATCTATGCCTCTGGCCTCTACTACCAAGTGTCTACTTCACACTTACATTCTCAAGTACTGCAATATCTTACCTTGGGGAGTACATATCCTGAAAAGTGGATCTCTTTCAAAGTAGCGTGAGGGACTCCAAGAGGAACAATGTTGCTAATGCGCTGGATCTCATGCAGGACAGCCTGCGTGTAGGGCATTTTTGCCTTATCCTCATAATTCAATTGCTCACGGTCTCCAAAGACCTCCTCAATTTCTTTATGGCACTGAACTGAAAGGAATAGAAACATATTCATCCTTGGTGATCACCTTCCATCACAATTGTCCAAAGTAGCCACAAACAACTTCTGGGTCACCCAACTACTATTACTTCTGATCCATGACCCCTTTACCCACTTCCCATGATAATATTAAGCAAGAATTTTTTTTTACTTACCGCAATGCTCGCAGAGCCGCTGGAGTGTGGGGCCGTCTGCATGTGAACTTTTCAAAAGCAAGATGGCACAGCAGCGCGAAAACTAAAGAAGGTGATGTGGACAAGCCGGGGCCCACTGGGGGCTTTTTTCAGTACAGTGAGGTCAAGATAAATCACTGTCATCTCCTAAAATAGAGGAAGCTTAACTGCGGAACCCACTGAGGGTCATGGATGGAATACGAGTACCACAATGCACGCTACTAAGCAGGCAACTGAGATGCCTTAAAACACGTGAGACTTGTTTGCAGCAGCTTTCATTTCCCCGAAGAAAGAGCGCTGAGCTCTGAAACGCGTCGGAAGGAAAAGGAAATTAATTACGGATGTAAACTCACCTTCTAAGCGAAAATTAAAAGTGTTGGAACTTTATTGCTGTGGAGTGCCTCTTCATTGCAGAGCCTTTGTTTTAAACATATTCACACGACAGCTACGTCGTGGAAGGAGCACCACCCATGTTAATTAGGAAGGAGCCGCTGGAGTGTGGGGCCGTCTGCATGTGAACTTTTCAAAAGCGAGATGGCACAGCAGCGCGAAAACTAAAGAAGGTGATGTGGACAAGCCGGGGCCCACTGGGGGCTTTTTTCAGTACAGTGAGGTCAAGATAAATCACTGTCATCTCCTAAAATAGAGGAAGCTTAACTGCGGAACCCACTGAGGGTCATGGATGGAATACGAGTCCCACAATGCACGCTACTAAGCAGGCAACTGAGATGCCTTAAAACACGTGAGACTTGTTTGCAGCAGCTTTCATTTCCCTGAAGAAAGAGCGCTGAGCTCTGAAACGCGTCGGAAGGAAAAGGAAATTAATTACGGATGTAAACTCACCTTCTAAGCGAAAATTAAAAGTGTTGGAACTTTACTGCTGTGGAGTGCCTCTTCATTGCAGAGCCTTTGTTTTAAATATATATATATATATATATATATATATATTCTCACACAAAGTTCACCACACTGGAAGAAGCCACAAGGTGACTGTAAAATGTTCCGTTTATTTTCAGGGTACCTGCATTCCATGTAAATCACGAATGAACAAACTTCAGAGTTCAGACTGCCAGACCGGTTTCGGGAGTGCTTCTCCCTTTCTCAATGGCATGTTGTGAGTGGAAAAACGAAATTCACGTGCACCAATGCATTTAAAAGATCCTGCAGGCAGGATCTTTTAAATGCATTGGTGCACGTGAATTTCGTTTTTCCACTCACAACATGCCATTGAGAAAGGGAGAAGCACTCCCGAAACCGGTCTGGCAGTCTGAACTCTGAAGTTTGTTCATTCGTGATTTACATGGAATGCAGGTACCCTGAAAATAAACGGAACATTTTACAGTCACCTTGTGGCTTCTTCCAGTGTGGTGAACTTTGTGTGAGAATATATATATATATATATATATATTAAAAAAAAACCATAGGTTATAGACCATATATAGTTAGCTGGACATTTTATTGACATAAAACCAATGAAATTCCATATATAGTTAGTTGCACTAACTATATATCGCGCACCCGCAATCCACTGCTGATGATGTCATATATTACATCATTCATGACATGGTCAGTGACATCACTGATGACATCACTGATGACATCTCAAATGACATCACTGATGACATCACTGATGACATCTCAAATGACATCACTGATGACATCATCTAGTGTCTGTGTGTTTTTGTAAAGTTTAAATATGTTTTACATATTGAAGAATGAGTGGATGTATGGAAGACTGAGTGTGTGTGTGGCTGGCTGGGAGGTGTGTGACTCTGTGCATATCAATGTGTACTTGTATCAGTGATTGTATAAGAGAGTAAGTATGTGTTAGTATATGTGTGAAAAGTATGGTGTTCTGTGTTTAACTGTATAGATGAGGAAATCGAAGTGTGATTGATTCTTCACAGGACTGACTAGGTGTATGAGTGCATATGATAGTGTTGTAATAAGGAGTAACTGTATGTATGAGTGATTTTATGGGTGAATGAGTGAATGTGTGTGTAGACGTAGGAATCAGTGAGTGCGTATGTAGTAACTGGTATTGGTGTGTCATGATGTCATCAGTGATGTCATTTGAGATGTCATCAGTGATGTCATTTGAGATGTCATCAGTGATGTCATCAGTGATGTCACTGAAGTATGGTGTTCTGTGTTTAACTGTATAGATGAGGAAATGGAAGTGTGATTGATTCTTTACAGGACTGACTAGGTGTGTGAGTAACTCCATGGATGAGTGGCAGTGTGTGAGTGTCTGCATAGGTGTATGAGTGCATATGATAGTGTTGTAATAATGAGTGACTGTATGTATGAGTGATTGTATGGGTGAATGAGTGAATGTGTGTGTAGACGTAGGAATCAGTGAGTGCGTATGTAGTAACTGGTATTGGTGTGTCATGATGTCATCAGTGATGTCATTTGAGATGTCATCAGTGATGTCATCAGTGATGTCATTTGAGATGTCATCAGTGATGTCATCAGTGATGTCACTGACCATGTCATGAATGATGTAATATGTGACATCATCAGCATTGGATTGCGGGTGCGCGATATATAGTTAGTGCAACTAACTTTATATGGAATTTCATTGGTTTTATGTCAATAAAATGTCCAGCTAACTATATATGGTCTCTAACCTATGGTTTTTTCAGTGAATTTTCAAGGTTTTGTAAATGCAAATTCCTAACTATATATGGTCTATAACCTATGGTTTTTTCAGTGAATTTCATTGGTTTTTTAAAAGCTAATATCTATAGCTGTAAAATATATTCTTTATTACGTGACGTATCACGTAGCCACGTGAGACGCCTCATGACGCGTCGCATAACCGTGACGTATCGGCTCTGCAGCGCAAACAAAACCCGTAACGTAAGCGTGCCGGAGCACGCTTACAGATATATATTTTTTTTTTAACCTTAATTAGACAAAATCCACACGTGCACATATCTTGAGGCCTTGCAAAGGCACATCAAACAAACAGTCCCTACAATTTTGCCAAGTTTGCTGGAAATCTATTCCCTTACTTATTTTTTTACTGTTTCTCTTGGTTTTCCCCTTGTTACGCTTACCGGGACGCTACCCGGTACGCGAACCGGACGCTCCAAAAACACAAGATGGCGGACTCCCGTTACGCTGCCGGTTAGCTGCCCGGTTCGCGTACCGGGAAGCGCCTCTACCGCGAAAAATCGCGGGGGACTTTAATATCCCCCTCATCAATCCTAGGGGGTCAGGAGGGGTTTACCTTGCCCCCTTTCCTTCATTTCCCCCTTCGTTTTTCACCACATCTTGTCTCTCGATCGTACCGAGAGACAAAATGGCGGCCGCTCCGGACTGTTTAGAATGTTGACAGACACCTGAGAGCCAATCAGCTTCGCTTCGCGAAGTTCCGTTACGCGTCAGGTACGCGAACCGGGGCGCTAACCGGAGCGCTGTCACAGATATATATATTTTTTTAAACGTTAATTTCTCAAAATCCACTGGAGCACATATATTGAGACATAGCAAAGGCACGTCGGGCAAACCATATCTACAATTTTGCCAAGTTTCATGTAAATCTATTCAGCCGTTAGAGCTAAAAGTGAGTCCAACCGCCCTATGGAAAAATGAATGGGAAAAACGCGTTTTGGGACCCCCCTTTTTTTTTGGCCCCCCCTTGGCGAAACCCCCCCAAATTTTCAGGGGCTGCTCAGAAACAAAATGTGCCATTTTCCTGAACATTTCAGCCAATTCCGTCCACAAACGCCAAAGTTATTAGACATAGAATTTTCAGAAACCCCATAGAGAAAAAATCCTAACTATATATACCCACTGGCTATCGCCCGTAGGTAATATACATATATAAACATATACAATCTGCATATCTATATAAATATAAATGCATGCATACATATACATATATGCATACATATGCATGTTATTTACATGAAAGTTTTAAAAACGCTAATAAAAGCAAAGCTAAAAAGCCACCTCATTACAAACAGAATGGCTTTAACTTAAACGAGGGCGAGATCTATTGCATTTTCAATGCTTGTTTACTTTGGTTCTATCAAGAAGGCATTCAGATGTGTCACACATTTGCCATAAATTCTGAATGTTAGCACTCTAGTTGCTCATTAGATCACTGTAGTAAAGCTAGTGCTCACCAGGGAAGTCTGCTGCTAATCATGGTTTGCAGCCATTTTCCCGCATTTTTTATCCCGCAGACTTTCAGTCCGCATACCATTATCCCGCAAGGTCATTGACCTCCCATACCATTATCCCGCATTTTTTCAAAACGCATGTGCATTTATCGCGCATGCCTTTACAAAGAATTACGTTTTAAAGGCATGTATGGTAAATGCATTTGCGTTGCGAAAACCATGATGACGAGAGAGGTAAGTGGGTTTGTGTTAATTTTTTCGTGGGTTAGTGATTGTGTAGTGTAGTGTAGTGTTGTGTAGTGTAGTGTTGTGTTAGTGTAGTGTAGAGTTGTGGTGGTTGTTTAGTGTAGGGTCATGCTGGGGGTAGTGTTTTAGGGTTTAGGGTTGTGTTGTAGTGTTTGCGTAGTGTAGGGTCATGCTGGGGGTAGTGTTTTAGGGTTTAGGGTAGTGTTGTAGTGTTTGCGTAGTGTAGGGTCATGCTGGGGGTAGTGTTTTAGGGTTTAGGGTTGTGTTGTAGTGTTTGCGTAGTGTAGGGTCATGCTGGGGCTAGTGTTTTAGGGTTTAGGGTAGTGTTGTAGTGTTTGCGTAGTGTAGGGTCATGCTGGGCGTAGTGTTTTAGGGTTTAGGATAATGTTGTAGTGTTTGCGTAGTGTAGGGTCATGCTGGGGGTAGTGTTTTAGGGTTTTGGGTAGTGTTGTAGTGTTTGCGTAGTGTAGGGTCATGCTGGGGTGTAGTATTTTAGGGTTTAGGGTAGTGTTGTAGTATTTGCGTAGTGTAGGGTCATGCTGGGGGTAGTGTTTAGGGTAGTGTTGTAGTGTTTGCGTAGTGTAGGGCCATGCTGGGGGTAGTGTTTTAGGGTTTTGGGTAGTGTTGTAGTGTTTGCGTAGTGTAGGGTCATGCTGGGGTGTAGTGTTTTATGGTTTTGGGTAGTGTTGTAGTGTTTGCGTAGTGTAGGGTCATGCTGGGGTGTAGTGTTTTAGGGTTTTGGGTAGTGTTGTAGTGTTTGCGTAGTGTAGGGTCATGCTGTTTTAGGGTTTTGGGTAGTGTTGTAGTGTTTGCGTAGTGTAGGGTCATGCTGGGGGGTAGTGTTTTAGGTTTTTGGGTAGTGTTGTAGTGTTTGCGTAGTGTAGGGTCATGCTGGGGGTAGTCTTTTAGGGTTTTGGGTAGTGTTGTAGTGTTTGCGTAGTGTAGGGTCATGCTGGGGGTAGTGTTTTAGGGTTTAGGGTAGTGTTGTAGTGTTTGCGTAGTGTAGGGTCATGCTGGGGGTAGTGTTTTAGGGTTTAGGGTAGTGTTGTAGTGTTTGCGTAGTGTAGGGTCATGCTGGGGGTAGTGTTTTAGGGTTTAGGGTAGTGTTGTAGTGTTTGCGTAGTGTAGGGTCATGCTGGGGGTAGTGTTTTAGGGTTTAGGGTAGTGTTGTAGTGTTTGCGTAGTGTAGGGTCATGCTGGGGGTAGTGTTTTAGGGTTTAGGGTAGTGTTGTAGTGTTTGCGTAGTGTAGGGTCATGCTGGGGTGTAGTGTTTTAGGGTTTTGGGTAGTGTTGTAGTGTTTGCGTAGTGTAGGGTCATGCTGGGGGTAGTGTTTTAGGGTTTAGGGTAGTGTTGTAGTGTTTGCGTAGTGTAAGGTCATGCTGGGGTGTAGTGTTTTAGGGTTTTGGGTAGTGTTGTAGTGTTTGCGTAGTGTAGGGTCATGCTGGGGGTAGTGTTTTAGGGTTTAGGGTAGTGTTGTAGTGTTTGCGTAGTGTAGGGTCATGCTGGGGGTAGTGTTTTAGGGTTTAGGGTTGTGTTGTAGTGTTTGCGTAGTGTAGGGTCATGCTGGGGGTATTGTTTTAGGGTTTAGGGTTGTGTTGTAGTGTTTGTGTAGTGTAGGGTCATGCTGGGGGTAGTGTTTTAGGGTTTAGGGTAGTGTTGTAGTGTTTGCGTAGTGTAGGGTCATGCTGGGGTGTAGTGTTTTAGGGTTTTGGGTAGTGTTGTAGTGTTTGCGTAGTTTAGGGTCATGCTGGGGGTAGTGTTTTAGGGTTTAGGGTAGTGTTGTAGTGTTTGTGTAGTGTAGGGTCATGCTGGGGGTAGTGTTTTAGGGTTTAGGGTAGTGTTGTACTGTTTGTGTAGTGTAGGGTCATGCTGGGGGTAGTGTTTTAGGGTTTAGGGTAGGTAGTTTAGTTGTTTAGTGTATGCTAAAGGCATATTCGTTCTAAACGTTTTCGTTATTTTAATTTGCGGCCTAATAGTACATGCGGGATTTTTTTTGCGGACTGATGGTATGCGGGATTTCGTCATATATTCGCTAATCATACTTTCTATGGCAAAATGAACCCCCCTCATTTTGCTCCTTTTTAAATTAAATGTTTTATGAGTTACCACTTTATTCCAATCAAGATGGCTTCAGGTGTGCCATACCTTTGTAATAAGTAGGACTGTTAGCACTCTAGTTGTTCTTTAGAACACTCTGGGACATTCTGTCATTGGGCTATAGTTGGGCTACATCTGGCTGATATTTGGGCTACATTTGTTTTTTTTGTCTCTGGTGGCCATCTTTGGGCTACATTGGGCTACATTTGGGCTCCAACATATATATAGCCCAATGTAGCCCAATATATATTTTTCAAATTTAATTTTCGTAAAAACCACTGGAGCCTATATCTTGAGACATAGCAAAGGCACATCGGGCTACCAGTCCCTACAATTTTGCCAAGTTTGGTGTAAATCCATTCAGCCGTTCAGGCTAAAAGTGAGGCCAACCGCCCTATGGAAAATTGCATGGGAAAAACATGTTTTGGGACCCCCTTTTTTCTCGGCCCCCCCTTGACGAAACCCCCCCAAATTTTCAGGGGCTGCTCAGAAACAAAATGTTCCATTTTCCTGAAAATTTCAGCCAATTCTGTCCTCAAACGCCAAAGTTATTCGACATAGAATTTTCAAAAATCCCATAGGAAAAAAATCCTAACTATATATATATATATATATATATATATATATATATATATATATATATATATATTTATATAAGAATTTTTTTTTCTAATTGTTAAACTTGCAAGCAAGCATTTGATACAATCCTGCCAATTATTACTTTCAATTCTATTACCATCAAGTACATTCTTCTGACTTACTAATACAAAGGTTGCAGTTCTTGGAGCAAAGATAAATCTTGTTTGAGCATGACAAGCTCTCTCTTTATAGTAACTTGGGACCCTGTGGGAAATGGTCCCTCAGGATTGATAAGACTCGGCAACGGGGACCACGTTGTCCCCGCCCCTTTTTTAGGTCGAGCAGACGGAGTGTCTGCTCGACAACTATTGTTGCCCGTTAATGGGAATGTGGACACCGATGTGGACGAGCGTTTCCTTCGCGGTTTTCACCGCGGGAGAGCGCGTCTCACCCGCGCACGCGCAGAGTAACAGCCATTTTTTGTTTTTTTCCCCCAGCCCCGAACCGAATCAGGTATCAGAGCGCTTTACATATAGGCAGCCCCCACCCCCCACCCCTCTGCATGCGCACACACAGGCGAGCGCATGCACACGCAGGCACACACATACAGGCACACGGCAGACACTCGCTCACACACACCCCCCTCCCCCACATTCACACACACGCACTCCAGACACATACACACACGCACGCACACACAAAAACACAGCCCGCCCCCCCGCACTCGCGCGCGTGCACACATGCCCCCCCCCCCCCCGGCTCAGCAACCCACTCACCGGCTTCATTCCTGCGGCGGCTCTCCTCAGCTGCAGGGCCCGGCAGCAGGACTCTTCTTCCCTCCTTCGGCACCCGCAGGGTAGGCTCCTGCCAGCTCCGGTGCTTGAAACGCGGCTCCGGCTCCTGCCAGCTCCGGTGCTTGAAACGCGGCTCCCATCGCGGCTCTTCCGTTGAAGGCGGGGTAGGCTCCCGCCCTCCTACTTCCTGTTTCCTGTTGTCGCGCCGGCCTGCCTGACTTCCTGGTCGCAGGCCGGCACAGTGACGGCGGTGATTTGCGGTACTAATTAATTTAGTTATTTATGCATTTTCCTTCCTTGTCTCCCTGTACTTCTTTTTCCTTTGTAAGATGCCACTCCCTGGGAAGGCCTGATGGTTAAGAATACGTTTACAGGATGTCCTGATAAATATTTGTGCAGTGTTACGAAAAATGTTAATAAAGATATTAATTATTTTTCTCATTTAACTACCCTCTGTTCCTTTTCTAAGTCACCGCCTAATGGAAATCTGCTTTCTGTACCCCAGCATTTTGGTCCTGTCTGCTGACGGTAGTTTGCCATAGTAGCTGTGAATGGTGGCCCATGGCAAGTCTTTGACTTCATGAGGGCTCTAAGGTTTCAGATTTCACAGGGCCAGTGCGCTTTCATTGCCTCCTTAACTTCTCCGCGTCAGTCTTGGAATCTCTGTTGACAGACTACTTCACAACATCTTGCACAGAAAAGGAGCTGGAAAGGAACTTGATAAGCACATGTGCGAGCAATTATACAGGAAAAGTTCCCACTGAGTCAGCAGTGCTGCTTTTGCATTTTTTTTCAAAAAAGCTTTTGAAGCTTGATTTGAAACCCTATATTTTCTGCAGTTTATGCCGTTTTATATTCACATTTTGCAAATGCATAGGTGAAGGTAGCAGTATGGGCTTCTCTACCAAATGTGAAGGGAAATAAGGTATGTTTGTGTTTTGTATATATCGGCTATCTTCGGTTTTCAGGGACAAGGAGCCTTTACTCATTTCTAGCTTATGTCTAATAATCTATGCTTTGTAAGTGGGGTACCGTTAAACACTGTATTTGTTCACATGTTTTTAGTGACTCTTTCACTGGTTGGGTCTAGAGATAATTCAGTTTGTTTACATAACTGTGTCTATGTTCCGAAATGTATTTGAATTCTCCTAGGGTGACAACTAGAAACTGTATTTACTCTGTAATATTTATGAAATACGTGTATTTGTTGAACAGCATTCCTGCCCCCCCCCCCCCCCCCCCCCCGGCCAAACTACTTCGGTATAAAAGGGTTCATGAAATATGTGCAATATTTCTTTTTTTTTTAAATGGGAAAAATTGACTAGTTGTGTTAAGATAATGACTGTTATTATTATTACACATTTTTATATCGCACTCCATTGCATGTGTAGTTGGGATTTTGTTAGGCAACTGAGCTTTTGAGACATTTTTACCCAAGTATTTTATCATTGCGTTATGATTTTCTGAACTGTTCCTTTAATGATGATGAACAGCACACTGGCACATTTTGCCCAGTGCTCACTCTTTAGTTCAGAACTTGTTAACAAAATGAAGATCTCGTATTCTCCTTTGAATGATGAAAGACCTATTTGGAGAGTAGGATTCCACTTCTTTGATCCACAAGTCACACACGGTCTGCACTGGGCTCTTAATCCACTGAGCTATCTTCCTGGTTTTGTCTATGTTCAAATTGTTAAATGAGCACAGGTTTTCCTTTAGTGAGTGTGTTTTCCTACTTTGCAGGTCTGCCTGAAGAACTACGTACTAAGGATTATAAGCCCGCCGTGGACCCCCCCTGCATTGTTGAGAAGCTCTGCAGTCTTCATGATGGTATTCTTCTAGAAGCAAAAGGAGTGAAGGAGCATTTCTGGAAACCGTACATCAGGAAGCTTTTTGAGAAAAAGGTTTGTCATACTAGCCTGGCAGTAGATGATACATGCGTTTCGAACATTTCAAAAGTCACTGTATTTGCAGTTGTCATTTGTAAGTCTATTCTATGTGCAAATAGTAGCAGTGTGTATAGAGGAAGAGGTATAGACTACTCTTGACGAAAGAAGTATGTGCTCATTAAGTTGACCATAAATGTGCCTATTTTTCTTTTCAGGTTCTTAAGGGGAAGGAGGAAAATCTTACTGGATTCCTGGACTCTGGGTCCTTTGGAGATAACTTGTAAGTGTTGAAAATAAACCATTACCTTTTCTTAATTGTATTCAAAGTTCACATGTGCAAGCAAAGTTTTTGAGCATGGAGTAACCTCCTTATTTTTCTATCCCTAGTCCTAATAATGTGGTGAACCACAAAGCTAGCAGCAGCAGTTCCAGTATATTCCTCACTTACAATTAGGCTGAGAGAAAACTCATTTTCCAGTATATCGTGGTCCATTATTTTGTCACAGTTCACACAGAAGTCCAGCTCCACTTGTTTTTGGAATCTGTTTAGAATCTTCCTATAAATTGAAGATCACACTTGGCACATGGTGGTGACCTTTTTCTCAATAGTAAGACCAAAGAGTGAATGACGATGGAATTTGTACAACTTCTTGACAGCCTGGTCTTGTTTGATGCCCACTAGCGGTCGATGAGACGTGTGCACTGCTGTGAATTACTTCTCATATCCTACACTCTGTTTCCTCCTCTTTAGGCAATCAGTGCATTTGCACTCTAATTTCAATCAAGCACCTTAAGGTGAATTAGGTTCTACTGTGTCTTGTGGGAAAAAGACCTTTAATTGTCCTTCTAAATGGGCTGTGAAACACAGACAGCATCTCAAATAGTGGAAAACCATGGTATAGTTCTCCGAAGTGAGACTCACAATTTTAGGCCCTCCGTTATATAGTTAGTTGGGAAAGTCTGAAAGTAACATAGTCAGGTGCTGCAATCATAGCCATTTTTTGAATACCTTACTCCAACTATTCTTCTCGAGTACTCTGTTGCCCCACATTAACCTTTTCCTTCTAGGCATATAAGAGTTCCAATGGGTGAACTTGCAGTCTGTCTACTCATAACGTAATGGGCTGTTTTTCAGTCTCTTTCTGTATATCTTCTGTGCATAGCATCAGTAGATTACTAGGTCTGGGCGGAGTTTGTGGAGTTCCTCTACGTGTAACTCCGTGAAGTGACAAAAAAACTCTGCGGAGTTCCTCAAGCTGCCGTCCGCGCTTATCTTCCAAGCGGGGAACAAAAATCTGCTGCGCTATGCAGATCGGGGGGAAAAACTCCGCGGAGCAGAGTTTTCTGCACTCCACGAGCTCCACTGAGTGCAGAAAACTTCGCGAACGGAGAGGAGTTCAAAACCCGGGCCTATAGGTTACCACATATAGTGTACATTTTCTGACCCGTTCACTATGCTGTGCATGTGAATATTCACTACCATCATGAATTCAAAACCGTTTGTATTGACAGAGAGCCAGGAGTCTGTCTATTTTACAGTTTACCAGACTGCATTGTAGGTAGCTGTTGTTGGAGTCCATGGACTTTGAACTTGGTGTATCATAGTTGGTGTTTTTAATTTTACCTGTACACAACTCGGTACATATGAGTTGTAGAATCTTTTAGCAGTCATTGTACTGATTGATGTTTGTGATCCCTTATGGCTGTTTTCATTCCAAGGACCAATTTTTGCTTATATGACGGGAAGAAATAATAAGTGAGAGGGTAAAAAACTATTAGAAAGTCTTTCATTGCACCATTAAGGACGACACTTATTTTAACCAAGGCCATATTTTCTAAAATGTTTCTGCTTTGCAGGATCCCAGAGAATCATCGGCCCTCTTGGGTCGATCTATTCACGTTTTGAGAAGCAGATGTTTGATGTATGTTTCCAGAACTGTGGATGCAACTACAGATTAGTTTGTATTTAACCAATAGCACAGCTTCACCTACAACTACAAACATTTGGTCATCAGAACATCACTGATTGGTGTATTGTAAACAGTTAGTTTCATTATTTAAGGCAACAATTGAATGGGCAGATGTGACAAAGGTAAAGAGCAATATTTTGGTTGTGTTCTGCATAAGTGATTACAGTGGTTGGATTGTCGGGCCCTGGTCTCATTTACTTCACGTCTATACGGCCCATGGAGTATACATTGGCAATATCTTCACATGTGCAATCCGATTCACATGGTTTTTAGGTCGAGCAGACGAAGTGTCTGCTCGACAACTATTGTTGCCCGTTAATGGGAATGTGGACACCGATGTGGACGAGCGTTTCCTTCGCGGTTTTCACCGCGGGAGCGCGCGTCTCACCCGCGCAGAGTAACTCAGCCATTTTTTATTTTTTTTTTCCCAGCCCCAAACCGAATCAGGTATCAGAGCGCTTTACATATAGGCAGCCCCCACCCCCCACCCCTCTGCATGCGCACACACAGGCGAGCGCATGCACACGCAGGCACACACATACAGGCACACGGCAGACACTCGCTCACACCCCCCCCTCCCCCACAGTCACACACACGCACTCCAGACACATACACACACGCACGCACACACACATACACAGCCCGCCCCCCCCGCACTCGCGCGCGCGCACACATGCTCCCCCCCCCCCGGCCCAGCAGCCCACTCACCGGCTTCATTCCTGCGGCGGCTCTCCTCAGCTGCAGGGCCCGGCAGCAGGACTCTTCTTCCCTCCTTCGGCACCCGCAGGGTAGGCTCCTGCCAGCTCCGGTGCTTGAAACGCGGCTCCGGCTCCTGCCAGCTCCGGTGCTTGAAACGCGGCTCCCATCGCGGCTCTTCCGTTGGAGGCGGGGTAGGCTCCCGCCCTCCTACTTCCTGTTTCCTGTTGTCGCGCCGGCCTGCCTGACTTCCTGGTCGCAGGCCGGCACAGTGACGGCGGTGATTTGCGGTACTAATTAATTTAGTTATTTATGCATTTTTATATAGCGCGGACTTTACCTGAAGGCGGGATTTATTTCTTTATGTATTTATGCATTTTTTTTATTATGCCGAGTTGATTTGGGCAAATGAAGGAGCGGGCCTTTGCAAAATGAAACACGGGCTTTTTGTGCGGAATACACAATATTTTGAGGTAGCTAGAGAGAGTATTTGTTGCTTTGTTCGCGTTTTTCACAGTTATTAGGATTTCCCCACCATTTCTCTGCTTAAAAAAACATCATCTTTCTCCCATTCGCGTCACGGAGCGCAGAATATCTTCCAGATGTTCCCTCCATTTCTGCAGATGGCAGTGCTCATCTTAGAAAGAATGCTCAAGAAAAGTCGTCCGTGGAAAGGACACAACGCCGTTTCTGGTGTTGTTTAAGTGAGTTGGGGGAAATATAGATTGCCAGGTAGCGCTTCAAAGGTGTTGTGCAGGTACGTGTGCTAGCTTTACACGTCTCAGCCGAAAAGGGCTGCCCGCCTTCGAATTTGGAAGCTAACCCGGGGTTTGGGGGTGACACCGTGACAGCATGAAGGATCCGTGGAGGGAACGCTGGTCAGGGCCTCCGCGTGTGGTTGGAGTTATCTGTTTCCTTTAGACAGCAGGCCCGTTAGTTAGCTGTCATATGGGACGCAATTTGGGTAGCCCGGGCACGCGGTGGGCGTTCTCTAACGCTTACTAGGTATCTGTGTAGCATGTACTGACCTTGGGTGTAAGTGGCAGTGGTTAGATCTGCACTCTGTTACTGCAATAGTTGTGCCCACGGCCCTCCACCCGGCATGATAAACGTTTGCGGCATTAGTGGCTGAGTGGAGCCCGTTTCTAAAGGCACCCATTCACATGGTATTCTGAGTTCGGGAGCTTGAAGAAAGCAACAAATAGTTAATCAACATATGTAAATAGAGCTGCAAAAAGTGACAAGTCCGTCTCTAAAGAAAAACCCGGACGATAACTGTACATTGTTATGTAGCTAAAAGTAAAATTAGTATAAATTGGTTGTCTCACTAAAAGCACATCCTTTAAAATGTTTTAGACAAAGAAAGGATTCAATTTTTCAAAGCTTGACATTGATTTGCCATGGTTGTAACAAGTCAGACCAACACATAATTACACGCCACACAATTACACTCTACTGAATACAACATACACTCCACATAATACGTAATTCCACTGTGCTCAACGCAACATACACTCCAAATACCACTCCGCACCACATAATTACACGTCACATAATTACACTGCACTCAATGCAACATACATTCCAAATACCACTCTGTGCCACATAATTACACGCCACATAATTACACTCTACTGAATGCAACACACACTCCACAGAATACCACTCAGTGCCACAATTACACGCCACATAATTACACTGCACTCAATGCAACGTACACTCCAAATACCACTCTGTGCCACATTACAAGCCACATAATTACACTGCACTCAATGCAACATACACTCCAAATACCAATCAGTGCCACATAATTACACGCCACATAATTACACTGCACTCAACGCAACATACACTCCAAATACCACTGTGTCACATAATTACACGCCACATAATTACACTCTACTGAATGCAACACACTCCACACAATACCACTCAGTGCCACATAATTATGCTTCATAACTACATTGCACTCAATGCAACATACGCTCAGTACCACTCAGTGCCACATAATTACACTGCACTCAATGCAACATACACTCCAAATACCACTCAGTGCCACATAATTACACGCCACATAATTACATTGCACTCAATGCAAAATACACTCCAAATACCACTCAGTGCCACATAATTACACACCACATAATTACACTCTACTGAATGCAACACACCACACAATACCACTCAGTGCCACATAATTATGCTTCATAACTACACTGCACTCAATGCAACATACACTCCAAACAATACCACTCAGTGCCACATAATTACATGCCACATATTTAGACTCTACTGAATACAAAATACACTCCAGACAATACCACTCAGTGTCACATAATTATATGCTAAATAATTAGACTGCGCTCAATGCAACATACACTCCAAATACCACTCAGTGCCACATAATTACACACCCCATAATTACACTACCCTCAATGCAACATACACTCCAAATACCACTCAGTGCCACATAATTACACGCCACATAATTACACAGCCCTCAATGCAACATACACTCCAAATACCACTCAGTGCCACATAATTACATGCCACATAATTTCACTGCACTTGATGCAACATACACTCCAAATACCACTCAGTGCCACATAATTACACACCACATAATTACACTGTACTGAATGCAACACACTCCACACAATACCACTCATTGCCACATAATTATGCTACATTGTTATTAGTAATATCAATACATTTAAGTCACGTAAATACAACACATATTGCATTACAAATGCTATAGGTGTCACATTTGCGAAAGTTAAAAATATTGGCATTGTAAATAACAAAGCTATTAATTTCGCTATTTTCAAAACCAACACATAAATATAAAATTTGTCATTTACAATACCAACAGCTCAAACTTTCCTAATGCGAGACCTATTGCATTGCAAATGCTTGTTTTATATATTTGTCCCTGGGGAATGAGGTCGAGAGGGCCTTCAACACAACGGTGCACAATCCAATTGCTAAACTTGCAAGCATGTATTTGATACAATCCTACCAATTACTTCCAATTCTATCACCACCAAGTAAAGCCTTCTGACTTACTAATGCAAAGGGAGCAGTTCTCGGAGCAAAGATACATCGTGTTTGAGCTTGACAAGCTCTCTCTTATTCAATATCCTAAGACAATGAATGCTCTCTTCAACACATAATGTTTCTACATAGTAGGTTTCTTCTGGGCAAACGTACCTTGGACATGCGGGAATGCCATCATGTAGAGCAAACCCCACAGAAGAGTTGTAGATGTGGTCTCTGTCCCAGCTATGAACAGATCCGCAAGGGTCGACATCAAATTCTCGTCTTCAAATAAAGATTCACCTCCATGTTCCTTTTTTTGCTGTATCACAAACAAAGTGATATATCAAATGATTGTAAATTGGCAGATTGATGTCATTAACTCACCTGTCATCACTCCACTTGGCATGCAGACAGGATCCTCCTATGTAAGTAATCAAGAGAACCTAGAAATCGCCAGTATATGGATTTTTAATGCATTCCTTCAATATGCTGGTATTCATATTTTGTATTCAAAAAGGAAGTTCATGAACGCACAGGTTGCAAAACTTTTGTCAACATATCATTTTACCAGGATTCCAACTAAAGTTTTCCATTGTGATATTCGCAATATGAACCTAAGAAAAATATGAAAAAGCTTTTCACACACCCCTACAAAGCCTGCCACGATGCCAGACCTACATACCTGAACCAGTGCTCTAATTCCACACACCCACCAGACACCTCCCCTCTGCCCAACTTGCAGTGGCCACCATCTGTCCGATTCACAAGGCCAGGACCGAAGGAAGATGCTTCTCCTACCTCACAGCCAAATCCTGGAATGCCATGCCTCTTCATCTCCGGCACTCCCCATCTCTGAGACAATTCAGGAAGGATCTCAAGACCTGGCTCTTCAAATGAACCAGAACGCCCAGTCAGACCTGCAACCCTCCCGTCCCCCCTCCACTTCCCCCCTCCACTTCCCCTCCAGCGCCTTGAGACACTCACAGGTCTTTAGCTGTGCTTAACCAGCACTGTTTGGTTGATATGAACTTCAGCTTAGTTGAGCATGCTTGGAAAAGATGTAGGGCTCAGTTATATGGCCTGGATCATACTTTTAAACATCAGATCAATGGCAAGAGTCTTTTTGTAGGGAAATTCCACTGAATATAGATCCCAGCGAAGGCTCCAGCCAATGTCATTGGCATTCGCCGTCAAGCCCAGTGTGGCGTGGTTAAGGAGGGGTATTTCACTGCTCGTGGGAAGAAACAACGTAATTTCCCATCCCTGTGAGCAGATGACCTGCTGGTATATATTGGGAACTTCTGGGCTTTCCAGGCCAGAGAGTGATAGCTAAAATCCACACATGTGGCTTGTAAAGTGGCTTCAAGATAACTTGCAGAAGTCATTCTCCTTCCATTGCAAGAATAGGTCAGAGCTGATCAGATGAAATGCCTGATTTGAATTGAAAAACAGTTGTTTTATACTTGGCAGGTCTCAGGTATAACATGGACCTGAACGTATTGTATTGACAGCATTATTCCAGGCCCCTTATATATACGGTAGCTGTAAGGATGCAAAAAGGTGCAGGACAATGATTATGCAGGTAGTTCCTTTAATAAATAGTAAAGTAGAGCTGGTGTTAAGTATTTGGCTAATTGTCCTACCAGGTTCCTACTCAGTCTCCTCCTTCAGCTGATCTCCACATTCAGCCATACAGAGCATGACATCCCCAACACTCCATACATAACATTCAAGGCGAGGCAGCAGCAGATATCATGAGGGGCACAGAAAAAAATAGAACCATACAGAATCAATTTATAAAATGATTGTGTCTCACAGACCGTCATCAACCATACAAAATATGACATATGGCTTACAACATGTGTATCTCTGAAGAATAGAACATTTTTGCAAACTTCTATGTCAGGCAGGGATAGTGAGAGTGCAATAATCACATTATACAAATGTAGTTGGGTTTGAGATTTGAAATTACAAGATCGATGTAAATACTACTGGCCCACAGTTAGCATATTTTTGATTAATTAGGTCTAGAGCAGTGCTTAATTTGAGCCGATGGTTCCTGGTGCTCGGCACAGGCACTTAATTGTCAGCACCAGCACTTGTGACAGTCGATAGCTGTTTGTGTAATTTGGAGATGAGTAGGGCAACAGTTGTTTACTAATTGAACAGAACTAATGCTTGTCTCCCACACCATTCTGTGAGCTTTTGGGGCCTCTAGCAGTCTGAATTGCCTCGGCTGTAGCAGTGTGATGGTTAGTAGTTGTGTAGAAACCGTCATTAGCAGCGTTAGCAGGTGCTATGGGTGGTGCGAGCTACAGCGGCCTTCTGACAAGGGCCCTGGCACTTATTATTTTGCAAATTAAGCACTGGTCTAAAGGCAAGCTGGTGGTGTGTTTATAGAGGGACTGTGTAGGAAACATGTATTTCTGACAGATAGAGGTTTGCTACATATTATATGCTATTGAATTTCTGTACTGTTTGAAGTGTTGGGCATACTTATTTAGGTTGTGGATGGAGGCATACATAAGGTTTATGAAAGTAATATTATACTATTACATTACAAGCCTCAGGCGCATGCATAACAAGCATTTACAATGCAATAGGTCTTGCATTTGCGAGAATTTGAGCTATTGACACTGTATTTTGAAAACCTGCAAGTGGTGCATAAACACGCACTTTGTACTTATAGTCGTTGCTTATGACAAGCTTGGCTGGCAGTAACTGCGTTTCTTTTACTGCCAGCCTTGCTTCTCCTAAGCAAGGACCATAAGTTTAAAGTGCGTGTTTGCGCACCACTTGCAGGTTTTCAAAACACATACATTCATTGCATTGTCATACAATGCCAATAGCTCAAACTCGCGTACCTATTACATTGCAAATGCTTGTTTTTTTCCCGTCTAGTTAGTGTCTCAAATTTTCTGTTTGTGCTAAAGTCTGGATATTTGTATTGTTGCTCGAGGTCATCAGAAGTAGGGGATGCATAGCAGTGACACCTGTGAGAGTCCTATTGCGGCGTTCGTTCTCCACGCAGGAAATCCATGTTGGTTGCAAACCTAACTGTCTCTGGTGTCAGTCATTTGGTACTTGGGAAAGTTGCCTGCCGTAACTGACTGCAGGCCGTCCTTGGGGTGCCTGTGTCATGCTGGCCTTTGAGTTTGTCAGTAAATCGGTCTGCATGTCAAGTGTTTCAGTGTCTGTAAGTCTGTAGTCCGGATGCTGACACTATAAATATTTTTGGTGACTTGGAAGAGAGTAGGGGAGCTCCTTGGCAGTGAGCTTTGTCTCTAAAGTGCTGTTTCGCAGGCCGAGGAACTAACTACACTTCACACTTGGACAGAGCAGTAGCTCCCCTCAGGGAAGGTGCAAACGATTTTGTGTGTAAGTCCCAAGAGCAGGCAGTCAGATTGTGGTTTTCTTGCAAGCTTGCAACACTTCGTTTTTTCTGTGCAACATTGCCTTTTGGGGTGAACCCTCTCTTTTTTACTCTTAAGCCCAAGGGCCCGATTCACAGAATTAACTTAAGACAAATCCTAAACTTACTACTTATGGTATTCACAGAAGGCATTTAGTAGTGGTAAAGTTGGGATTTTGTCTTAAATCTGTCTTAAATCTGTCTTAAGTCTGTCTTAAGTTTGTCTTAAGTGTGTCTTAAGTTTGTCTTAAGTCTGTCTTAAGTTTGTCTTAAGTCTATCTTAAGTCTGTCCTACGTTTGTCTTACGTCTGTCTTAAGTCTGTCCTACTACTTTTGATATTCATAGAAGGCAAATAGTAGTAGTAAAGTTAGGATTTTGTCTTAAGTTTGACTTAAGACAGACTTAAGACAGTCTTACGACAAACTTAAGACAAACTTAGGACAGACTTAAGACAGTCTTAAGATAAACTTAAGACAATCTTAGGACTTGCCCTTGTTCCCCCTTACTTTTTGCCCTTTACTTAGACCCCCTAATTAGGAAAATTGAAAACAATCCGATAAGCCTGGCAGTAAGCAGGCAGGGAAAAGACACCAAAATTATGGCCTACGCTGACGACCTGGCCATAACCACCCCTGAACCAGAGAGCGCTATTTTGGCACTAGAATTGGAGGCACAAAGATTTGGAAAAATCTCGGGGTACGCAATGAATAAATAGAAAACCCAAATAATAATAGAACAAAGAAATTACCTGGATGGATTGCAGGATTGTCACAAAGGCCAAATACTTGGGGGTAACCATAACTGCTAATATAGACAAAATTGTAACTGAGAACCTATCCGCTCTGGCTACTGAAACAGAGAAAGCTCTCAATCAAATCAACAATTTACACCTGACCCTAGTAGGCAGATGCAATGTAATTAAAATGACATACTTCCCGAAATTGTTCTACTTTTTTCGATCTATTCCACTGGAATTTAACAAAACCAAGCTGCAGAAATTCCAGCAAATCTCCAAGCAATTCATCTGGGCCTATTCACAGCCTGGGCGGGCACTAAAGCAACTGTCTCTCCCCAGGGAACGGGGTGGCTGGGCTTTTCTTAACATAGTGCTTTACTACTGGGCTTCAGTTCTGCAATATAATACGGAACTGGTGAAGGAACACTCCTTCTCTCCTCCCTCTGATTGGGCTTCCCTCACCTTTCCAACTATTACTGGGAGAGGAGACCCGCGGCTGTCTTCACAGGACTTTTTGGAGAGGTTTATCGCTCAGGTTATAGAACTGACTCCCATTACCATCTTGTTTGGGACCCAAGAGGAGGTGAACAGGAAGAAAAGTGGAGCACTTATTTTTGTTGCTATGATTGTGTGGAGGATTTGTATTGCTTCAGCGTGGATAGAGGCAGACCCCCTCCCTTCTCTCAATGGCTGGCTAGGCTAGTTACGACCTACTACCTCGAGAAGGCTGTATATGCTAAAAAAGGCCGCAAAGGGCAGAAGAAGGGGCTAGACATCTAGGAACCTCTCACTACTTGGCTGGAACAATCTGGGTCAAACGGATAATTTGCCTTCTATCATTCAAGGGGCGCCCGCTTGAAAGAGGCAGCTCATGATCAGCCAAAAGCTGGACCTTGTGTCCTTCTTGCTGACGGCGCTTATCTAAGCTCCTCTATCATTGACATTTATTTTCTTTTTTCTTTTTTATTTCTGGTGACTAAGAACCAAATCTTTTCTTTCTTAATGGAACATTTCTTCGTGTCCTAGAAACATAGTAATTTTGTGGTTGTGGGGGGTGGGGGGTGGGGTGGAAAAAGTCTTATCTTTGTGTTTACTGCTTTGGAAAATTGTTTTTTTGAACACAGACAAAAAAAAAAGATAGAAAAAAAAGGAAGCATTATGGTGCCACAAGCTGCATGAAGTTATCAGACTGAAGTACAAGAGGGAGTGGGTATGCACGAACAATGATGTCTCACTACCAGGTGCAAAATGACTCTGTCCACTCACCCCTCTCCAGCCCTTTGATCAGAATTCACATGCCCTGGGCTTCATTCCAGAATTAGAGAAGCCAGTACCCTGGCCTGTTCTACAGGGATATTTGGGCCAGTCTCTGTAGTGAAAACTGCCAGCTGAAAGGGAAAGTGTTCTAGAAAGTTGATGAGGTATTGGATCCAGAGGAAGAAATTAACTTCAGAAACCTCTGAGCTGAGTTGACTAAGTGCTGAAAATCTAGTCCTAAAATATGCTTACCAGAGGGCGGGGGTCCTGGAGGGGTTCTGCAGTGTCAAAGAAGTTTGCCTCCTTAGCAAGCTCTCTGGGTTCAGTGATCTTACTATCAAGAAGGTGTTGCTGCAGATCTCAAACACAAAGACTGAACATGTGCTGCCTTGCAATCAAATTGTACAGCCACTGATAATCCTTTACTTCATAGCCCTTGACCCAACCATCCAGTGCATTGCAACAGGAATCCACACAATCCACCCAGGTCTATTGAGCCAGTTTCTGACGGTCTCTGAACTTCTGTCTGTACTTTTCTGGGGTCAGACCATACTATCTGACAAGGGCTTCCTTCAAAGGGGGATGCCCCATCCTGTCTCCCTTCTTTAGGGCCAGGAAGGTCTTCCTCGCTCCACTAGGGATATGCCTCTACAAACTAGCCCCCATTCTTTCTCAGGGTTTTTGTGCATCTGTAAGGTAATGTCATAAGCCTCAAACCACTTGTTAATATCGTTCCCCACAAAGTCAGGCACCAGATGTGTGGGAGTGTGGACCCTCTTGTCTCCAGAGGGCACTGAACACATGCTGCCACCATGACTGCTGGACTCTGCCAGTTTAGCCTTAATTGTCAGGCTTCTTGAGCTGCGCCTACATTACTGTGATATGTGGGAGTACTCGTGCCTTGCACGGCAAGAAGCCGAGAACCGACAATGGAACTACATCTCCCAGACTCCTCGGAGAAAGCGAGGTATTTGAGGACATTCAACACTCTTCCTGTTGCGTGTAATTCTTTCGACTTCCGGAGGAAGGAATCCTTCGTGCACGCAGCTAGAAGTCCGCTGCTTTGTTGTTCCAAGCGGAGCCTTTAACCTGGTCCCTGTCTCCGGGTAGGATCGGGGAACTCGTGGGAGTGTTGCCGCGTTATCAGGAGGACTGTTTCTTGACAGCGCTTTTTGGCCCATAGACTTGTTCCTATTGAGAGCGGAGCGCGGTAGTCTTTGCTACGCGTTACCGTTCCATGCTCTAAAAGTTATTTCCAACTTTTAGGAGCTCCTAGTTTTTTCGTTATCATTTGTGAGCAGCAGCGTGTTCTGGTTTTGTGTGCGGAGCGCAGTAGCGGTCGAAACTACACGCTACCGTGCTCATCAGTGTGTTCTGGGTTTGTGTGCGGAGCGCAGTAGCGGTCCCAACTACGCGCTACCGTGCTCAGTGTATCTCGGACATTACTATTTCTTTGCATCCATCAGAGTGGTTATTCTTCCCCAAAGAGGTTGTGGTCCATTGTACATAAAGCTGACATTAGTGTGACCAAGCAACGTTCTCTTTTCCAACGTTTGTACTGAGCAGAGTGTTGTGGTTCTTGCTCCCTACACACTACAGTTTCTGAACGTGCTAGGACAATTATTGCTTCCAGAATCCAGTATCATAGATTCCAATTACCTTTGTTATGGTACGCTGACAAAAGGGGGGCTTGCTTCCATGCCTGTTTGTTTCATAAGCGGGTGTGTGTGGGTTCTGACCTCTGCTTATGTTCCACTAGGCATACAGTCAAGACAGGAGGTGATTGATGATATACGTTTAACCCAGGGTCACGTTCCATTATTTTAACAGGTACACACGAACTTCTAGTGAGACCTTATGAGAGTAGCCTGTTGTTTAATGCGTGTTCCCTAAGTTTATGCTTTGTCGTTACAGGTTATCCCTTCCCTGCTGACCCTTCCCCTTCCTTCCCTTTTTATCCCTCACCTAATGGCTCAAATACTCTGTGTCTTTCTACAAGAGTGTTTGTGACGTTTGGAGGTGGATCTTTATATGCATCAACCGGATTCCGTGGAGCAGACCTGGACATTAATGTCCTGCTCCTTAAGGCTCTGTTTATGAGCCAAATGTTCTAAAGCAATTCTTTCCCCCATAGGCAGTTTCTTTTCCTCTGTCTCCATGGCCAGCCTCTTGTGCTCTGCCTCACTGGCCAGTCTCTTTTCTTCCATGTTGAGCTCATCCATTTACAGCCTGTACTCCCTCTGCGCCTTCCTCTCTGCCAGCTCCTCTGGGGACAGGTTGCGGGAGGACACACTGATCCCTGCACATGAAGGGATTTCTAAGCCTCGGAGTAGGTTATCCCCATCCTCAACAGGGTGTAATCCAAGGCCATCCTCTGGGTCCTGCTCTGACCATTTCTCATCCTCATCATCCTCCGGGCCATCTTTTTTCCCTGGCAATTGATGGGCCTCTGCCCATGCTCTCGAGGCTTTTTGGAGCTCTACTTTTTTGATGCTCCTTTTAGCGGGCAGCCCCCTCTCCTGGCGAATTCCATCTTTGCAGGTGAGATCACAGACACAAACAGTCAGGTAGAGCAAGAATGAAAATCAAAAAAGGCCAATCAAGGAGAATCTAAACCCAAATTGGTCTTAGATAAGGGATGGCAGTGTACACCAAATCACTGTATGGCACTATTCAAACACAAGTCCTATCCTCACCACTAATCACCAGTGTTAGAAATAGGGTTACTGGTTGACTGGGATGTAAGCCTTGGTGAAGCAGCAACCACAATCTAAGTCAGGGTAAGGCGCATGAAACCCCACAAATTAACCTGTGCTCACCCCTTGCACAGAGCAGTCAGGCTTAACCTAAGGGCAATATGTAATATATCTGTGCAACACTTCAAACAGTAAAACTGTGAAAACACCACACAAAAGGATCCCACACCAGGTTGAAAAATAGAGCTTAGTTTAATAAATAAAACAGGACCAAAATGACGAAAATCCAATTAGTAGAACTGGAAATATTCAGTGTCAAAGTTTATAGTGAAAATAGCACTAAGAAGCACAATGCACCATTGGGGGTATATCTGGTCGCACCGAACCGGTAAAAAGTCACAAGTTCAGGCTGACTGCAATGGAGTGCATGCCGGTGTAGGGATCCGGTTAGGCCCGCTGAACAACTTACCGTAAATCCTGGTTGCAGAGCGTTTTGTGGATCTGCATCAAAGGTGCACAATCAAAGAGACGTATCCCTTCCGAGATGTAGCGAAGCTGCGGGGCAAGGTTCTGTTGCATCGTTTTTTGGGGATCCCATCAACGGGGCTTGCAATGAGAAGTCTGGTGTCAAGGATGTGGTGCGTAGCTGGTGATGCATTGATTACGAAGAGCTGAGAGGCTGCAATGTGGCCATCGTTGTTGAGGCTGTATTGGACTGTTGCACCACACCATTGTGCCAACGTGTCAGTTCTGAGGGTTTGCAGGTCTACGATGGGGGTCTTTTGCAATGGGTCCCATCCACGCAGCAGTGGTGATGCCTCGGTTCTGCCCAGGGATATACCACTAGGCTGCAAAGATGCATCGGTTCTGCTTGGGATTGCATTGCTTAGCACTTGGCAGGGTAGAGTCACAGATGGATCCTGGAGGTTGGAAGCTTGTTATGTCCCTAAAGGCTCAGATCAGGAGGCAAGCCAACTAGCCCTTGGAGTCATTCTAGGTCTGGGTTCCAGAGATGCAGGCGCAATTCTTCTCATCCAGGCAAGAGGTCAGAAGGCAGAAGATCAGCACAGCAAAGCTAGAGTCCAGCAGAGTGCAGTCCAGAAGAATGGCATTCCTTCCAGCAGCAGAGCAGTCCTTCTTCCTGGCAGAGTATCCACAAGTCCAGAAGTATACTGAAGTGGTGGTGTCTGAGGTCCTTCATTTATACACAGTTGTGCCTTTGAAGCAGGAAAATGCTTCTAGAGGCAACCGTTTGGAGTACACAGATGTCCTGCCTTTGGTGACCGGGCTCCAGAATAACGTCAGGGGGTATGCAGCTCTTTGTGTGGTGGCAGGACACAGCCTATTCAGGGGTAAGTGAAGCTGGGCCCAGCTCCTTCCTCCCATCCTTCCAGTGATGGACCATTCAGTCACACCTAAGCGCCCATTGTGTGTGGCTGTCTAGGAGAAATACACAAAAACCCAACTGCCAACTACACCCAGTCATGTGACCAGACATGGGAGACAGGCACCAAGTGACTAAGGCAAGAAAATGCCAACTTTCTAAATGTGGGATTTTCAGAATTGTAATGTAAAATCCAAATTCACCATAGTTAGGATTCCAGAGACACCAAACTTGAATCAGTCCTATCTTCCCATTTGAAAATGACGCCTAAAATGTAATACGGTAATGCCAATGGTATCCTATAGGAGATATAGACTAGTGAAACATTTATTTCAGAGTTTTCCACTACCAGGACACTTAAAACTTAAAAGTACATGTCCAAATTTGTACATACATTGCACCTTGCCCTCTGGGCTATCCAGGGCCTACCCTAGGGGCGACATATATATTAACAAGTAAGGTTTGAGCCTAGAAAAAGGTTTATTTTACTAGGTTAAAATGGCAGGTTAAACTGCTCACACAGGCTCTGCAATGTAAGGCATGAGACATGTTTAAAGCGCTACTTAGTGGGTGGCACAATCGGTGTTGCATGCCCACCAGTTGCATTTAATTTGCTGGCCTCGGCACATATTGTGCACATATTAGGGACTTATATGTAAATTAAATTGTCAAATGGGTATAAGCCAATTCTACCATAAATTTTCGGGGTGATTAGTCAAGCAGGGGTGGAGGAAAAACAGGGGGGTCCCAAAACATATTTTCTCCATGCTAACTTCCATTGGAAACTTTAGACACAGCTACAGCCCAAACTCCTGAATGGAATTACACCAAATTTGACAAAAAGGTAGCTCTTGATTCAGAAAGCACTCTTTTTGTTAAATGGTGTAAATTCGTTCAGTAGTTCCTGAGAAATGTAAACTTTTGTCAGATCTGCAATTGGGGACGCGGAGGATCCGTTAACCCTCCCTAGCTTGTGCCTGCAATCTGATTGGCTGCCAACACTTCAAATCAGAAAGTTTTGGCAGCCATCTTGTGACTCGGTTGAACAAGAAAAAAGGTTAAAAAAAAGTGAAAAAACTCGAAAAGGGTTCAGAAACACCCTTATCCCATAGGCCTGCTCAGGGGGGCCCAGAGGGACCCCGGGGCCAAAACAATCATAAAGATTTCAGCAGGATTTGCGGTGGATCTGCAAATCCAGCCAACATTTTTTTTTAAACGAAGCGCAGGCTCCCGCACTTCGTTTCCTTTGGGCCCCCGGGTAGGCCAAGTCCCAGGGACAATGTTAAAAATAGATGCGGGGCCTGTGCGGGCCCCCGCATCGCCCAGAGACTGCCACCTTCCCAGGGTTTATACATTGAACGTGGGGGGCCACGTGGCCCCTGCTGCCCAGGGGACCACCACCTCCCCGGGGCTAATTATCTTAATTTTTGGGAGGGCATGTGGTCCCCTGAAGCCCTGAGGACTGGCACCTCCCTGAGGCTATATATAGAAAGGTGCATGGGGTGCTCCAGCCCCCCACAGAGCCCCAGGGGCTGCTGCAGCCCCCCACAGAGCCCCAGGGGCTGCCACCTCCCTGGGGCTTAAATACTGTTGGTGGGGAGCTGTGCTGCCTCCCTTGTTGAGCCATAAATGGCCCTGCGGACCACCACCCCCCAGGGCTGGCTCCCGCAATCTTCTGAGATGTCCACCCCAGGACATTGCAATGTGCTATTGGATGGCGGGATCACTGCTCCCACCATCCCATAGCAAACAAGTGCTCCACTTTGAACAAGTGAGAGCATTTTGCTCTCACTTGTTCAAAGTGGAGCACTTTGCTTTTTACCCCCAGGGAGCTGCATCTAAGCAGCCCCCTGGGGATAAAAAGCAATGCCGGCTCCAACAGGAGCTACGAGCCGGCCGGGAACGCGGGGGCTTCAGGCTTCCCCCCGCGGTCCCAAAGAAGATGGCCATACACTGGGGGATGGGGTACCCAGGGTCAAAAATGGCCCGGGAGGTCGGCTACTCGCACCCCCTTCTCCTTTAAAGAAAAAATATATAGATTGCCGTGCCCCAGGGGATGATGTCCCCAGGGCCGAAATCAGCTTGGTGTAAAGGCTCACCTGGATTTACTACAGGGACAAAATGGATGGAAGTGATGCTAGATCCAAACTTCCCTCACCCACCTCCTTCGCCCAACTTAGTCAAAGCAAAAGACGGAAGGTGTGGAAGGAGGGAAACAAAACAAGGGAAGGAAGAATGGGTAGACGTCCACTGGATTTTCGGCGGGGGTGGTCGTCTAGAACCCTGAAGGAGAAAGCACAAGGTAAGTACTGGGTAAAAGAGCTAGCTATATGTTACCCCTCCCCTATTTCTAATGAGATACCTTAAATGGAATATGCCAAATACGTGCGAGGAAATGACTTTCATGGATGATAGAACACTCCCAATGTCTAAAAGGAAGGACCATGTTCAATTTGTAGAAGTACGGCGGAAGTTTGTTATTTAAACAAGTAATGAACAATAATATACAAACCCAGGTTAGAGACACCGTAGGAATAGTTAGGACCCTGAGTCCAAAATTAGTAATTTATCTGTTACTCCTGCAATTAGGGAAAAATCAAAAAACGAATTTCCCTAGTCAGGAGGAAGCACGGAAAAAAAGGAAAAAAGAGCAGAGGTCACAATAAGCAAAAACCCACTAGTGGGGTTTTGGATTTTTGTAATAGTGTTTTTTCTTTCTCCTTTGCAGTTAAAAACGAGTTTACCAAAAATAAAGAGGACCTCAAGAATCACCCATCAAGAGCATAGAACCATCAGATAAGTGCTTTATTCTATTTCCAAAAAGCAGCCCTGAGTACAAAAAAAACAAAGATACTGCGATTCTTTATAGCCCTTGCCTTATTTCTTGTCTTTCAGAGACAAGTTACCAGGAAGCGAACGGTTAAGAAACAGAAGTTCCCTGGATACAAAGTTACCAGCCAGGAAGGAGCAGCGTGTCAACAAGCCCCCGGAAGAACACCAGAGGACCCAGGAAGAAGAAAGACATGCAATAAGCCCAGCAACATGAGGGAGAGGCTACAGAAGAAACTGCGTGCAACAGGATTCAGGTAAGTCAGGCAAAACGGAGGGAGGCCTGGCGGAATCCGTGCTAGAACGTGGAGTGCGTTGCCAGCGTGGATCCCTCCATTAAATACTAATCAAGCATCGCCCTCACCCGCTGACAGAGAACACCGGGCGGGGCTCGCTTCTCTGCCCTCAAACGCAGGAGCAGGTGCCGCTGCAACCAGCGCGTTCTGAGAAGCCCGACATTACACCCCCCGAAGACCGCTCCCACAACGGGTTTGGGTTTGTGCGGATAACGTCGATGAAATAAGCAAACCAAACGGGGAGCATGCACATTAGAGGCCAGTTCCCACGTCCTTTCATCAGGCCCATAACCCTTCCAGTGGATCAGGTACTGCAACCGACGACGCACCCTGCGGGAGTCCACAATATACACCCCCTCATACTCGGGACTATCATCCACCAAAACAGGGGGAAGTTGTACCGGAACAGTACCAGGGGCGACGGGTTTCAATAAAGACAGGATGGATATGCAATGAGTCAGGCATGTCAAGCTTCAGAGCGACATGATTCACCACTTTGGCAACAGCATAAGGACCAATAAAGCAGGGCTTCAGTTTGTTTGCACCATTGATTTGAATGTTCTGAGTGGACAACCATACCCTGTCTCCTACAGCATAATCAGGTGGTGGTTAACGATGCCGATCAGCTACTTCCTTATACCTGCTCTATGCCTCGTCCAAAGTTTTCTTGGCGAAAACAGGAATGTCCTGGAGACGGGACACCAAATCTAGAGGGGCTGGAGAATCAGTAGGTACTAAAAGCGATACCAAACCACAGCGAGGGTGAAACCCATAGTTACAGAAAAAAGGTGATACCCCAATAGATACATGTTCACTGTTGTTATACGCAAACTCCACAGTCCATAGAACTCAGTCCCATTTCCTATCTCCCTGTAAGAGGTGACACCGTAGGTATTGCTCGATACGCTGGTTGACCCCCTTTCTGTCTGACCGTCTGTTTGAGAGTGATAAGCAGTAGAGAGTCCTACATTTATTTCCATCAAGTTGTTCAATCCTTTCCAGAAATGGGACTCGAATTGAGGGCCCCTGTCTGATACAGTGATGGAGGGTAGGCCATGAAGGCGCACTATCTGTCGGAGAAACACACAAGCTAGTTCTTTAGAAGTAAGCAAATTGTTCAAGGGTTTAAAATGGGACATATTGGATAGCATGTCTACAACTACAAATATGACAGAATGCCCTTGGGGGCGTGGCTGGACGCCGATGGAGCAGGGAGCCTAAACCAGAGCTCCTGCCGTGAACCCCCATCACAGCCCATGCTGCCCGATATTGAGAGGCCCCTCAACTTATAAAGTCACCCCCGGATAGAGGAAGGTTGGAGCAGCAGGCAGGAGTTGGCAGACGAGGACCAGCGGCTCGCCTTCACTTCGAAAAAGGCAGTACAGAGAAGTTGCGGAGACAGGCAAGATGGTGCCTGCATTTTAAGCTCCGACTCTGAGGGAGCAACTGGTGACCGCCTCTCCCACACGGTGTCCCCAGGAGGCGATCGGGACCGGCGGAGCGCTGGAGGGGCGGGTTCTAGCGGATACCGGCGCACCGAGGTAGGATTGACCGGAAACCGGGCAGTAACGGAAAGGGCGCAGAGGACAGAGAAACTGGCACCGAAGACCTTGGGGTGGCCTCCGCCGTGCGGTCCGGCACCAAGCATCTCACCGGCCCATTCTGAAGCAGGAGCCCGCTGAGGCCAGCGCGGGTGCTGAGAGGTCTGGCCGTCGAGAGAACAAAGTGGTGCAAAGGCGAGAGGCCTGAACCATTGAGGGTTCGAGGACGGCACACTACCGGACTGCAGGCTGGAGGTGAGGACCCGCCTGCGGGGAGGGGCGGGGCACAGCCGGCGCAGCGAAGCCAGAGGACCAGACTGTATCCTTAGTGGGTCCCGAGAGGAACTGGCAGTGCCACGTGCGGAGGTGGCCTACCTCCTGCACCTGGGACTGAGTGGTGGACCGGGCTGCCGCAGCTACAGTTGCTAACCCCATCATACGGGCAAACAGACAGTGAGGTGGTGCTGCTCCTGCAACTGTGAGGGGAAGTTGCAGTGGGTGGACTGGAGGCTACCGGAACAACAAGGGCGGCCGGGACACTGAGGCCTCGAGCTTTGAGTGGAAGGATTATCTGGCGGCGCTGAGGGACGGGCTCACACCCACACAGCTACAGGGCCCAGGGTTGGGAGCCGGCCCAAACTGACCTGTTGCGCGGCCGGGTGCTCTCCGGCCGGGCTGATTTAATTCTGCTGGTAAATACGGGCGGGGACTCCTGCCAAGGTAGATTGTCTCCTTGTCGCCACCCCTGATGGCTTCGCTACTGAGATGCCCTGCGCCTGTCGGTTGAGATCCATGCCGGATGTACTTGGACTCGGAGGCCCTTGCTGCGGAAGATACCTACACACGCCTGGAGTTGCTACCTGCTGGTGCTCCTGCTGCCCGGCCTGCGCCCATACTGTTCCCAGTATAGGGAGAGTCAACAAGAGATGGGAAATGGAACAACAGGAGTCAGCGGGCGAGGATAACGGGGAGTCGCGAGGACGCCTCGGGACTCGCAGTGTAAAAAACATCCCACAAGACGACGTATCACATCATGATATACTAAATGTCATAGAAACTTCACGTACCGCTGTAGAAACTAAAATAGAAACTCTCCGAGAAGATTTGGGCCCCCTGCGGGCAGACCATAATTAGCTGGTGGACTGAGTCATGACGGTGGTGGGAGAGGTCGGCGGCCTGAAACCTCAAGTGTCCACGTCCGCAAGCAAAATTACAGATATTGAAAAAAGGGTCCTGGTGCTAGAGCAGCGAGCGGAGGATGTGGAAAACAGGGCTCGACAAAATAACATAAGAGTCATTGGGCTGCCCAAAAAAGTTGAGGGGAACGATATGATGGCCTATCTGAAGAACTGGCTACGCACTGAGGTAGTGGAGAAGGGCCTGTCGCCATTTTTCATGCTGGACCGGGCTCACAGGGTTCCGGTCTGGGTGCCCCCTCCTGGGAAGCCCGCAGGCCTATGGTGGCTCGCCTGCTGTTTTACAAGGACAGAGACCATATGCTGAGCCAAGCACCCCTCAAGGGCCAACTTAAAATAGAGAATAGTACTGTCCGGATCTTCCCGGACTTCTCCAGGGAGGTACTGATGCAGCGAGCCTCCTTACTCATGGCAAAAAGAAAACTGCGACAAATGGGGGTGTCGTACTCCATGGTGTTCCCTGCCAGACTGCGGTTAGTGCATGCTGAAGAGACCAAATTCTTTACTACCCCTCAGGATGTGTGGGACTGGATTGAGGAGCGAGGATTGTGAGAATTCGGAGGCGTAGCGGCAGCGACCAGCCAAAGAAAGACCACGCGCGGACCCCTGGGAGGGGGGACACTCAAGGGCCACCCGACAATGGAGGAGGCCCGCCGATACAGGAAGAGTGCTGTGGCAGCAATAGCCTCCCTGAGTGCCACAAACCCACAGGGCAACCCCTCTCTTTCGGGAGAGGATCAGAGGGACTCGGATTCTGACACCAGCTCGAACACAGTGGGAGATGCCAGTCAGGTTCTGCCAGAAGTGACTCCTAGAACGGCGGAAATCTTGACTTATCCATGGCGCGCAACTATGCACTGGATTTTACAGCTGAGGGGTGGTGGATCATAGCTCAAGACTGTTTTGGGGTACATGGGACACAGGAGGGACGACATGAAAATGCCCTGGGTGATGGGGGTATCCGGGGGGTGGAGGAGCGGGTTTCCCTTCAGTTGGGCATTTGTCTAGCCACCACCTGAACGTTGAGAATTTGACTGTTACTATGCCAGATGGCATTTTGGATGGGGGAGATGTTCTCACTTGTCCTGGGGAGTGGGAGTTGGGGAAGTTTCGTTGTTTTAAGTTGGGGACACTGCTGTCTATAAGCTCAAGGCGGCATGAGTTACAATGCGTAGGTTACTTCCTTCACTGCATTGCATTGCACGCCAAGCCAGGGCGCGGGGGCCAGACAGACATAGAGAAGCTACTACGAGATGTTGACACAGCCGATATATAACTTCCTCTCTTGGAACATCCGAGGGATGCACTCTATTTACAAATGCTACAAAATGTTCTCCCACTTGAACAGGCGAGGGATTCATATTGCGATGATACAGGAAATGCATACACTAGCTTCGAAGGGGGCGGCCTTACATCGCAGATGGAGAGGGCAAGGATACTACACTGCGTATTCAGCGTTTGCCAGAGGGGTCCTCATTTGGATCAGAGCAGGGGTCTTTCAGCATACTGGCCACAAGGTAGACCCAGAGGGGAGGTATGTGATGGTCACAGGGAGACTAGAAGGGAAGGGTATTACGCTCATGTATATTTACGGCCGGAATGTCGACCAGGGACTCTTTCTGGAGCACCTGTCTGGAACTCTGACACCGTACCTGACAGGGTTGATTATTGTGGGGGGGATTTTAATTGTATAGACTACCCAACCCTTGACCGATCTCACCCACCACTCTGAAATGCCCCAGCACACAGGGTAGCCAGGGTGTTTAGGGCCTGGCAATCTCATTGGGGGTTGGTGGACATATAGAGACGTACACACCCACTGGACAGGGAATACTCCCACCTCTCCCATGTACATGACTTACATGTCAGAATAGACACCTTCCTGTGCTCCCCAGATATACATGCCCAGTTACACGGGACGGAATACCTCACTCGCACGGTATCGGACCACAACCCAATACTCACCAGATTATACTAGGGGTCCCAGCAGCAGCCCATCTCCACATGGTGCCTCAAACCTGAGGCACTAGAAGATCAGGTGTTCGTACATGAGATTCGGGCCAACATTGTTATATATTTTGCTGTTAATGCTCAGACCACGGACTCCAGGGTGACAGAATGGGAAGCCTTCAAGGCGTCCATCCAGCTGCAAGGCAGGTAGCAGGCCTTCATGAGGGGACCATAACTGACTCCCCCTCAAGGCCGCGGTGACAACCGAGGAGGCAATGATTTCTTCTTTTAAGGGGTAATGGGCTGGGACATGCAAGAGGTGTTCCCTCAAGCGCTAGTAGCGCATACAGACCTGAAAAGAGGTATCGAGGAAGATAGAGTGTCTTTTCTCTACTCCTATTTATCATCTTAGCATATCACCCACACGGTCCTGATGAAGCGCATGGGGATCCACTAGGGACCCAATGACGGCGCAAGACATGTTGACCAGCACGCACATTCACAGTCACACACGGGCACTAGGAGCAGCGGAGTAATAGCCCGTCCTCTATGCTATCTAGTAATAGAGGTGCCTCGATGCCCCTGTATAATTCTTTGACCTTTACCTCCCGGACAAACGAAAAAATTATCCTCACAGCACCGGTGGGTAATTTTAAAGCACAAGCACACACCTTTTTAGGCCCCCACACCCACATGCACAAGTGCGGCGTCTCCTAAAAATATCTCCGACAAAGAGCCCTCTTGCGGGTCCCGTGGGAGACAGAAGCGCCACCCCCACGAGGAGCAACACCCGATGATAAAGCATGACACTCGCAAGGGTGTGTGAGGGCACTAAAATTCGAAGTAGAAATTCCCCCACCTTCATCAACTGGGGACACTGTATATAGAGACTTATCCTTTCTTCTTTCCCCTTTCCTCTACATATGTAACTAATAGGTTACGAATGTGAACTTTTAGGAGCTGTTACCACACAGTGATTAGAGGCCTTCAAGGCTGTCATCAGGGGGTGATGCATGGCGCTTTCTATTGGGGTGAGGCGAATGCTACTGACAGACATAGAACGGGCTGACCGAGCATTGCACGAGGTGGAACTTCGCCATCTGAACCACCCAGAACTCCGCCAAGAGATGCCTGAAAAGAAAGAAGAAATGGCATTGCAGGAGGAAAGGTTGAGGTGTTTCGATTATAAGACCTACATGGACAGGACACACGCAGAGTGGGATAGGGCCAGTAGACTCCTGGCATGGCTGGCTAGCCCAACCGCGGGGGTAATACAATTATAGAGCTCTGAGGGGCACTTCCTATATCAACAAAATTCCATCAACTATAGGTTCCAAAGCTATTAGGAACAGCTCTACAAGAGCTCAGGCCATGGGGAGAAGGGAACATAGAGGGCTACTTAGCGGAACTTCCTCTGCCTACCTATTGTGTTTTTATCCAGGAGCCTAAACCGATATTTCTATTTTATGCCCTTGTCTGGTTATAATCAATAATATCCATACAACGGCATAGTAATCATATCCATATTCAGTCGTAGCACATGCTTTCACATTAAGCAAGGCTACTTCCCCGGCCCCCTAGAAAGCACAACGAGTTCTCTAAACAAACCAAACCTCCAGCAACCTGGGAAATCCCCCTTGCTTTTGTTTTGATTTCATGCTAGAACTCCTGTGAAGCACTGTAAGAACGGCCAGTTCTTAGTGACATCTTTATTGACGTCTTATGTCCAACCTTACGCCAAACCCGGCACCTTTCAGGTATAAATATACCAACGTTGCCTTAAGCAAAGACCCGGTGGTGGTTTTGGAGCAGAGCAGCTATCTACTTGCCCGAGAGCCCAGCTGATGCGAGAGCCCACGGACGCTGCCCCTCCTCCTTCGACGCACTGAGAGAGACGCCGTATTTTCTCCTGCCGAGAAATCCAGCTCCGGTGTTTCCAGATACCATCGCGGGTTACTGGGATATCGAGTCCTGAGAGAGAGATACAAGACCTCCTGCTTTCTATTACCCAGGTACGGAGCTGACTAAACCCTTAAAGAGAATTCTTGAGTCAGATTCTTGGCAAAACCCAACTTAACTTAAACTGCTACTTACTTACTCCTTCCCACGTATTAGGCTTAGGTCAGGTACACCGGGGTAGGCGTATTTAGAAGCACCATTCGAGAACGTTAGTCAATGTATATATGTATATATATTTTATCTATTTTAAAGTATCATATGGCTAAGAAACCATATCAATGCTTTTACAGTATTATTTTATAATCCTCCTTTTACTGTACGCACTTTACTTTACTATGAGTATTGCAATTGTGGCAATTCATTTCTCTTGTATGAGGAAGAAGACTGCTCAATAAATTACACCTTTTTATTGAAAACGCCCGTCTTTCTTTTCTCTGCATTCTGGTGAAACTAAGTACGCACATGTGACTGAGTGAAATAGCTGTCTATTGTTTTCACACGACTCTAGAGATACACTCTTATTCTGAGGGAGCAAAGTTGTCATGTTATATGGTTGTCGGAAGCTAATCCCTTCTTGTCTATCCAGGGAGGTTAAACTCCTCCTCGTTTATTCGAGAAAGTTTCTAGTGACCTCTGAGCTAGCTGGCAAACCTTAAGTCTCATATAGTCAGTAGAGACCTAGTTAACCTCAGTCCTACGTCTACACTGCTGAATATATTATTCCAATGCGCAGAGCCTATTGGGAATATAGGAACTACACTACATGGTGCCCAACGTTTGGTAAGGCGATAAATCTAACGCAAGACGTTAGAGTAACTCAGTTGTGCTTTTTCACACAGACCCTTTTTCCCGTAAATACTCCAAAAGACGTCTGGAGTGGGTAAGAGGTTAAAATCCGCCAGAACTTAGTAGGAAGAGATTCCTATGTATAGTTTTTGGTTTAGTCAACGTTGAAGGATACAGTGTTCCAAAATATTGTGCACCTAATCTTTGTTTCCTTGAAACTTGATCTGCAACAAAAACCTTTCTGTCAGTAAAAATGTCAGAAAGTGACGACGAAAGAGAGGCAGCTAGAATAGCAGCTCAACTACTAGCGGATGACACAAGTCTCCGATACAATGACCCGAATGTTATACTCATTCCGGTCAACATAAGAAAAACTATAACTCTTAAACTTATAGAAAATGGACTAACACCAAGAGGTGGAATAGTCGTATTCGTAATTGAGGCCCATGAATATCGGCAGACAGAGGTATTCTATTCATGGATAAACTTTCCAGCAGCAAACGCTGTCACACACGACTTCCACTATTACAAAATAGAGGAACCTCCGGAAGAGTACACTCCTTTCGAGGAGGTGGAAATCCCATTAAAATACCAAGAGCACCTGCTCTGGTTTAAAGGCGCCCTGAAACATAATAATCACATCACCAGGCTCGGTCCACTAGGTAGACCAGGAGCAACGTGGCCAGCTCTAGCCAGCTACACACCACATCCTGACATTAATAAAATGTCAAGCGAAGAACTCTTAGTTAAAATAAAAGAATTAACAAAGGCATATAGAGAGTTAGTTCAATTGGCAACGGAGGATATAACTTACCTCCAGAAATTGAAAGAAACAGATATAGCAGACCAACCAATTGAACTTGCCAGCATCATAGAAAAATCCTATGAAGAACTAGGAAGAGATAGTTTGGGTGGAAAACCAGTAAAACCTCAACTAACTGAAAATCCTGAAAAGATGTTTATTAAAAATAATCTAAACACTCCAAAAAAGAGCTGGGATGGAAATAAACAATCCACTCCCAAAGAAAAAAGATTCCAGTCCAGAGGAAGGTCTCCTCGACGGAGAGAAAGAACTCCGGACCAAGCCCTCTGAGAAAAGATACAACCTTAGAAATAGGGATAACCTGAAGAAACCTGATAGATATCAAGATATTGATACACGTCCCTCTCGATCTTTTCAGACTTCCTCGCAGAAATCGGAAAGAAGAGGACGGTCAGAACACAGGGAAGAGCACGTCAAGTCCAAAGACAAGGAACCTGCTCATCAAAGTAAAAAATTACAATTTCCAAGAAAGAAGGTAGCCAGTATTAAAATAATCAAACATGCCGAGGATACTGAGGACACAACTGAAAAACAGAGAGTGGGCCCAGACAATGCTAGACAGCGCAGCAGAAGTGACAATAGCTCGCAGGATCCTGATGAATCATCTGGAGACACTGGACACAAATGAATACATTCAAGTGGAAACTGCAGATACCAGAGTTAGCGAACCTCATACAATATACGAGATAACATTACGTATAGAGGGAGATAAGACTAGGAAAATAAGGGGTCTATTTTGGGATAACCTTTCCAAAGGCAATGACATCCTTTTAGCTGAGAAAGACTGGCCACCAGAGTTTGTCAGGGAGTGCCCTCATAGCGAAGAAATGATTATGCCTGCCTTCTCAAATTATATTCCAATTCATAAAAAATATACATATGCAAGAAAATGGGCAGTAGCCCAAGCTCCTGCATTATATAAAAATCATGTAGGATGGGATGAGGACTCTCCTCCTCACAAAATCCAGTTAAAATGTCAACCAACTGCACAAAGGCAGTACCCAATTAAGCAAGAAGCTAAAAAACAAGTCAGGGAGATCTTAGATCAACTTGAATACCAGGGGGTGATTGAAACATGCACCTCACAAATGAACAATCCTTTGTTTCCTGTCTCCAAGCCAGACGATTCATATCGTCTAGTTTTGGACTACAGACACCTTAACTCATGTTGCAAGACATTTGCAGTACAAAACTCACACAGTGCAGCACTAATGAATAACATCGTGCACAAAAAATACAAAACAACATTAGACATCTCTAATGGATTCTTTTGTCAAAACATTGCACCTGAAAGCAGGTATTTGACCGCTTTCTCAATAATGGAGTCGCAGCAATTTCTGTCGACTCCCACAGGGATTCAAGAATAGCCCAGGATTATTCTCAGCAAGGGTAACAGAGTTACTACAAATGTATGATGATGAGGCATTATCTTATGTCGATGACATCTATCTAACAGATGATGACTTGGATACTCACTTGAAAAGAGTGAACACCATAATACTTGGGTTCGCAGCAGAGGGTTACAAATTCAACTTTAAAAAGTCATGAATTGCCCATCTAACAGTCCTGTTTTTAGGATATGAATTATCAAGTGAAGGCAAAAGCCTAGCAGACAATTTCTTAGAGAAGTGTGCTGTACTCCAAGCACCTAAAACGCTGAAGAACTTACAATCAATACTAGGTTTCCTGAATTTCTGAAGAACTTACATTCTAAATTATGCAGAGAGGGTTAAACCACTCTATGAACTAATAAAACCTGATTTTAAACCAATCAATTGGACTCAAAAATACACAGAAATTTTGAGATCATTGCAAACAGACATGTTAGCTAAAACAAAATTGCAAACTCGCGATAATACACGCAACCTTGTAATCCGAGTCATGCCAGGAAGATGCGGATTCACGTACCTGACCGCTAATGAGAGAGAAACGGTACCAATAGCATACAAATCACATTTGTACACAGAAGCTGAAAAAACATTCAGTCTTGCGGAAAACATTGTAAATGAGGTTCAAACAGCTGTAGTAAAAGAAAGAGACCAAGGCAAAAGGATAACTGTTTTAACAGCAAAATCAGCCTTTGAGGCATTAACAAGCCCACGCAATTTAACTACCGTGGCATTAGATCCAAAATGGATACAATGGGAAAACTCTCTTGCTACAGAAAAAGTGAAATACTATTTTTACCCGAAAATGAAAAAATTAAAATATCTAACATATGAAAAAGAAAAACCTCTGCCAATCGAAATTCTGCCTCTACAACAGTAAGCCTGTGTAATATATACAGACGGATATGCACAACCCTCAGTTTGGGGAAAGCAAGCTTACAATGCTACGTGCGAGGTTGTTAAATGCCGGTGGCATGGAGGTAAATTGAGACCACAGGTAACTATGTCTCAATCTGTAAAAGACAATTCAGGTCAACAAACTGAATTATTAGCTTTAAAAATGGCGCTCGATATTGCCGATCGTGAATTCCCGACACTAATAGTGTGCGATTCGCATTCCTGCGTCAAATCTTACAATAATGACTTGCAGAACTGGGTTCAAAACAGTTACAAAGATGACACAGGTGCCACAATAAAGCATAAAACGCTTTGGGAACAAGTAGTTCTTTTACAGAAAGAACTACAAAAGACTCACGTGATACATACACTGAGTCATCAGCGTGATGGCGTTCACGTTGCATGGAATTCATTGGCTGACACAGCCACAGCAGAAGCAACTAAACAGGCTTCCGTAACCACAAAAAAGCGTTCAGAAAAATACATAGACGGGGAAACCATGCTGGCGGTAAAAACGTCTTCAAAAGGTGACCGTGCAGCACTACCCGTGAACTATCCACTCAATTATACATACATAACAGATGCAAACTCCGTTCCTTTTGCTCGAATCCCTGGAGTGGGGGATAGAGTAATTCCAAACACGAACAGGACAGTCTTATTAATAGCAGACGCACACATGGGAGAAGGTCTAGGGCATCGAGGGATCTAGAAATTCCCTGAGAGAATTACAACCAGAATACTGGTGGCCGGGGAAGAGCCTGCAAAATTACAAATTTGCAATAAACTGTCAAAACTGCAACAGAGATCGCAGTGGCGAACTGCCCTGAGTATTGCCAGGACCCTTCTTTTAGATAGCATAAGACTATCAATACGAAATACCCAGAAAAAAATGCGTACCATTAATATTTAAGACTAGATTCACTTAAAAATTTAGACACCAGCGCTCGGCTGACGCCAGAACTGGTATAAAAGATTTGTGAGTCTATATCGGCACATACGCAATTGGCATGCTACATTCTGACCAGGGTCTTGATTTTAGCTCTCGAGCTTATAAGGAGGCCATGACCAGCATGGGCATTGCATTGCGGTACTCTTGTCCCTTCCATCCTGAGGGAAATGGGATTGTGGAAAGAAAAAACCGAGACATAAAGCAATCTATAACGGCGAGGGTATTAGGTTCGGGTGATGGGTGGGTCCAACATTTAACAAGTGTCCAACGTAGTCTTAATAATCTGCCAAGAAATTCTCTAAAAGGTTTCAGTCCGTACGAACTATTGTTCGGTACTAGAATGCATATTCAGGACTTAGATAGTCAGACTTCAGTGGTAGAAGAAAAATGCTTTGATATCAAAGATCGTTTGGCTATTTTACAGGACTTAAATGAAACAAGAAAAGACCTGAGCAACGTAAAGTTAAAACAGCAGCCAACAGCCACTGAAGATAAACCACCTGTACCAGCAAGGCCTGTCTGGATTCCAAAAATTGGGGATCTGGTCAGAGAGAAAATCGCGGTGAAGAAGGAATTTGGGCCTTCTTACAGAAAAGCAGTACCTGTCTTAGCAGTCAGCGGAACAAGATCAGTTGTACTACCGCCCCTTGCTGGTAAAAAGGAGAACCGAGTTGTATCCATCGACCTGGTAAAACCACCATCATGTGGCCAATAATAAGTAGTAGGCCCAGTGGACTCCCAAGAAGTAGCAGAACACCAAAACTTGCTACAATACAAGAGGTTCAAACTGAGAGACTAATCACATTTGATAAACCTACAGTGAATAAAAAAGGACTATGCAACAATGCCATGGAACTTGTGCCTCTTGAAACCCAAATTGCAACAGTTCGTCAAGAAACACCAGTCTACAACGATGTAGCCTCAGACTATGCTAATGAAACAAAGAAAATTCCAAAAGCAAATAAAAATCCGGAAGCGATTCCAACAATTGACAGAACTGCATCTGGCTACTTCATCAATTTCGATGACTTTTCTGAGGATCCAAGCGAGCCTGAAGCACAGCCAACAACAAAAACTTTTAAAGACAAAGCAACAGAACTCTTTCATCAACTCAAAGAAACCTATCTGATTTTTCCATGGATTGAATTTTGGATTGTGTTAGGTGTACTTTTCCTCCTGCTTTGGCTCATCATGGTTCTTTGTTTGGGAAAATCCATTGAGGGAAAATACAGTACAATGGACACAGCAAGTCAGAACATCAACTTGGTCCTAAAGCCACACAAGTCATCTCACATCGAGAAAAGAGAACTATCATCAGTGAATGTCACAGCCAATCCAATTCCCGGTGGGGTAGCTTGGGACAAAACAGATTACGAAATCTATGGCCCGGTCAAGCTGTTGAAGTATCCACACCAATTTAAGGTTTCATTAGGTGACTTTGTAAAACCGAGTATATTCTCTGATGATTGGGACTTTGAAAGTATTAATGATATGATGTCAGATTTAGTTATGTCAGCAAAATTTACAGAACATGATTATTTACAGGGTTCATCTAATTATGAAGAAATGTAATGCTACAACCACTTTGCACATCACTATTTGCATAAATCTGCTCAACCTAGAAATGTTTTTAATTATAATCAATGGGAACATTGTGCAACTCCACCAAAAGGCAGTTCGAAAACATTTTACTAGAAATTCCCATACTTCTCAGGGTTTAACACAAGTGATGCAGAAACGTTTTATTTCAAAATGTTAAATAAGACAGAGATGAAAACAATGCTGACAAACACTAAATTAATCTATTCAGAAGCATTTTATGAAAAAATGACTACATTTGGTTTTGATTTTTGGAAAAACAATATTGAAACAAAAGCCATCTGGAGTACCAAAGATTGGCAGGTCCAAGGTATAGAACCATTATTTAGAGCCTGCATGATCCCAGAACAAATTATATTCTTGAATGACACAATTCAACAGACAACCTGTCTTGGCCTGGCCAAAATTAAAGACTTAAACAAACTGTCTATTCCAAAGCCAACACCTGACAGTAATAGCACTACAGATGTTGAGATAGACATATCCCATATTTTTAACCAAAACAGAACACATCCTGATTGGAAAAAATGGTTGATCTGGCCCACAGACACAAATAACTGTCAAGATAGATTCCTGAACAAAATACAGGGGTTCAAATTGGCCAGGCCAGACCCTAGATACTCCCAGAGACAACATCCAGGGATAGTTACCACATACAGTGTAGGGAAACTCTGCCTCGAATGGCTACAGAAATCCACACTGGCAGAAATTAAGCAACACTTGACTTTACTTAAAGACGGTGCTGACTTGCGTGATTTCATAATGGGACCACGCAAACAGCGTCAAAAAAGTTTCATAGCGGCCGGTATATACGCAGCTTACAACGAAGCTTGGAAAGAAACGCAAATTGAAACAGCAGAAAAAATACGGGAAATTGACCGTATTAATTTGGAAAAATCACTTTCTGTTGTGGACAATGGGTTAATGACTCTGTCCTCCAGAATATATTCACTGGACAGTATTGTATCATCTGCTATTGATATAATAGAGCAGGACTTACTAATGTTACAACACGGTCAGTCCCAATTACGTTCTATTGTACAGCTTGGCTGGACGTTGCAAAATCTGCGTTCAGGCTACGTGCCCTGGCGTTTAATCAACACAACGTCATTATTCTCTATCTTTAAGCTTACTGATACACAAATCAGCTTGGCACAAAAAGGCGCAGACTATACGATTCTGAGCATTGAAAAACTTGAGAGATTACCATTGACATTGTCAGAAAGACCTGTCATTGAATGGATAATACACGGAATAATAACAATTCCGATAACAACTTTCCAATTTAAATACTGTCAAGAGTATATACCAGCAGGCCAGTATGAAAGGTTGGGTAAAGGGTACATTAAGTCATCATGGAAATTACCTTACACACACACATGTTATAGTGAAAAGGAACAGAATGTATTTCTTAGTGGTAACAATTGTAAACGATCACTGAGTGGTATACTTCTGTGTCAAGGTATTAACTTGCATGGGGCCTGTGAGGGGACTTCAAATAACCTTTCATGTCACCAGCATGGCACACCTGCAACTCGAATAGAGCCATTCTTTAGACGGCTTTCTAACGGGAGCTATATTCTAATAGTGGACCACAGATGTTGTGGCATGGTGCCAGGAAAAGCTTATCTCGTGAGCGTTAGTTCCATGGTCACTTGCTGTATGCAAGTATTGTATCCAAACAGCACTCCAGACAGGGAGGCGAAAATTTGGCCCTTTTTGAATATCTCTTCTATTCGAATTGATACTTTAAGCAGAAGGAAGTCTGTTCTTTTACAGACAACTGTGCCCTTGACGTCATCAAAAGAAATGTATGATCTGCAAGTTGCAAGGACAACGGCAGAGATACATACCCTTTTATCAACAAATTGCCCCCTGCATTTCGCAGAAATGCTAAGCCAAATCCTAAATATGTCTGATACCAGTGGTATCCCACATGTATTTAAGACAATTTTTTCGGGACTGTTAACACCCTTCAAAACAGTTCTGGGCATTTTTCCTAATTTTGTCCATTCTGTCTTTGGCGGCCTACCACTTCTGTTGGGACTCGTAGCAGGAATTTTATTTTTGATACTTCTGCTCCGTTATGGCAAGCCATGTCACAGACAAGACTCCAGCAACGATGGAAGAAACGATCCTAGCTATACGCTATCGGGACCGCATAACTAAAGTCCTTGGATTAGCCCGGCTAAGAGATCTGAATATGACCTGGTTTCTTTCGTTCAGACCCATCTGGCAGAATTGCATCTTACCTGTGCTTCGATGTATGCTATGCGGAGAAGAATGCGTGTTGGACGTCTGTCTTACACTACAATCAGCAGTACCATTGGATACAGATACTTTGCTAAGTCCTGTAACGGCTCATGCATCGTGTTGTCCCCAGCGGCTACCGATTCTGATGACGGCATTCGTTGAGACTTCTACACTACGATTAGGTGGTGGTGAAGTACGAGATGAGAGCAACATCACCCAGGTACGACCTTCTGTGAGCATTGCTGATCCTGTCATCGATGATAGCAATCCTTCTCACGACTGCACAGTTGCGGCATTTTCCAACTTGGTCAAACTTTCACCTGAAGCGGTAAACCACTTTTTTGAGAGTCTGTCTGAAATGATGTTCTCCCGTGAACAAAAAGAATAACTTTTAAGCAAACGAGCACACAGCGTTCCCTGAACTCTGAATTCGGCCTTCAGCTTTGATAAACAAAAGCTACTGAAAATATTTGGAACAATTTTTTTCCCCTGAAAGCGAAAACATTTGTTTTTCCCAATTCCAAAATATTTACCCTTTTCTGGCACTTGTACTCTGCTTAAAGTAGAACTATTCTTAGAGAACAGAGCTTCTATTTTTAGGAACTCGAGAGACAATATATTACCTCAGCCTCTAGCACATTTACAGCGACTGTATTTATATATGATGGAATGGTCTCGCCCTTCTTTTCTGTATTAAGAGCCATTTAATGTGTAAATTTTGCAAATCGTTCAGCTAATCATATATATGCATTGTTTTAACTGAATGATTACACTGCTTGAAAAGCGTACAGTACCAATATCATTTTCATTTATTTCGCATACACCATTTCAAATGCAAAAAATGTATTTTGGGGTGGGTTGGAATACACATGCCCCTTTAAATGTTTACTATTGCTTAGTTTTAGTAATGATGGACATTAGATCGTGGAGTGGGTATTGTGTTTTTATCCAGGAGCCTAAACCGATATTTCTATTTTATGCCCTTGTCCGGTTATAATCAATAATATCCATACAACGGCATAGTAATCATATCCATATTCAGTCGTAGCACATGCTGTCACATTAAGCAAGGCTACTTCCCCGGCCCCCTAGAAAGCACAACAAGTTCTCTAAACAAACCAAACCTCCAGCAACCTGGGAAATCCCCCTTGCTTTTGTTTTGATTTCATCCTAGAACTCCTGTAAAGCACTGTAAGAACGGCCAGTTCTTAGTGACATCTTTATTGATGTATTATGTCTAACCTTACGTCAAACCCGGCACCTTTTAGGTATAAATATACCAACGTTGCCTTAAGCAAAGACACGGTGGTGGTTTTGGAGCAGAGCAGCTATCTACTTGCCCGAGAGCCCAGCTGATGCGAGAGTTCACGGACACTGCCCCTCCTCCTTTGACGCACTGAGAGAGACGCTGTCTTTTCTCCTGCCGAGAAATCCAGCTCCGGTGTTTCCAGATACCTTCGCGGGTTACTGGGATATCGAGTCCTGAGAGAGAGATACAAGACCTCCTGCTTTCTATTACCCAGGTACGGAGCTGACTAAACCCTTAAAGAGAATTCTTGAGTCAGATTCTTGGCAAAACCCAACTTAACTTAAACTGCTACTTACTTACTCCTTCCCACGTATTAGGCTTAGGTCAGGTACACCGGGGTAGGCGTATTTAGAAGCACCAGTTGAGTACGTTAGTCAATGTATATATGTATATATATTTTATCTATTTTAAAGTATCATATGGCTAAGAAACCATATCAATGCTTTTACAGTATTATTTTATAATCCTCCTTTTACTGTACGCACTTTACTTTACTATGAGTATTGCAATTGTGGCAATTCATTTCTCTTGTATGAGGAAGAAGACTGCTCAATAAATTACACCTTTTTATTGAAAACGCCCGTCTTTCTTTTCTCTGCATTCTGGTGAAACTAAGTACGCACATGTGACTGAGTGAAATAGCTGTCTATTGTTTTCACACGACTCTAGATATACACTCTTATTGTGAGGGAGCAAAGTTGTCATGTTATATGGTTGTCGGAAGCTAATCCCTTCTTGTCTATCCAGGGAGGTTAAACTCCTCCTCGTTTATTCGAGAAAGTTTCTAGTGACCTCTGAGATAGCTGGCAAACCTTAAGTCTAATATAGTCAGTAGAGACACAGTTAACCTCAGTCCTACGTCTACACTGCTGAATATATTATTCCAATGCGCAGAGGCTATTGGGAATATATGAACTACACTACATACCTTGGAGGAGGAAGCTGCGGACCAGCTGGGGGCAGCGATCACGGAACCCAAAGGGAGAAAAGGCAAGACCCCGGGCACAGACAGGTTCCCCAAAGAATTATATGCAGCATACATAGATGAACTGACCCCCAAACTTGTGGAGATGTATGCAGAGCCAGAAGAGAGGGGGCACCTGCCTGACACCACTAGAGAGGCAGTGGTGATTTCACTACTGAAGCCCGACAGGCCTCCCCGGGACTGTGCAGCGTATCGGCCTTTGTGGATGTTGAATCTCGATTTTAAGATTCTCGGTAAGATACTGGCAATGCAGTTACTACCGCATATGACTTCCGTGGTGCATTGGGATCAGGCAGGATTTATTCCGCACAGGAATACAACCTGCTATCGGTCCTGGAGCTTGGAGCAAGGGACAATCAGGCAGGAGCAGTGTTTACTATCGACATAGAAAAGGCCTTTGATAGCTTTGAGTGGGGGTCATTGTACGCTGTTCTGAACAAGATGGGTCTTAGACCAGGGTTCTTGCGCTGGGTGCAGTTGTTGTATGCTCACCCAGTGGCAAGAGTCCGCACGGGACGCAGGATATCTGGACAGTACCTGATGGAGAGGGGTACGTGCCAGGGGTGTACTCTTCCCCCCCTGCTGTTCGCCTTAGCTATGGAGCCACTGGCATGTGTGGTGAGATCAGACAAAGATTACTGTGTACTGCAGTTGGGAGAACGGAGGCATAATATAGCACTGTACGCAGATGACCTCTTCCTGTTCCTGCGACGGGTGGGGGAGGATTTGCCGGGGCGTGGAGGATGATGGACGAGTTCGGGCCTTTCGGGCCTTGGAGTGAACTGGCAGAAGTCTAGTTTGCTCCCGCTGATGGCCAGCAAGCCGCCTCCTGGGTGCCTTGGTGCCTTGAGACGGGAGCCCCGCTGCTTCCAATATCTGGGAGTGTGCATTTTCCACGACATGGCAGATGTAAAAGAGGGGAATATAGAACAAGCACGATGCTCCCTTAGGGATAGCATGACCTTTTTGGAAAAGCTTTCTCTTTCCGTGATGGGCCGTGTCTCCCTCCTTAAAATGGTGGCTTTCCGTTGGCTGCTGTACTTCTTCACCACACTACCAGTATGGATCTCGGCGGCCTGTTTCCGCGAACTGGATTCCTGCCTGTCGGCGTTCAGGTGGAGTGTGGGCCGAAGGCGAGTAGCCCTGAGCACGCTAAAACAACCCCGATCAGAGGGGGGCCTAGCACTGCCAGATATGAAGACGTATTATATGGCAGGACAACTGTAGAGGTTCATGCAATGGGTGGCGGGAAGCATTGACCAGGACAGAGGAGTACCACCCTTCACATCGGACATGATGGAGGTGTACTGCACACTATTAGGAACTGCTCGAGCCGGACAGACTAGTAGTGGGATCAGACGGTATTGGAGTCGGTGCCGACAGAAAACCAGGACAAAATGCCCCTACTCGCTAGAAATGGCAATGAGGATACTGGGTGTCTAACCCATGGAGGAAATTGACAGGCTATAGATGATTGGGTGCAGGTGGGGGCTACCAAGGTGAAAAATCTTTTCCGGGATGGGAAGCTGCTCTCCTTTGAGGACTTTAGTACTGACTGGGGTGTTCCTCAGGGGCATTTCCTACTCTATGGAGCAGTTACAGGAGCTATGAGGCGACATTGTGGGGCAGCTATGACTGAACCGGAGTGACAGGCCACCTGTGGATATATAAGCCTGGCCGGGGGAGCCATCAAGGTGGTCACATGACGTTGTAGGGCCATAGGACGAGATACCATATTACCGCTAGACCGGTTGAAAAACCAATGGGAGGGTGACATCGCCAATCCGATAGCAGACAAGGACTGGGAGAAAGCACTCGAACAAGCAGCTTAGGTCTCCAGAAATGCCTGCTTTAACCTAATTAGCTTTTATACGTTCCACCGGGCTTATCTGAACCCAGAGCGTATTAATAGATATTTTGCAAGGGAGGACACCAGATGCCAGAGATGTACTACGGTTGGAGCGATATACATCCACATGGTGTGGAGCTGTACTTCATTAGCACATTACTGGCGAGAAGTGACGCAGGAGACGGCTAGGATCACAGAGAGGGTAAGCCCATGTACACGGACACATGTACTGCTGGGTTTGTTTCCACACACTGCCAAAACTAGAACCACGGACAGGTTCCAGGACCTCGCCTTTGTCCTAGCAAAGCGGGAAATTACTCGTAACTGGAAAGACCCGAGGGGCCCCAGTGTACAGGGGTGGAAGCGGGATCTAGTAAAATAGGTGGGATGCAAGAGCAGGGTCCTTTTGAGGAGTGCGAAGCGAGGGATAGGCAGGGAGGAGAGAGCCAGGGCTTGGGAAGCGCTGATGAACGACATATAGCAAAGAGGGGTGGGCCTCTGATGCTTCTACCCCTGAGAGGCCACCACAACAGGAGCTTCCCTAGAGGTAGAGGCAGGGTGAGAGAGTGCAGTGGATCCAGAACAGGGATTGACATATATCATTCTCTCAGGGAAGGTTAACTACCGACCAGGGGAAACCTGCGGGAAACTTTTACACACGATCTGGCAAGGGGAGGAACATTTCCTAGCTATAGAAGTACAATGAAGACAGCGGTATGGAAGGGGGAGGGGGGACCTAGTTAATTGTTTTGTTTGGTTGGGGGGAGGGGGGAGAAACGAGGGTCACGCAACACTCCCCATCTGGGCAACGAGAGGGGATGAGGAAACATTGGACTCCAGTTAAAAGGGATCACAGAATGGGTACTGGGATATACTGCCAATAGCTATGGCCAGAATATATTTGTATCACAATGCATAATGTCACAGATTGATATTTAATGACAATAAAGTTTGTTTAAAAAAAAAAAGAAAAATTACAGAAAGCCCTTGCTTAGTAGGAGGCAGTACTACAATAAAGTCCATATAAATGGAATGCCATGGTGTAGGAGGTGTAGGCAGAGGAGTTAAGAGACCGGCTGATACTTGGTGGGTACTTTTGCTTTGTGCACACACATAACAATTTTGTACATTCAACCAGGCATCTTGATTCATGAATGGCCACCAAAAATCCCTTTTAAGCAGGTCAAGTGTTTTCTTGTGTCCAGGATGGCCTCCCAGAGAGTGTGTATGGCACCAGCCCAGTGCTTGTAACTGAAGGGTTTGTGTAGGGAGAATTAAGCCACCTTGAATATAGACTAAGTTGTTAATCCTGACCCTATTGTATTTGGTTTCTAGGTTCCTGAGTTCATCTGATTCGTGTGCATGAGCCACTTCTTTCAGAAATGATCCTTCTGAGACAGTACCTACTAAAACACGATCAGGACTTACAATGAAAAGTGGATATTGTGTGCTCTGCTCATTAGGAAACTCATAGCCAAAGCGAGATAGGGCATCAGCCTTGCTGTGTTTAGTGCCCGACTGAAACTGAATGACGTAATCAAAATCACAAAAAAATGGGTCCATCTCAGCTGTCTCATGGATAAGGCCCTAGCTGCCTTCATGGCAGATATCTGTGATCGGTGATTACGGTAACAGTGTGCAAAGCTCTGAGTAGGTACTGACGCCATTCTTTGAAGACCCTTTATTTGCCAATAACTACCTATTCCCTACAGAGTAATTCACTTCAGCAAGTGTTAGCTTATGAGAATAGTAAGCTACAGGATGTAGATGTCCTGTCTGTCTATCTGTCTGAGACAGCACTACTCCTATAGCAACTTGGAATGTATCTGTTTCTAATAGGAATGGCTGTGAAGTGTCAGGGTGTATCAATACAGGAGCTGTGACAAAAGCCTCTTTTAAACAGGAAAAAGCATTTTCAGCTTCTGGTGTCCATTTGAATGACATCCCCTTTTTCAGGAGTCTGGTGATGGGAGTTGTAAGAGATGCAAATCCTTGAAAGCTCTGCACTTCCTTTACTGAATGGGGAGAGGGCCAGTTAGTGATGGCAGCAATCTTTTAGGGGTCCTTAGTCACCCCTTTCACTGACAATACAAAGCCTAAGAAGGTAACTTCAGAAACATGATATTCACTTTTGTCTAATTTCACGTAAAGGTGGTTATCTCTGAGACGTGTTAGGACACGCTTTACATGTCTGACATGTTCTTCCACAGATGAAGAGTAGATCAGGATATCATCGATATAAGCAACGGTGCTTATATCCAGGGTCTCTCTTAGAACGTCATCAATAAAAAACTGGAAAGCCGCGGGGGCATTACACAGCCCAAAGGGCTTCACTAAGTACTCATACAATCCAAACTTTGTTCGAAAGGCAGACTTCCACTCATCCCCTACCCTTACCCGAACCAAGTGATATGCACCCCTTAAATCCAACTTAGTAAAAATGGAGGCTTTTTTTACTTGACGGAGCAGAGTTTGTATCAGGGGCAAAGGGTATTGATTCGTAATAGTCACGCAAATGAGGGCTCTGTAGTCAGTGCAGCACCTAAGATTCTCTTCCCGTTTTGGTACAAAAAAAAGAGGGGCGGACGTCGCAGATCGGGATGGGCGAATGAATCCTTTATGCAACATGTTGTCTAAGTATTCCCTCAAATAAGTGTTTTCTTTTTCAGTCAATGCATTTATGCAACTACACTGTATTTTGGCCCCGGGTACCAGGTCTATACGACAGTCATAAGGCCGATGCGGTGGTAAGACAGATGCTTTCTCTTCATCAAACACTTCTCTGAATTGTTCATAAAAGTCAGGTACTGTACAATCAGTACTACCAGCCACATGTTGCAGTATTGTAGAAGAATCTACACAGTGGTTCTTACAGTACTCAGAAGTGAAAACTATGGTACGGTCTTCCCAATTAATGTCAGGGTTGTGTTTCATCAACCAAGGAAGACCAATGTTGGCTTGGAACTGCGGCGAGAAAATACCATCAAAATTAATAGTTTCATGGTGTTTGTCTAGAAGGAGAATGTCTAACTGTGTGGTGGTATGAGTAACAGGCCCAGACTTAATATGACTTCCATCAGTGGTCTTAACTATGTCCACAGTATTTGTTGGTTTCATAAGACTATGCATGTTCTCTTCCCAGGCTGATTCAATAAAATTCCCAGTGGCACCTGAGTCCAGCATGAGTTGTACGTCTATGTGTTGATCACCCCAACTAAGCCGGGCTGAGATAAAATAAAAATGCTGTAGAGGATAGGAAGTGGGATTTAACCCTACCAAGTGGGAGACCATTGAGCCTGTTTCACCTGAGCGATTCGTCTCCACCATGCTCAGGCGAGTCAATCTCCCGACTCCGTGCGTCTTTGAGGTTTAATACAGCAATCCCTCCGAAAGTGACCTGGTTTGCCACAATAGAAACACAGATTATTAGCACGCCGTCTCTGCCTTTCTTCCCAGCTCAGGGGCCCTTTAATGCTGCCTATGTGCATGTATTCTGGCTCCTCGACTGGTTTGTCAGTTTCTGGTTTCCTTTCTCCAGCAGTAGGGTACTCAGTTTGGGTACGTCCTTTCTCCCTTTTTCTCTTACGCAAACAGTGATCCATTTTCACTACTACATCGATTAATGCATCAGAGGTTTTTCGGGTGTCTACCACTTGTGCTAACGTATTTTTTAGGTCGTCTCTTAAGCCTTTGTAAAAAAGAGCACCTCGTTTGCCTTCTGGCCAACCGGCTTCGGCCACCAATCTGTTAAAGCAGGAGATGTAAGTCATAAGATCCTTAGATCCTTGTTTAAGGTTTAACAACTCAGTGTCCACAGACTGCAAGAATGAATGCCTGTCGAATAAACGCCTTAGCTCCTCTTTGAAGGCTCTATAATCATATAACAGAGGATCATTTCTATCCACTAAGGGGATTGACCATGTGGCGGCTGTACCACCTAAATACGATAAGACGAAAGCCAACTTGGATTGCTCAGTGGGAAAGCAGGAAGCTTGGCACATAAAGTGCAGTTGGTAATGATTAATATTAAATTGATGGAAATGATACTAGATCCCAACTTCCCTCACCCACCTCCTTCGCCCAACTTAGTCAAAGCAAAAGAGGGAAGGTGTGGAAGGAGGGAAACAAAACAAAGGAACGAAGAAGGGGTAGACGTCCACTGGATCTTCGGTGGGGGTGGTCTTTTAGAACTCTGAAGGAGAAAGCACAAGGTAAGTACTAAACATGGGTAAAAGAGCTAGCTATATGTTACCCCTCCCCAATTTCTAATGAGATACCTTTAAAGGAATATGCCAAATACGTGCGAGGAAACGACTCTCATGGTCGATAGAACACTATCACTGTCTAAAAGGAAGGACAATGTTCAATATGTAGGACGACTGCAGAAGTTTGTTATTTAAACAAGGAATGAACAATAATATACAAACCTAGGATAGAGACACATTAGGAGTAGATAGGACCCGTAGTCAAAAATGAATAATTAATCAGTTACTCCTGCAATTAGGGAATAACCAAAAAACTAATGTCCCTACTCAGGAGAAAGCACGAAACAGAAATAGGCAAAAAGAGCAGGGGTCACAATAAGCAAAAACACACTAGTGGGCTTTTGGTTTTTTGAAATAGTGTTTTTTCTTTCTCCTTTGCAGCTAAAAAGGAGTTTACCAAAAATAAAGAGGACCTCCAGAAATCACCTATCAAGAGCATAGAACCATCAGATAAGTGCTTTTTAAAAAAAAAAAAGATACTGCTATTCTTTATAGCCCTTGCCTTATTTCTTGTCTTTCAGAGACAAGTTACCAGGAAGGGAAGGGTTAAAAAACAGAAGTTCCCTGGATACAAAGTCACCAGCCAGGGAGGAGCAGCGTGTCGACAAGCCCCCGGAAGAACACCAGAGGACCCAGGAAGAAGAAGGACTCACGATAAGCCCAGCAACACGAACAAGAGACTACAGAAGAAACTGCGGTCAACAAGATTCAAGTAAGTTGAGAAAAATGGAGAGAGGCCTGGTGGGATCCGTGCTGGAATGCGAAGCGCATTGCCAGCGAGGACCCCTACTTTAAATACTAATCAAGTGCCTCCCTCTCCCGCTGACAGAGAACAGCGGGCGGGGCTCACTTCTCTGCCCTGGAACGCGGGTACAGGCGCTGCTGCAACCAGCGCGTCCTGAGAAGCCTAACACCTGGGGAGGAGGTGGCATGGCCCCCTTCCCTTTAAAAAATATAGACAAAGGCCCAGCCCCAGGGGATAGGGTCCCCGGGGCATATATCAGTCTGGGGATGGGGGCCACGTGTCCACTCTCCCATTTTATTTGAATACAATTTTTTAAAAAGCGTGAGGTGTCGAAAAGGGTCAAGGGAAGGGGGCCACACAGCCCCCTTCCTAAAATAGAAAATAAAAAAACAAAGCCAGTAACTGGCCGGAGGCCCTGCCTCCTTTCTCCATTACTCTGCAAACGGGCCTGCAGACACGCTCTTGGCTGGGGGATGAAGTCCCCTTCACTCCTGAGGGTCCTTAGGGGCCAACTAGCCCACCTGTTAACTCCAATGTAAGCCCCAACGTGGGATTGCTAAGAGGTTGTCGGAGGCCACGCCCCTTTTTCTACCACTCTGCAAACACACCCTCAGCGCACTGCTGGTGGGTCGATGAGGTCCCCTTGCATCCTGAGGGCCTCAGGACTAAAGTGGACTTCATCCCCCAAGCAGCAGTACACCAGGAGGCGCGTTTACAGAGTGGTGGAGAAAGGGTGAGTGGCCTCTGACCACATCTCAACAATCCAGCTGTGTGGGGCTTACTGGAGGTAACAGGAGGGCTAGTTGGCCCCCAGAGACCCTCAAGAGGCAAGAAGACCTCACCCCCCCAAATAGTAGTTCACCAGGAGGCACGTTTGCAGAGTGGTGAAGAAGGGGGCCTGGCCTCTGATGACCTATCTGCAATCCCACTGTGTGGGGTTTACTGGAGGTAACAGGTGGGCTAGTTGGCCCCTAAAATCCCTCACCAGCGACGGGGACTTCATCCCCTATCCAAGAGCGTACAAGGAGGCGCGTTTGCAGAGTGGTGGTGGAAGGGGGCATGGCTTGCTATCAGAAATCAGAAATCTTGCTGAATGGGACTTACTGGAGGTAATAGGAGGGGTAGTGGACCCCCAAGGACGTCCTTGAGGTCCAACTATCCCTCATGTTACCTCCAGTAGGTCCCACACCGCAGGATTGATGAGAAGTTGTCAGAGGCCATACCCCTTTTCTCCACCACTCTGCAAACATGACTGCTAGTTCAAAAACCTTAAACTTTCACTGAAAAAAATTAACGTTTCAGGGACGTTATAGTTAGGAATTAACATTTTTAAAAAAGCTTGAAAATTGATTGGAAAAACCAAAGGTTTCAGGAACATTATAGTTAGGCTGACATTTCACTTGTGCAAAACCGGAGAAAGTCAGCCATTATAGTAACCTGGGTTGACTATAACTCGTGCCTCTGCAATGCACTGTTTCCGACCTCACATATTACATCACTCATGACATGGTCAGTGACATCACTGATGATATCACTGATGACATCTCGAATAACATCACTGATGATCCACTCACACCCCCATAAAACCTTTCATACACCCACTTTAACTTTCACACTACCATTCACGAAACCATTGACACACTCATATCAGTACTTATATATCCACTCACTGATTCATAGGTCTATACACACATCTACTCACTCACCCATACAGCCACTCATACAACCACTAACTCAGTCATATATCCACTCCACTGATATATCCACTCATACAGCCACTCACACACAGTCAGTCAATCATAGAGCTACTCACACACCTACTAAGTCACCTATAGAGGTAATCACACAGCCATTTACTCACCTATACATTTATACACACACACACTCATTTATACATACAGATACTAACACATACTCACTTACCTATCCAGTCACTAGCACAAGCACACACACACCCATACGGCCACTCTTGCAATCACTCAGTCACACATACAGTCAAATATACTCCAATACTCACCTGTACTGCCTTTCAAATATACAGTTACTCACCAACATACCACTGACACATCCTGTCATTTGCCGACACAGCCATACACACAATCATCACTCACCCATACAGCCCCCACACACATACTCACTAGGCCATACAAGCCACTAACTCACCCACTCGCTCATCACCTACCCACACAGACACTCAGACACCCATAGATGTACTCATACAACCAATCAATCACCCATACCAAAACTCACCTACTCAGTCACACACTAATGCAGCCACTTAGGCACCAACTGACAGATGCAGACATTCACACAAGTCACTCACCGATACATTCACAGACTTGCCTAATTATTTACTTATACTGTTACTCACACACCCACTGAATCATCCAATAAGGCACTCATACACCAACTAATTCACCAATACACCTTGGTATGCACATTTAACACACATAAACCTTTGTAGAAACACTCATAATCACTGGATGATGTCATCAGTGATGTCATTTGAGATGTCATCAGTGATGTCACTGACCATGTCAGGAGTGATGTAATAGGTGAGGTCATGAGCAGTGCATTGAGGGGGCACAAGTTATAGATAACTCAGGTAACAGCTGAATCTCTCTGGTTTTGTATGAGTGAAATGTCAGTCTAACTATAACGTTCCTAAAACCTATGTTTTTCAGTGACAAAAATAAATAAATATATATATATATATATAAATAAACACGTACATATGAATACATATATATTTTTTTCTTACCTTATTAATTCATAACCCCTAAACACACCATAAAGCCTACATTTTCTACTTCCACCCAAAACCCCATACCCTCCATAAACCCTAATACTACCCTTGTCACCTAAAAACCCACAGTAAACCCTAAAATTACACTTACCACCCAAAATCACACACCCACCCTAAACCCGAAATATACCATTGCCACCCAAAAACCCACACCCAAACTAAATCCTAAAAATGCCCTTCCTATCCAAAACCCTACACCCACCTTAAACCCTAAAAACACCCTTGCCAACCAAAAACCCACACCCATTCTAAACCCTAAAAATACCCTTGCCTTGGGTGTGAAAGTCTTTCTATAGGTTTCTGAATAGGTGTCACACAGTCTCTATGAGGTTGTGGATGGATATGACACTCTCTGTATGGGTCTCTAAATGGGTGTAACAGTGTGTTTATGGTATATGAATCGGTGTGACAGTGTTTGTGTGTGTGTGCTAATGGGTGTGATTGTATGGGTTTGTGAAGAGTGTCACACAGTGTTTATATGTATGTGAATTGATGTGACAGTGTCTCTATAAAGTTGTGAATGGGTATGAGAGTCTGTATGAGTGTGTGAATGGTTTTGATGGTGTGTGTTTGGGTACGTAAATGAGTGTGACAGCATATGTATGGGTTTGTGAATGGGAGTCACAATGTTTGCATGGGTTTGTGAATGGGTCTGAGAATGTTTCTATTCGTTTGTGAATGGGTGTGAGAGTGTTTCTATGGGGTTGTGAATGAGTGTAATAGTGTCTGTATGAGGTTGTGAATGGGTAAGACAGTGTCTGTCTGTATAGGTTTGTGAATGGGTGTAACAGTATCTCTATGGTATATACATGGGTGTAACAGTGTCTGTATGGGTTTGTTAATGGGTGTAAGATTGTGTCTCTGGATATGTGAATTGGTCTCACAGTCTCTCTATGAGTATGTAAATGGGTGTGATAGAGTTGGTATAGGTTTCTGAATGGGTGTGACTGGAATATGCGATGTTACACGGGAAAAAGCATTTACATCGCATGCACTACAACGCATGCAATTACAACACGGTTGTTACAACAACCACGTTGTTACAATGCAAACCATTACATCGCAAGTTGTTTCTACGACTTGCTGTAGGGGATGTGCTGGACTTAGGAATAGTATAATTTAGTATTCCAACTCCAGTGTGTGCAACAGTAGGAAAGGTGTTGGAATAGTAAATCATACTATTCCTTAGTAACGCTGTTTCCCGTGTGACTGGCAGTATGAGCTTGTGAATGAGTATCACAGACTGTATATGAGTATGTGAATGGGTGTAACAGTATCTCTATGTTATATACACAATTCAATTCAATTTTTATTAATAATTTGGATTTCCAATGAGGTCCACTTAAAAAACACACAATTAATGTACAAATACACATTAAACTGCGAGCTCAATTCATTAACATCATAAATTGAATCACATATTAAATTCCAGCGTCATTGTATCAAAGTTCACTAAGACACAGTATTTATAACTATATAACAACGGCAGTATTAAATTCAAAATAGCCCTTCATAGCCAGTTCTCAAGGCCTACGAGCAAATGGGGACAATCAGTAGCACCAAATATGCAATAGGAGACGAGGGTATTCATTATCAGCAAAGGACATACATTTATATACATATGTTATTTTGTAGATAATATAATACAGTACTATATCAACTTCATAGTAGATCTATATTAAGTAAAGTGCAACGTGCAGCAGCAAAGAATTAGAAGCAGAGCAGGTTCTAAGGAGGTAACTAAAATATCTCTGATTAACAACTGTTTTTCCCTGGCAATGACGAATAACAGCAAGATATGATCCAATTCTGTACAAAGTGCATTTATATAGCAGCAGAAACATATGTAAACATTATGATAGTGTACAATATCAGCTTTAGCCCCTTCCATGCTGGCCCGTTTCCGCCGCTGTGCGGTAAACAAAAGAACAGGGCGGGGCCGTGACGAACCCCAGCCGTCATCAGCACACGAGCGCCGCAGAGCGTGACGGCTGGGGTTCGTCACCAGCATGGAAGGGGTTAAAAAATAAGAGCAATTTTTAGATAAAGTGCGTCATGTAGCAGCAGAAAATTGTAAACCAGACGGAGTTCCAAGGAACAAATTAGCAGATTTATAATTAAGGATTCATTCTCACTTAGCAGCAGCAATTAAAAATAACAATACAAATAGGGAACTGCATAAATAAGGGTAGGGAAGATTAAAATATATTCATAAACTCCTTAAAAAAATTGAATAATTGTATACACACTACTTCATTTTTTGGAAATTCACGAGCTGGTGATACATTCTTAATGCTATTTTGCAAGAATATAGGTCAAAGCCATCAGTAACAAAACTCAACTAAAACTGGGCAAACTAACAGAATATGATCAAATTTCTGAATGCCCAGATTACAAAAGCCACAATGTTTTCAAAGTTTCATGGCTGGGTACCAATTAGCTAGTAGATTACTTAATGGCAAAAGGTTCATATGACATAATGTAAACCATCTTCGAACACCATGTTCTAAATTTCAGGATAAATATCTGAGGGATTCTCTGTGTTTTTGACATTGCTATTATCTTCATCTTTTATTTTGATCTGCAATGCTTAACATCTCTCTGAAAGCTAACCATACAACTTGTGTTTTTTAGAAAAGATTTAAATTCTAAAGACGAGAGGGAGGTCACTGACTCCTCCTTTATGTTAAAATAGTTCAATGCTAAGGAGAAATCATGTGAAAAAGAGTATTTATCAGTGGGTCCTTCAAAGATTTCCTTACACATAAAACCCCTTAATGTGTGTAACTCACTATTCTTTAGCTGGTATCCCAAACGAAATACACTGGCTAAGCCTTGAGCGAATGAACCTAACAAACTAAATTCCATTCTAATGGGCGCTATTGGGACCGAGGTATTAAAATGATATAATTTACGTAGCATCCGACCTTCAATATTATCTAAGAAACTAGTTTCAAGAGCATATAGTAAAGTGGTAGGAATTTTTGCTTTAAAAACAGTAAGCAAATGTAAAAAATGTCTTCATACCACTGCGCTATAAAATATACGTAGAACATTTGCACGTATTACAGCTTTAGAAGAACTCTGTGCAATATGTGGCTTATTATTTGTGTTACCCGTTATTACTTTCCCCAAATAAAGAAAAGAATCTAGCATTTTCAATTTTTCAGAACCAATTCCCCTCTCAAAATTACCCAAATTTCTACTTTTGCTACATTTCATAATCAGAACTTTACTTTTAGAAACAATTATCTTTAAGTACTGCACCATCGTATATTTCTGCAAAGAATTCAGCTTTTTATTCAACCCATCAGGGGTCAAGTCCATAATTACAATATTGTCTGCATACATAAGTAATGCAAATGGAAGCTTCCTATCTTTAGTGCATTTCCTTCTAAGGGAGAATAGCATTCGGGTAAGTCAGCTACATACAAAGAGAAGAGTAATGGGGCTAATAAACAGCCTTGTTTCCGTCCATTTTCAGTGGGAATTATTGTTGATAGGTCTTGATTTCTCCTATTAGCACCTGACACCAGGTTCGTGAGTGCAGGTCAATAATCAAAAATAACAGGGGGCTAGGCACTCCCATTTTATGTAATTTTTTCAACAGTAAGGCCCTGCAAACCGTCTCGAAGGCTGTTGAAAAATCTATAAAAGCCACATATACATTTGAGATACGAACAATCGTGTACTTTTCCTCTATTAGTTTCATCATGCTGATATTATCCAAGGTGGAATAATGTTTCCTAAAGCCTGCTTGTTCTATGGGTAAGATTTTCTCCTCCACCACCCAATCTGTAAGATGATCTAAAATGCTGCAAGCAAATATTTTCCCTACCGCACCTAACAGGGCTATTTGTCGATAATTGCCCGGATGATGCCTATGTCCCTTTTTATATAGTAATAATGCCGGACCAAGATTGGGGTGTCTTCCCCTGCCGATAGCAATATGCAAACTGGGGTGCAAGATACATAGCCCACATTAGCGGCTCTTTTTTAATAACTGTCATAGGGATTTAGTCAGGGCCCATTGCTCCTCAGGCTCTCATTTTCTTAATAAAACCCATAATTTATCCCTTTGAGGGTGCATAGCTAAATTTTAGGGGTTTAATGGAATATGTTACAATGGAAGAACTAGGATTTGCAGAGTAAAGTTCGTTCAGATATCATTTCCATTCTTCTTCCTTTATAGGAATTGGAAGAGATTTTAATCTTGTTCCACAGCAGTCTGCAATTATTTCCCAATATCTTTTAGCATTTTTTTTCAAAACTGCTTCTTTTAACTGTATCCATTCATAGTCTACCTTATTTTGTTTCAGAGAATGTTTTTTCCTTTGACTTTTTCTCTTTAGTAGTGTTATTAATTTACTATATTCGAGGGAGAATTTCAGGAACTGGGTCCTCACTAGTTTATTTAGTTCCATATTTAAACGTAATAGTGGATCAAAATAGATCCTCCGTTTAGCTGGTAAATGGGACAATTTACATGTCGAGACTAAGGTGCTTATATTACGTTCAAAAGCTTGGAACTGGTTAATTTGGGGAGGCTGAGAATCTGCCACCGCTTGCTGCTGCTGATCTCTTAATAAAATTGTTAAAGTCTCTCTAAGTTTAGAAACAGCTGGACTATTCCAAAAACATTCTGATATTTGTTAAAAAAGCCTACCAGGGCATGGTATTCTTATAATTCCAGGAACCAACCTTGGAACAGGATATGTCAAATTTAGTACAAATCAACATGTGGTTGCCAGAATCATTTTCCAGGACTACCATACTGGAGAGTGTATTTAAAAAATCAGCTGTTTCAATTAGGTAATCAATGATAGTTCCTCCAATAGGAGCCTTATGTGTGATTTTTGCTGGTATGTCATTTCCTAATCTCCCGTTCACTATTAAAAAGTCTAAAGTTCGGGGGCGTGGTTCCGGGGGGGCGTGGTTTCGGTGCCGTCAGGAATGGCCGCCTCGCCGAGGAGCTCCGCAGTGGCGTGAAGGGTACGGGAGCACTCCGAGTGCTTCCATCGCTTTCTGGAGTCCGCTGGCCGCAATATTCATTTTAGGAGTGCCGGCTACCTCCTTTGATGTCTCGGCCGAATTACGGGGTGAGCGATATGCAGCGTTTTTGATGTTTTTCCCTCAGCAATGAGGGTTCGCGTTTGATGCGACCGCCATTTTGATGGGCTTTTTTTCCCCCGACGAGCGCTGCACGTGTTTCCTACTTGAGCCACCTCACTAGCTGCTGGATACAACATTCTATGCCCTCAGTTGTCATTTCATTTTTTGTCTGCCTTTGATGAAATGTTTGGCCCTAAAGAGTTTATTGCTCCTGGAATGTTTTTCTTCATATATTTACCTCAATTTTGCTGTTTCACCGCCATTTTGGAAGGAATCTTTTCGCTCACGCTAGCAGTTGGTCTCTCCTAATATGCTTCCATCAGACTTACACCAAATAACAAAAAGGCAATTCCTTGGACCAACATCTACCTACCTGCCAAATTTGGTGTAATTTCAGGTCCTTTGTGAATTAACATGATGGAAATGTGTTTTGGGCCCTCCCCCCTTTTCTTGGCCCCTGCTTGATGGATCACTCCAAAACTGTTTAGACAGCAGCTCAAGTGAGCCGTATTAGTTTAGAAAAGTTTTGTGCAGCAAAGTTATTGGCAAATGAAACAATGTTCTTCCTATGGAAACTAGGTCCTAACTATAACTACCTTCTGGCGCGAGTAGGTAATATATATATATATATATATATATATATATATATATATATATATATATATATATATATATATATATATATATATATAATATATATATATATATATTACCTACTGGCGGTCGCCAGTAGGTATATATAGTTAGGATTTTTTCCCTATGGGATTTTTGAAAATTCTATGTCTAATAACTTTGGCGTTTGCGGACGGAATTGGCTGAAATTTTCTGGAAAATGGAACATTTTGTTTCTGAGCAGCCCCTGGAAATTAGGGGGGGGTTTGTCAAGGGGGGGCCGAGAAAAAAGGGGGGTCCCAAAACGTGTTTTTAACATTGAGTTTTCCATAGGGCGGTTGGCCTCACTTTTAGCCCGAACGGCTGAATGGATTTCCACGAAACTTGGCAAAATTGTAGGGACTGGTAGCCCGATGTGCCTTTGCTAGGTCTCAATATATGTGCTTCAGTGGATTTTGAGAAATTAACGTTCAAAAAAAGATATATATCTGTAACAGCGGACCGGGCAGCGCTCCGGTTCGCGGACTTTACGCGTAACGGAACTTCGCGTAGCGAAGCTGATTGGCTCTCCGGTGTCTGTCAACATTCTAAACAGTCCGGAGCGGCCGCCATCTTGTCTCTCGGTAGGATTGAGAGACAAGAGGAGGCCAAAACAAAGGGGGAAATGACCATAAGGGGGCATAGTAGATCCTCCCTGACCCCCTAGGTTTAATGTGGAGGCTTTAAAAGGGCCCCGCGGGGCAAAAATAAATAAATTTTTTTGTTGTTTTTTTGCGTGGGTAGCGCCCGGTTCGCGAACCGGGAAGCGTTCTGGGCAGCGTACTATAAGGAAAAAAGAATGATAGACTTTTCAAATATTGTATGTTAATTGATTGTTGCTTTTGTTGATTATTTTTTAATTTTTTAATTTTTTAAGCAATTATTTATTATTGTGATTGTGTTTCAAAATTTAATAACATTTCTAACATTTAACTAGTTTATGAATTACATATAAAAATGATTAAAGACTCAAACAATTTTTTAATATTACATACAATTTTATTTTTCGGATTGTTTTTCAAAATTTAATAGAACGTCTAGCATTTGACTGTCCGATATGTGTTCTTGTTGAGTGAACATAAGTTCCCACATTTGACCGTCATCATAATGAAGTAAATGATCCACAGATTCTACACATTGAACTAATTCATGGTCCCGTGATTCATCCATGAAATCTGAGTCATCATTGTCCTCAATATCTTTTTCTGTGTTGTTCTCCAGAACAATTTCGAAGGAAACATTCTGCTCACCTTCCATTTTATTGCTGTAATTTGCATAAAAAATAAATATATCAGTAGAGATAGGGCACTGTTGGGTTTAAGTTCACACAGGTACTTGTGAGTTTATAACAGAGAAGTAATCAATGGGCACTGTATGGTTTCAGGCGTGAAGTAGTACTATTAAAAAGTGCCTGTGAAGAAGCCTAAGTAAATTCATAATTATACCACAGAAACCTAAATCAATCCATAATTATAATAAAGAAGCCTTTCTCAATGTCTAACTCTTACAGAGGGATAGTATATAACTATCTGAAAATGTTTTCAAATTTATAAAATAATATCTCACCTTCTAAAAACAAGTTTAAGTTGTGAGTGAAAATGATCTTGCAATGTAGTTCAGGAAGTAGTAGTCAAAATGGCTGTGTTTCTCTCTCTTCCTTTATATATATTCAGGTACATAACCAATCAAATGTCAGGTAAAAAAAGTAGAAAATGAAAGTAATATTTTAATTGGTTGTCAATTCCAACACTTCAGATGTGTTTTGTGAAGTAATTTACCTCAGGGTATTTAGAGAGGTCTACAGGCTAAATGGTTAAATGGAATTTCAATCAAATTTGTGAAAATGGTAGGCATTGGTATGTAGTATGAGCTAATCTATATTTGGTGAAATTGTCTCCAGTCGCTTTTCTGTAAACTACTTTCCCACCTTTTTTGATGGTGCGCTTCCCAGGGAGCGACCCGGTACGCGAACTGGCGAGCGCCCCGGTTCGCGAACCTTAAGCGTTACGGGAGTCCACCATTTTGTGTTTCGGTCGAATTAAGATACAAGATGGAGGGCAAATAATGTTCAGAATGGGTAGAAGGGGGCACGGTAGACTTATCTTTACCCCCTAGGTTTTCTGAGGGTGGCTGAGGAGGCCCATATGTGCGAAAAAAAAACATTTTTTTAAAAATTTAGCGAGGTTAGCTCCCGGTTCGCGTACCGGGTAGCGCCCCAGGGAGCGTACTTTGTTGAAAATTAGTGAAAAATGTTAGAGTAAAATAATAATTGTGAGTGATCAGATGTAGGGTAGCTCTGAGAAGAGCTTTTGGGTTTATGGTACATTTAGGTACTTATAAGTAGGTACCAATGCACAGTCTTAAATTCAGAATGAAAATTCTGTTGCCCTCATCTGAGAAGTGAACTCCATCTCCTCTGTAGATATCTTGCATGTAGTAACGCAAGTTATTGTTGTACAGGGAGCCCATTCCATGGTCTCTCATGTAAGCTGAAACAGATTTGTTTACATGCTTCCTCGACTTCTCAATTTGTGGACAAAATTGGTTTGACCACCTCCATTTCTGTCTTTGGCATATATTTGAATATACCAAGGCAGTCTGAGGAAAAAGTGCCATCAATTGCTCAAAGGTGTCCTTTAAAAGCATTTCCAGACCTACCCCAGTCAAAGTGCCCAAATCATTACCTCCACAGTGCACAATTAACAGGTCAGGTTTTGGCAAATGCATAAAGGTTTTCACCAATGGTATCAATTGGTGACATTTTAATCCTCTGTGGCCAAACCACTTAATTTCCACATCTTGTAAATTGAGGTTAGGTAAATTCCTGTTCTCAGCATACCTCTGAGCCCAATACATGTAACTATGTCCAACAATCCAGACAGAAAACATGGTGAGAGAAGGTTCTCCTGCAGTCAGATGAAGTGTGGCAATGAAATGGCAGTTGAAAAAATAAGAGTTAAAAATGAAAAAAACTGTGGAGTTTCTGTGTTAATGAAGCAGTAACAGTGATTGGTGGATTTTGATTGCTGAAAACAGAAAGTTAGGGTGCATGGATGAGTTGTTTGAAAGATGTATTTTGAGTGGTCAAGAAAAAATCATTAAATGAAAGAATGCACTGGATATGAGGTGCACTGAGAGTTCAGAGTTCAATTGCAACATTGTTGTGTGAACTTGCAAACACCAGAGGTCTTCCAAGAGGTGGTTGCCATGCAAAAAAGGAAGAAAGGGCAGAGGGGGGAAGGGTTTTCATTTGAAAAAAAGTGAGGGAAGAGTTTTGATTGGGTGACATGAGAGATATGTGTGAAGAATTACAGCATTTCTGTGCTTTTGATAGCTGCAGACTCTGGAGTGCATACCTTTTGCTCTGCTGAAGACAAATTGGTGTGTTTCTGAGACTGTTTTGAAACTCAAAGTATTTGCTAAGGTGAGAAAAGATTTCTTTAATTTAGATAGAGAATAGTGTGCTTTAAGGAGAAAATTATGAAGAAAGTTGTGTTCTTCAAATGTTGCTTTGTCTCAAGTGTTTTACAAATAGATTTTGTTTCTTTGAGAAAATGTAATTGGAGAAAATGTGAAGTATTAGTACTGACAGGGTGTTATTGTGCATAGGAGCTGTGGAGTCTTTTCAAATTATGACTTGAAAATCGTTTTTGAGGAAAATGAATGGTTATAATATTTATGACAAGGACATAATGGTGTATGCTTCATTATAAGGTAATTGAGTGTCTCTGATGTTATTTTTCCCATTTTAATGTAAGACCTTTCTCTGTGGAGCAAATTGCTTGTAAATATGCTCCCACCTGTGCATGGCAAATTTAGATTTTGAATGTTTGTGTTACATAGCTATGTTAAAAGTGACCCAACCATGCTGGAAAGGCAATCAAAAAACGCTTTCATGTGTCTTAAGGACATTTTAAGTCATTTCCCTATGTGCAGTGTTTTCAAATTATGATTTGAAAATCGTTTTTGGGGAAAAGGAATGGTTTGTAAATTTATGACAAGGATATAATGGTGTATGCTTCTTTATAAGGCATTTCAGTGTCTCTGATGTCATTTTTCCCATATTACATTAAAAGACCTTTCCCCGTGGGGCACATTCCTTGTAAATATGCTCCCACCTGTGCATGGCAAATTTAGATTTTGAATGTTTGTGTTACATAGCTATGTTAAAAGTGACCCAACCATGCTGGAAAGGCAATCAAAAAACGCTTTCATGTGTCTTAAGGACATTTTAAGTCATTTCCCTATGTGCAGTGTTTTCAAATTATGATTTGAAAATCGTTTTTGGGGAAAAGGAATGGTTTGTAAATTTATGACAAGGATATAATGGTGTATGCTTCTTTATAAGGCATTTCAGTGTCTCTGATGTCATTTTTCCCATATTACATTAAAAGACCTTTCCCCGTGGGGCACATTCCTTGTAAATATGGTCCCACCTGTGCATGGTAAATTTAGATTTTGACTGTTTGAGTTACATAGCCATGTTAAAAGTACCCAAAAACTTGCAAAGGCTTTAAAAAAACACTTTCATGTGTCTTAAGGACATTTTAAGTCATTTCCCCCCGGGTGCAGTGTTTTCAAATTATGACTTGAAAATCGTTTTTGACGTAAAGGAATGTTGTTAAAATTTATGTGCGCCATATGCCCCCAAATTTCTTTTTCAGGGGTGCAGCAGGGTTTTATTGAGACACCCCTGCACCTTTGGAAAAATTCCTAATTTGCGATGAGCTAATTGCTAATCGCAAATTGCACCTTCATTCCCATGGGCCTCCTGGCCCATGGAAATGAATGGGTAATTTGCAATTAGCAATTTGCTCATCGCAAATTAGGAATGGTAAAGAATCGCTATTTATTCCTTAAAATTTGCTATTTTGGAAATGCAAAATAGTTTGATGATACATATGGCGGTTCATCTCTAACAAGATAAGAAGCTTAGGGATACATTTATGATGACTGGCGCAATGAAGTGGACATCACTTACTTCATTGGTAGAGCTTTACATGTATTATCTCCTCTGTATTCTTCATCAAGCGTAACTTTCATCTGCAATCCTGAGTAGGCCTCACCTTAAACAAACCTCTGGATAGGGCACACCTTATCGTCATCCTGAATTAATCATTTAAAATGCTAGGGACAGATTTATGATAGGTGTATGCCTCTTTTGCGCCACTGTGCGTCACTTTTGTGATGCAGCGGCGGTGCAAAAGATTTGCTATGAGGCGACAAAATTACAGATTGATGCATTTAGGCAGATGTGTCATGGTGTAAAAAACACCGTGCCACATGAAACTGATGCAGCAGTGATGCAAAAGATGCACCATGTTGCAAGACAGGCCTCACTTGGGGCCATATGTATGAAGCTAATTAGCATTTGCAAAGGCCGAAGTTCTGTGAATTTTGGCCTTTGCGAATGCTAATTAGACAAATGGTATGTATCAAACAAGTTTGATGCAAAATAAGGAATAGCAAAATTTGCTATTCTTTATTTTGCGATTGCACTGAAGGATTTGCAAATTTTGTGATTTCTTAAATGCAATGTATCAAACAAAAAATATGCAAAAAATGCCATTAAGGATTTGCAAATTACCACCAACTTCTAGTTGGTGGTAATTTGCGAATTCTTTTCAAAAAGCTTTTTTTCCAAAAAACAAAAGGTGCCATATGACGCCCATACATGCCCTTAGGGCATGTATGTGCGCCATATGCCCCCAAATTTCTTTTTCAGGGGGTGCAGCAGGGTGTTCTTGAGACACCCATGCACCCTTGGAAAAATTCCTAATTTGCGATGAGCTAATTGCTAATCGCAAATTGCACCTTCATTCCTATGGGCCTCCTGGCCCATGGAAATGAATGAGTAATTTGCAATTAGCAATTTGCTCATTGCAAATTAGGAATGGTAAAGAATCGCTATTTATTCCTTAAAATTCGCTATTTAGGAAATGCAAAATAGTTTGATGATACATATGGCAGTTCATCTCTAACAAGATAAGAAGCATAGGGATAGATTTATGATGACTAGCACAATGAAGTGGACATAACTTACTTCATTGGTAGGCCTTTACATGTATTATCTCCTCTGTATTGTTCATCAAGTGTAACTTTGATCTGAAATCCTGAGTAGGCCTCACCTTAAACAAACCTCTGGATAGGCCACACCTTATCGTCATCCTGAATTAATCATTTAAAATGCTAGGGACAGATTTATGATAGGTGTATGCCTCTTTTGCGCCACTGTGCGTCACTTTTCTGATGCAGCGGCGGTGCAAAAGATTTGCTATGAGGCGACAAAATTACAAATTGATGCATTTAGGCAGATGTGTCATGGTGTAAAAAAACCGTGCCACATGAAACCGATGCAGCAGTGATGCAAAAGATGCACCATGTTGCAAGACAGGCCTCACTTGCGGCCATATGTATCAAGCTAATTAGCATTCGCAAAGGCCTAAATTCTGCGAATTTCAGCCTTTGCGAATGCTAATTAGACAAATGGTATGTATCAAACAAGTTTGATGCAAAATAAGGAATAGCAAAATTTGCTATTCCTTATTTTGCGATTGCACTGAAGGATTTGCAAATTTTGCGATTCCTTAAATGCAATGTATCAAACAAAAAATATGCAAAAAATGCCATTAAGGATTTGCAAATTACCACCAACTTCTAGTTGGTGGTAATTTGCGAATTCTTTTCAAAAAGCTTTTTTTCCAAAAAACAAAAGGTGCCATATGACGCCCATACATGCCCTTAGGGCATGTATGTGCGCCTGATGCCCCCAAATTTCTTTTTGAGGGGTGCAGCAGGGTGTTCTTGAGACACCCCTGCACCCTTGGAAAAATTCCTAATTTGCGATGAGCTAATTGCTAATCGCAAATTGCACCTTCATTCCTATGGGCCTCCTGGCCCATGGAAATGAATGGGTAATTTGCAATTAGCAATTTGCTCATTGCAAATTAGGAATGGTAAAGAATCGCTATTTATTCCTTAAAATTCGCTATTTAGGAAATGCAAAATAGTTTGATGATACATATGGCGGTTCATCTGTAACAAGATAAGAAGCTTAGGGATACATTTATGATGACTGGCGCAATGAAGTGGACATTACTTACTTCATTGGTAGGCCTTTACATGTATTATCTCCTCTGTATTCTTCATCAAGCGTAACTTTAATCTGCAATCCTGAGTAGGCCTCACCTTAAACAAACCTCTGGATAGGCCACACCTTATCGTCATCCTGAATTAATCATTTAAAATGCTAGGGACAGATTTATGATAGGTGTATGCCTCTTTTGCGCCACTGTGCGTCACTTTGTGATGCAGCGGCGGTGCAAAAGATTTGCTATGAGGCGACAAAATTACAAATTGATGCATTTAGGCAGATGTGTCATGGTGTAAAAAAAACGTGCCACATGAAACCGATGCAGCAGTGATGCAAAAGATGCACCATGTTGCAAGACAGGCCTCACTTGGGGCCATATGTATCAAGCTAATTAGCATTCGCAAAGGTCAAAATTCTGCGAATTTCGGCCTTTGCGAATGCTAATTAGACAAATGGTATGTATCAAACAAGTTTGATGCAAAATAAGGAATAGCAAAATTTGCTATTCCTTATTTTGCGATTGCACTGAAGGATTTGCAAATTTTGCGATTCTTTAAATGCAATGTATCAAACAAAAAATATGCAAAAAATGCCATTAAGGATTTGCAAACTACCACCAACTTCTAGTTGGTGGTAATTTCCGAATTCTTTTCAAAAAGCTTTTTTTCCAAAAAACAAAAGGTGCCATATGACGCCCATACATGCCCTTAGGGCATGTATGTGCGCCATATGCCCCCAAATTTCTTTTTCAGGGGTGCAGCAGGGTGTTCTTGAGACACCCCTGCACCTTTGGAAAAATTCCTAATTTGTGATGAGCTAATTGCTAATCGCAAATTGCACCTTCATTCCTATGGGCCTCCTGGCCCATGGAAATGAATGGGTAATTTGCAATTAGCAATTTGCTCATCGCAAATTAGGAATGGTAAAGAATCGCTATTTATCCCTTAAAATTCGCTATTTAGGAAATGCAAAATAGTTTGATGATACATATGGCGGTTCATCTGTAACAAGATAAGAAGGTTAGGGATAGATTTATGATGACTGGCGCATCACCAGGGATGTGCCAGTCATCCTGCGCCGCTGTTCCGCCACCCATGGTGTGCTGCATTTACAATGCGGCGCAGCATGGGGCAAAAATGGCACAGATGCGTGACGCATCTGTGCCGTAAAGGTGGCGCATTGCTGGAGTTGTATCGCAAGTGCGATGCAGCTCCAGCAAGGCTCAGGGGTGCCCCATCTCCACAACGTTGCGTCAAGACCTATGCCTGCTTAAAGCAGGCGCAGGGTTTTGACGCAGCTTTTTCCTATCTGATTGTAAATGCGGCACACCATGGGTGGCAGAGCAGTGGTGCAGGTTAACTGGTGCATGCCTGGGGATGTGCCATTTAACATAAATCTGCCCCTTTGCATTTAAGTATGTGCAGGGGACACAGAGTCGGTGAGGCTTATCCAAGGTTAAGAAGAGATGAGTCCTGTTCACTGAAAAATTAGACATAGGCTTCACCTGCTCAGCATCGCTGGACATGGCTAAATAATAGCTGCAAAATGTTACTCTTGTTAAACAATTTTACTATTATAATCTCTGAGATTTGTCTCTTACTCTGCAACATCTCATTGTTGTTATCTTTCTTTAAAGATAAAGACAACATCAACATGAGCGACAATCAGCAATCAGTTGATTTTGACCTCATCATTGAACTCGTAATTGAAACATCAGTGGATGTTGATCCCTTGGATGATTTAAATCCTGAGGATGAAGAAGAACGTGATGAGGATGCAGATTTGTCCGAATTATATGACATAGGGTGGGAAGCTGACCTGCTTGAGCCTATGGAACTATAAACATTTATTTTTAAAATTTATAATAAATAAAAAGTAAAAATGTAAACCGTTTAATTTAAAAATAAAGACACCTTCAAAAACAGGTTATGTGTAGTGTCTTCAATAAAATATTAAAATATGCTCATAAAATTAGATCAGATTCACATATAAAATAGCACAGGTAACATAAATATAAATTCCATTTCTTTTCTGCTATTTTTGTATTCTAAATTTGCCAAGCACTAAAAAATCTTCTATGTAAAAATGTCAAGTAGTGTTTTAAGTTTTTGATTACTGTTATTGATGTACTGTTGGGTAATAGTGGTTAATAACATTTTTTAATATATTTTACCACAGATTCAACTGCAGATCATTTCAACATTTCACCATGCCAACGAAAGAAAGACTGAGAAAGGCTGCAAAACGTCAAAGACAGCAGGTGAATGAAAAAAAGCAGCAGTCCTCTAACAAAAAGATTTGTAAAGTCACCAAGAAAGCACCGGGTAAGAGTACAAAAACATTCATAAGAAATATTTGTAGTAAAAAAAATATTACTACAGAAAATGTTTCAGTCCAGAAAAAGAGAAGCAATTCAAACGGAAAGGAAAGGCCAATCAAAAATGTTACTGCTAGAGCAAGAGATAACTCTGTGCATGATAGTAGAAGGAAACAACAGTTTAGGGACATTCGTAAACGAATGTTCCGCAACAGGATAATTGGCAATTTGTTAAAAAATATTAAGAAAGGTCAACAGAAAGTGCTTTTTTATAAGAGAAAAAAAAAAGTTGAGAAAGTTATTGATCAGGCATTTGAAATTAAACGTAAGTTATTTATTTTGATAATCAATAGAATTAGGAAGCTAAACAAGGCAATTTATGATTTCAAAAGAAATAGTAGATGGAAGAGAATAGTTAATCGTAGTAATTTTTGTGAAGTTTTTTCTGGAGAATGGATGCATAGTTCAAGCTGTGAGGCATTTTTTAATGAGGAGAGTTATTTCCAGGATAATGATTTGGTGCATGCAGTTGACACCAGTGGTCGTGCTTATGAAGTGAAAAATGGTTGTCCAGTTGAAAAAGAAAAACTTGTGACAACAGAGGCAGAAGAGGTGTTAGGTAATGAGGTTTTAGGAAGACGTGCTAAGGGTCCTGTGTACACCTGGAAGTGTAGTAGTATTTGCAGTGTGCGACAGGATTCCATCAATTTGCTTTGTGATTTTGTACGGTCATTTAATAAGAAAAGTTTGAAGCAGAAAATGAGGTTGTTGCAAGAATTAGGTCCTTGCAGAGTGAGAGAAGTGACAGGTTTGCATGGTCATTCACTGGCTTGTCTTTCCAGGAGAGTATGCCAGAGTGTTTTTCATCATTTCAGGATGCTAGCAGTGCATCATAATAAAGTGAGGAAATTAGTTAGAATGTTGTATTATGCTAAGAGTCCAGCAATTATGCTTAAACAATTATGCGCTGCTCTTTTGCATGGTTCTGAAATAGATGTGAAGAAAATTTGTGAAGAAATTGAGTTTTGTTACTTTGGAAGTAAAGAGGAGAATGTTGAAATTGACCAAGAAGAAGCGGGTAATGTGGAAGATAGTGTACAGGTTTCCAGTACAGATAATTTCCAGAGGGAAATTGCGACGTTTCAGGTCAAATCAAGTGAGAGGCCAAATTTCACTTGTGTGTGTTGTCGACGCACTTATTATAAGAATCAGACTAAGTTAGTGGATTTATATGCAAAAAGTGAAAGGGAAAATAATAGTGAATGGAAGGATTTCACAACATACTTGATGGTAGAAAATTGTTTTGATTTGGGATTGGATCAACGTGTGTGTACTTATTGTTGTTGCAAATTAAATCAAAACCAGATGCCTGCTAGAGCAGTTCATAATAATCTGGAATTGGTTGAGATTCCTTCTGAATTGAAGGATTTAAATACTTATGAATCTATTTTGATTCAAAGTATCCATCCCTTTCAGGCTATTGTAAGAATGGAGCCAAAGACAGGGAAATTGCCTCCATCAGATTTACAGAGAGGATTAAAGGGAAGAGTTGTTTATTTGCCTCTAGATTTGAAGAAAAACATTAACACAATTGGAGTAAAAAAAGTGGAAGAGGAACCTCTGGTTATCTTAGTTTATGGGGTTCCGACAAAGAATAAGAAAATATGGCAAGATTTAGTGGATGTTAGGAAAGTTAAAAAGGCAACATTGTATTTGAAAAAAAATAATAAATACTATAAGAATGTATATGTTGCAGAAGAGGAAGTAAGTGAGGAAGAGGATAGCGATTTGTGTGCTGGTCAAATTGAGAAAGTAGAACCCTCTACTAGTGAAGAAATATATGAACATTATAGTGTTCATCCTTTGCATTCCAAGGAAGTCATGGGGAATGCTATTGGGTTGTTTCAAATGAAACAAGCCAAAGGGAGTCTCATTAGTGTTTGGGAGGAAAGTTTGGAAGCTCGGTGTTTCCCACAGCTTTTTCCAACAGGTCAGGGAGGAAGATATGATGAGCGACCTCATCAAATTCCTGCTTCTGAATACCGGACTTTGCGATTGTATGCAGGAGATGCTAGGTTTCGACAATGCATTGCTTATTTGTTTCATCTCCTGTTTGAAAGCGATCTGTCTGGACTGTCATATGCAGTGAACCACATCTTGAAAAGTGGTATACACATGCAAAACATCTCGGCAAGTGACTTTATGGATAAAGTCAATGTCCAAGACAGTATTTTGGATTCTCACCTGATTAATCTCATGGCGTGTCAGCGTAGTACTAATGAGTACTGGTACCGTCGTCATGGTGATTTAAAATGTATGCTGAGGAACTTAGGAACTCCCACATGGTTCCTCACTCTGAGCTGTGCCGAGTATGGCTGGGAAGACTTACTTGAATTTCTACGAGAGGCAAATGCTAACGTAGAAAACATCGAATTCAAGACACCTGGAGAACTGTGCTCTTTGGATCCAGTCAATGTATGTAGGTACTTCAATCATAGATTTGAAGCTATGATGTCTTTCATCATGAATAAGAAGAATCCACCTCTTGGAGAGGTGTTGGATTTCTTCTGGAGAAAGGAGTACCAAGCAAGAGGTGCTCCTCATATACATATGTTGCTGTGGATCAAGGATGCACCTAAATTTGGAACGGATCCAGAAGACTCAGTGATGAGTTTTATACAACAGTATTCTACGTGTGCTGTTCCAAACGCAAAGGAGAAGAAAAGCCTAAGAGAAAAAGTTCTGCGTTTCCAAAGCCATCGATGTGGAAAGTAATGTCGTCGTAAATTCCGAAACAAGGACAAGTTCTACACCAAATGTCGTTTCGGCTTTCCACGACCGGTGATTTCTAAAGGAAGAGTAAACAGTTTGATGTCTTCGCTGCGACATAATGTGATGAAGAAATCACCTAAAAACACATACAATTTGAAGAGGAACGAAGAGTCCAAGAACATCAACGACTACAACCCGGTGATTTTGTCCATGTGGAATGCTAACATGGATATACAGTTTGTGGCTGATAACTGTATGGCTGTGGCTCGGTATGTGACGTCTTACATCACCAAAAAAGAGAAGACAGAATTGAAGGATATGTGGGAGGACATTTCCCATGAAAAGAGCCTCAGCAAGAAGTTGTACAGTTTCAGTCTGAAGATGTTGTCGCATCGAGAAATCGGAGCGTACGAATGTTCTGACCGGTTGTCTTCAGCAAGTCTCTATGCCAAGTCCAGGAGTATCGTTTGGGCGAGTCTTGGTCTTGCTGCAACGCGTAATCGAGTTCTCAAACCTGTGCGGGAAATTGAGTATTTGGCGGAAAAGGAGCCAAACAGTACCGACATTTTGAAGACCAACATGTTGGATACATATTATCCAAATCGAAGCATTCACCTCGAGAATGTTTGTCTGTATGAGGTTCTTCAAAATTACATATTCAAGAGGAACATCAAAGAAGATACTGAGAAAGGAGTGTATGCTGTAATAGGAAGTGAGGGATGTCTGGTCAAGCAAAGAAAATGCCACTTGGTAAACCATCGAAAATTGAGTGGCGAATCTCCTGAAAAAAAGGAGTTTTTCTATTTAGCACTTTTGCAACTTTTCAAGCCTTGGCGTGCAGAAGAGGAACTGCTTGGAGATTTTCTCTGTTACGAAGACTCTTTCAATGCCGCCAAGGAGACCATAGAATGTCCTGCTTTTCCCAAATATGTAGAAATGTTGAATGCGGAAATTGAGCAGGAAGCAATGATTGCAGCCGAGATTGCCAGAGACAGTTCTCTGGACAGTCAGAGTTCTGCTTCATTGAGTCAGGATCCACTAGGAGGACCTGTTATCGAAAATGAAGCTGCCACTGCTATGAATGAAGTGGAAAGAGCCATGGCACATGCTCAGGAGGATGCGGTTAACTTAGAAGAGTTGGAAAGACAACTCAACGTTGAGCAGAGGAAAATATATGACGAAGTTACCATGCAAATTGATCATGGATTAAGTCATGACAAGAAAGAGTGCTCATGTACGTCGTTGAAGCCTGTCCGACTGTACGTGAGTGGAGAAGCGGGAACTGGAAAAAGTTTCCTTATTAAAGCAATTTCATGTTATTTGCAGGAAAGGACAGAGTCATCGCTGTCTTGTGTTGTCACCGCTCCAACTGGACTGGCAGCACATAACATTAAAGGGATTACTTTACATCGTTTACTGATGCTGCCAGTGGAGCATGACAACAAATTACAATATCACAAGCTATCTGGAGATGCTTGTTTTGAAGTTTCAAGAATCTTGAGGAAAATGAAACTTCTTATCATTGACGAAGTAAGCATGGTTTCCAATGTCATGCTTGCCTTTGTGCATTTGAGAATGCAAGAAGTTCTCAAAACAGAGTATGATGTGTTATTTGGTGGCAAACACATCATTGTTTTCGGAGATCTTCTGCAGCTGACACCAGTGAAAGGGCAACCTGTGTTCAAAATGCTCACGCATGAAGATACCAGGAAGTGCCTAGGCAGCATTGGCAACGTCAATATATGGTTAAACTTCAATTATGCTGAACTGCATGAAAATATGCGTCAGGCGAAGGATGAAGTTTACAAGACTATTCTACAAGATGTTAGAATTGGAAAAGTGACCGAGCATGGGAAAGAAGCTTTACATGCACGATTACTGTCAAATTTATATCCAGAACAAGATGTTGTGCCTGAGAATATTTTTCAGAAAATTACTGAGAAGAAATCTGGAATATGTTTGATGCCAACTCTTGCAGAATGTGCCAAATTCAACAACAAAATGTTGCATTTAGAAAAGCAAGAGATTGTGAAACTGGAAGCTATTGACAGAGTAGAGCATATGGGATCAACAATTATTTTGTCTGAGAATCTGAAAACAAAATTGGATTCATTAGAGAAGAGTATATCTAAAACTGCAGGTTTTGAAAAGACTCTGAATGTGTGCTTGAACTGCCGTATAATTTTAAGAAGGAATTTACATGTTGAAAGAGGTCTGGTAAATGGATCAATGGGTAATGTTGTTGATTTTGTAAAATACAGAAATAGAGATGGAATTGAATTTTAAAAAATTAAATTTGATGGCATTGAGGAAGTACAGCTAATTGGTCGTTGTTCTGGTAGATTTTTGCTTGTAAAAGACTTATATGTTCGCCGTAAGCAGTTTCCTGTTTGCTTGGCATATGCGGTGACAATCCATAAATCGCAAGGTTTAAGTGTAGACAGTGCATTGGTGAATATTGGCAGTTCTGTGTTCAAGGAGGGTATGGCATATGTGGCATTGTCACGAGTTAGAACTTTATCGGGATTGTACTTGATTGAGTGTGATGTCACAAGCATTTGTGCGGATCTAGATTGTGTTAAGGAATACAATAGGTTAAGAAGAGAGTATGCGCCACATTTGCCTCAATATCCTTTGTTTGAGAAACGTGTGGTAGGCCGGAAACGAAGAAATGTGACCAATACTGGGGAGGTTGTAGCAAAAAGACGAAAAGTCGATGAACCTGAAATTATAAGCAGAAAGAAAAAGGATTCTGTTGAAGATGTTGTTGGTTTTCAATTTGAAAACAGTTCTGGTGTCAACTGCTATGCTAATGTAGTGGTTAATGTTTTGTTTTCTCTAGAAAATGTAAAAGAAGAGATTGTGGTCAATTCTGATCAAAGATTTTGCAGTTTGTTAAATTCTGTCTTAGAAAAATGTAGCACTGATAGAACAAACATAGAAAGTGTGTCTGAAATTCGAAATCTGTTAGACAGATGTTCAGGCCAAACACAATTCTCTCAAAATATTCAGCAAGATTGTCAGGAGTTTTTAATGTATATGCTTGATGTATTGCATGCTGAAGGTGTAGATGTAGATCAGCTGTTTGGGCTTTCTTATCAATGGCAGCATGACTGCGAGAACTGTATGGTATCAAGTACTACTAGTGTAGACTCAGAAAGATTTATATATTTAACTTTGCCAGACAGTAAATCAGTCTCCTTTAATAAGCTAGTAAAAGCAGCTGATCACAACATGGAGTGTAGCCAATGTAAATCTGAAATGATGTCCACATTATTTATACGAACATATGGCCAGTATGTCATTTTAATGTTCCAACGATGTAGGCCTGATGGAACAAAATTGACAACTTTAATTAAAAATGTTGTGGCTTCTCAGTTGTCAATATCAGGAAGGACTTTTGTAACTGCAGCAATTATATATCATGACGGTCCTTCAATAACATCAGGACATTACACAGCTTATTTAAAGTCTAGAAATGGCTGGTCATTCTGCAATGATTCTGTTTTAATTTTCAAAAAAAAATTGCCGTATGACCTTAAAAACTCTTACCTGGTGCTTTTAAAACCAAAATTTTAGGGAAAGAATCTCGGGATGTGCTCTGAGGAATTTCAAGAAGTTCTAATGGCTCCTACACGATTTGGCCTTGAGGATAAGTGTAGTTCAGAGACATAACTTCTAACCATAAGACTGGACGTCATGGAGAAATAAGTGCACTTTGAATGAGTTCAGAAAAACTATTTCTTTTTATAAGCTAATTGAAGCAGCCAATCAAAACATAGAGTAGAGGGAATGTAAGTCTGCAATGCTGTCTACTGTTTTACATTGCTTTGTGATTAAAAGTGATGTAGAGAATTAAATAATTGTAGTAGTCATAGAGGTAGTGTAAGTCTGCTTCATAGTAAGCAGTATCAGTGTCATAGGAAATGTAGAACATGACTGAGGAAGAAGGGGAAGATATTACTAGTCCAGGATTGTGAAAATGATCTTCAACATTTTAATTCTGAAAGTTGCGGAAATGCCAAATGACGGGATTGGCTTACAAGAAATCCAAGAGTTATAAATGGCTCTGACAAGATTTGGCCTTGTGGAAACTTGTGGTAGAGAGCAAGAAGTCATTTATTGTATGTAACATGTTTTTCAAAACGATGGAGGTTTTCTTTCAGAAAGTGGCGGGCTGAAAGTAAGAACAGCACAACAGAGTGTAAGCTGTTCATAGGACATCCTTTGACGTCATGGAAAGTAAGTTAACTTTAAGGAGTTCTGAATTCTGATTTGTTATGTTGTATGGGTTTTTTAAACACAATCATTTTGATTGTGTTTTTTTTCCCCGCTGTTATATGATGAATACCTTCAAGTCACTGTTTTTAGTGAAATTTGATACATTCTGAGAACAGCAAAAATAAACCATTTAACATGTATAATTAATTCTGTACTGTTTCCATTTATGATGTACATTTAGAACTGTGTAGGAGGCATGGAGAAGGAGAGGCTTCTGTAAGTGTCAACGTTCTTGCATACAGTGCTCATATTCTACGTAGTCTTTCATATGATAGACTACATTTCCACAATGAGATACCTAAGCAAAGGAAACACAGGTCATATGATTGTGGAATGAGCAAAAAAATTTGCATGTTTTTCAATTATATTACCTGTGTTTCCTAACATTACACACCACATTGTGTAGATGAGGTTTAGGCCTGTTCCTGGAGACAGAGGAGGTCTGACATTTGTTCAAGAGTGCAGTGGACATTACTCACTTCATTGGTAGGCCTCCACATGTATTATGTCCTCTGTTCTCTTCAAACAACTCGAAATTTCATTTGGAACCCTGAGTAGGTCTCACCTCAAACAAACCTCTGGATAGGACACATCTTATTGGCATCCTGAAGCAATCATTTAAAATGTTAGTGTCTTGCGACACTTTTCTGAGACAACAGCAGTGCAAAAGATGCACCATGTTTTAAGATAGGCCTCACTTCATCTGCATCAAGATACTGTTAGTTTAAAATGTATATCTTTAGGACTGTGTAGGGGGCCTGGAGAAGCAGAAGCTTCTGTCAGTGTCAAAGTTGTTGAAAAACTGTTTGTCCTTCAATCTTTTCCCTTGTCTTTTGTAATTTTTAAATACATGTTTTAATATTTTTCAAATGTTTGTTCTCTCTTTCACAGATTGAAAGTATAAAAACAAAAAGTGAGTAATTTAACGACAATTATAAGGTAAATGTTTTGTATTCTTTTCGTTACATTTCTATCACATTCACCTACTATTAGTTCCACAGCTTCATTTCTTTAACCCTCAGTTTCCTGCCTTTGCTACTTTCCTCATTCCTTTCTCTTTTACCTACTTACTCAACTCCTTCCACTCTTTTTCTCAGTCCCTCTCTTCTCATAGTTCCTCACTCTTGTTCACTCACTCCGTCTCTATTACTCTTAGTGTCTTTGACTGATCACTTTTTCACTACTTGTTCATAATGCTTTCTCTGTGTAGTTGAAGCACACTAAGGGGCATATTATGAACACAGTAAAATAGAGTGTTTCCCTTGGCACAATTCATTCGTTAAGCCCACATATTAATTTTGAACACTTTGACATTTAAACAAGATAAAACAAACCAATACGTGTGTAAAAAACTTGTACAAATGTATTATTATTGTTAAAAACAAAGAGAATCACATGTTAAAAAATATGGTGGTACCATATTGCAAATAATATAAAAAGGGGAAAAGAAAGCGGAAAACCTTTTCCTCTGACAATATAAAATCAAACCCAACACAATATAACGAAAAGAATTGAACAAAAAATCCAACTGACAGTACAAAGTGGATTGGTCAAATTATACTACAACACATCAGAGAGAGACACATTAAGACAATACAGTTTTGTCATTAGAGCTATAGCACACCGAGTATATAAATCTCGAACTGGCAATCTTGGGCACATATACTTATTGCACTTTACAAAATTGACACGGTTACTCGGTTATGCAGTTTGTTTTGCGTCGACGCGTTTCGATGGCTTATTTCATTTTCTTGCCATCTTTTTCAAGACTGTTATGTTTAGTCTCTCTTTATCTGCGGCACTGGATGGTTGCCTTATAATTAGGAAGGTCCTATGAACAAACATATTGCTGTCAGTATCTGTTTTACATATTGCTGATTTTACTATTCATTAGACACACCAATACCTAGTACAACCGATATCTATGCATCTAGGGCAATATACATCTTATTTGAACACATCAATTCAATTTCTCTTGTACTGTGTCAACAATCAATATTCTTAGCTACCATCTGCGACTTAATCAGGTTAAGCATAGGTCTCATCAATTTTAATCATCGTGGCACCTACAATTGTCCAATATTACCATGTGTGCTTATACGTTCAGTATCACCCTCCCGCTTATTGGGGAAAGAAAAAACTACCATGGGTATGAGTTTATTGACGGATACCCCGAGATTACCATATTAAAGTATCCGCTGAGAGACTCTTTTTAGTTTCATTATTGCCTAGTCGTCATTTTTAATCTACAAAGCACGATATATTATTGACAGTTGTTACCTTTTATTTCATACTCAGGGAGGACTTCTCTGATTGTCCTGCACGGGCATATTATAAAGCAGGGCTATTCTGAAAAGTAATGAGATATTTTTTACTATGCCTATTGCGCTGACACGGAACTATTTCTTAATCCTACTGATATCAACCTACTTTTTACCTTTGTTCCTACTATGGAATTCCTTGTTGTTTATTCTTTCACGGTGGTAAAATCTTGCATCAAGCATGCACAGGGGTTATCTGTAATAGAGTTTACTAATTTATTTTTCCTGCATTAATCTATTGCTAACACATATTGTTTGGACGCTTTTAACATTAAGTTTGTTATGTGCGTTCTAATTTTTCGCCCGGATTTACCTGTATTCATTGTTGTTTGTTAGCGTTAACGCACTGGTCGTGACTGCTGGACAGGGCGCCCCCGCTTTGTTATAACTTGGCTTGTATCTGATAACAAATAACGAGCGTTGCATGATTAAACCACCCACAATATATTAAAAGGTGTCTAAATCATTTTTAACCTATTGGGCCTATTCAAAACAACCCACCTTGCTCCTCATGTAGCAGAGTATAGAACGGAGTGGATACTTGGCTGCGCCCAATCTTTTGTTTTCTGTCTCTATGGGGTAAAGAGGTAAGCGGGAGCTAAAGTTAGTTTGTACTTTTACAATTGGGTGTTATCACTAACCCTAAGCCCCTCGGACACAGCATTATGCACCCTCTTACCTTGAAAGTCTGCAGCTATCGCGTCTCCACTCCCGGCCGCAGTATCTCCGCGAAGCTCGAGACACGTAGTCCACCTCCTTGAAACCTCCACACACTGATGTGAGCTGTACACCAATGTGGAAGCCGCTCCTTGATAAAGGACTACACGAGTCCGAAATGCATTGGAGCATACTTTGAATACACCATTGGATTACATTCAATTGACTTCATGGCGTGATGTAACGCCATTGTACAATGAACTTGTGAACATTTACCAAATATATACAAACTTTGAAAACCTTCTCGTTTGAACCTTATTTGAATCAGCTACGCTGAACTACATAAGTGTGCCCGGATACAGGGATGTGTCTACGTATCACGTAACACACTGTTTTGCCTATTCAAAACAACCCACCTTGCTCCTCATGTAGCAGAGTATAGAACGGAGTGGATACTTGGCTGCGCCCAATCTTTTGTTTTCTGTCTCTACTGAGTGTATCTAAGGTTATATTAGAGTCTGAAGAGGTTCATTGTATTATCACATGAATGATGTCATCAGTGATGTGATCAGTAATGTCAAATGAGATGTCATCAGTGATGTCATCAGTGATGTCATTTGAGATGTCATCAGTGATGTCATCAGTGATGTCATTTGAGATGTCATCAGTGATGTCATCAGTGATGTCATTTGAGATGTCATCAGTGATGTCATCAGTGATGTCACTGACCATGTCATGAATGATGTAATATGTGACATGATCAGCAGTGGATTGCGGGTGCGCGATATATAGTTAGTACAACTAACTATATATGGAATTTCAATGGTTTTGTGTGGGTAAAATAAGGATTTTTAAATGCTAATTCCTAACTATATATGGTCTATAACCTATGGTTTTTTCAGTGAATATATATATATATGAACACGTACTTCTTGAAAAGAAGACAGAAGGCCAGCGGGGATTTTTGAAGGAACAGCTCGCTTTATTTCAGGATGACGCCAGCAGCGACGAATGCATTTCGGTCTAACAGACCTTCCTCAGTGTCCAATGCCATGTCCTTTACAAATGCTGCTCACACTGCGTAAAATACTCGACTGCACTACTTGCTCCTCCCTCTGATGCTATAGGCACACCTGCGCAGCTCCCAGTTGGTTGAAGGAACTACGATTCCCAGCATGCACTTTCCCGGCAACAGTCTGGTAAGTGGAGTGAGAGGGAACTTGCTCGACTGTGGGTCCGTGCTGTCACAGGTGAGTTGGAAAGGACAGTTGACATCACCCCAAAGTCCGCAGTCATTCCTCTTTGTCCCCGCAATACTGCCACAGCCATTTCCTTGATGCGAGAAATACGAGAGAGCTGCCAAATGCGAGGCGTGTTGCTCATGGAAGTATAATACCTCCTTCCTCGCGCTACAGCATCAGGTTCCTGGCGGACACCGGCTCTTGTTGATCCCTCAACTGCATACAACGCTGGAACAGCGAAAAGCCAGTAAAGAGTCGGGTCGCTTCTTGTGTCAGATCCTTTCTGAATTGCGCCTCAGGCTGGCGCACAGTCTATGAACACGTACTTCTTGAAAAGAAGACAGAAGGCCAGCGGGGATTTTTGAAGGAACAGCTCGCTTTATTTCAGGATGACGCCAGCAGCGACAAATGCATTTCGGTCTAACAGACCTTCCTCAGCGTCCAATGCCATGTCCTTTACAAATGCTGCTCACACTGCGTAAAATACTCGACTGCACTACTTGCTCCTCCCTCTGATGCTATAGGCACACCTGCGCAGCTCCCAGTTGGTTGAAGGAACTACGATTCCCAGCATGCACTTTCCCGGCAACAGTCTGGTAAGTGGAGTGAGAGGGAACTTGCTCGACTGTGGGTCCGTGCTGTCACAGGTGAGTTGGAAAGGACAGTTGACATCACCCCAAAGTCCGCAGTCATTCCTCTTTGTCCCCGCAATACTGCCACAGCCATTTCCTTGATGCGAGAAATACGAGAGAGCTGCCAAATGCGAGGCGTGTTGCTCATGGAAGTATAATACCTCCTTCCTCGCGCTACAGCAACAGGTTCCTGGCGGACACCGGCTCTTGTTGATCCCTCAACTGCATACAACGCTGGAACAGCGAAAAGCCAGTAAAGAGTTGGGTCGCTTCTTGTGTCAGGGCCTTTCTGAATTGTGCCTCCGGCTGGCGCACAGTCTATGAACACGTACTTCTTGAAAACTCATATATATATATATATATTAGCTCCTGCTACACTTAGTTCACGCACTCTTTCATACACGGGTGCTGTTTTTGCGGAAAGTGCCGCCGCAAAATATCCTGCTCCTCGCCCTCCTGTCCTTACAAGAAGACACAGCACTCGCGGGGGGAAGTCAATAGATTTTATTTTAGACTTCCAAACGCACCAGACGCGTTTCGGCTATCGCCTTCCTCTGTGGTACAGGGGTATCGCGGCCATTGCCATTTTTTATATACACATGTGCTCATTTACAAATTATAAACATTGAAAAAGGACAAATCACTTTTCTTTCCACATATTGTGTAGGCGCCATCTTGTAGTGGTGTAAATTCATATACACTACATCATAGCCTCTGTCGCTGTCATTTACTCTTCATTATCTCGCCCTGAATGGGCTTAAGCCTATACACAATCGCGCCCTGTATGGGCCTATTAATGCATATGTCCTCAGTTACTCAAATAAACGTGCTACCCAAAACATAAATCAAAATTACAATCACTAATATTTATACTTTCATTAAAACAGAATTTCATTTTGTATTCCTCACTTAGCAATACATATTGTTTCAGCAATTCAGTTCTTATTACATCTTGGAATGCAACCCAACCTCTTTAATTATAGAATATTAGTCCCAGGTCAAAGAGCCCTTTAACCTAGGTGTACTGCTAGCTCCTCATGGCTATTCAGCCCATTTGGCGCCTTGGTACAAAGATCTATTATGTACCTGGATTCCAGCCTACGTAATTTCTGTAATCTGTCACCCCCTCTTACACTCATGGGAACTTGGTCCAATGCAAAATAAGAAATCAATTCATTATTGCTGCCATGATATTTCTGATAATGTCGCGCTACTGGATAATTCGCATCCCCCTTGTTGATGGCTCTTAGATGTTCTAAGATGCTAATTTTAGCTTGGTGGATGGTGCTGCCTATGTATCTAAGCCCGCAAGGACAGGTTAAACAATAAACTGCATATTGTGTCGTGCACGTTAGGAATTTTCTTATTTTCATTTCCCTTTCTCCTACTCTGTATGTTAGTGTCTTCTTACTGTTCCTGCACGCTTTACACCTCCCACACGGGAAAAAGCCTGGGGGGTGATCTCCAAAAGGTTTTGCTACTGGTTTTACAAAATGACTGCTTGTCAATGTGTCTTTCAAGGCCCTAGCCCTCCTGTATGTTATCATGGGGCGTGAAGGTAAGTCTGCTCCTATAACTGGATCCGTTCTCAAAAGGTTCCAGTTCCTTCTCATGATACCACGTAATCTATCTGCCCCTTTTGAATACGTTGTTATCATTCTTAGTGCAATTCCATTTTTCTCCTTGCCCGCATTCTTCTCCTTAAGTAGATCTTTTCTATCGATCTTCTGTACTTTATGTAAGGCCTCTTCAAGACTCTTTTTACTATAGCCTCTGGCCTTGAATCTGGCTATGCTGGCATGCGCACTATCTAAGAAATCTTCCTCTTTGGAGCAGTTTCTTTTAATCCTCAGTAATTCCCCGTAGGGAATACTGTGGATTAACCTAGGGGGGTGACTGCTTGTAGAGTGTAAAACTGAATTCCCCGCCGTGCTCTTTCGGTACAACCTCGTAGCAATTTTCCCATTCTTCACCATTACTTCCAAATACATAGGCAGCACCATCCACCAAGCTAAAATTCGCATCTTAGAACATCTAAGAGCCATCAACAAGGGGGATGCGAATTATCCAGTAGCGCGACATTATCAGAAATATCATGGCAGCAATAATGAATTGATTTCTTATTTTGCATTGGACCAAGTACCCATGAGTGTAAGAGGGGGTGACAGATTACAGAAATTACGTAGGCTGGAATCCAGGTACATAATAGATCTTTGTACCAAGGCGCCAAATGGGCTGAATAGCCATGAGGAGCTAGCAGTACACCTAGGTTAAAGGGCTCTTTGACTTGGGACTAATATTCTATAATTAAAGAGGTTGGGTTGCATTCCAAGATGTAATAAGAACTGAATTGCTGAAACAATATGTATTGCTAAGTGAGGAATACAAAATGAAATTCTGTTTTAATGAAAGTATAAATATTAGTGATTGTAATTTTGATTTATGTTTTGGGTAGCACGTTTATTTGAGTAACTGAGGACATATGCATTAATAGGCCCATACAGGGCGCGATTGTGTATAGGCTTAAGCCCATTCAGGGCGAGATAATGAAGAGTAAATGACAGCGACAGAGGCTATGATGTAGTGTATATGAATTTACACCACTACAAGATGGCGCCTACACAATATGTGGAAAGAAAAGTGATTTGTCCTTTTTCAATGTTTATAATTTGCAAATGAGCACATGTGTATATAAAAAATGACAATGGCCGCGATACCCCTGTACCACAGAGGAAGGCGATAGCCGAAACGCGTCTGGTGCGTTTGGAAGTCTAAAATAAAATCTATTGACTTCCCCCCGCGAGTGCTGTGTCTTCTTGTAAGGACAGGAGGGCGAGGAGCAGGATATATATATATATATATCAATGCTCGAAGGTGTCCACCTTTGAGTAGCACGCGAACAGCAGCTTGGTTTATGTAAAGGCGAGGCCGGGGATGCACTCGTAGACGCCGCTCCGTACGGGATCTGCCCGACACGTTTCGAAGCTCCATGTACTTCTCTTCAGGGGCTTTAACGGAAGCGGTGTGCGCAACCGCCGACCCACTTCCCCATTTTATATATAACACACCCACCGATGGGAGGCTCAAATGAGACTGTGCATTCTGGGAAGTGTGGTCCGGAAAGCACACAATCAAGTCCTGTATGGACTCCACAAGTGGGCCCGTCCTCGATTCCAAGTTCGAGCGGCGTCTACGAGTGGATCCCCGTCCTCACCTATACATAAACCAAGCTGCTGTTCGCGTGCTACTCAAAGGTGGACACCTTTGAGCATTGATATATATTTATATATATATATATATATATATATATATATATATATTCTCCATGGCTGGTTCCTTTCGCCACTCCAACAGCGCTCAGTACGGGTGCGGCGCCCTGCAGCTGAACCACGCTGCTGATATCTTGTCCACAGCTCCCTCACAGGAAACAAATGGGTCGCACTCCACGGGTATTCTTTTTGCAGTTTTTTTATTGTTTTTAAGTTACATTTCCACAGGCAGATGTTCCGATCTACGCGTTTCGGTATTACAAATACCTTGCTCACGATCAACCGTTCTCTGGGCTACCCCTTCAAGATATACCACAATACAATGTATTCCATACATCACTTCCTGTTAGGGGTGTGTCAGAGTCTCTAAGCTTTATGGGACATGTAGTTTTTTTTACCAAAGTGTCAATATTGCTTCATATCGCCCAATTTTTACATTTTATATTTCATTAGATGCAAATAAAGATGTTGTGACATGCTGGTGATATTAGGTTCCCTCTAGTGGGATTAGTAAACAGTATGGTGACAATTTTAACTCCGTTTGTCTCTGAGCAGCTGCATTATCTGTTTCTAATATTTTCCCTCTGGTGGGATGACATTATATATGTAGGAATCATGTAATTAAACCCAACATTATCGGTATCACTGATTTTTAAGTATAATTTGGTTCTCACATAGTGTGAGGCGTTCTTAGTGTCACAGATTCCCCATAATGCTTAATTCCAACTTCATCATTCTAACAACCGCTTGGGTGATTTCACTATTATAGTATCACATTTTCGTCATTACTTATTTCTTTTGCACCTATTAACATCAGTCAACATGGAATAAATATATGTTGGGCATCACAAAAATTAAGAAAAGAGAAGTTTTCATAAATGTATGTACAGTTCTTCAGATTGATTCAGCCCATAGGGCGTTAAGGTTCGTAGGTTTAGGATATGGCGGGATTCCTTTTGTCTTAAGAGTCTTTCTCTGTCTCCTCCTCGTTCTTTCTTGGGGACACTTTCCAGACCAAAGAATTTTAGTTGGCTCCAGTCACTTTGATGATACAGTTCCATGTGCCTGGCTATTGCGTTAGCCTTGTCTTTGTGGATGGTGGCACGCACATGTTCCAGTATGCGTTTTTTAAGTTCACATATTGTGCTGCCCACATACCTCATGGGGCATGGGCATTCCACGACATAGACCACATGGGTTGTTTTGCAAGTGATCAGCTCCTTTATCTCCCAGTTCTTTTTGTTGGACATTTGTACCTGTTTAATGGGTTTGGCAATCTGACACACCTTGCAGGCGTAGCACTTCACGAACCCCGTTGTTTTTAGCCACTCATCCTTTTTTGTTTTTTTAAAATGGCTGTGGATCAGATGACTAACTGAGGACATATGCATTAATAGGCCCATACAGGGCGCGATTGTGTATAGGCTTAAGCCCATTCAGGGCGAGATAATGAAGAGTAAATGACAGCGACAGAGGCTATGATGTAGTGTATATGAATTTACACCACTACAAGATGGCGCCTACACAATATGTGGAAAGAAAAGTGATTTGTCCTTTTTCAATGTTTATAATTTGCAAATGAGCACATGTGTATATAAAAAATGACAATGGCCGCGATACCCCTGTACCACAGAGGAAGGCGATAGCCGAAACGCGTCTGGTGCGTTTGGAAGTCTAAAATAAAATCTATTGACTTCCCCCCGTGAGTGCTGTGTCTTCTTGTAAGGACAGGAGGGCGAGGAGCAGGATATATATATATATATATCAATGCTCGAAGGTGTCCACCTTTGAGTAGCACGCGAACAGCAGCTTGGTTTATGTAAAGGCGAGGCCGGGGATGCACTCGTAGACGCCGCTCCGTACGGGATCTGCCCGACACGTTTCGAAGCTCCATGTACTTCTCTTCAGGGGCTTTAACGGAAGCGGTGTGCGCAACCGCCGACCCACTTCCCCATTTTATATATAACACACCCACCGATGGGAGGCTCAAATGAGACTGTGCATTCTGGGAAGTGTGGTCCGGAAAGCACACAATCAAGTCCTGTATGGACTCCACAAGTGGGCCCGTCCTCGATTCCAAGTTCGAGCGGCGTCTACGAGTGGATCCCCGTCCTCACCTATACATAAACCAAGCTGCTGTTCGCGTGCTACTCAAAGGTGGACACCTTTGAGCATTGATATATATTATATATATATATATATATATATATATATATATATATATATATATATATATATATATATATATATATATATATAAAAATACAAACCAATTCTGTGTATAGTGAATAATGATGTGACTGCACGGAAGAAGGCATAATGCCAAAACGTGTCTGCAAATACAGTCCTTTAAATTACCCCGTGAATGCTCCAAATTCTTTTATAGTTGTTGTGTAACAAAAAACAGGTTTCACGCCCATGAATCTATTTTAGCCTGCCTGAACGGCCGCTGCCAGACCTTGTTGACCAATGAAGGTCATGGATTATACAAATCCAGGATGACCAGCAAGGGAAAGGACACCAGCAAGGTTTCTGAGAACTACATCCAGCGGTAGACGAGTGGTGTGCGCACAGTGATTGGTTCCAACGGCATGACCGGCGATATAAGGAGGTGAAAATCCCAGAATGGGGGCTGTAAGTGGCATTTCGCTGTTCTTTGGAAAAGAATGTGCTTATTGAACATTGAGGTAGAAATTAGACATTTATATATCGTTATTGTCGCCGCAGTCATATTCATATACGTGGGCCACAGCAAATTCAATAAGAACATTGCTGTTTGCCCATTGGTCAGAGCTCTAACAACAGGAACAACCAATGGAGGGTTTAAATGAACCAACTCTGTGCATGGTAAATAATGATGTGACTGCACGGAAGAAAGCATAATACCAAAACACGTCTGCAAATATAGTCATTTAAATGACCCTCTGAGTGCTGCAATTTTTTTATAGTTATGTAACAAAAAACGGGTCTCACCCCCGTCTACAGATGCATCCTTTGTGTATTCAGCGGCCGTGCATGGAGAATGTACATAAAGTAACTGGTTTTACCTCTTGATGAGGCATTTACAGGCACGCATTGCATGATTACTTAGTTTTAAAATCTTTTATACCTCACGATGTTGAATGTTACAGCCAAAACTTTGACCATTGAAATACTGCCTTTATTTACGGCTTACAAAGAATTATTCTGCCTCCAAGAGACTTTACTTTCATTAGAGCACATTTACACTTTTAGCTAATCAAGCTGAAGGCAGGTGTTTGTAATATTTGTTTTTAGGTGTGCAACAATGCACTCTGAATATGGAAAAGAAATGAGGACACTTGATGTTTATTGATGTTTATGCCAGCTCGAAACGTGTAATGAAGTTGCTTGCATGAAACTGAAAGTATTTTGTTTGTTTCTTGTAAAAAAAAGTGTTTATTTAATGATTGCAAAATGGTGCTCACCAGGTGACAAAGTAGTCCTGACCGGAGTGGCCTAATGGAATAAACAGTGGTGAGTTCCTTCTATTCCAGAGTGCCATTTATTTCTCGGATTCGGAAGGTTTTGTGGTGATTTTAAAAGAGCACTAGCGGTAGTGCTTTAATGTGCACCGTATTTTTTGAAATACCGAAACGCGTAGATCGTAACAACTGCCTGTGGAATGTAATGAAAAAATAAAAAAATTGCAAAATATAACCCGTGGAGTGCGACCCAATTGTTTCCTTCGTGAGGGAGCTGTGAGAAATATATATATATATATATATATATATATATATACCAATCATACACTTACCAGCAAAATACTTACATTTTTGTTGTAAAAGTATTCGTGGTATAGGCATATTTGTTGTAAAAGTTTGCATGGTAAAGGCATGTGTGGTAAATATGCATGCATTGTAAAGCCTGTGTGGTAGAGGCATACGTGGTTCAGACCGCGTTGTAAAGGCTGTTTCCCATGACAGTAAACGGGGGAAATGGAATGGTTTAGGCTTGAATATGGAGATCAACAACTAGCACCAGGAGGCCTAGACCAGCTTCTCAGAAAGCTAATATTTTAGAGGGAACCTCTCTATTACTCACTCTCTTGGACAGTCCTAGCTAATTCTGGATGAGGGCTAAGATGTAGCTCCTACATAATCAGTATAACAATTAAACAAGGTATGGCCTGGAGCATGGATAAAAACAAAAACAAAGTGGAATCCACTTAGGCAGTTTGAGTTAATCCCTATAGTGGTTGGGAACACTCAGTGTTGTTTAAATACCCCTCACACACCAACAGGCCCCTTGGTGTCATGCTTCATCATCGGGGTCTTCGCACCCCTCTACGGGATGCAGCGTGCTACGACCGACGACTACATGGGAGCACTTTCTATTGGACTATGTGTGAATGTGTGTGGGGTACGAGGACGTATGTGAGTGGTGAGTTTAAAGTGAGTGAAAGATAAAAAATACCTGGCTCGTGGGGAAGGAAAATAAAAATGTTATTAAGCCCCCGGCTGGTATTGTTAAAAGGGGTGCAATGTGAGGTTGTGAGTGTATAGCTAAGTACAACAACCTCGTTTGTGCGTCTACATGGACATGTTTCGGAGTTCAAAGCCTCCTTCTTCAGGACGGGAATTGCACAGAGACCTACCTTACTCGGGGGGCAAGATGGCGGTCTGACCTAGGACCTAGGACCGCGTCGCCGCAGCTCGCCTGAGCTCCGATGAGCAAAAGGAAAAAAGGATCACTCCTCTCTTTTGGACGATATAATTAGGAATTAACCACTTCTAACGTATCGTCATGGTGCTACAAGTCATTTGAATTCTAAATTGCAAAATTCAAAGGAAAAAGAAGGAGCACTCATTTTCCCCGGGATGTCAAGTGACGTCAAATGCTTACCTACAGAGGAGACGTGTTTTGTGAGCAAGCAGCAGCTAATCCTTGTACTGCTTAACCGGTTAATTTTGAAAACTCTGAGCGTCGTCCCGCTCGGGTGCTCTCTGTGTGCTCCTTGCTCGCTGAACTTCAGTCAAACGCTGCAGCCGCAGATACATAGCTGCCTGTCTGAGCCGGATCCAGAGGCTCAGACAGATCCAGAGGCTTATTCTAAAGTTCTTCGGATATTGTGCCACGTCAATTCCTCTTTCGATCGCCCAGCAGAGCCCGGCGCTATGCCCCCTAAGACAGCATCTGCGGTGTCACCGCTGCAGCTCGAGCAAGACTAGCAAAGGCAGCTCGAACGCTTCGGGAAGAAACGGAGCGGATTCAGAGGAATGGAAGCGGACCTGCGAGCATCTCTACTCCTTCAGGGAGGCGCAGAGGGAAGACAAAGAAACCCCCTTCAACTGAATGCTCCCCAAGGCAGGAGGCGCTAGCTTCGAGAAGGAAAATGAATAATCAACCACAGGTTTCCTCCTCTGGAGGGTCAGTTATGGATTTCTTGATGAGAAAACAAGCTACTAAAGGTAAAAATCAGTCTGGGATGAGCCCTTTAAGCTCGACTCAACCTGGGATCAGTATCCAGCCCTTGCAGATCTCACCGACTGATGAGCCTTCTGTCCCATGTCTCCGGACTCTGGAAACTGTAAGTACTGTGAATTGTGGGGCAGTGATAGAGCCCAACGAGCCCAGTGAGGTCTGTAAGAGCACAGGGGTAGCCTCTAATGATGAACTGAATGAGCATGGCACAGCGGGGCTTTGTATGTCCTTTTCTGGCGAAAGTGCAAACGTACTTGCAGGTCTAGAAGTGCAAGATGAGCTAGGGGGTCAAGTCAGTAAAACAAATGCCCCTATCCTGGAACAAACTTTGACCTTGACGTTGCCCAGTCCCGTGGCAACTCCAGAACTGCGTACTGCCAGCCCTTCAATAACTGTTACAAAACTTATCTTGCCCCTGGTGATTTCAGAAACTCCTGAGATTATCCCCCATTCAGTATTGCTATCTAAGGTTGTGCAGGAAATGCGCTCTATGACCACTACTGCAGAAGGGGATAAAGAACCTTCTGAATTCTACTCCTTTTCGGATGAAGCAGGGGTGGAGATAGAAACAGAAGGGTCTGCAGAGTCGGAGTCTGAGTCTGACTTGGAGTCATTTGGTGGGTCTGATGAGGAACCTGGATCGGAGTATATCTGCAGCTCCTCCGAAGGCAACGCCGAAGAAAACGTAAAAGTTACACAGTGCGTGCCAAGCCAATTTCTAGTTCTAGACCATTGCAAAGCAGCTCCGGGGGGGATCATCCCCCTTCAAAGCCGTCCCTCCACTCCACACAAGGGTCCGAGCACCCTAATTCCAGCGAATTTCCATCAACAGCCGTGGAGACTATTCTGCAGGCCATTGCGGCTCATAGGGAGGAGACAACCCTTGATAGTAAAAGATCTAGAGCTACACTTGGGAAAGTCCAAGGGGTAGTTAGAAAACTCACTAAGTCTTGCACTGCGTTTGGGGAAAGGGTCACTGAGATCGAGTCAAGAGTGCTCCATAACGAGAATGAGGTTATGGTTAATACAGAAAAAATCAGATTACAAGAAGCTGAATTAGTGGATGTGAAATGGAAACTTGAAGATTTTGAGAACAGGCAGCGCCGTAGTAACCTACGTATTTTAGGAATCACTGAAAATATTGAGGGCGAGAACATCCGTGCTTTTGTTGTGAAAATATTCAGAGAGTCAATGCCCGAATTGACTGATTGGAACTGGGACGTGGAAATACAACGAGCCCATCGGATCCCATTTAATTTACCAACTAAACCTGGAGTATATCCACGAGCCATTTTGGTTTATTTTGGAATTTTTTTGTTAAGGCAGACAGTTGCAGAGTAAGCGAGGCCTGACCGTAAGCTGAAGTTTAATGATTGTTTTTTTTTTACAAGGCCTGACTTTTGTCATGCAACTGTTGAGCGTCGATGGCGATTACGCTCACTGATTAAGCCTTTTCAGGATAAAGGAGCCCAGGCCTTTCTGAACAATCCAGCTAAGCTAAAGGTTGTTCGTGGAGGACAGACCAAAGTATTCACTTCAGAGATTAAAGCTAAAGCTTATCTAGATGAGTTTTAAAATGAGGTCCGCTAAGTAGACCTTTGGTTATAACTCTGTTATTTTTCTGTAGAGGTCTTGGTAAATTTAAATGACATGTTTATTATGTATCTTCACTTTTGCTTTTGTGGTAGGTGATCCTGTGGTGATTGTATCTTAGAAACTAAGGAGGTAGCTCAGGTGTAGCTCTGCTTTCCATCACCCAGACTCTGGTAGAGTCTGAATGCCTTTGGTTGGGGGGAGGGTGCTCAGGGGGAGGGTTGTTCAGGGGTGGCAGGGTAGGGTGGGGGGTAGAGGGAGGGGGGAGTAGCAAAATTCAGAAAAAAACCAGGTCAGTTAAAAGGAATCACAGTGTGTATGAAGTACAATAAAATAAGTGTCAAACAAAATAAGTCAGTGTTGCATATTAAGCATACTCAGTTGTTTTTTGGGAATACAGGTTGGCTAATCTTCTGTTATGATAATGGGTAAGCTAACTATATAAACATTGAATGTAGGGGGATTATTGACGACTAATAAACGACAGCTGCTGGCTGAATTGATTCGTCTAAATCCAGTTGACATCTTGTGTCTCCAGGAGACACACATACCCTGGGAGAAAAGATCACTGTGTAAACTGAGGGGTTATAACTTATTAGCAAGCTCAACTCAAACATCAAATATAAGGGGGGTGGCGATTTTGGCAAAAACCCATCTTGGGATGGCTTTACGCCACCTGTCCGATCCTTATGGTAGGTGGACGGTGGTTAAATTGGCCTTGGGTATTACAGTTTGTACCATTTATGGTTCAAACCAAGATGACCCAGCTGTTTTTGAATTCTTAGAAACAGAGCTTCCAACCTGGCAGGGACCAATTATCGTCTGTGGGGATTTCAACATCTCTCTTAAAGTACAACCAGGTATAAATCCCCTTCAACAGAAATATGTTGGCCGCAAAACCAAGGTGTTTAAGGCTCTTACAAGATTGGCTAATAGTTTGGGTTTAGTTGATTTTTGGAATCATATAAACCAAGATGATCCAGGGTATACATATTTTTCGAATCCTCATCAGAAACATGTTAGGATTGATTATTTCTTTGTTTCGTATGATCTTGTTGCACAGTCTTCAATTAGCAAATGCCCCAAGATTATTTCGGATCACAATCCGCTTATTTTGACAACAAAAATACTTGACTACTCTAGTCAGCGTAGACCTTGGACGTTTGATCGCAAATTGTTGGTGAATAGCAAATACATTACCTATATTAAACTGTGGACGAATCAATTTTTTGAGGTCAACCGTTTTAGTGCATCGAGGAATATCGTCTGGGACAGTTTTAAAGCGGCTCTTAGAGGCGAAACTATTAGTTTTCAAAATAGGGCTAGGAAACAGCAAGTCAATGAATATAATTTAAAGATACAAGCCCTAGTAAAAGCAGAAGAAAAACACACTACACAAATCTCACGGGGTTGTGATGCGAAGCACGAGATGTATCAGGTGGCAATACTAAAATCAGATCTTAATCATAGTCTTAGTCAGAGAGCTGCTCAAACATACAGAACCTATAGGAAGGATGTATATGAGAGTGGAGAAAAGGTTGGCAGACAGTTGGCACTACGCACGCGGCAGAAGAATGTCACTAAAAATATCACCTCTATACATGATAATGGTCAGATATATACCCAAACGTCTGATATAGTCACGCGATTTCAACAATATTATCAGAAATTATATACTGAGGATGTAGTGCATACTGAAAGGGACTCCTCGGTTTATCTAAACAACTTACTTAATTACCCAGAGGAGGAAATGCGACTTGATGATCTTTCTCGCAATTATCTGGAAAAAGAAATTACTATAGAGGAGGTACTGGCTGCTTTGTTGGCACTTTCTCCTGGCAAGGCTGCAGGCCCTGATAAAATTCCAATCGATTTATACAAAGTATTGAGCCACCAGCTTGGGCCTCTTCGCCATGTCCTATTTTTAGGAATTCAATATAATGGGATCCTCCCTCAATCCTGGAACGAAGCTAATATAGTTGTATTCCCAAAGAAAGGCAAACCCCCGGAACAAGTTACATCTTATCGTCCAATCTCGCTAATCAATTCGGACTCTAAATTATATGCTAAAGTGATGGCTGCCAGGCTGAGTGGGGTCATTGAACATCTGGTCTCCCCGTGGCAGCATGGCTTTGTCCCTGGGAAGGGGCCTACTGATCATGTTAGCAGGGCTATCACCTTATTCGATGCCATATCTGTTATGGGGGGTCAGATGTCAATGATCCTCTTGGACGCGGAAAAAGCTTTTGACCGCGTCTCTTGGTCATTCCTATGGGCGGTCATGTCACGTATTAATTTCGGCCCCAAATTTTTGAAATCTATTAAATCCATGTATTTATCTCCCAAAGCAAAGATTCAGTTATTAGGGTATGATTCTGGTTACATTAATATTTCCAAGGGCACCAGGCAGGGGTGCCCTTGTTCCCCCCTTTTATTTGCACTATATATTAACCCCTTAATTCTAAAACTTCTCGAGAGTCACCTAATTAAGCCAGTTGTCTGCGGTCAATATGATACGAAAGTGCTGGCATATGCAGACGACATAGCGGTCATTACATCCGATCCTTCGGAGGCCATGAACACAATTGAGAGCGTGACCTCTGAGTATGGTAATTATTCAAGTTATTGTCTTAATAATGGGAAAAAACAGTAATTGTATGTACTGACAATGTTGACTGCACCGATGTTAGGGTAGCCAGTAAAGCTACATACTTTGCAGTTGTGATTAGTCCAGATATCAAACGTATTATAAAACTAAATTATGATCCTCTCCTGGACAGAATTAAATTAGATCTAGATCGTGTAAACAGTCTGTACCTCTCAATCATTGGTAGAGCCAATTTTTTTTAAATGAATGTGCTTCCTAGGTTTTTATACCTATTCCGTGCTATCCCCTAGCTATCGATGATAAGACTCTAAAAATGTTAAACTCTTTTATGTCCAAATTTATTTGGTAGCATGGCAAAATTAGGAGGTCACATACATTTTTGGCTCTACCACTGGAGAGAGGAGGGCTAGCTATCCCCAACTCAACTCTGTACCATTGGGCCGCTTTTTTACAAACTTTTGCTATCTTGATCTGTCCAAAAAGCGGAGTGGACAATAGGGAAACCAATCCAATACCTTCGATATACGAGCTTTTGCTTGGGAGTAATGCGGAAGGCTTGTTTTTGCGATATACAGATTCTTTTTATTACAGAAATAATTGTAAATTTGCAACCATAACCAGTGCCCTTAAGGTTTGGAATAAGATTATCAAACATATGCATGATTAGTAAAAACAATAGGTATACACCCTTGTGGCATTCGACTCTCACATCTGGTATAGATTTTGATGCTATAGCAAAAAAATGGGAGCTGCTCGGTATCAAAACGGTTAATGATTTTTTTGGTCAAAGGTTTTGAAACTACCTTTCTGGATCTAAAATTGAAATATAATTTACTTAATGGAGACTATCTTAAATTCGTACAACTGTTTGCTAAGCTCAAAGCTAACGAATCAACAGTCGGTTTGTTAAGTATTGAATTGCTTGATTTAATGGGAAGATTTAAGATCAGAATTGGCAGACTGTATGATATTTTAATGACCAAAATTCAGGATGATCTTGAGAAAATTGAGGTAATGTGGGCAGCGAAGCTGGATAATCCAAATGTTGATGTGTATAAAGGTATTGAGTTGACAAACCATCTTCTAATGTCTAGTAAGCTCAAAGCCCAGTTGTATAAAACCATGTTCAGTTTGTACTATACCCCGGCTAAGTTACATGCTTGGGGAAAAAGAGAGAATGGTCTGTGTCCCAGATGTGCAATGGGTCCTGCTGACAGTATTCACATGTTTAGTGGTTTCTGCAAGCTGGATTTAATTAAAAGTATGATGTCAGACTTCTGGGAGGTACTATTTGGTCACAGACTCCCCGATTCCGATTGTTTATTTTTAATGGGTTATGATAGTTCTCTAAAGTTATCAAGAGGCGAAAAAAGACTTGTATTTATTGGCACAGCGGTACTAAGAATTATTTTATCCGCACGCTGGAAAGATTCGGATCCCCTCAGCTTCCAGATGTGGTTAGCCCGCTTTTTAGCGGTATATAGCTTCGAGACTACAATTTACGCTACAAGAGGACTGAAAGCCAGGAAGTTGGGAGATGCAATTTGGAGTCCGGTCACTCACTGGAAGGCTGGAATTAGCCCGACCTTAAGTGGTAGCATTTAGTTTCTAGGGCAGTAGGTATTTGTTTTTTGTTTTTTGTTTTTTAGCAATGTCGCTATCTATTTACAAGTCTGAATGTTGTTTCTCTTTATTGTTCAGCTCGTACTGTATATCATGATAATAGGTTTCCATCATAATTTGCTGTGTATCCTGTGTACTGTCCTGGTTCAATAAAAAAAAAAAAAAGAGACCCACCTTACTCACATGTATGTACGTATCAAAGTGTATTATACAAAAATTACAGAAAAAGTGAACTATAGGTGTAATGTACCTAGTTTTTAGATCATTAACGTAGTCTTTCTTTGCCAAATTGGCGTGTTGTGAAGACCTAGAGGGAGAAAAACGCATATTAACTTTTTTTCTCACTATTTATTACTCTCATCCTCCATGTAAAGGTGACCTTATGGAAAAAGGGGGGGTGTTGCTATGTCTCACATAAAGGTCATGTGTTTGATTATCCATGCAACCTGTAAAAAATGTCACAGACTAGACAAGGACACACATAAAACATATAATGCACACGTGTTGGTAACAAGTTCATTCCTACTGCTGGTGCAGGAGAGATAAGGAGAGAAATCTTACTCAATGTAAAAGGATATAATGTCTCATGAGCCTTTTACGTTTTGGAGGGTTCCATCTGGCACAATAGGATGATCTGAAATAATGAGAAGGACTCATTATATTCCATGCTGTACCAAGAAAACTCTATTGCTCCCCACCTTTTCGTTGTTTCTCAGGTATCTAACTCACGGTTACTTGGACGAAATTCGACCTCCTCCTCCCAACGCGGCTCCGATGGTACTGTTACCGTGAGCTGGAGGGTCTTTTAAGCACCTCGTAATTGGGGAAATGCCCGTAAATTGGTAGCTTAATTGAGCCCATATTAGGTATGTCCGGAACAAATAATGTCCGGTACTGCGCGGTAGTGAAAGCGCTACTGTTACATACATGCGCAGTGCTGCGTGTCTTCAGAGGCGCTGCTGTTCTCTTGATCATGCGCAGTACTGATCATCACACCCATGCGGTTCTGCGCATGTGCAGGAGTCAGGGCGCTGCCTCAGTACTATTTGCTGATAGAATACTGATGGTCGGAGACTTGGCAGAGGGACCCGACGTGTGGCGCGGGTTAGGTATCACGCCGTACGTTCAATCGCCAGAGAGGAGTCAAGATTGTACAACCATTATCATGAAACGCGCACGCGCGAAACCAGAGGGCAGGTACTGCTGTGCATATCTGGTGGTGCACGAACATGATGAGCTTGAGGGGGTCCCATATGGCAAATACTATTGGGTAGATAGTGCAGAGGCCCCGATTCATAGGGGCAGGAAGTTATTTATGGATATAGGTACCCTCCAAGAAGCCTGCATTTCATCTTTTATCATAGTTAATGACAGTTGGCATATGGATGTACCAGTGCCATCAGATACACTTCGCAGCCAGGTACAGTAGCCAAGGGAGATTTTGACATGTCATCGTAGTTGTCCCGACGGAATTTCATCATTTAGACCTACAATGTGGGTGCCCAGACGGAAAACCCATCTCTGCTCTTTTTCAAAGAGGCCTGTCTCAGTTGGTAACTGTTCGATGACAGTCCATAGGAGATCATTTACACAATGTTGCTCGGTTAGAAAATGGGTGGCCATCTTAGTTGTGGATTTTTCGCATCTGACATTGCTTTTGTGCTCATTCATCCTGGTTTTTATCGCCCTGGAGGTCATGCCCACATACTCCAGGCCGCAGGGGCAAGTAATCAGATACACAACGTTTCTGCTATTGCAGTTAGTGAAAGCTCGTTGTTCCCATTGGCTTCCATTTCTGAACGTGAGATTGTGACTTTTCCTCGTTAGGTGGCAGCTACCACAGTTTCCACAGAGATAGTGTCCCTGTACACCCTTTAACCTGGTTTGTTGGTTTGGTGTCATTATTGGTCTAGTGTGGACTAGGACGTCTTTCAGGTTTCTCCCATGTCTGTGGGCGAACAGAGGTTTCTCTAAATCCAGAGTGCCGCTGGTTAGGATCCTCCAGTGTTTGTTAATCATTTTCGAAACCTGGTTTTAGTGTGAGCTGTATGTAGTAACACATACTAGTCTCTCTTGGTTGTTTTCTGAGGGTACTTTGTCCTCCAGGAGGGCATCACGGTTATTGTTCGTGCCCTTTTCATTGCCGTGTCAATCACTCTATCAGGATAATGTCTCTGTTTGAGTTTGTTTTTCAGATCCCGTGCCTGGGCTTTGTACTTGTCAATGTCACTACAGTTACGTCGTAGACGTAAGAACTGCCCATAGGGCAAGTTCTCTCTCAAGTGGCGCGGGTGAAAGCTATCAAATCGTAGCAGACAGTTTCTGGCTGTTGCTTTAAAAAGCGTTTCTGTTGTTAATGAGCCTGCCTTGTGATATATATTGAGGTCCAGGAAAACTATGGAGATGTTAGACGTGGTATGTGTAAACTTGAGATAAGGGTTCTGGTTGTTAAGCCAAGTCAAGAAGTCTGTCATCGACTGGTTGTCTCCGTTCCAGATGACAAACAAGTCATCAATATATCGTTTCCATGTTTGGATGTTCTCTCTATAGGGGTTGACTGAATGAAGAATTTTTGTAGCCTCTAAATGATGGACATATAGTCCCGCCAGGCTCGGCGCGAAGGTACTGCCCATACTTGTACCGTGGCATTGGAGGTATAGGGTGCCCTCATATTCAAAAACTTTTCTGGTTAGTGCGGTGGATATACATTCCATCAACACACCAAGGGGAGTTTTGTATTGCCAAGTGGTGGAGTGCAGCACCTCCTCGATGCTGAAGAGAGTCTCGTCATGCGGTAGGCTAGTATAGAGACTCTCCACATCTAAACTCAGTAGCATCTGAGTGTTAGGATTGAAGGGGATATCCTTTAGCAGCTGTAGTACCGCCTTGGTGTCTTTCAGATAAGTATCTGTTGCTTGAACCAAAGGTCGGAGGAATGCATCTGCGAACCTGGACACGGGTTCCAGGATCGAGGTGATCCCTGAGACAATCGGTCTGCCTGGAGGACTGGACAGGTTTTTGTGTACTTTAGGTAGGCAGTAGAAATAGGGCATTCGGGGATCCTTTTGAGCTAGGAATTCTGCCTCTTTTTTTGTCAACCAGTCGTGTGCTAGTGCCTCTTCTACCATTGCTCCTACTGTAATGCGTATTGACTCTGTGGGGTCACTTGGTAACACCTGGTAGTTCCTCCTGTCAGACAGGAGTCTTCTGCATTCTTGGTCATTTGCGGTTGTGGTCTGGATCAATACCGCTCCCCCTTTATCGGCTGGTTTTGTCGTGATTCCTTTGTTCTGGCAAAGTTCTCTTATTCTGAAAATTTAGACGGCCCTTGGCACACCTTATTTGTCACTTTTAAATGTATAGTAATAGTTGCTATGGGTAGTTTATTCCAACTATTGCGTGCTATCAGGAACCATGGGGCTGCCTTTCCCCCTGTCACTCGTATACTTCAAAAATCTTTGGGTTGTGACTGACAATCACACCCTAACCTGATGCACAGCTGTGCTATGTTTCACTCCTATTCAAAAATACTCTCAAACTTACTCCTTAAATATATTGAATCTTAAACATGGTTTTATTCACCAAATTGTTCACCAAATTATTTTTCTGTAATTATCACATGTTTTTCAAATCATGATTATTTTCAACATTCAATGTTTACAATTAATCTTTGGTGTGAATTCCATCACACTTTAACACAGCCCATAAAATGTACATTTTGAACCGAAAACAAAAGCTTGAGATTTTCAGTTCGGCACCGAACGTTTCCTGCTAAGAACCGCAAGCTTAGAGAGCAACCGAAATACGGAAAACTAACGAAGAAAAGAACTGAAAATCCCACACAACAATTAGAAGTCGGTCATTTTCCAGTCCGCCTTAAGTACATTTCGAGCAGCTTAGATTTTACTCGAGAAGCAAGCAGCAGATCACGTCGTTTAAAAAGGAAGGCCCCCGAAGAAGGGACAGGGTCCCGAAATGCATCGGGCCGATTCAAGCTTTTGTTTTCGGTTCAAAATGTACATTTTATGGGCTGTGTTAAAGTGTGATGGAATTCACACCAAAGATTAATTGTAAACATTGAATGTTGAAAATAATCATGATTTGAAAAACATGTGATAATTACAGAAAAATAATTTGGTGAACAATTTGGTGAATAAAACCATGTTTAAGATTCAATATATTTAAGGAGTAAGTTTGAGAGTATTTTTGAATAGGAGTGAAACATAGCACAGCTGTGCATCAGGTTAAAGTTCTCTTATTGCCTCATTCTCTTTCCTGCTCATATTCACAAAGGTATTGTTGGGAGTGGGATTTAGTTTGCCCAGTTCAGTCATTAGGGCTTTCTCAAAAGCCAAAACGTCAACCGGCAATGCATTGTCCGATGGTGTGAAAGTTGATTTTATTCGTAAACCAGTGTCAGAGACTGTGGGTGTCACGTATCGGCCACTGAAGTATGCTTTTAGTTTGATGCAGCGGATGAAGTGCTGTACTTCGCCGTGTAGCTTAAAACTGTCCAGTTTGTTTGTTGGGACATAACCAAGTCCCTTGTTTAGTACCTGGTTTTGGATATCAGTGAGTGGCACAGAAGTAATGTTGATCACTAGGTTCCCCTCTTGCTTGTGGATGCCTGGTTCACCAGGGCACCCGTCATACTCCTTGTGGACACCCTGGGGTCTGATTCTTCTTCCGGTTGCCAGGTTACATTGTTCCCTTTTCTGTTTCTGCCCCTGCTGGGTCCAGGGCCCCATCCTAAAAAAGGTTGTTGGTTTTTGGCTCCTCCTGTAAAGTCGGGTGCCCATGATGGGTAAATAGGGCCCATTGGTGGAGGGCCGTACTGGTATTGGGGGAACTGTGGTTGACCTTGAAATTGGTTATATTGTGGTGGGCTTTGATATCCTCTCCATCCTCTCTGATGTGGTTTTTGGGGTCTCCGTTGTCTATACCCTCCTCTCTGGTATCTGTTCTGTTGGTATCTGCTCGTGTTTGAACTAGCCGAGCTACCATCTGAGCTCACACTGTCAGTGTCGCTTGTGTTATTCCTTGCCACGTAATCAGCTTTCGTGTAGGGGTAGGCTCATTCTGGTGTAAACCTATCTTTGTCTTTTTTCAGTTTGTTAAACTTACTCTGTTTTAGAGTCATTTCAAAATCGGACATCTGCTGGTTAAGTTCCTCTAATCTCTTTTTAAGCACTGCCGGGGCAATAAAGGACTTTAGTAGGACCTCAATCTTTTGGATGTCTACTTTTAAGTCTGGTGCTATCCTTGTAGCCGTCTGTACAATCAGCACAAGCCAGTCTCTGTTACAATGCCAAGAGATCAGCGACCATGCCTTTTTGAAGATGGTGTCGTCTTGGAAGATAAATGGTTCGTTTTTTACGAGGAGGTGCTGCACTCTACCACTTGGCAATACAAAACTCCCCGTGGTGTGGTGATGGAATGTATATCCACCGCACTAACCAGAAACTTTTTTGAATATGAGGGCACCCTATACCTCCAATGCCACGGTACAAGTATGGGCAGTACCTTCGCGCCGAGACTGGCGGGAATATATGTCCATCATTTAAAGGCTACAAAAATTCTTCATTCAGTCAACCCCTATAGAGAGAACATCCAAACATGGAAACAATATATTGATGACGTGTTTGTCATCTGGAAAGGAGACAACCAGTCGGTGACAGACTTCTTGACTTGGCTTAACAACCAGAACCCTTATCTTAAGTTCACACTTACCACGTCTAACAGCTCCATGGTTTTCCTGGACCTCAATATATATCACGAGGCAGGCTCATTGAAAACAGAAACACATTTCAAAGCCACAGCCAGAAACTGTCTGCTACGATTTGATAGCTTTCACCCGCGCCACTTGAGAAAAAACCTGCCCTATGGGCAGTTCTTACGTCTACGACGTAACTGTAGTGACATTGACAAGTACAAAGCCCAGGCTCCGGATCTGAAAAAAACCTCAAACAGAGACATTATCCTGATAGAGTGACTGACACGGCAATGAAAAGGGCACGGAACAATAACCGTGATGCCCTCCTGGAGGACAAAGTACCCTCAAAAAACAACCAAGAGAGACTAGTATGTGTTAATACATACAGCTCACACTCAAACCAGGTTCCGAAAATGATTAACAAACACTGGAGGATCCTTACCAGCGGCACTCTGGATTTAGAGAAACCTCTGTTCGCCCACAGACGTGGGAGAAATCTGAAAGACGTCCTAGCCCACACTAGACCAATAATGACACCAAACCAACAAACCAGGTTAAAGGGTGTACAAGGACACTATCCCTGTGGAAACTGTGGTAGCTGCCACCTAACGAAGGAAAGTCACAATCTCACGTTCAGAAATGGAAGCCAATGGGAACAACGAGCTTTCACTAACTGCAATAGCAGAAACGTTGTGTATCTGATTACTTGCCCCTGCGGCCTGGAGTATGTGGGCATGACCTCCAGGGCGATAAAAACCAGGATGAATGAGCACAAAAGCAATGTCAGATGCGAAAAATCCACAACTAAGATGGCCACCCATTTTCTAACCGAGCAACATTGTGTAAATGATCTCCTATGGACTGTCATCGAACAGTTACCAACTGAGACAGGCCTCTTTGAAAAAGAGCAGAGATGTGTTTTCCGTCTGGGCACCCACATTGTAGGTCTCAATGATGAAATTCCGTGGGGACAACTACGATGACATGTCAAAATCTCCCTTGGCTACTGTACCTGGCTGCGAAGTGTATCTGATGTCACGGGTACATCCATAAGCCAACTGTCATTAACTATGATAAAAGATGAAATGCAGGCTTCTTGGAGGGTACCTATATCCATAAATAACTGCCTGCCCCTATGAATCGGGGCCTCTGCACTATCTACTCAATAGTATTTGCCATATGGGACCCCCTCAAGCTCATCATGATCATGCACCACCAGATATGCACAGCAGTACCTGCCCTCTGGTTTCATGCATGCGCGTTTCATGATAATGGTTGTACAATCTTGACTCCTCTCTGGCGATTCAACGTACGGCGTGATACCTAACCCACGCCACACGTCGGGTCCCTCTGCCAAGTCTCCGACCATCAGTATTCTATCAGCTGAGGCAGCGCCCTGACTCCTGCACATGCGCAGAACCGCATGGGTGTGATGATCAGTACTGCGCATGATCAAGAGAACAGCAGTGCCTCTGAAGACACGCAGCACTGCGCATGTATGTAACAGTAGCGCTTTCACTACCGCGCAGTACCGGACATTATTTGTTCCGGACATACCTAATATGGGCTCAATTAAGCTACCAATTTACGGGCATTTCACCAATTACGAGGTGCTTAAAAGACCCTCCAGCTCACGGTAACAGTACCATCGGAGCAGCGTTGAGAGGAGGAGGTCGAATTTCGTCAAAGTAACCGTGAGTTAGATACCTGAGAAACCACGAAAAGGTGGGGAGCAATAGAGTTTTCTTGGTACAGGATGGATTATAATGCGTCCTTCTCATTATTTCAGATCGTCCTATTGTGCCAGATGGAACCGTCAAAAATGTAAAAGTCTCATGAGGCATTATATCCTTGTACATTGAGTAAGATTTCTCTCCTTATCTCTCCTGCACCAGCAGTAGGAATGAACTTGTTACCAACACTTGTGCATTATATGTTTTATGTGTGTCCTTGTCTAGTCTGTGACATTTTTTACAGGTTGCATGGATAATCAAACACATGACCTTTATGTGAGACATAGCAACACCCCCCCTTTTTCCTCAAGGTCACTTTTACCTGGAGGATGAGAGTAATAAATAGTGAGAAAAAAAGTTAATATGCGTTTTTCTCCCTCTAGGTCTTCACAACACGCCGATTTGGCGAAGAAAGACTACGTTAATAATCTAAAAACTGGGTACATTACACCTATAGTTCACTTTTTCTGTAATTTTTGTATAATACACTTTGATACGTACATACATGTGAGTAAGGTCGGTCTCTGTGCAATTCCCGTCCTGAAGAAGGAGGCTTTGAACTCCGAAACATGTCCATGTAGACGCACAAACGAGGTTGTTGTACTTAACTATACACTCACAATCTCACATTGCACCCTTTTTAACAATACCAGCCGGGGGCTTACATTTTTTTTATTTTCCTACCCCACAAGCCAGGTATTTTTTATCTTTCACTCACTTTAAACTCACCACTCACATACGTCCTTGTACCCCACACACATTCACACATAGTCCAATAGAAAGTGCTCCCACGTAGTCGTAGCACGCCGCATCCCGTAGAGGGGTGCGAAGACCCCGATGATGAAGCATGACACCAAGGGGCCTGTTGGTGTGTGAGGGGTATTTAAACAACACTGAGTGTTCCCCACCACTATAGGAATTAACTCAAACTGCCTAAGTGGATTCCACTTTGTTTTTGTACTATACCCGGGGAGACTGAATCCACTTTTTCTCTCCCTCCCTCTTTTTTTAAAAGTACTGGAGCATGGATAGACATTGTCCAGTGAGTGGAATGGACCTGGAGTGGGAAAAGACACAGTGAACACAAAATGTCAAGTACTGGCCACTAACTGAAGAAGCGAGGATCTTAATTTCTTAGGTGTTCAATATATATGTGAAGCCAAAATAACTAGAGCAGTGCTAAGTATAAAGAACAACAATAACAAGGATCCACTCCAAAATGACTGGACATGCTTTTTGGTGCTGTGAGACTTGAATTTATGCATACCTGTTCTAGAGGATAGTCTGAAGAAGGGTGTTGCCTTACCTACCAAATACACACATGGAAGGGTGGATATCTAAAACAGAATTAAAAGAACGATAAATAGCAATGTACCTTCTCCATTTCTTCCAAGTAGCAGTCTATGTAGTCCCTAGGCTCTCCAGGGATAAGCGTTTCCTTATGCTCTTCCTGAGCAGTCTTCAAGAATGCATTGATTGTTTCTGCCCTTTTCAAAACCCTTTGATGAGGCAAAGGAAGTCTTCTTACCAAAGGGACTGCATTGTAGATCTAGAACAGATGAGACATAAATGAGACAGCTCACAACAAAGACTGACCTAGAAGTTCCATAGAATTTTACTGTGAATCCTCCTCCTCCAAAACATTGCTTCAGGCAACGGGGTGACAAGAGGAGTATGGCATCTGAAGATCTGAGGTTACCCGAAGGCTGGTGCTGTAGATCAGGGTCTGTATATATATAATTCAGCATCAGTTTATGTAATCAATATGTAAGTAGTTTGATCACTTTGTTGGGATTAATGATTAATATTATGTGACATAACCAGTGATTTAAGAGGAATGACAAAGGTGAGGGACTCCAAAAGCGATGTGCCATACGAAGCGTATTGTTATACGTTTCCTACAAATCTAGTAGGACTGTATTTAAAACCCCAAAACCTCATAATACAGAGACTACAGAGACTGAGGGATCAAATTTAGAGTTTGGCTTATGGGATACCCTGTCACAAGTGCATTATATTCTAAGACACTTGTAATTAGGCAGATGTGATATCCGCGATCTTTGATGGAGTAGCTCATCTGCCAAACTTTAAATCAGACCTTTAGTCTTCTTATTTAATCAGTAAATGTTGGTTTGTTTAGCTAGCTCACAGTATTTCATTTAAACACCAAACCTTACAGAGTTATAGATTTTGTATGTTGTCAGTAACCTCGAACATGATCACTCTGATTCCCAAGGAATCATCTAACCCTTTTCTTTGAAACTCTGCCATGCCTAAAGTGTTACAAAGAAAAGATACAATATTGCATTTTCGAATGTTTAAAAAAAACCTCTAATCTTTGTATATAAAAACATGAACTGTGATTATTTGAAAGATGTATCACATCATTGTTATAAGCATTATTAGAATAGTAGAAAACACAAACATTTCAACCATGTTAATTTTTCTTAATGTTACTAAGGATACTCCCATCTACTACTACTTCCTACATGCAAAAGAGAGCATATCCGGAGTACCCATCTGCCAGGCCTGTTGGAATGACCTAACCCCATACCTTGGTACTGTATGTCAGAAAGACAAACTTAGTGCATCCACTAATACACCTTTTGCGGTGTACCTATATCTTCCTTTTCAGGATGAAGGTCGGGGACAGTGGAACTGCATCTCAGTCAAAGCTCACAGCAGCGGCAATCCATGATGAGTCCTGCTGGAAGAGAACCTCTCACCCACTTCAGTATGGACATTGTTTTTATTCTAAAAATGTAAGCTTATCGCACTGTGCCAGAGATGCAGAACATTTTACTTTAGACTGAAGTAGAAGAGTAATCTCCTCCGAGCACAAAAAGATGAAACAATGCATAGTGTTATGAATTGTACGACCGAGGAAATAAATGTGCACAATACAGGGCAACAGTGTCTATCAGGAATAAAATGCATGTGTTGCACGTTGTCTTATTAGAGAAAACATGTTCAAATCACCATAATGTAAAGATGCTAAGTTAAAATGAATATCTAAAATCAAGGCTATATATAAACTCTACAACAGTATCTGAGACTCCCCCCAAGAGGCATGGTTCATGTAATTAAGAGTGAGGCCTAATATATGTGAAATGCAACCCAATGCTTGAAATATACATACATAGAATCCTACTAAGCAAATAATAACCAAATCAGACCGCAACAAGATATTTGTTCTTTTGTTAGAACCATTATCCTGGGTCATACGCAATAAAATCTTGCCATGGTATAGTTAAAAGTGGCGTCTTCATTGCTTTCTATTGCTACCTGTATAGATTCATATGTACAAAAGGAGATCACTTGGCTATTCAAATGAAACAGTATGTGAGACCGAGGGACACCAATGGTAAATGACTGAAACCAACATGTTGTTTTGTTCTTGGTTGACAACTGGAATGTAAAGAACAGAAACAAGCACCTTAGGTGTCTTGTCCTTTATCAGTTTTTATTTACTTTCACAGGGGTCAGTCCTGGTAGGTCATGGTCCACTTAAAGTGCTGGACTTGAGCGAGACTCAGGAAGCCATTGGTGACCAGAGAAATAATTTTAGGATGATTGGGTGTGTTTATGAGATTTTACATGAAATTTGAATGCGTCTACTTTGTGTGGGCCAAAATAGAGGACATTATTATAGTCAAGTAGAAAGGGAATGATAGCTTTGAGAAGTAATGCTGGAGGTTAATAGTTAACAAAAATTAGATAATGATCATAATTTGGATGGGGCACTAGAGCGCCAGTGACACAAATAGCGACTCAGGAAATCGGCTCCGGGGCATAAACATTTCAAAGCTACCCTACAGGACATGCTGCTGCAATCCTAGCTGCACTGATCTGAGGTCCTGAACCAGAGGGGCAGCCCATGCCAAGACTGCTAGCCCGAGGGGGTACGTTAGCCCTTGAGCTGGAGTGCGTGAGTCTGCACCGCTACCTGCTTGCTCCTTGGGTGGCGTCCGCTGCGAGGACACGGTCACATGCCTTGGTTGGTGGAGCCTGCCAGCATCACATGAGCTTTGAGAGGCCAAAGGGCATCAGGAGCTCCCTGCGGTATCCCCTGTTACAGCGATTATCCGCATGAGTGGGAGCTCCGAACTGACGGCTGCTTCAGATTGTGTGCCTGATTCCCCCGGGAGGCCCCGTCTGCTCAACATAAGTGGTGAGGAATACCCATGCGTTACTTCGACCTACAGCATGCTGCACGGGCCTTTGAAAAACCAAAGGTGATGATGGACGGAGCGTTGATAATACAAACACTCACCCCCAGTCAACTGATCTGGGTTTAATCCATCACTGTTCTTTAGCTCACTCCGCCACCCCAGTTCAGACATGGCCATATGCAAATCAGTCTGACCCTGTGCCTCATGGAAACAGTCCAGCCCGAACTGCCAAGCCATGTCTTCCCTGGACCGGAATCAAGCTTCCCAGGACCGGTTTCTGGCATTACAGCCGTCTTCAGCCGGGCTTGCTTGATTCCAGTGGCAAAGTGAGCAAGGGACTCACGTCTGAGCATACCCTGCCAACTTAGGACGAACAAAGAAAAACCAAAGGTGATGATGGACGGAGCGTTGACAATACAAACACTCACCCCCAGTCAACTGATCTGGGTTTAATCCATCACCGTTCTTTAGCTCACTCCGCCACCCCAGTTCAGACAGGGCCATATTCAAATCAGTCTGACCCTCTGCCTCATGGGAACAGTCCACCCCGAACTGCCAAGCCATGTCTTCCCTGGACCGGAATCAAGCTTCCCAGGACCGGTTTCTGGCATTACAGCCGTCTTCAGCTGGGCTTGCTTGATTCCAGTGGCAAAGTGAGCAAGGGACTCACGTCTGAGCATACCCTGCCAACTTAGGACGAACAAAGAAAAACCAAAGGTGATGATGGACGGAGCGTTGACAATACAAACACTCACCCCCAGTCAACTGATCTGGGTTTAATCCATCACCGTTCTTTAGCTCACTCCGCCACCCCAGTTCAGACATGGCCAAATGCAAATCAGTCTGACACTGTGCCTCATGGGAACAGTCCAGCCCGAACTGCCAAGCCATGTCTTCCCTGGACCGGAATCAAGCTTCCCAGGACCGGTTTCTGGCATTACAGCCTTCTTCAGCCGGGCTTGCTTGATTCCAGTGGCAAAGTGAGCAAGGGACTCACGTCTGAGCATACCCTGCCAACTTAGGACGAACAAAGAAAAACCAAAGGTGATGATGGACGGAGCGTTGACAATACAAACACTCACCCCCAGTCAACTGATCTGGGTTTAATCCATCACCGTTCTTTAGCTCACTCCGCCACCCCAGTTCAGACATGGCCATATGCAAATCAGTCTGACCCTGTGCCTCATGGGAACAGTCCAGTCCGAACTGCCAAGCCATGTCTTCCCTGGACCAGAATCAAGCTTCCCAGGACCGGTTTCTGGCATTACAGCCGTCTTCAGCCGGGCTTGCTTGATTCCAGTGGCAAAGTGAGCAAGGCACTCACGTCTGAGCATACCCTGCCAACTTAGGACGAACAAAGAAAAACCAAAGGTGATGATGGACGGAGCGTTGACAATACAAACACTCACCCCCAGTCAACTGATCTGGGTTTAATCCATCACAGTTCTTTAGCTCACCCCGCCACCCCAGTTCAGACATGGCCATATGCAAATCAGTCTGACCCTGTGCCTCATGGGAACAGTCCAGCCCGAACTGCCAAGCCATGTCTTCCCTGGACCGGAATCAAGCTTCCCAGGACCGGTTTCTGGCATTACAGCCGTCTTCAGCCGGGCTTGCTTGATTCCAGTGGCAAAGTGAGCAAGGGACTTACGTCTGAGCATACCCTGCCAACTTAGGACGAACAAAGAAAAACCAAAGGTGATGATGGACGGAGCGTTGACAATACAAACACTCACCCCCAGTCAACTGATCTGGGTTTAATCCATCACCGTTCTTTAGCTCACTCCGCCACCTCAGTTCAGACATGGCCATATGCAAATCAGTCTGACCCTGTGCCTCATGGGAACAGTCCAGCCCGAACTGCCAAGCCATGTCTCTCCTGGACCGGAATCAAGCTTCCCAGGACCGGTTTCTGGTATTACAGCCGTCTTCAGCCGGGCTTGCTTGATTCCAGTGGCAAAGTGAGCAAGGGACTCACGTCTGAGCATACCCTGCCAACTTAGGACGAACAAAGAAAAACCAAAGGTGATGATGGACGGAGCGTTGACAATACAAACACTCACCCCCAGTCAACTGATCTGGGTTTAATCCATCACCGTTCTTTAGCTCACTCCGCCACCCCAGTTCAGACATGGCCGTATGCAAATCAGTCTGACCCTGTGCCTCCTGGGAACAGTCCAGCCCGAACTGCCAAGCCATGTCTACCCTGGACCGGAATCAAGCTTCCCAGGACCGGTTTCTGGCATTACAGCCGTCTTCAGCCGGGCTTGCTTGATTCCAGTGGCAAAGTGAGCAAGGGACTCACATCTGAGCATACCCTGCCAACTTAGGACGAACAAAGAAAAACCAACGGTGATGATGGACGGAACGTTGACAATACAAACACTCACCCCCAGTCAACTTATCTGGGTTTAATCCATCACCGTTCTTTAGCTCACTCCGCCACCCCAGTTCAGACATGGCCATATGCAAATCAGTCTGACCCTGTGCCTCATGGGAACAGTCCAGCCCGAACTGCCAAGCCATGTCTTCCCTGGACCGGGATCAAGCTTCCCAGGACCGGTTTCTGGCATTACAGCCGTCTTCAGCCGGGCTTGCTTGATTCCAGTGGCAAAGTGAGCAAGGGACTCACGTCTGAGCATACCCTGCCAACTTAGGACGAACAAAGAAAAACCAAAGGTGATGATGGACGGAGCGTTGACAATACAAACACTCACCCCCAGTCAACTGATCTGGGTTTAATCCATCACCGTTCTTTAGCTCACTCCGCCACCCCAGTTCAGACATGGCCGTATGCAAATCAGTCTGACCCTGTGCCTCCTGGGAACAGTCCAGCCCGAACTGCCAAGCCATGTCTACCCTGGACCGGAATCAAGCTTCCCAGGACCGGTTTCTGGCATTACAGCCGTCTTCAGCCGGGCTTGCTTGATTCCAGTGGCAAAGTGAGCAAGGGACTCACGTCTGAGCATACCCTGCCAACTTAGGACGAACAAAGAAAAACCAACGGTGATGATGGACGGAACGTTGACAATACAAACACTCACCCCCAGTCAACTTATCTGGGTTTAATCCATCACCGTTCTTTAGCTCACTCCGCCACCCCAGTTCAGACATGGCCATATGCAAATCAGTCTGACCCTGTGCCTCATGGGAACAGTCCAGCCCGAACTGCCAAGCCATGTCTTCCCTGGACCGGGATCAAGCTTCCCAGGACCGGTTTCTGGCATTACAGCCGTCTTCAGCCGGGCTTGCTTGATTCCAGTGGCAAAGTGAGCAAGGGACTCACGTCTGAGCATACCCTGCCAACTTAGGACGAACAAAGAAAACCAAAGGTGATGATGGACGGAGCGTTGACAATACAAGCACTCACCCCCAGTCAACTGATCTGGGTTTAATCCATCACAGTTCTTTAGCTCACTCCGCCACCCCAGTTCAGACATGGCCATATGCAAATCAGTCTGACCCTGTGCCTCATGGGAACAGTCAAGCCCGAACTGCCAAGCCATGTCTTCCCTGGACCGGAATCAAGCTTCCCAGGACCTATTTCTGGCATTACAGCCATCTTCAGCCGGGCTTGCTTGATTCCAGTGGCAAAGTGAGCAAGGGACTCACGTCTGAGCATACCCTGCCAACTTAGGACGAACAAAGAAAAACCAAAGGTGATGATGGACGGAGCGTTGACAATACAAACACTCACCCCCAGTCAACTGATCTGGGTTTAATCCATCACCGTTCTTTAGCTCACTCCGCCACCCCAGTTCAGACATGGCCATATGCAAATCAGTCTGACCCTGTGCCTCATGGGAACAGTCCAGCCCGAACTGCCAAGCCATGTCTTCCCTGGACCGGAATCAAGCTTCCCAGGACCGGTTTCTGGCATTACAGCCGTCTTCAGCCGGGCTTGCTTGATTCTTGCATTCTGGTTTTACCTGGATGGCTAGCTTTCCCCTTAATGTGGGAACTGACGTTTCCTTGAGACTAGTTACCTATTGGGCCTGTATTTAATGCTGAGCTTGTGTGGATGGCGGCTCTCCTACTTGACTGTTGAGTATGTGATGGTCCCTTGCTACTGATGGGGTCCTTGGCTGCTGTTTTCGGTCTGTTTTTTGACTGAAATGTTTCAATACCCTGTAACGTGTGGCTGAGTGATTACTGGCCGGAGCCTATCTCTGCCTGCTGTTGCCCAGCTTAGTGTAGGCCCTATCAACCTTGGTATTAAACTTGCAGTTTACTGTATCCTCAAACTATGGGCAAGTTGGGAAAGCATGCTCGGCTCAGTTTTGAGGCCCTTAAGGGCCCTAAATAGGCATTGGAGGTTGAGCAGGGTACTGGAGGGAAGGCAGCAGCTGAATGCAACTCTATCATGCCAACTGAGGTCACTGCCTTCAAAGAGATGAAAACCAGCCTTTACAACATTGATTCAAAAATTTACTCCCTCACCCACCACATGGATAACAGGAAGGAACGCTTAGATTGACATCGAATGTGCATTGATCACGCTGAACAAAGAATTTTGGAGGTTGAGGATGAGATGACACAACACAATTCCTTGCTCATGGAGAAGGAGATGGAAATAAATAAAATGAAAACAAACTTTGGAGGCGTGCTCTACATAGGAGCAACCTACAGAGTTTGAGCATTGCTGAGTCTATGATGATGGGGAGAATAGTGAACTACGTAAAATAATTGGTGCATGACCTCTTAGTATCAGACTTTCTCCCAAATATTTGTAGTTGAAAGGGCACATCAGGCATTGGGCCCTCGTCCGATTCCGGAGGCACCCCCAAGGCCTAGCATTGCCAAGTTGCTCAATTACAGAAATCGGGACACCATCTTACGCATGGTACTGACGCCAAGAAAGCCTTCTCTGTGCTCAAAAGGCATTGCCGGGCTTCATGCAGCCTTTCTTCAGCTGGCTCAAGCCAACGTGACCCGCACCTCAGTGATGTCGATCGAATGAGTCTGACAGGCGCTACCGTGTTCGTCGTTCTATCTGACTGAGGCAGGCGGGACTCTCGTCTCTCGATAACACCATTTTGGGGGTTCAGCCACTAGGGGCAATGCGGGCCCATTGACTTCCTACAGAAACCTACAGAGTTTGAGCATTGCTGAGTCCATGATGATGGGGAGAATAGAGAACTACGTTGAAAAATTGGTGCATGACCTCTTTGTATCAGACTCTCTCCCAAATATTTGTAGTTAAAAGGGCACATCAGGCATTGGGCCCTCGTCCGATTCCGGAGGCACCCCAGAGGCCTAGCATTGCCAAGTTGCTCAATTACAGAAATCGGGATACTATCTTACGCATGGAGAGAGAGAGGTGCGTTCTCACCTATGAGGGGATAATTTTGTCCTTTTTTCTTGACTTCACCCAAAGTGTGTAAGACACACAATGAAAATTTGCTCCAGTCAAGAAGAAGCTGCAGGAACTTGACATCTATGCTATGCTATATCCAACACGTCTATGCTTTACATTAAAAGACAAACTTCTGATCTTTACTGACCCCCAGAAAGCCTTCTCTGTGCTCAAAAGGCATTGTCGGGCTTAATGCCGTGCTTCATGAAGCCCTTCTTCAGCTGGCTCCAGCCAACGTGACCCGCACCACAGTGATGTCGATTGAATGAGTCTTACAGGCGCTACGGTGTTCGTCCTTTTATCTGAATGAGGCAGGCGGGACTCTTGTCTCTCGATAACACGATTTTGGGGGTTCAGCCACTAGGGGCAATGCGGGCCCATTGACTACCTTTAGCAACCTACGGAGTTTGAGGATTGCTGAGTCCATGATGATGGGGAGAATAGAGAACTACGTTGAAAAATTAGTGCATGACCTCTTTGTATCAGACTCTCTCCCAAATATTTGTAGTTGAAAGGGCATTGGGCCCTCCTCCGATTCCGGAGGCACCTCAGAGGCCTAGCATTGCCAAGTTGTTCAATTACAGAAATCGGGATACTATCTTACGCATGGAGAGAGAGAGGTGCGTTCTCACCTATGAGGGGATAACTTTGTCCTTTTTTCTTGACTTCACCCAAAGTGTGTAAGATGCACGATGAAAATTTGCTACAGTCAAGAAGAAGCTGCAGGAACTTGACATCTATGCTATGCTATATCCAACGCGTCTATGCTTCACATTAAAAGACAAACTTCTGATCTTTACTGACCTCAAGAAAGCCTTTTCTGTGCTCAAAAGGCATTGCCGGGCTTCATGCCGGGCGTCATGCAGCCCTTCTTCAGCTGGCTCCAGCCAACGTGACCCGCACCTCAGCGATGTCAAATGAGTCTGACAGGCCCTACAGTGTTCGTCGTTCTATCTGACTGAGGCAGGCGGGACTCTCGTCTCTCGATAACACGATTTTGGGGGTTCAGCCACTAAGGGCAATTGGGGCCCATTGACTGCCTACAGCAACCTACAGAGTTTGAACATTGCTGAGTCCATGATGATGGGGAGAATAGAGAACTACGATGAAAAATTGGTGCATGACCTCTTTATATCAGACTCTCTCCCAAATATTTGTAGTTGAAAGGGCACATCAGGCATTGGGCCCTCGTTTGATTCCGGAGGCACCCTAGAGGCCTAGCATTGCCAAGTTGCTCAATTACCGAAATCGGGATACTATCTTACGCATGGAGAGAGAGAGGCGCACTCTCACCTATGAGGGAATAACTTTGTCCTTTTTTCTTGACTTCACCCAAAGTGTATAAGACGCACAATGAAAATTTGCTCCAGTCAAGAAGAAGCTGCAGGAACTTGACATCTATTCTATGCTATATCCAATGCGTCTATGCTTCACATTAAAAGACAAACTTCTGATCTTTACTGACCCCAAGAAAGCCTTCTCTGTGCTCAAAAGGCATTGCAGGGCTTCATGCAGCCCTTCTGCAGCTGTCTCCAGCCAACGTGACCCGCACCTCAGCGATGGCGAATGAGTCTGACAGGCGCTACAGTGGTCTATCTGACTGAGGCAGACGAGACTCTCGTCTCTCAATAACAAGATTTTGGGGGTTCGGCCACTAGGGGCAATGCTGGCCCATTGACTGTTATCCTTTGGAATGACCTTCTCATTCTGCAACATTGATTGTCCCTGGCTCTTAGAGGACTACTGCTTCCTATATGGTACTAGGTTCTCTGGCCCTTCTAGGCTTAGTGCCACTGACTCTCATTGTTATAGGTGCTTTTGTCTGTTCTTGCATATGCTATTGTTGGTTATAAGGGGTATTTTGAAGCATATTCACAGTGTGATTGGGGCCAGGTGTTGGTAAGGGGAGGGGGGGCTTGTTGTTGGTTTCCATCATGCTCGCTTATATGCACCCATGGAGTATAACCTGCTCATGTTTGTTTGCGTTCCCTGTGATACCCCTGTCCAGGTTTGCCTGGCCCCCTAAATGTGTCTCCTGGAATAATAGGGGCCTTGGTAACCCACGTAAGCACCACAACATTTTAGCTTATTTACATTGTTGTAATTTTACTGTGACCTTTCTTCAAGAAACACATCTGGCTCCTAGTTTGACTTCACCCCTGGCTAAGGACTGGGGTGACCACAGATACTTTGCCTCTTACTTGACCTAGTCGCATGGGTTGGCAATATTGATTCACAGGTCAATTAATTTCTGCCATCTCTACACGCTTTTTGACCCAATGAGGTGCTATGTAGTAGTTTAAGGTGTGATTGACTCTGTACATCTTACTTTGGTGAACTCCTCTGCCCCAATGCTGATTGTCCGGATGTTTTTGTGTGCATAGTCTTGCACATTCAAGGTTTAAACACTCAGGTCGTGTTATATTTCAAAGTGCTAATGGTGAGGTGCCTAAATGACTAATGCGAAGAAGTTTCTTTTATACATTTCTTGACCCCCTTACCTTGCTGATGTACAATAATTGCAACAACCATCATATCAAAGACAAAAATAGTACATCAATTTGCTGTGATGATAACCCAGCTATTGTTATATTTCATATTAATACCCTACAACAAAAATTATTATGTGATAGAATTTATGAGCCGTTAAAACTATTAGTACCAAAGCCATAAAAATAGAGGGGGTCTGCCCTATTATAGTAGACATTTTTCAACTGCCATTACAAATTTTACCAGTTGACATAGTAATGGAACCGATTCACCAGACAATGACTGTCAGGCAGATCTCACGCCACTCATCAAAAAGTAAGGTCTCAAAACTAAACGTCTAAGATTAATCAGCTTTGGGAATATGTGATGTTTTTCCGCAAACAATTACCCCGCATACCATCACTCTGCAATTATTACACCGCAAATACAATCACCATGCAAATTATCACACCGCAAACTTTTACAACGACTATGCCTTTACCACGCATGTCACTACAACGCAAAGGCATGCATGTTAAAGGTATACTCATTGTAAAAGTTTTAAAGGTAAGTGAGAGTACCGTACCCTACCCTACCCTACACTACCTTACACCCTAATGTAGTACCCCTGCACAACCCACAGTCAACACACAGTCCTTTTCCTACATTTTCACTACCCAGCACGACCCCCCAACACCACCATAAACCACTTTTCTTCCCTACACAAATACTATAACACTACCTTAATACACTTCCCCTGCACAACCCTACACTACACAAACACAACATCACTACCCTACACTACACAAACACTACAACACTACCCTAAACCCTAAAACACTACCCCCAGCATGACCCTACACTACACAAACACTACAACACTACCCTAAACCCTAAAACACTACCCCCAGCATGACCCTACACTACGCAAACACTACAACACTACCGTAAACCCTAAAACACTACCCCCAGCATGACCCTACACTACACAAACACTACAACACTACCCTATAACACTACCCCCAGCACGACTCTACACTACACAACCACCACAACACTACACTACAAAATCAATACCCCAGCACGACCCCCCACCCCTAAAAAAGTAACCCAAACCCCCTTACCTCTCTCTCGTCATGGTTCCACTCTCCTCCTGGTTCTATCTTCATGAGTTCTTTGTTTTTTTCACAACGCGAGTGCATTTTCCATACATGCCTTTACAACGTAATTTGTTGTAAAGGCATGCATGTTAAATGCACACACGTTGTGAAAAAATGTGGAGTGATGGTATGCGGGGTCAAAGACCTCGCGGAGTGATGTTATGCGGACTCAAAGTCCGCGGGAAAAAAGATTCGGAATAAACGTGCTTCGCCCAGCTTGGGGCATACACATACAATATGTACAAGAATTTCCTGTGGTCATCTGCAAAATCTACAGTTAGAATCCGGCCACTGTTTGATCCTAGATCGAGTACCCTCCTTTGTTGGGTTTATTACCATACGTAACCTTAAAACATTTTTTTAAACTTTGCAGAAAAGAAAACATTCAGATATGGCTGAACACCGGGAATTGGTATGAATTAATCACATACCATGCATCATTTTTATCAGCTAATGCATTTTTATCCAGTTTAAACGATTCAGCTTTAATATGCTTTTTTTAAATTAACTTATAGTTGGGCATTTTCAGATCTGGCAGTTCATTTTGAAGGCCGATATCTCGTAGGGAAGTTAAAATATAAGATCTCCATTTAGCCATGTAGACAGACTTGTCAATTTCTTGCCAACAAATATTCCCTAAAGATGCAGGGCTGACGTTGACAATGCAACCATACACCTTAAAAAAGCTCCTTTTGATACCAGGCAATGTCGTGGAGACCGAATTCCAATCTTATTGCTGCTTGACACACTGACCTGGCAATCCCAAAGGCACCCATGGCGTATAACCTGCTCTTGTTTGTTTGCGTTCCCTGTGATGCCACTGTCCAGGTTTGCCCGGCCCCCTACATGGCACTCAAATGTACCTCCTGGAATAATAGGGGCCTTGGTGTGCATAGTCTTGCACATCCAAGGTTTAAACACTCAGGCCGTGCTTTGGAGAGGAGACCCTTATGCAGTTCTAGACTCATTTCTCGTTTGTTAATAGGCGTCCTGTTATACTCACAATAAGGCAGGGTTGCCTTGACTGACCTGCTCAATGCTAATGATATGGCATGTACACAGAGGGCATTGCATCCTCAGACCCATGCCTACATGTTTCACTCTTCAGTTTATGATTCTTCCTCCAGATTAGATGCATGGTTTGGTACCATACTTGGCTGGATCACAGCTTGACCTCACATGCCACACACTCTCAGACCACTCCTGATTCTGCTAGTCCTAGAGCTCCCTGTAGAAGTCTGTGCCACTAGACTCTGGCAGATTTGTCCAGACAACTTGTTAGACAGTGTGTTTAGGGAAGGGATCCAATAAGTATACAAAACAGTGGTGGCTGAAATGCTTGAATTCATCTCAGCCACTGGTAATCATTCGGGTTGCACTCCAATCCATTGTTAATTTTCACGCCATGCCACCTCAGTTTGGACCCAGCTATATGCAAATCAGTCTTGACCCTGCTTCAATTGGAATAGTCCAGCCTGAACTGCCAAGCCAGTTAATCCCTGAACTGGATTGCATGCAACCCAGGACTAGTTTTGTCTTAGTTATGGGCTCATCACCAGGGTACAGCTCGGTTCCAGCAACCCAGTGTGCACGGGATCCATGTCTGGGTATACCCATCCCACTTAGGGTGACACAATAGGTATATAAAGCAATGATGGATGGAATGTTTGAATTAATCTCATTTACTGCTAATCACCCGGCCCACATCCCAATGTGTGCACACTGTGTCACTGGAATCGAGCTGGACCCGGCAGATGAGCCCATAATTAGGGCAAAACCAGTCCTGGGTTGCTTGTGTTCCAGTTCAGGGAGGACCTGCCTTGGCAGTTATGGCTGCACTGTTCCGATTTGAGTAGGGTCAAGAATGATTTGCATTTAGCTGGGTTCAAACTGTGGTAATGGTGTAGAAAATAAAGATTACCAGTTTACTCAAGCATTCCATCCATCACTTTTTTGTATACTTTAGGGAATAGATCTGGCGAGGCCGCTAGAAATTATTTTAGCTAAAATAAGAGCACTGTAAGCTATATCTTGGTCCTGTGGGAGGCATTTAAGATAGTATTTACAGGGAAATGTATGAAGCTGTGGCCTTCTCAAGTCCCTCAGGGGTGAGCTGCAGCAGCTGCAAAGCGATATTAAGATACTGGAGAAGGCAAATGAAAAGGAAGTAGGATAGCATGTTTTAGAACCTCTTCTGTCGGGGTTTATACACAGCTGTTCTATGGTGAATAACTTGATTACCCTTTTCACTATCATACATCAATTGGACCCCCACCTTGAGGTAGTTGAAGCGTTTTTTAGATGCCACAAAAGCATTTGACTTGATTGATTGGCGCTTTATGTTCAAAGTCCATGAACGGATAGGGGGCGGAAAGCCCTATTTGCAGTGGTTTAGACTCCTTCATCGCACACTGTGTCCTAGGTTACAGGTTAATGACTTGTTGGCCAATCCGTTCTCTATTAAGTGGGGTATGAGGCAGGGTTGCCCTTTGTCACCACTTTTTGTGGGATCAACATCATTATGGGGTATAAGATTTGACTGACGGAACATCCTCTTATCTATGTATGTGTACAGCGGTCTTCTTGCTAAGAACCCTGCTGACAGTTTGTATCTCATCATCTGAGATATAATTGCTTACGGACATTGCTCTGGGCTCCAAATTAATTGGAATAAATCACTGCTAGCCCCCTAACAGATGCCACCAACACACCAGAGCTTGAGTTCCCACTCTGCTGGATGACGGAACCAATACAGTATCTGGGTATTATGTATCACAAGGATATAGACACTGTTATAAGGGCAAAGTATGGTACATGCCTTGACTGGATTACTGATTTGATACAGCTGTAGATTAAACTGCCCTGTGGGAGGCTTTTAAGGTAGTAATTCCAGGGGAATGCATGAAGCTATGGTATCCTCAAGTCCCTCAGGGTTGAGCTGCGTCAGCTGCAAAGTGCTATTAGGACACTAGACATATGGAAAGGATGGAGGAACACATGTTTTAGAACCTCTGCTGTCGAGGTCAGGGTTTACACTCAGCCGCTCCAGGGTGGATACATTTTTTCACCCTTTTTACTATCATACACCAATTGGACCCCTACCTCGAGACAGTTGCAGCTTTTTTAGATGCCGCAAAAGCATCACTCAATTTGTCAACTTCAGAAGACCCAAAAGCTGTATTTGCTCTGCCAGGATTGAAATTAGTGAGGTGGTGGTGACAGATTTTGCCGATTAGTTAACTCAACTAGCCATCTTGATAGCAAAATGATTTCGGAACTGGTCAACTTGACTCTTTTCAGATAGTAGACATCAAATTAGACTCCTCAGTGCTCAAAGATGTTGACAGGTGCCCATGATGTATTGACATAAGGCATACAGCACCTTTAGTTCATGGTTATAAAGCAGGCATATCCTGGTTTTGCCCTGTTTTGAAAACAAGGCTACTATAACACATACACGCTTAAATGGCCTGGATCATTGTCTAGGGGAGAAGGTAATGGTCTTATTACATTTTTCTCTGTGCAGTTCATTGGAGATTGAAATGTTTGATGACTTGGTTAATGAGTCAGTGTAAAGGGGAGTCCTGTCACTGCACAATACTGCATAATTCGAAAATCACATGAAATTATACTATTACCTTGCAGGACATCATTAAAAAGATATTTATTGCTTGAATAATTAAAATCACTGCAATCACAACATCTTACAACTCCAAGTTAAACACATTTACATTACAAACAAAACATCTTCTCATAACATAATAATAAAAAACTGTCCCATAAATACAGTTTAAAAACGTATCGATAAACCCAAATCTAGCCACCTTACATCCTTAATTACAGGATATTATTGCACATTATATATTTTAAAGTGACGGTGTGCATTACATACTTTTTCCATGTATATAACGGAAACATATTTTGACAAATAATCATTTATTTCCACTATGAAACACTACACATGTTGTATTTCAAAGTGCTAATGGTAAGGTGCAGAAATGACTAATGCGAAGAAGTTTTTTTTATACAGTTCTTCTTCTTCTTCTAAGATACTTTATTTCAGCCTCCCAAGACCATTAAAGCACATATAAAATATTTACAATTCATTAGAATTTATCAATATAGAAATATTTCTATACACATAAATATAAAACATCTAAAAAATTAAAAGGATAAAATATTAAAAAGCTTAGTAGGCATTGTGTATCTCAGACATGAAATATAAAGTCGAATGGATTAAGAGGTCAGAGTAAATAAAATGAGGTGTCGGGCTCTATGGAAAGTATAAAGAATGGGCAGTTAAAACTCGTACTCTCTTTAGGACTGCACGACGAGCACACCACATTGAAAAAAGATAACGGGACACAGAATAAACAATAGGCATGCAAGTGTCGTATTTCAGGATTCTATAGGCCTGTAGGCAATGGGAGGTTCCAAGATTCCTGCAAAGCTGTCTTAGCCAACGGGCCCTTATTACCTTGTAGGTAGGGCAAAAAAACAGCACATGCAGGTCGGTCTCCGTACAGTTTTTGCAAGACAGACAAGTTTTCGTCTGGCTACCCCCGCACTTAAAGGTGACAGCATGTAAGGGGTGTATGCCATGCCTGAACTGCATGTAGAGTTTTTTGGATAGGAAGGGATGTATATCATCGATGTTAGGCTCTAGGAGGTATGAGAATTTAACATCTAGGAAGGATGTAGTAAGTGTGCCTGTCCTGAGGCCCCTCTGGAGTAAGTTGAGGTGGTGATCCTTAAAGGTTTTTATCAGGACTTTTCTTGGTGTAACCAAAGAGATTTCTTCTGGGCTATTCTATAAATCTCCCATTCCGATGGCTGCAAAGGAATTAATAATATAGGTAAGCCAGGAGATTTTGCTTGCCTCCCTGTGATTGGTCACCTCCCTCAGTTCCTCCTTGTACATGGATAACTCTGGGGTGCTCCATAACTGACTGCAGTAAAGTAGGGGTCTGAGCGCTACCTCCTGTACCATTGGGCTCGCGCCCAAGTCCATTCAGAGCGGAGCTAAGGGGGTGCTATTAGGAAGGCCCACCAACTGTCTAAGGAAAGAATTCCCAATCCTTGCAAGTTGCTCAGTTGGCCTATGGCCCCATATTTCGGCTCCGAACAAGGCGGCCCCTCTAGCTTGTGCCTTGTAGATTTCCAGCACCGGCCCCAGCATTTTACGTACACACTTCCTCTGCTGTTTCGCGAGGCCCCCTGACGTTTGCGTCAGCTTAAGACAAACCTCCCTGATTTGGTCACCCCACTCCATATTCTTGTTGAGGGTTAGGCCCAGATAGTCACAGAAAGAGACTCTCTCTAAAAATTCTCCAGCTAGTTGTGGATTGGGACGCGCTGAGTGGCCTGAATTGAACTCCATATATTTTGTTTTCTGTGTATTTATTTCCAGGCCCCTGTTCTTGCAAAATAGGAAAAAAATATCCAGTGCCCTTTGCATACCCATCAGTGATTTTGACAGCAGGAGGGTATCGTCTGCGAACATCAAGGCAGATACCTTGCGGCCCGCTAATTTTGGTGCATCGAGATCCCCTCCGGCTGGCAAAGCCTCCTGTAGGCCATTTATAAAGAGACAAAAAAAGGCAGGGGCTAGTACACACCCCTGTCTCACACCTCCCTCTATGGGTATGCGATCGGTGAGGTCTCCATTTTTTCCAAATCTAATTTGGGCATAGTTGTTCATATGCTATCTTTTCAGAATCTCACATAAGTAGGGAGGCGCTCCTAGATCGTACAAAATAGCCCATCGTTTTTCTCTGGGAACTAGATCAAAGGCCGATTTCAGGTCCACAAAAATCATATAGAGACTGCCACCCTCCAAGATTACTGTTTTCCAGTGCAATAGTTGCAACCTGAAAAGTTGTTCAACTGTGGATGCTTTAGTACGAAAACTGGCCTGGAAGGGGGTAAGAATAGAAAACTCCTCCATCCAATTCTGCAAACGGTCCAGAAGCACTCGAGCGAAGATTTTTTGTGCAACATCGATGAGGCTAATGGGCCGGTAGTTTGCAGGAAGGAGGGGTGAGCCCTTCTTAAAAATAGGGATAATTTCAGCCCCTAGCCATGTTATAGGGATCTCCATTCCCTGTAATATAGCGTTAAATATAGTCCAGAGATAGGGGGCCCAGACACTAGGTTCATTACGATAGAGGCCTCCAGGGATCTTATCAAGCCCCGGGGCCTTAGCAGGTATTACTCGGGCAATAGCAGCCGTAATCTCTTTTAGAGAAATTGCCGGAGTTTTTATATACATTTCTTGACCCCCTTACCTTTCAAAGTGCTGGTGTACAATAATTGCAACGACCATCATATCAAGACAAAACAGTGCTTCAATTTGCTGTGATGATAACCCAGCTATTGTTACATTTCATATTAATACCCTTGCAACAAAAATTATTAGGTGATAGAATTTATGAGCCATTAAAACTATTAGTACTAAAGCCCAAAAAATAGAGGGGACCTCCCCTATTATATTAGACATTTTCCAACTGCCATTAACATTTTTACCAGTTGACATAGTAATGGAACCGATTCACCAGACAATGACATGATTAATGCTTGTTGGGCAGATCTCACGCCACTCATCAAAAAGTAAGGTCTCAAAACTAAACGTCTAAGATTAATCAGCTTGGGGCATACACATACTATATGTACAAGAGTTTCCTGTGGTCATCCTCAAAATCTACAGTTAGAATCCGGCCACTGTTTGATCCAAGATCGAGTGCCCTCCTTTGTTGGGTTTATTACAATAGGTAACCTTAAAAAGATTTTTTTTAATTTTGCAGAAAAGAAAACATTCAGATACGGCTGAACACACAGGGATTGGTATGAATTGATCACATATTTATCAAAAGAAGAGAGGGGGGACCAAGGAGCTAATGAAGGTCCAGTGTCTGTGCTCCTAATTACAATGTTTAACCAACAAGGAGGACAAAGTTCCTGTGCCAGGGTGCAAAAAGTCACCCATGCATTGTGGTGCAAAAAGTCACCCATACTTAAAAAAAGGGAAGGACAGGAAAGGAAAAAGAGAAAAGGGGATTCCTAGGTGTAAAGGACCCAAACTTATGCAAGGGAAAGACACTGTGTTTCCTCTGTTGCCCTCACACACCCCGAAGAGTGTCATGCTTCATCATCGGGCGTTTGCTCCTCGTAGGGCCGGTGCTGCAATTCCCTACGGGTCCCCCGAAGGGTCACTTTATCTGAGATCTTTTAGAGGAATGCCGGATGTTGCATGCGGGTGTGCGGGTTATGGGTCAAGAGGAGGGTAATGAAAATACGTGCCAGTGTGATAGATTAAAATTAAAGCAAGGGTAAACATGCATCGATAGGTTTAAAGGTATACCCTTGGCAGTCAATACTGCTGAAAAATATTGACCCACGAGGCATATTTTGCCTAGGTGTCAATTATCAAGGTCAACATGTTTCGCGCTTTCCGTTGCCCATAGGTCGTTAGCGCTTCGTCAGGACCGTCAAGTAAAATTGATATATAAAGTGCATGTGATATAGTGAGTGTAAAAATGACCCTCTTATCTCAATCAGGGTAGCGTAGGACCTGTATACCCTTATCATGGTCACAGCTAAATAGGTGGAAGCCACTCCTGAATGAAGCCTCTTCATTGTGGGTCCACGATTAGCTTTGATGCATGGATCAACCATCAGTCAGACAGAGAACGAAAACCAAGGCCCCTTCGGCTGCGGGCGCGCCGCGCCGGGCGGCAGACACGAGGACAGGCTCCGCTCCATGCCAGCCTGTCTGTATTGCGCTGCGCTACCCCCAATGCGCTTGTTGGTTATGAATTGATCACATACCATGCATAATTTTTTTCAGCTAATGCATTTTTATCCAGTTTAAACGATTCAGCTTTAATATGCTTTTTTAAAAGTAACTTATAGTTGGGCATTTTCAGATTTGGCAGTTCACTTTGCAGGCCAATATCTCGTAGGGAGTTAAAATATACATCTCCATTTAGCAGCGTAGACAGACTTGTCAAATTCTTGCCAACAAATATTCCCTAAAGATGCAAGGGCTGACGTTGACAATGCAACCATACATTTAAAAAAAAGCTCATTTTGATACCAGGCAATGTCTATGGAGACCGAATTCCAATCTCATTACTGCTTGACACACTGACCTGGCAATCCCAAAGGTTGCTTTGATTACCTTGACAATCAGTAGGTCAAGCATCTTCACATCTTTCCCTCTAGTAATGGGGGAACCACAAATGAGGGTTGGTTGTAACTTGGCTTTGATTACTTTAAGAATAAACTCATATGATTGACAGTTCAGTGATTTTTTTAAAAACATTTAAAAACATGGATCAATGTCACAGCCTCGGCCCTTAAATCCTTAAAATGAAATTTAAAAGACATGCGATTGTCAAACATCACCCCTAAGTATCTGTACGTCTTAACAATATCAGTTGTACCTGCTCTGGCCTTCCAGGGATTAAACTTCTGCTTAACTACACCAATTTTCATCACTTTGTTTTTTTTAACATTTAGTTCAAGGCCATTCTGTTGTATATAGTCATCAAAGGCAGTAAAAAGTCTTTGTAGGCCGATAGGAGTATGGCTCACAAGAATCGTATCATCAGCATACTGGAGGTAACTAATTTGCACCCCCCCCATCCTAGGAACATGCCCATTAACAATATCCAAATGCTGAGAAAGAACTGATAAAAATAAATTAAATAAGCAGGGGGCAAGGGCACAACCCTGCTTTAGGCCATTATACGTTCTAATCTTCCTTGATAAGGAATTGCCCTCCCCAATCTTAACTTGAACCCAAGTGTCGGTATGCAGGACATCTCCAGCAGTAGCATGCAGATACAAGGAAATCCACGTCATGGAGAATTACCACTTGGAACCAATTTGTCTGGTAGTAATTCCACATTTGAAAATTCCATGGGGTTTTAATGCATAAATTTAGCACCAGCACTGAGCCAGTGGTAAATGGTTGTGGGGACTTGTAGGACTCGTGGATGTGGGGGGGGGGTGGCGAGGGAAGGGGTGTTGGGAGTAAGGGGTAGAAAGGGGAGGTTTGTTCTGGGCGTGTGGGAGCATTGCATGCTTGTCTCATCAAACAGAAAATGTGAAGTGAGGCTTGACTGCTGCTGCAGCCAAAGCCTCCTGCAATTTGTTTGGGCCATAATTTCTGCCTGAAAAAATGGGTGTGTTTTTCCCACATCTTGAAAAACCAGGTGTGTCAAAACCAACCCACTTGCAATCAGGCAGAATGGAATTCCATGTCGTAGTTTGAGCGCTACATGACTCATCTGCCCTGATGTGAGTAAGATTCAGAAGACTGGTTCAGTTGTGCCACTCTCATACTCATACTCTCTAATGTTTAAGATGACTGATTCGGTGCCACGATTAGGTTTCAAGCCAGAGTAATAAACCAAGTCTCAGATTTACTAAGAGTCACACAATGCTGCTTTGCGTAGCATTGCATCGGAACATTTGCGTTGAGTTATGCTGGTTTCTTACCTCTTGGATGCGCAATGTTAACGATATGGCACACAATGATGCAAGCGTGACGTTGAGACTACACAAAGCTGTCTTTTAGTGCAACTAGCCATAACACAACCCATTCTTGCATGTCCTAAAGCAGAGTTGCTTGACACAAGGAACTGTGTTGCACTATAGCTCAAAAAACAACTCAGTTTCCTGCATCATTTACCACTTTCAAAATGGCCAACAACGATAATGCTGCCAGACAGGAAGATCCTACCAATGATGGAGGCGCTGTCCTGAAAGGTGGCAGAAAAAGGAAGCTCGACTTTACAGAAGAGGAAAAACTGATTTTGATTTTAGAGATGACAACTCCCCCAGATTACCCTTATAATAGAAACATGCTTTAGGGGCAAGCAATTGTGGTCAAAATTAAAGCTGTAGCACTAACAGGACGGACTGTAGTGGGTGCAAGAAAAGGTGGCATGATTATAAGTGCATTACTAAGGAGAAACCAGCTAGGAAACTGAAGGCTGCAATCATCGCAGGAAGAGGACCAGAATTCCAGGAGGACTTGAGCCCAAAGAAGACGCTGGGGACATCACTCATTTAAACTGAGTTGGGTGCCAGAGTTGAGGGTACAGACACCACTGAGCTGGAGACATTACCAACTACTCAGGGGAAGAGTCCAACAAAGCCATTATCATGTAAAATCCTTTTATTTATTTCTACAGGGACCTGGATGTTTTTCCTATCACCCTAATGGCTATGGTTTGAAATTTTTACAATGTCTAAACTTCCTTTGGGTACCTCTTTACCTTTTTATATGTCTATCCAAAGTGCTTATCGATTTAATACCCTATGTTGCACATTTACAAACAATAGTTGCTTTACTCCTTTGCATGCTAAGATATGGCCCTGTTCTGCTCTCCCCTATGTTGACAAACGTTTTGGTGCCACGTACCAACAAAGATGCCCTTGCATTATAGAGCAGTTTCTGGGTTGTAGGAATCATAGTATCAGTACTCAGTGGTGTCCCTTCCTGTAGTAAAACTATGTTTTAAGGCGTGGCTCGCTTTCTGTGTGTGACGTACAATGAGGAAACAGTCTTTGCAACAGAGTCTACACCACACAACATTTACCATACAAGTAAGTATCACACAGGTAAGTATTTGCACCTTTACCAAGCAGGTAAGTATTTTTTTAAATTACATAATTATGTTATTTTAAAAAAGCGTTTAGGTGTTGTTAGTAATAAAGAGAGGTAAGGGTAATTTTAGGATTTAGGGGTGTGAAACGGTAAAGGGAGGCAAGGGTAGTTTTAGTATTTACTGTTGAATAAAGGTATAGGGAGGTAAGGGTCATTTTAAGGTTTAGGGTTGGCTAGTGATAAAGTGAAGTAAGGGTCATTTTAGGAAATCAGTGGGTAGAGATAAGGGAGGTAAGGGTAATATTATGGTTTAGGGGTGGGTAGTGATACAGGGAGGTAAGGATAATTTTAATGTTTGGGGTGGGTAGAAGTAAAGTGAGGTAAGGGTAACTTTAGGATTCAAGGGTGGGCAGTGGTAAAGAGAGGTATGGGTAATTGTAGCATTTACTGGTGGGTAAAGGTAAAGGGAAGTAAGGGTCGTTTTGGGATTAGGGGGGTAGAGGTAAAGAGAGGTAAGTGTAATTTTAGGGTTTATGAGTGAGTCTTGGTAAATGAAGGTTAGGAGTAAATATACTTACCAGGCTTAGTAAAGGCATGCATGGTAAAGGCATTTGCGTGGTAAAGGCTGCATGGAAAACGCATGAATGGTAATTGCCGACATTGTAAAGTCATACATTCCTACAATGGAGCACACATGCAAAGAGGGAAAAATGAAGAGAAATGAAATATTTACACCTGCCGCAAGGAAGAGCAGCATTTTGTGCAAAACCCCTGTCACCAAATCTTCATAGATAGGGATTTACATGTATATCCATGAGTGGTTGCATGGAAAAGCACAGCCAACTCCCATGGATTGCCCTCTGATGCAAATTACCACAAAGCACCACACTGCTACACTTTGCATCACTTTTATTGACAATGTAATGCAAAATGAAATTTATATTGTATTGTAAATGCTGGGGAGGGGTCCATACAGTTGCTCTAACTCAATCAACTCTTGGATTAAATGCAAAATTAATAATTGTTTCTTGCCATTTTGGCAAGGGGTGCTACAGTTGTTGTGCCTCTAAGTGAACCAACCCAGATTTCTTCTCATCCAGCACCTGCCCAGTGTGCTACAGAAGGTTAAGAAGAATCAGAATTTCACTTCGAGCGCAAAGTGTATAGGGTACAGCTAACGTAAGAGGTCCCGTTGGAGATGGAGACATTGACAAGCACTCTACAAGGAGCCCGAAGGTGTATGAGGTCCAACAAGGGCTTGAATGATGCTATAACAGACGCCATTCTTGGTTACATTGGATTGATGAGTCTCTAGCTCACATTGCAAGACATATGAGGCAAAAGATTGAAAAACAACAGCCTTCTCCCTGTGGTACTAGTAAGGGTGAAAATCAGCTACAGCTCATCAATTCATCTATCCAATCTTTCCACCTTGAAAGGAAGGCCACAAAGAACCCTTTAAGTGCACCATGTGTGCCCTCAACAGCAAAGTTGCTGCTGTATTACCAAATCAGCAGACCATTGCCAGGCATTTTCACGTAGCCTTCAGTATGCTCACTGATAGTTTACATACTTTGGGGCCTACATCTTCCGTCTCTGGGGATTCTGCATTGGGCACATCTTCTCCTATGACAGCTGCTCAACCACAACATGAGATGCATGCAGAGTCATCAGCGGAGGGAGATGTAGGAATCATTATTGTACGTAGCAAATATTAGTGAGTTGTTCTTGACCAGTTCTTTTCTTGGTCCTGTTATTGTCTTCATGCAATCTTTTCACATTTTATCTGCAGTCCAGTATTGGTGTTATGATCTATATTTTGTCCATATATTGATGCTAGAAAGCTTCCTTCTTAGATAAAGGTAACTTGTACCATTATGGTAATGCTAATTTATTCCAACATGTATGTTTCTATTGTAAAAATAAATTTTTTTAAGTGGATTTCCTCTTATGTAAAGTTGATGTTCTTTTAGGTGTGAAATCTCTTTCTACTCTTTCCCATGGGCAGAAAATATAACACAATTTATAACCCCATACTTTGTTTCTGTCTCTCTATTTCTACAATATGTATACTCTTTTTTTCAACCTTACATAGCATAGATGATTCCAAAAGAAACTTTGAATATTTTTTTGTTATCACAATCAGTACATAAATACTCATTAAAATTGGCAGTCCTGTAAATGTGACAATTCTTTTACAAAAGGAAACAACCAGAAGTATAACCCATGCCAATCTGCAAAAATATAAAACCCACTATCTCAATAAAATTTGATTTGACCGATGTTCACATATGGCAAAATAAAATATATAATACTTATCCTTAGTCAATGCTAACTCCCAATAAAATCACCATCTTTTCTGTGTTATTCCAGCCAAGTTTTTAACTTTATTAGTTTGGTTGGCCATATATAACTTTATGGACTTTACTTCTGAGAACCAGTTATAAAATGCTGGTGTTCAACTTTTAAAATTAGGAAATTGGTGCCTACATGATTAGCAGGATTTAATTATCAATAGACCCATAATATATTCTTATAATGTCATCCTGGGCCTGTAAGTTAAAAGTCAATGTTGTGCTCCAGTATCCATTGTGACAGCCATTAGAATGACGCATACAACCTGTATCTTCAAGAAGTTTCAGGGACATATTGGGATAAAATATAGGGCCTGAATGAATAAACAACTTTCATAGGCATAAGTATTAACCGACAACTAAGGGAGATCTAATGGCCTTACAGAAGCGTTCATGGTACTTTACGGCAATGCAAATTGTTGTTTTATTCTCACATGCTCGTAGTTCTCAAAGGTTCAAAAATACATTAATGCTTTGGGAAGTCTGGCTGCAGCTTACATAAACAATGTTTTCCGTTATTGCAATTAATAATCAGCTATGGCATTACTTATTGATGTATACATATGTATAAATATGTTGTATTATAAATATATAAAAGACTCTTAATAGGTTATGGTAATAATATTGTATTTTTATATAGATTTGTGTTCAACTATTAGATTTGGCATATTCAAACATATTTCTCACTCAAAGTCTATGTGTGGATATTCGAGTATGTAAATGTCACCTCACAGCTGGAAGGATCCCTTCTGCTGATTTGTGAACTGCTCACATGAGTGGTACAAATGATCTTTGTGTGTGAGGAGGTGTTGTTCTTCACTTGACAGGATGGCCTGGAGCCTGAGTCCCTTACTTTGTATAAAAAAACTATATTCCGGCTCTGTCACAGGCTGCATTTGATCACACCTTGGACTTTACCAATGTTTGTGTCTTGTACTCAGTCTGGGGGCAATCATAGTGGGAGATGTAACTGCACCAGAACTGGTTTAGAATTAACACAGACAATGGCTTTTCCCTTTCCATTTGAACAACCCTGTGTGTACAGGAGTTGTACTCAGAGAAATAAAGGGTCTGACATTGTATTTAGGTACATAGGTACACTGTGTGTTTTTTTGCAGCATGCCGCTCAAGAAGTGCTTAAATACTGCTAATATTTTACTTTTTAAAATTTTGGACCAATGTTTATGGTGTGTCTTGTGGTTGGCTCCACACACAACCTGCTTCTTGACATTAAGATGTCACTCTCATCCTCTGAAATCTGAAATCTCATGGACCTGTGGGATAATAGGATAATAGGATCTGTAAAGAACCTGCTGTCTGTCAACTCTGAAGAGGCCAGTTCTCCTCAATGTGATCTCTTTCTACAGTGGACCACAGAAGTATCGCCTTTTGTTCAGTTGGCCGATCTACTGTTCAAGCTAGAGGGACACAACACACAAAAGTAATCCCCTTTTGTAGGTTTTCAGAATAACAAGTTACAACTGCCCTGTCTTGGGCCCAGCTGTATGCCTCTGGTGAAGAGAGTGTTGTGTATAAGTGCTGTCTACAGGGTCACTTTACACGAAAAGCAAGAACCCACACTTCCATGAATTTCACACCATAACTTTTTCGGAGGTGAGAAAAGATAAGCACTATTTAATGTGTTTACCTAGGCGATTAGTTGCGCCAGTTTTATTCATCAATTTTCAAAAAGAGAACATGTCACTATGGTCAAGAGAAATAACAAAGCCTTAAACGTAATGGCCATTTAGTGTCCAATATTTACAATGAAAGATTCAATATTTACAATGCAAAAAATGTGGTTTAAGCAAAAAATTAACAAAACATACATAAATTGTGAAAATGTGCAAAAATAGTACACAACCGTCCTTATGTGATATCATTTCACAAATAAAACGAGGGGAAGAATTATCTACACGTTTTTTTCTCAACATAACATTTTTTATGAACCAGTAATTTTTTGTAATATTTGGCAAAAAAGGGGAGATTTTTTAGTGGTTCTCCAACAACCAACACAACAACCTCTCGGTAGAAATGTTGATAAGCGTTTAAATCATGAACATATTTAAATGTTTAAAGGACTTGATCCTATCCGCCTACGCGTTTCGAGTTTGTGAGGATTCTTCTCAAACTCTCTTCAGGGCCAAATGAATTCCATTCCCCATGTGTTAAACCTAATAGTGAAAACATAACAAATAATGGATACTTAGTGCTGTCTGCTTCCATCAACCCGCTAAAATCTCCTCCTATGTACACTTTATAAAAATAACACATACCTCTAGGGACTCGAGGTAGGTTAGTTCATCCAGATACTTTGCGGAATTTTGAAGGATTTCAAAGGATTTGTGCGTATTTCTAAAAAAACAGGAGTTTTATATGTAAAACCCGTTTTTAACCATAAGGTGCCATTTTCTATGAGACAGATTGATGTTGTGCTCATACCTGACTGTTGTTTGAATGGCCGTCTGCTCATACTGCTATTCTAGAGTTTCCAACTTTTGTGAGATACAGCGCTGTAATTGAAAAGGGGGGGCTCGTGTTATTTTATCCAGGATGCTTCAGTGAATTTTGTGTGACTACTACCCTGAAGGAATTAGCACTTACTTCAATTGTATTGCCTCGTGCAGTCTATTAGTTATCCATATTCTTTCAGTCAGCTTAACACTCTCACGGTGTCATAGCCATTAGTCTTCCTCTGGCAACGCGGCTCTGTTGAGAAACGAGCGGCAGTCATGAAAGTATTCCAAGGCGCGCTTGACGCCACTAATGCGTGTACTTGCATGGGGGCGGGCGGCTCAGTTTGTATTTAGACAGATTGAAGCCGCGGTCGGGATAATTTCTACAAATTAAGACCGCGCTTTAAAGTAAGCGGGGGCCGCTAATGTGTGCTTTAACATTTTTGGAAAGAAGCGCATACTGAAATTTAAACGCCGAGGAGCTCGCGCTTGTGATTTTAAAAGTCAAAGATGCTCGCATTTATATTTTATGATCTGCATCGCAGTGTGGGGCTGCTGGGCTTTATTCATTAGCGCGCTGTGAGGAGGCATCTTAGATGCTCAACATACCTTTCAGTCCACGGACATCAATCACTTCCTCATTCCTTCACATGAAGTGAGTGAGGATCTGGCATTCTTACTAAACAGGCTACGCCTTCATTGACGGGCCAATCACAGTCAAGTGAGTTTTGTGTGGTCCAACTGATGCATTGTGGGGCATGTAGTCTAGTAGTTTAAAGTCTAGAAAGTTCACTCATTGTGTTCAAACCTGAGTTGATAGTATCGAACCGAAGTATTAGGTACGCCTCTTTTCGCAGCAGAGCCTCCTCTACATTTGGTGACCTATGCTGTGGATCAATCGCAGCTAGAACGGTCCACTTGAAATCTGTCTCCTTATGGTTTGCAATAGTGAAATGTTCAACCATTGGGGCATTCTGCACTTTTCTCTTTAGTCTAGAGCGATGTTGTGTAATCCTGACATTTACTTGTTGGCATGTCTTCCCTATGTACAATTTGTTGCAACCGCACACAATCCCATAGATTACATTTTTACTCTTACAGTTTGTATGCAAACTGTGTCTCCATTTCAAGCCATTATGGCTAAATACATCTCCCTCTACAACACTTTGACAGGCCACACAATTGCCACATTTGTGGTGGCCAGTGATTGGTTTGAGATTCCATTTCGATATTAAGTCACTTTTGGGCTTTTGAATGAAACTGTCAGCTCTGATGATTTGTTGGCCCACGCTCAGATTTTTCTTCATCGCGAAAATGGGCTTTTGCAACGGTGATTCTAGCCCCTCCAGCAAATGCCAATTACGCAGAATAATCTGGCGGAACTTGTTTGTGTGGGCTCCATAAGTCGTGACACATACGAGTTTATCCAACTCCTTTTTCTTTTTGATTTTAAGCAATTCTTCTCTCGGGGTGAAACGTGCTCTTTTTTTTTAATGTTTAAGGAGTTTTTTGGGGTAACCCCTTTGGGCTAGTTCTTCACAGAAAGTGTCAGCATGAGTGTTGAACTCATTAAGGTCTGAACAATTCCGTCTGATCCTGAGTAGCTGGCCATACGGAAGATTCTGTTTCAAACCCTGAGGGTGAGCACTCTTATAGTGCAGGATTGTGTTCTTGTCTGTTTCTTTCTTAAACAGAGTCGTTGTGAACTTCCCTCCTTCTGTGCCCACAGCTACATCGAGAAATGTCATCCTCTGGTTACTGTGGTCAATGGAAAATTTGATGTCGGGGTGTCTCAGATTCAACCATTCATGGAAGGCCATGAGTTCTGACTGGCTCCCCTGCCACAGGAGCCAGACATCATCAATGTATCTTAGCCACTGTTTGATGTTAGGGCTATAAGGGTTATTGTTGTGAATGAATTTTTCCTCGTATTGCGACATGTAGAGCACCGCCATCTCTGGAGCATAGGGACAACCCATGGCTGTGCCCTTGGTCTGAATAAAAAACTCGTTCTCGAATTTAAAGTAGTTACTTTTGAGCGTAATTTTGGCCAGGGCCAAAATGAAGGCAGTGGGAACTCGGTGTGGTCTCTCGCGTTGTTCGAGATAGATTTCCATCACCTCCAGAGCCTCATCCTGGGGAATCTGAGTATACAACGAGGTGACATCCAGTGTCACCATCAGTTGTGTTTCGGGGTCAAATGTCATTTCTTGAAGTTTGTTGAGGAAATCGATAGTATCCCGTAGGTATGATTTCACTCCAATTAAAAAAGGTTTTAAGAAGAAATCTATATACTTTGAAGCGGGCTCAAGGGCTGAATCACACCCGGAGACGATTGGTCTCCCTGGGGGTGTTGTGTGGTTTTTGTGGATTTTAGGTAAAAAGTAGAGAACAGGTGTTCTCGGTGATTTTTTGTTTAAGAATTCAAATTCTTTAGGGCCTAAAAAACCATTCTCCAATGCCTCCTTGGTTATACATGAGATCTTATTCAGAATTTCTACCACGGGATCATCTTTGACCGCTCGGTACCATTCCAAATTGTTCACATGAGTTTTTCCTTCCATTAGATACATTGTGCGTGGCCAGACGACCACTGCGCCGCCCTTGTCAGCCGGCTTAATGATAATCGAAGTATCTGATTTTAGGTCTTTGATGGCTTGTATTTGACCCTTACTTATGTTGTTGTTGACAAACAATTTGCTCTTTTCCAATTTGGTTAGAGCTGAGAGAACTGCTTGCTCAAAGGCATACACTTGTTTGGGGATATTCATAGTGGGCAAGAACTTGGATTTTACTCTGAGGCCAGTCGTTTCACAATTTGTGGTTGTTTCCATACCGGCAAAATAAGTCTTCAATCTTATTTTTCTGCAGAACTCAAGTGCCTCTAATTTGAGTTTTGTGAAATCCGTGCGTTTATTCGGGACGAATTTAAGACCTTCTCCTCCGCATCATCATCTGGGTCGTCCACTGATTCCAACCAAGGCCAACAAAACAAAAAGGGTCAGAATCAACCTTTTTTAGGAAGGGGCGGGCAACAAAACGTCCGATTCAAACCCCAATGGGAAATGCGGACAAGGAACAAACATTACAACAACTAGATGTTTCCACGATAGTGAATCTTTCGGATAAAGTCCTCACTGATGATGAAAATATGATCCTCACTTTGGGTCTTAAATTCGTCCCGAATAAACGCACGGATTTCACAAAACTCAAATTAGAGGCACTTGAGTTCTGCAGAAAAATAAGATTGAAGACTTATTTTGCCGGTATGGAAACAACCACAAATTGTGAAACGACTGGCCTCAGAGTAAAATCCAAGTTCTTGCCCACTATGAATATCCCCAAACAAGTGTATGCCTTTGAGCAAGCAGTTCTCTCAGCTCTAACCAAATTGGAAAAGAGCAAATTGTTTGTCAACAACAACATAAGTAAGGGTCAAATACAAGCCATCAAAGACCTAAAATCAGATACTTCGATTATCATTAAGCCGGCTGACAAGGGCGGCGCAGTGGTCGTCTGGCCACGCACAATGTATCTAATGGAAGGAAAAACTCATGTGAACAATTTGGAATGGTACCGAGCGGTCAAAGATGATCCCGTGGTAGAAATTCTGAATAAGATCTCATGTATAACCAAGGAGGCATTGGAGAATGGTTTTTTAGGCCCTAAAGAATTTGAATTCTTAAACAAAAAATCACCGAGAACACCTGTTCTCTACTTTTTACCTAAAATCCACAAAAACCACACAACACCCCCAGGGAGACCAATCGTCTCCGGGTGTGATTCAGCCCTTGAGCCCGCTTCAAAGTATATAGATTTCTTCTTAAAACCTTTTTTAATTGGAGTGAAATCATACCTACGGGATACTATCGATTTCCTCAACAAACTTCAAGAAATGACATTTGACCCCGAAACACAACTGATGGTGACACTGGATGTCACCTCGTTGTATACTCAGATTCCCCAGGATGAGGCTCTGGAGGTGATGGAAATCTATCTCGAACAACGCGAGAGACCACACCGAGTTCCCACTGCCTTCATTTTGGCCCTGGCCAAAATTACGCTCAAAAGTAACTACTTTAAATTCGAGAACGAGTTTTTTATTCAGACCAAGGGCACAGCCATGGGTTGTCCCTATGCTCCAGAGATGGCGGTGCTCTACATGTCGCAATACGAGGAAAAATTCATTCACAACAATAACCCTTATAGCCCTAACATCAAACAGTGGCTAAGATACATTGATGATGTCTGGCTCCTGTGGCAGGGGAGCCAGTCAGAACTCATGGCCTTCCATGAATGGTTGAATCTGAGACACCCCGACATCAAATTTTCCATTGACCACAGTAACCAGAGGATGACATTTCTCGATGTAGCTGTGGGCACAGAAGGAGGGAAGTTCACAACGACTCTGTTTAAGAAAGAAACAGACAAGAACACAATCCTGCACTATAAGAGTGCTCACCCTCAGGGTTTGAAACAGAATCTTCCGTATGGCCAGCTACTCAGGATCAGACGGAATTGTTCAGACCTTAATGAGTTCAACACTCATGCTGACACTTTCTGTGAAGAACTAGCCCAAAGGGGTTACCCCAAAAAACTCCTTAAACATTCAAAAAAAAGAGCACGTTTCACCCCGAGAGAAGAATTGCTTAAAATCAAAAAGAAAAAGGAGTTGGATAAACTCGTATGTGTCACGACTTATGGAGCCCACACAAACAAGTTCCGCCAGATTATTCTGCGTAATTGGCATTTGCTGGAGGGGCTAGAATCACCGTTGCAAAAGCCCATTTTCGCGATGAAGAAAAATCTGAGCGTGGGCCAACAAATCATCAGAGCTGACAGTTTCATTCAAAAGCCCAAAAGTGACTTAATATCGAAATGGAATCTCAAACCAATCACTGGCCACCACAAATGTGGCAATTGTGTGGCCTGTCAAAGTGTTGTAGAGGGAGATGTATTTAGCCATAATGGCTTGAAATGGAGACACAGTTTGCATACAAACTGTAAGAGTAAAAATGTAATCTATGGGATTGTGTGCGGTTGCAACAAATTGTACATAGGGAAGACATGCCAACAAGTAAATGTCAGGATTACACAACATCGCTCTAGACTAAAGAGAAAAGTGCAGAATGCCCCAATGGTTGAACATTTCACTATTGCAAACCATAAGGAGACAGATTTCAAGTGGACCGTTCTAGCTGCGATTGATCCACAGCATAGGTCACCAAATGTAGAGGAGGCTCTGCTGCGAAAAGAGGCGTACCTAATACTTCGGTTCGATACTATCAACTCAGGTTTGAACACAATGAGTGAACTTTCTAGACTTTAAACTACTAGACTACATGCCCCACAATGCATCAGTTGGACCACACAAAACTCACTTGACTGTGATTGGCCCGTCAATGAAGGCGTAGCCTGTTTAGTAAGAATGCCAGATCCTCACTCACTTCATGTGAAGGAATGAGGAAGTGATTGATGTCCGTGGACTGAAAGGTATGTTGAGCATCTAAGATGCCTCCTCACAGCGCGCTAATGAATAAAGCCCAGCAGCCCCACACTGCGATGCAGATCATAAAATATAAATGCGAGCATCTTTGACTTTTAAAATCACAAGCGCGAGCTCCTCGGCGTTTAAATTTCAGTATGCGCTTCTTTCCAAAAATGTTAAAGCACACATTAGCGGCCCCCGCTTACTTTAAAGCGCGGTCTTAATTTGTAGAAATTATCCCGACCGCGGCTTCAATCTGTCTAAATACAAACTGAGCCGCCCGCCCCCATGCAAGTACACGCATTAGTGGCGTCAAGCGCGCCTTGGAATACTTTCATGACTGCCGCTCGTTTCTCAACAGAGCCGCGTTGCCAGAGGAAGACTAATGGCTATGACACCGTGAGAGTGTTAAGCTGACTGAAAGAATATGGATAACTAATAGACTGCACGAGGCAATACAATTGAAGTAAGTGCTAATTCCTTCAGGGTAGTAGTCACACAAAATTCACTGAAGCATCCTGGATAAAATAACACGAGCCCCCCCTTTTCAATTACAGCGCTGTATCTCACAAAAGTTGGAAACTCTAGAATAGCAGTATGAGCAGACGGCCATTCAAACAACAGTCAGGTATGAGCACAACATCAATCTGTCTCATAGAAAATGGCACCTTATGGTTAAAAACGGGTTTTACATATAAAACTCCTGTTTTTTTAGAAATACGCACAAATCCTTTGAAATCCTTCAAAATTCCGCAAAGTATCTGGATGAACTAACCTACCTCGAGTCCCTAGAGGTATGTGTTATTTTTATAAAGTGTACATAGGAGGAGATTTTAGCGGGTTGATGGAAGCAGACAGCACTAAGTATCCATTATTTGTTATGTTTTCACTATTAGGTTTAACACATGGGGAATGGAATTCATTTGGCCCTGAAGAGAGTTTGAGAAGAATCCTCACAAACTCGAAACGCGTAGGCGGATAGGATCAAGTCCTTTAAACATTTAAATATGTTCATGATTTAAACGCTTATCAACATTTCTACCGAGAGGTTGTTGTGTTGGTTGTTGGAGAACCACTAAAAAATCTCCCCTTTTTTGCCAAATATTACAAAAAATTACTGGTTCATAAAAAATGTTATGTTGAGAAAAAAACGTGTAGATAATTCTTCCCCTCGTTTTATTTGTGAAATGATATCACATAAGGACGGTTGTGTACTATTTTTGCACATTTTCACAATTTATGTATGTTTTGTTAATTTTTTGCTTAAACCACATTTTTTGCATTGTAAATATTGAATCTTTCATTGTAAATATTGGACACTAAATGGCCATTACGTTTAAGGCTTTGTTATTTCTCTTGACCATAGTGACATGTTCTCTTTTTGAAAATTGATGAATAAAACTGGCGCAACTAATCGCCTAGGTAAACACATTAAATAGTGCTTATCTTTTCTCACCTCCGAAAAATTTATGGTGTGAAATTCATGGAAGTGTGGGTTCTTGCTTTTCGTGTAAAGTTATTGGGCCCTTACCCCACTTCTGTCCGCATGGGCCATACTCTCCCCTTTTTTGAAAAAGTCTACAGGGTCACAGCACTTTGGCTGGTGAGATATTCCACTACCCTTACCCTTTCATGATGGCTGTGCATTATAAAGCTTTGAGCTAATTGACCTGACATAATACATAGATTAACTTGCAAAAGTGTTCAGTTAAAGTACCATTATTAGTGACTCAAAGCTGCCATATCATATCAAATCAAATTCTTGTAATCAATACATACAGAGAATAGTATATGTCCTTGTATCAACCGGTCTAAATCCTGATACTTTGCTTTGCTGAATGTTTTAACAATCTTTCACTCTTCATTTCTAACTTATACGTACAGTAAAACATATTTTGATATGTCAATATAAAAGTACTCATAATGACACAGTATTGTGCTATATTTAACATACATAAAGAAACATTTACACATACAGAAAAGTAAGTGGACTCTTAATGCAGAGTCTTTTGTGGTTTGTGTATCCTTTGCTAAAATCAACTATGATTTTGAATAATGAACCTTGAGATGTGTGGGTCACCATAATATACAAGTATGTCTATTTAATGACACATTTTAAAATGTATAAACGTGGAGTTGTAAACTAATAAAGGATAACTGGTTTAAGATACTATTATCACATAACTTAAGAAAAAAAGATAGCCACATTTTAAGCCATCAACTTTAAATACCTGTAGTCAGGCCAAAGTACTTTTAAATGAATTGTCGTGCCTGTATTTATCATACTATATCTCTGTATATTTATGATGTAAAATAGATTTTTTCTAACAATAGTAGCCATGTTTACAATAAACTGTACCTTTTTTGGCACTGTAAAGTTAGTTTATTGCACCATCAACAATATTTTTTTATTTTTCATTTTTAATACAACGGCCTAACGGTTAGGGTGCTCGACCTCGAACCTGAGGATCTGGCTTCGAGTCTCGGTAATGACGCCAAAACATCCTGTGATTCTGGGCAAATCACTTAACCACCCTGTGTCTAACAAATATGAATGTGTGTCCTCATGTAACATAACTGGTGCTATGTAAAGCGCTCTGATACCCGATTTGGGTCAAGTTTGCGCTATATAAAACTCTGCAAAAAAACAAAAAAACATTGAAGTTACTTGGTAAGTACTGTTACACATAACACAAATTAAATTAGTATTATATAGAAAACATTTGTACATCTTCTAATGTTGTTACCTATGTTTTTGCTGAAATTGTTTATTATTTTGCATGAGGATGCATCACATTATACTAAGCATTGTGATACATGTACTCATTGCATAGCATTATGCTCGAAAAGTCACACAGTACTGCGGAAATTGCCAACAAGCTCAGCGGAAATGGCGCTAAGGGCATGAAGAGCTTGGAGCACATTTGCCATCATGCTTTCACTTTCTCATTTGTATGGCAGTGAGTTGGTGACTTTTAGAGATGATTGTGTGGTTTGGTTGTGGATTTGGAGCTGCTGAGTTGTGTTAGTGCTTCCCATTTTCTGGTTTGAGTATAGTTTATTCACATATTTGTTATTTCGTCTTACATTGTTTGTGCATTTGTACTTGTTTGTGTGCTTATGTGTATATAGTCTATTAGTAGTTAGTTGCATGATTAACTGTGTTTTGGGGGTATTTAGGGGTTAGATTGGGGTAAGTGTGTTTTAGAAATTTTAGAGCTATGCAATACCTCCCTCAGATGTTGCGATCTGGTGGCCAAGTGGGACAGGGCTATCTATTTGAGGAACTGTACCAGCGTTGGAAGAGAGTTAAATGCCAACTTTGTGAAGTCACTAAAATAGATTGCATAGTGCAGTATATTTAGGCCTCCCAAGAGGAAGATTGTTGCACCATATGGGAATTGAGGTTGCCTGACCACATGGTAATGACTTTAATTATTTTCTCTTTTATTTGTAATAAAACATTATTTATAGTACTTGTTTTTCTAAAAATATATACACTAGGGAACAGATTTGAAAGATTTTGTGTTAGGGTTGTATTTGTTTTTTGCACAGCCCCAGTCCAAATTCCTTCTTGGGATTTACAAGCCATAAAAATCAAGATGTGTGTAGCTTGTGTGGGATTGTAGCCCAAAAGTAATGAAATGCAGTGCATAGTGCTGCGCTGTGTTCCCTTGTGTTGTGGACGCATTACATGGGTGGAGCAATGGCGTTCCTGTGCACCCAAACATGTATTTTTATGCAAACATGTATTTACTACAGTCAGTAAAACAGGCGTTTTGTGCCAAAATGGTGTGCCTACCCGAGGCTGGCATATCTAGGGCAAAATTCTTTATTTCTCCTCACTAATTCCTCTTTGCATCAATGGTTCATTCTACAGCACACATAAAATATGAAGCAACCTCTATGAATAGTCTTTGAGCAGAGTGTATGCCTTCCTGCACCAAAAAGTAATCTGACCACAATGCAGACACCCTTGATTCGTGGCACTACAGTGCTTGTGTTGGCACTGTACAGCCTTACGCGCTTGACTTATGGAGTTGCTTGTCTATTATAATGCTCATGTGTCATAAATTATGTTTATAAGATTCTTTTCAAAATTGACATGCTGATGAAAACACAGTAAGATGGCACCAAGCATTGGCGACTGGCAGGGAACAGGGGTGGCGGTGCACGTGGGGGGTTGAAAAGAACACTAAAAAAAAGTACCTTTTTTATGGCCGCCCTCTCTCCTCAATTGTTGCTTTTCTTCCTGGGGAGTTCCAGAAGCAAGAAGAGCACGGGCCCCCCATGCCAATCACAATGTCGTGGTTCACCGCTCAGAGGGGGACTGGGAGCCGGTGCATGTTTTCCACCCAGACTGTGTATAACAGCCTGGTGGAGAACATGGAAAGTGTGCATGGCTGTTTGGCCGGCCCAAGGTGGCCGGACAAATCACCATGTGCACTTAGAGAGTGCCCATTCCTCCTCCCCCTGTGATACCAGCCCCGCCCGCCCTAACCCAGCCCCGCAACTAGGAAAATACAATAATTATAACAATGTTATTATCATGTTATTTTTTCTTTTTACACGGCTCTGAGAGCAGTGGGGCAACGCCCTTCAGCCTTATTGGAGGGGCCGTCCCTGACACCAGGTGAACAAGCTGAACTGCATTTTGAAAAAATTCACACAAAATAAAGGTAATATAGTAATCCTGTGGTGCTTAACATGTGATCTGCGGACCCATGGGTGTTTATGATACCTGCTTAGGAGGTCCGCAACAGTTTAGAAAATTAAATCATTTTAGAGGTCAAATTAAGTATATGTACATCAAAAAGCAAAATGTACATAGAAAATTCTAAAATGCCGTGTGAATGCAGTGCAATGCATATGAATAGCCCACAGCAGATAAAGCGATTGCTGAATCCCTACATCCACTGCGATCCACGAACCAAGCAGTGTTTTCGGTTCCCGGGATTAAGAAAGCAAGGAGTAGGGGCTGCTTCTTTGCCTTCTTAGTATCCAAACTCTGGAACGACTTTCCGCCAGAGCAGAGAAAGGACAAGGTGGAATTGAGTTTAGGAAACACTTGAAGACCTTCCTTTTTAGTTAGTCTTAATAGATGAGCAGTGGACTTTGTGACTGATGATGCGCTTTTAGCACTGGAAGCCCCATTGGGTAGGTATGCGCTTTAAATATTTTCTAGAATAGAATAGGTCTCTATAATTGAAAGCTAAAAATTAAATTGGTATTGCTAGCGTAGTTCATGAAAGTAGCCCAAGTGCAGAAAACAGAATCTATTATGGACAATTATTAGCCTCAAAATGAGCACCAGTGTGCGCTAACAAAAAGAGAGCATGCATTATGATTTATGAGCAAAAACAACAGGATATGTTAGGTCTCGCATGTCACGTGCAAAAAGAACATTTGTTGGACAGAATGCTGAACAAAGTACAGAGATCTGGGCCTAAATCCATTGTTTTTTAGCTCCCCATGCCATTCCAGTTCAAACCCAGCCATATGCAAATCAGTCTTTACCCTGTTTCCCATGGGAACAGTCCAGGCCAAAATGCCAGACTAGGTCCTTCCTGGACCGGAAACAAGCATCCTGGGACCGATTTCAGGGTAACACCCCTCATCCGCCAGGCTAGCTTGACTCCAGTGGCATGGAGAGCACGGGACCCACATCTGGGCAAACCCGTCCCACTCGCGTGACAAATGACAAAAAGAACAATTTGATGGACAGAATGCTGAACAATGTCAGACATTCACCCCAGTACAGAGACCTGGGCCTAAATCCATTGTTTTTTGCTCCCCATGCCATTCCAGTTCAAACTCAGCTGTATGCAAAGCAGTCTTGACCCTGTTCCCCATGGGAACAGTCCAGCCCGAACTGCCACTTCATGTCACTTCATTTCTTAGAAATAACACAAAACTTTAAAAAGCTCCAACCTTCCCAATAAAATTTGATGCACAATTGTTTCTGTAATGTTGAGTATTGTTTTAAGGTTCTATTTGCAGAAATTGCATAAGCTGGAGTCCCTGGCTTCCAGTAGTGATTAATTGGGGGTCCTCAGTAGATACAATCTTAAGAGCGACTGTAGTAATCTGTAATGCTTTTCATGAATGAGTAGCTATGTGCAATTCAGCTACAAACTGCCTTTTGAAAATGCAAACACAATGCAACATAATACAAGTGAGTCATAAAAAAGGTCTGGCTCCTTACAGGGTAGGAAGGCAACTATTTCTGCAGCTTTCAAAACCTTGCCTGTATTTTACTCTTTTAATGTGTGAAACAGAATGCAGTGCATATGCAAGTAGTAATTATGCAGATAAACAAACGAAGGGAGGGAGAGTAATACGGAAGGATTTGTACTCCCAGAACCAGTTTATAAAAACAAAAAGAATCCTCCAAATAATGTCCGGAAGTGTTCCCCACAGTGGTATGGGAGCACTCAGTGTTTTATAAAATACCCCTCACACACCAAAAGGACCCTTAGTGTCATGCTTCATCATTGGGGTCTTCGCACCCCTCTAGCGGGATGCGGCGTGCTACGACCTACAACTACGCGGGAGCACTTTTAGTAAATGACTATATGTGGTGCATGTGAGTGAGGTATTTCTATATGTGAGTGCTAGGATTAGTGAGATAATAAAAAGCACCTGGCTCGTGGGTTGTTGGAAAAAATGTTATTCAAGCCCCCGGGTGGTTTTTATACTACGAGGGTTGAGTTAATTAGGTGTTAATGGCCGGTTCGTTACGTCTGGGCGGATGCAGTAAGATGCCCAAGTATGGGTAATCCGTAGTCCCGTTGGTCGAGTGATAATTAGGTGCCGCCTCGTATGATAGGGACAGAGCCCAAATAAGGGTGATCCAGGTTCCTCCGCTGATTGTGTGCTGTTTCAGCGCATGCGCGGTTCATCCAATTGTATGGAGCATGCGCGAAAGCCTAGTGAGTGGTAGCGTTAACCGCGCATGCGCGGATCGCCTGGAAGACTTCCAGTCTTTTGAAGGATATCGATCTCCCTCTGTTATATGTTCAATAGCGGGCATGGGTAATTACTCCGGTTGGTAGCCCCAAGGTTAACATGAGTAGTATGTGGGATTTTAGCAGTATAACCCGATTTTTCATCTTTAATATCAAGCTGGAAATGGTATGTCTCAGATGTACACGAGACAGTAGAATAGACCTACATATTGATTCGTGGTTGGTATTAGTAGGATCACTTAATGTTTAATTGTTAATTTTAGTCAATGTAAGGTAGACAGTTGGCCCCGAGGTATTTCATTGGTCAGCCCATTCTTTTGGGTCCCCAGACAGAACACTCAGTGGTGTTCTGTTTGGAATAAACCTGCCTCTGATTGTAGTTGCTCAATCACCGTCTATCTAAGGTCATTGACGCAGTGTTGGGCATTCAAGTAGTGCGTAGCCATCTTGGTTGTGCTCTTTTTACACCGCACATTACTTTTATGCTCGTTCATGCGTGTCTTGGGACATGGCTATCCACAATGGAACCCGGAATGTGAAGGTGGTTTCTACGGCCCTCAACCCTTTTTAGGGACCCGCCCCGGATCATGGGGAAGGAACAGAAAGGGCAACAATGTAGCATGGGAAGACCCTGCACAGGGCGACCCCCGAATGACCAGGAGCATGACAGGGGCCTTAACAAACCAACCCTCAACCTCAACCAACAAGAGAGGGACCTAGTGGTCAATCTAACCCCTTGGCCGCTCACTGACATACAAAAGACTGTATTAAACAAAGGTCTGGGTTTTGTACCAACCAACAGACCAGACATATTTAAACTTAATACAGAAATACAGGATTTCATCAGAAAACTGAAACTACAAGTCTTTTTCCAAGACAAAGTATCAACCAGTGTGACTACAGACACAGGTCTGTGACCAAAATCCTCCTTTACTCCTCCGGACTCAATGTTACCTATCGAACTGTTAACATTCCAGAAAGCTATTATGCATGAATTGAGTAAACAAGACCCGACCAACACCAACACCTTTCACAACACAAGCCAAATAGAGCAACAAGCCATAAGGGAATTGGCTGACAACAAGGATATGATAATCAAACCGGCAGACAAGGGCAGAGCCATAGTTTTGCAAACTGAGGATGCATACGATGCAGAATGCATGAGACTATTGGCAGACAGACGGAATTATACTATTCTACCTGATGACCCCACTGAATCCCTCCGCACCAGGATAGGAGGCATGATCGAAGAGGGACTGGCACATGACTGGCTGAGTAAAAAAGAGGCCGAATTCTTAGCACAGACATCACCACGCACCCCCTACTTCTATTGTATCCCAAAGATACCCAAGAACATTGAAAACCCGCCAGGAAGACCCATAGTTTCGGGTATTGGCTCTATCCTAGAGCCTCTATCAAAATTTGCTGATGCCTTCCTACGTCCCTTTGTACAGGCTACGGACACCTATCTGAAGGACACAAAAACAGTCCTCCAACTCCTTAAAGACCTATCTTTTGATCCAACGACACAACTCTTGCTCAGTTTGGATGTGGAAAGTTTGTACGCTAGTTTGCCACATGATGAGACACTCTCAATCATTGAGGAGGTACTTTTCACCACACCATGGCAGTACCAATCACCTAGAGAGCTGTTTTTGGAATGCATCTCTTTGGCACTTCAGAAGAATTTTTTCCAATATAAATCTACCATCTACTTACAAAGCCATGGTACCAGCATGGGCAGTACTTTTGCCCCACGTCTTCCTGGACTCTGCGTACATCACCTGGAAACAAACAAAATCCTAAACGCCCAAAATCCCTACAGACAGAACATTAACATCTGGAAAAGGTACATAGATGACGACTTGGTCGTTTGGCAAGGCGATCTACAGTCTGTAAACGATTTTATGACCTGGTTGAACAACCAAAATACCTTTTTGTAGTTCACCAGCTCAGTCTCCAACCAATCCCTAGTATTTTTGGACTTGAACATCTACGCTGAAGGTGGCAGGCTCAAAACGACCACCCACTTCAAACCGACGGCGAGGAACTGTTTGTTAAGGTTCGACAGTTTCCATCCAAGGCACCTAAGAGAAAACCTACCGTATGGCCAATTTTTGCGCCTACGACGCAACTGCACTGAGGTATCGGAGTACAGAACACAGGCAAGGGATCTCAAAGAGAAACTGAAATTGAGACAATACCCTGAGAGAATAATCAACAATGCCATGAAGAGGGCGAGAAACAATAACAGAGAGGCCATCCTGGAAGACAGGGAACGTCAAAACTCTGAAGTAAGACGGCCGATATGTGTCACAACATATAACATCTTATCGAACGAGGTTTCAAAGATAGTCAACAAACGTTGGGGAACTGGAAAAACCCATGTTCGCACACCGCCGGGGTACGAACCTAAAGGACATATAGGTACACACACGCCCCCGTAAAACACAGGATCCTAAGCAACCCACCTTGGGAATCCAAGGACATTTCACATGTGGAAATTGCAGCAGCTGCTATTTGACACACAAAAGTAAAATACTTACATTCAGAAACGGGACCACTTGGGAACAGAGAAAAATGACCAATTGCAACAGTAAGAATGTGGTCTACTTAATCACGTGCCCGTGTGGCCTTGAATATGTGGGCATGACCACAAGGGCCATCAAGACACGCATGAACGAGCATAAAAGTAATGTGCGGTGTAAAAAGAGCACAACTAAGATGGCTACGCACTACTTGAATACCCAACACTGCGTCAATGACCTTAGACGGACAGTGATTGAGCAACTACAATCAGAGGCAGGTTTATTCCAAAAAGAACAGTGCTGGGTGTTCCGTCTGGGGACCCAAAAGAATGGGCTGAACGATGAAATACCTTGGGGCCAACTGTCTACCTTACATTGACTAAAATTAACAATTGAACATTAAGTGATACTACTAATACCAACCACAAATCAATATGTAGGTCTATTCTACTGTCTCGTGTACATCTGAGACATACCGTTTCCAGCTTGATATTAAAGATGAAAAATCGGGTTATACTGCTAAAATCCCACATACTACTCATGTTAACCTTGGGGCTACCAACCGGAGTAATTAACCATGCCCGCTATTGAACATATAACAGAGGGAGATCGATATCCTTCAAGTGACTGGAAGTCTTCCAGGCGATCCGCGCATGCGCGGTTAACGCTACCAGTCACTAGGCTTTCGCGCATGCTCCATACAATCGGATGAACCGCGCATGCGCTGAAACGGCACACAATCAATCAATCAAAGGATCACCCTTTTTTGGGCTCTGTCCCTATCATACAAGGCGGCACCTAATTAGCACTCGACCAACGGGACTACGGATTACCCATACTTGGGCATCTTACTACATCTGCCCAGACGTAACGAACAGGCAATTAACACCTAATTAACTCAACCCTTGTAGTATAAAAACCACACTCTCTCGGCCAAATCACCAGTCCAGCAGAGCAGCGTATGGGGATACATCGAGGAGGACTCCTACTGAGTTCGTGAGTATGATGTGGGATGTGGGTTTTCCGCTAAAACCCAAGTAAGTAGTTTACCCTGCTAAACAAACATATCTTTTCCCTAGATTGCACAATGGCAATCAACCCCAGACGTTTCTGAATGTTCATGAAGCCTGTATTCCGTAAAAGACAAGTATGGCAATAATACCTTCTTTTCCCACATTTATGTTCCTAACCGACCTGACAAGAGTGTGTTTTCTGTTATATGTCTGTACGTCTTGTATGTGTCACTTTTTTACAGGGCTAACCAGCAAGTAGTCGGTTTTTTTTCGAGGTGACTGCACCTGCTAAAAACTGCCCTTAATGAAGGTTACCAATGTTTTTTCCTCATTATCTCTTCTCAGGTTATGCAAATTGCATTTTACTTGAGCTATACCGCTGTAGGTACATTGTAACCTATAGAGTCAGACACATATTTATTTATTCTTTCACTTTTGTAAAAACCTAATGACATTTTTCATATATAGTGAAACGTGAGTAAGGTGGGGAAGTTGTGCCCCGTCCTGAAGAAGGAGCTTGGTCTCCGAAACGTGTCGACGCACACATGAGGTGTTGTCCATAATTACGACATCCACACCTCGCACTTCACTTCTTTTAACAGTACCAGCCCGGGGACTTGAATAACATTTTTTCTAACAACCCACAAGCCAGGTGCTTTTTATTATCTCACTAATCCCAGCACTCACATATAGAAATACCTCACTCACATGCACCACATATAGTCATTTACTAAAAGTGCTCCCGCTTAGTCGTAGGTCGTAGCACGCCGCATCCCGCTAGAGCGGTGCGAAGACCCCAATGATGAAGCATGACACTAAGGGTCCTTTTGGTGTGTGAGGGGTATTTTATAAAACACTGAGTGCTCCCATACCACTGTGGGGAACACTTCCGGACATTATTTGGAGGATTCTTTTTGTTTTTGTATGCAAGTAGTAAACCAGCAACATTTTAATTGCTACTTGCCATATTCTCTCACATTTATGCCAAACGTAAATGTGAGCAGCAAAACATTTTTGTGTTCTGGGGTATTTTTGTTTGCAAAGTCCATATGTGCATGCACATGAATGTACTATATCCAACAATTGGTACATCATGCTAAATTACATAAGGCACCATAATGGTTTATATTTCCAAGAATTTTATAGCATTGCTTTTTACATAAAATAACCATGATCTGTAAGTCTTTGATATACACGGTGCCATATATTTGCTAAAGGATATCTTCCTGCACAAAAACTATCCTTTGAGGCTATTTCCTCTTAGTATGTGTGCTGCAGAATGCAACAAACATGCAAACAGATAATAACGGAGTAAAATGAATATATTTCTTCTCCTCGCGACAGTCTCAGATAGGTCCACCATCTTGGTGCAAACTCATATTTACACGTTTTTGCAAATATGGTGTGCTTCAAAATACATGGGTGGATGCACAGGAACACCCATGCAACACCCATGTAACGCCTACCTGATGAAAGAGAACGCAAGACAGTGCTATGCACTGCCTTGCATTACTTTTTTGTTACAAAGCCACATAAAGCAATGCAAACCGGGATTTGTGTGGCTTTGTAAATCCCAAAATAGACTTTATGTGGGGCTTCACCGAAAAAGTGACACAACCCGGACGCAAAATCCTAGCAAATCTAGGCCTTGTTCCCAACTGCACTGTGCTTCTGAAGCAATGATAACCCTGTACAGTCAGCATAAAACAACATGGCCCTGACTACATACATCCACTCTCATCATTCTGACAGGGAACGAATGATTTTGAAGTGCACAAGCAGTTTTGACTCCAGACTTTTGTTTAGAAGGAAATCATTGCTGTGCTCAGAACCAGCAAAATTACAATGGGCCTGATTCACAAAGGGCCTCCACACTTGTGGTGGAGAACCCACCGTCGTGGTGGGTGGCCTGCACTTGTGGCAGGACATCCACAATGAGAAACTGGAATGTGGAGATCCCACCACGAGTGCAGAGCCCCCGCCACGACTGTGGGGCCTTCACCATGAGGGTGGGGGCCCTTTGTGAATCAGTGCCCATGTTTTTAGCACTGATGATGTAGAAGCAAATACTGTCAGTTTGTTACTCAGAATATATGTTGATAAAGAGGCCGACATGAAAAAACTTTCATATGAGTTATCACATTTCTACACAAATCACACAGGCCTTGGCAGCAAGAAGAACACCAATTTTAAATCTATATTGGTGAGTTCGAAATTTCAGAAATATATTTTAACTTTCTTCTTCAAATAATGATGTTCTGTGCCTCAAACTAGTAATCATAGCTGTATTTTTGGATGTATTACATATTTTTTTCCTTGATGGTTGTAAGTCCATATTGAATGTTATTCAGTCAAATTCAAAGTCTCACATGATTATGTGTTGGCTTTACATTATGCCTATTTTGTTGAACATATCCAAGTTCATTGAAGATTTGTGAAATATTTAATACTTCCGGTTTATTTTCTTGCAGAAATGTATTCATATTTCAACATTATTTATTCTTATATGAATCTGGTTTTTAATCTCTAGATGATATAAATGAGCAGTAGAAAGATAAAATATAAAACCTGGGAAGGTCACTAAGAGGGTATTCTGGTGCTGAGCAGGTGTTTAAGCCTAGCCCCGCCTATGGGACTTTCGCTATTTTGGAAAACCAGGTCTCAAAAAGAGAGACAGAGACTCTGATGTGGGGTGGGCGGTTGTTCCATGATTTAGGAGAAATGTAAGAGAAACCCTGTCCTCCTGATCTGGTCCTGGGTATGAATGAGATGTGTGCGAGTAGGAGTCCTACAGAGCGGAGCTGTCTGTGTGGTTTCATGGAAGGAGATGCAACTCTTGATGTAAGTGGGGACATAAGTTGTGTAGTTCCTTGAACGAGAATGAGGAATTATTTGAAGAACATGAGTATGTTCATCAAGAGCCAAGAGTAGCTTCCTGAGGTGTGGTGTGGTGTGAGTTCAGTGTGGGAGGTTGCAAAAGAGTCTGGCGGCTAAGCTCTGGATGGTTTATAGTTTTTTGGTGAGTTGCTTTGTGATCTCGGTGTAAAGGGTGTTCCTGTAGTCCAATTTGCAGGTGACTAGGGCGTGAGTGACGCTTTTTTGGTATTGCTTGGGAGCCATTTGAAGATCTTCCACAGCATTTTCAGGGTGTGGAAGGAAGATGCAGTGACAGTGTTGAGTGGTCATGTCCAGTTTGCTGCTGATGGTGATTCCAAGATTCCTGGCATGGGTGCTAGCCCCCCAGTTGGAGTCTTATGGCAAAGTGTTCTTGCCAAAGATCATTACTGCTGGCTTGTTGGTGTTGAGCTTGAGACAGTCGGCTTTCATCCAGTTAGTGACTTTGATCATGCAGACGGTGAACCTGTTTCTTGTGTTGGGTGTCTTGTCCAAGAGGGATTTGCATGTCGACATAGGAGAGGATGTTGATTTCATGTGCGCAGATGACATTAGCCAGGGGTATCATGTAATCCTTTTAGAGGGTAGGGGTGAGTGATGAACCCTGAGACACTCGGCAGATGAGTTTGTGGGCATTTGAGGAGTAAGGTGCCAACTTGACAGGCCATGTTGTATCCAATAATAAATTATCAATATCTACAATCAATTGCTCACAGTTTTAAAAAGATTGGCAAAAGCTATGAAGCAGGCAAAGCAAAATGACGTGCAGCAAAAATGAGTCAAAGAAAGGCAAGACCAAGCACTTCAGGCCAAGCAGGAACCTCTAATCAAGCACAATCACAAAGGACATTAGCTACACCTTCAGTGACAAACATCAAGAGAATGAGTAAATAACAAAAGATAAAACTGTTTTATTAATTAAAAATCCAAAGACAGAACAATACAATTCTAAAGAAATCTAAAGAATATTCTCAAAGGATGAACAGGAAACTAAGACAGATACCTGTTATATTAGGAGTGTCAGGAGGTGCTATATTTAATTGCTCAGCAAATTTGATGATTCACTTTGTTGAAATAAGGAAGTGTTTATCTTTTTATTTCTGACATAGTTTATACTATAATGTCATACGTTATAAAGTTTTAGTTTAGATTAGTTTTAGGTAGGTGATAGAATAATTGTACCTAGATAGCTTTATAGAATTGTATTATAATAGATGTTAGAGGAAAGTGTGAGAGGGAGGTAGTTAATGTTTAACTATGTGTATTGTATATGTAGTAGTTTAATGAGATTTTAGGCATGTGTGTATTTTATAGCTTTAGATGTGAAAATATTATAGTTATTTTTAGTGTCAGGATTTTTGGTGTCAGCATTTACTGTTAATATTAGATTAGATGAGTTTGTAGGTACAATATGTGTGTGCTTTATTAAAATGTTTAAATTGAAACATAATTGCATTTTCATTATTTATTTATTTAATGTAGGTTAATGCATTAAATTATCATTGCCTCTTTAACAAATGTGAGTGCTGTCTGAGGGTGGTGAGAACACACTTCAAATAATAACCATAGTTCTTGTTAGGGTGAACACCAAAAGTAAACAATAAATCTGTGCTGAGACACCTCCTTGCTACGGCACAGAGCAGTCAGCCTACAGTTAGAGGCACTATGAAAACTGTTTATGCAGTACTCAAACAGGAATAAAGTCAAAACACAATACATGGAAAGTTAAACAATAAACCACAAAAAGAGTGTTAGTTTAAATGCATAACATTTCATTTAAAAAATAAAATTAAATAAAGTAAACTTGATATATGATGTTTTATGAATGAAGCACAAACCATAGTTATCTAGTTGTGCTTCACTGGAACATGGATTAGGTTTAATGCTGACCCCAATGGAGCAGCAATTGCATAATGGAGCCAAGTCTGTCCCCTTTTTGACATATGTATTTTGTATAAAAGTAACATGTTCATAGTGGCAAGGCTGCAGGATGTAGCCAAAGAGGGTTCTACGTCATCGATGACAGTGAACTGCAGCCTGACGGACACGCATTTGCTGTCAAAATGTCTTGGTTGAGGCAGGGAGGAGTACATTTTGAAAACAGCCACGGGTCCAATACCTCACTCATTCCAACAGAGGCCAGCAGAAGTGAGCATCTCAGGTCCTGTTGTACCTTGTTAACATGAAAAGCACACTTGAGGATCATTGAATTCCTTTAGGTCAAACAGAAGGTCAGTCAACTGAGCCTTGAATTCACATCTGAGTGTACTGGTTACAAGGAGATTGCCCTTCAGGTCTTCAGACAGAAGGGCAATCTTTCATAGGGAATCTCCAACAGGTTCAGTAGTGAGGAGTGCACTGGGGATGCAACATTTATGACAGCAGAAGCCTGTGGATGTGGACAACCCCTGTCAAATCTTTACCAAAAGAATGCTCAGAACTGCTTCACCACTTGCAGCATAACAACATCACCTAGTTTTGCACACAATTTTGCTTTCAATCCAAGAATATTTGCACTGAAGGAGACCTCCAAAACAATGCTGCAAAGAAATGTATCTCACCGTTGTAAACCCCTACCACTCCTGGGCCACAGTCACATGCGATTTCTGGTCAGCGTTGGTATGGTGGCCTGCGCATACCCCCAGTATCTGACATACTATGGCGCCTGTTAGTAGCAATCATGGCTCCCATGAAGGGAGCGGTGCAGTTATATGTTATACCCACAGTTGGTAAACCCCCCAAAGCCCCCTTGTCTCGATCAGCAGCTATATCTAGTATCATGACACCCAAGACTTCCAACAAGGCTTCTGCACCTCATTCCATTCCATAACCCCAGATGGCCATCCCCACCCAATGCAAATGAATATAGTCCTAAGCCTAAATTTTCTCGGGCTGGACGCACCCGCAAAACGGAGCCCCCTTATCTCTCTGATCAGACACTCTGAATGAGACATATGCCTCCTGCAGGAAAAACACCTTCTGAAAAAGGACAAGCCGAAAATGAGGCCCGCTGGTTTGACTGGCAATTTTGCTCCTCCGGGCTCACAAAGCAAGAGGGAGTGGCAGTCCTACTGGCTACCAAATTCCAAGAACATGTTCTGCAGACCCAGGGGGAAGTTCCGGGGAGACTAGTCGCCTTGGGGATTTCAGTGTATAATTACACATACACTCCTGCCACCCTATATACACCCAATGACCATCAGGAGCAATTTACCCTGAAGGTTCTAGGCCTGGTCACTTCCACACCAGATATCACAATAGGGGGAGACTTCTACCTCAAACCTAACACCTCACTAGACAGGTCAGCTTAGAGAGTGGGCCAAACTGGCGCTCTTACACCGGAGATCCGCAGCTGGCTGCAAGAGGTGGGCCTCTCCAGAGCGCGAAGGGTTCTGCACCCAGCAAATATGGACTACACTTTCAATGCTATTTCATCAGACATACACCTGTATCAACTATTTTCTCGGCTCTTCGTGCGTTTTGGCAGTCGCCAAACAAACAGATGTGGACATTAAAGTGCTCTTGAATCACTCTAATTTTAATCTCTTTCTGTCAACCGGGACATTTCATGCCTCATGGACACTGGCAACTAAACGAGGCCCTCTTGTCATATGACTCCACACTCAAAGAAGTACAGAAAGATATCCATCAGTTTCTGCAGACAAATGAGACCCCGAACACCCTCAAATCCCTACTCTGGGATCTTGAAGAAGACCATTAGAGGAACCCTTATAGCCCTTTCCAGACAGCTGAATAAAATGAGAAAAGCCAAATACTTCTCACTGGAGGGCCCAGCAAGGGCCCATGAAACTGTCCATAAGCAGACCGGGTCTCATATAGTACGGAGACAACTGAAATTAGCTTGCAAGCAACTGAAGACCCTAGACACAGATATAGCAGAATACAAGCTTTTTGGCACAAAACAGAAATACTATGCAGAAGGGAACAAAGCCGGGTGTCTTCTAGCTCATAAACTCAGGGCCTAAATACACAAACATTGACTATCAGAATTCCACACAGCAAACAGGATCTGTACCTAAAGATGATTAAATCACACTCTGCTTAAAGGAGGTCCTCTTAGCCACAGCGAGACATGGCCAAGGCCTTTACAATGCATTTCCCACCAGACTCTCCCCCCTCCTCAGGCATCTATACAACTCCTTGCAGGTTACAGGCACTCTCCCCGAGTCTATGAGGAAGGTGGTAAATACAGTGATAAAGTGGCAAGACTCTTCCTCAACCTTCCCTTATGGGTCCTCATCGCACCATACCTCAAGAAGCTACACTACCAATCCAGAAGAGATGTCAGTTCAAGATGTTGACTCACGTATACGGAGCCCTACACAACGAAGGACCAGCATACATCGACAAACACATGATCTTCCACCATCCACCCAGAAACCTACGATCGGCCTCCCTCTTCCAAACACCCCTGGGTTCACTGAAACAACAACAGAGGATGCTCCTTCTTACCCCTGGCTGCCAAAGCTTGGTACAATGTTTCCCAGCACCTCAGGACTGCCCCATCATTTTGGAAATTCAGGAATGGACTCAAGACTGGCTGTTCCAATTAACAAATCACTGTGAAGCAGTAAGCTACTCCAGCACCTTGACACCCTCACAGGTGATTTGCTGTGCTTTTTTAAAAATCCCTGATGAATTGAGAGATCCCCAAACCCGCGAAAGACCCCACAAAAGGCTCATCTTACTGCCCCATTTCCCTACTGAACATAAATTCCAAGCCTTTTATGCGTATACTGGCAGCATGCCTCAACCCATTCATGCAGCACCTCATTGACCTAGACCAGAAGGTAGTCATACCAGAGAGGGAATGCAGTAACAACACCAAACATCTGTTGCATCTTATTTACAAGGCACACTGCTCCAGAACCCCCACATGCCTACGTTGATCGACGCCAAAAAGGCATTCGAATAGGTACACCTCCCATTTCTATGGTGGGTGCTCGATAAGATAGGTTTCGGCCCACACTTCAAGAGTTGGGTGATGTGCAAATACACTCTAGGGTTTCCCCTCTCTCCACTTCTTTTTGCCATATAAGTGGAACCACTTGCGAACAGACTCCGAAGGGCCACACATATCAGAGGCATCAACCTCAGCCGGCAGGAACACAACATAGCCCTGTATGAAGATGACATCATGGTCACTCTCTGTAGTCATATTTAAAGTGAATGACCAGAATTCAAAGGCGTTTAACATGACCATGCCAAAGCAGGCCAAACAATTTCTAGAAAGACAGTTTCCATTCATGTGGACAGACTCCTGGGTGCCTTTTCTAGGTCTTAACATCTGCTCCAATCTTGGGAAAACACTGTGGCAGTGAAAATTGAACCTTCTCCCCAAGATTTTATACGTAATGTAGAAGCTCCCCTGCGGCCACCACCACAGGCCCTTCAAAAACTACAGCAGTCGATTGACTGGCAGCAAAAATGATGGGACATCATGGGCATTGAAAAAATCACTGTCTCACTGAGAGCCAAACTGCCATAATTTCACAAAATGTGGGCCCATGTGTCCAATTCATGGCACAATAATTCCGGTAGCTGACCTGCCTGCACTACCTCTGGATTCTACGGCTAATGCAGAACGTGCATGCTGTGAACCCGGCACTGGAGCTGACTGAAATGTGTTCTGGACATCCCACGGACTTTCCCTTAGCAACACTATATCAGACAATAACATCAAGGCAAAATAGCCATCTCTCACCCCTGGTTACCCCCTCCAAACCCCACCCAGTTCCTTACCCCTCCAAACACCCACCTTTAGCCTCTATCCTAGTCTCAGGCTAGTTGTTTATTGCCAATGCACCCCACCGGCTGTTGGCTGCAGGTGAAATTTATGTGTGAACTGGGAGGAAAAATGAATAAAACAGATTTGAACCACAATTCCTAACCCAATGTGCAAATAGGTCTCATGGGAGATACTAGTTAATTTGGCAGAATTCATTTGTGTATTTAATTTTTAATACAAGGTTTGTAGCTCACTGTGCCCACTCAGTGGTGTGGCTATGTTAATGGGCAACCCTTCCACATTGGTCACAATAAGTCAGTTCTGTGTGAGCTCTCGCTCACACTGGGATTGGAGCCTGGCTAAGTAGAAGGACAAAAGGGAAGGCAGGCCCAGATGTGAACTATATCTGACTGTGACAGGGTAGGCCCCTTTAAACTGCTAATAGGGGCTGGGCACAGCCACATGCATCCTGTCAAAAAGGAAAGGAATAAAACAAACACAAGGAGATGATGGACGGAGTGCTGAAACTTTTCAGACACTCAGCCCCAGTCACAGATCTGGGTTGAATCCATCATCGTTCTTTAGCTCACTTCGCCACCCCAGTTCAGACACAGGTATATGTAAAGCAGTCTTGACCCTGTGCCCCATGGGAACAGTCGAGCCTGAACTGCCAAGCCATGTCTCCCCTGGACCGGAAACAAGCATCCTGGGACCGGTTTCAGGCTAACTGCCCTCATCAGCCAGGCTAGCTTGAATCCAGTGGCAAAGTGAGCAAGGGACCCAAGTCTGGGCATACCCTGCCAGCTTTGGGCGAACAAACCAAACAAAAGAAGATGGTGGGCGGAGCGCTGAAACTCTTCAGACACTCACCTCCAGTCACAGATCTGGGTTGAATCCATCCTCGTTCATTAGCTCACTTCACCACCCCTGTTCAAACACAACTATAAGGAAGGAAATAGCCTCCTCATTTCCAAGTAACATTTTCCCTGTCCTAGGAGATGTTTAAAACTCCTAGCAGGAGACTCATCAGCAGCTGGGTAATTGGAAAATGCTGTTACATGAAGGCCTTTAGAGGTTTTTGTCATGGAAAAGGTACCTTTTCTAAAGTGTTTTTTTATGGCTAATTTAAAAGAAAACGATTTTAAAAAGCAAATTGCATTGTTTTGCCTAATAAACAAAGTCATTTTTAGCTGCTAACAATCACGATTTTGCATTATAACTTGTGATTATGTAATTCAGTCTTGTCCTTTGCCAACAGCCAGCCTGGCAACAGAGAAAATATGTTCAAGAACCTTCTGACTTGAAGGACATGTTGAACTTCTAACGTAGACCTTTCCTACTTATACATAATATGCACCCTGCATTGTCAGTAAAGACTACCTTTGAGTTAATTATTTGTATTTAAAAGCAAGTTTGGCTATGTCAGAAGGCTTCCTTTTTACAGGTCAAAATGACAGTTTTTAAACTGCAGAACCAGGCTACAATTCTGTGGTTGGGTGGTTCTGTGGTTGGGTGGCATAATGGGTGCTGCAACCTTCTAGTGCCGGTGCATTACAAGCCCTGGTTACACTCTGTAGCATAAACTAGGTTCTTCCATGTAACTAAATTCTGGCAATCTAATGTATATCATTTTCAACATGATGATAGAGAGAACACAGAAATGTACTACCTGTTAGCAGGAGGGGTGAATTGTCACAAGAGGACAAAACATATTTTGGATATCATACATGTAGACAGGCCTATGTTAGAATTTGATGCAAGGAAGCTTTAAGGAACAAAATGAAATACTAAAAAACACAACCAATATCTTATTAAACTAAGCAACATGTAATAGTGTAATTTTTTATAATTCATATCAATGTTACAAAAGGTTATCTGCAAATATATTCAAAACATTAATATATTATGTAATGGAAAAAAAATATAACAAAATATTTCTTCTCTTAGAGCCTCCTGTAGAAAGACTCAAACGATCAGTGGTATACTACTAGGTATACTGGCGCCACTTAAGAGAAGTTCACACATAAGTACAAATCTAAGGATGGTGCTGCAAGGTGAGGATAACCACCAACCTCCCCAAAATAGTTGTGGCCTAGGCCAACACAAAGTTAAATGAAATCCTCAGCACATGTCTGCAAGTTCAACACAATAGTGATTAAAAATAGTGTGCACACATTAGAAACTCAGTATTCGTAAATCTTTTTATCTTCTTTATTTTTTTACTTCTGTTTTCTCACAACAGTTCTTTGTCAGCCAACACGTGTTTTGTCGCAAACATTGGGAACTTTCTCAAGGCTCCAATATTTTGGGTTGCGATTTTTCATGTGGTGATAATTTCAACCCACAGTAAACAAAGGACAATATCATCTTGGAGTGGTCACGCACTCGAGAACACGGCTGACTATGTGAAAGACGGATCGCTTTTGCTGAACGAGTTTGCTTTCTGGATCAAAATAAGATCTTACATAAGCCTGGTGCGGACATATATGAGTCTCCAAGTGGATATTTTCCTTTGGAAGATTTTCGAATACTGTGTTTCTAATGTGTGGACACTATTTTGAATCACTATTGTGTTGAACTGCAGACGTGTGCCGAGGATTTCATTTAGCCTCCTGTAGAATCCAAAACTTCTTCTGGCTCAACAATCACTTGCTGTTACCTCAATTTCACGTTGTCATTCAATATTTGAGTGCATGCATAAGTGGGCCTTCAGTTTTCTCCTCTAATAGTCTGTTATGAGCACTAACCCAAGGCAGCTTTTACTAGAGAAATTAGAAAAAGCTAAGATAAAACACATGCACACAGAATTGCATGCCCGCATGTTGACAAAACAATATAATAACAGTCCATTGTAAGTAATTTATTTTACAATAGTGCCCTCCTTCTCTTTAGGTAAATTCAAGACCTTGTCAGAAAGTAGGATTATCTATCCATAATTCTGTAGGTTTCAACATAACTTGCTCTGTCCACAGTAATAGAAGCACAGCTCCCACTTAGGTAAGCATTGCACTTTGACCACAGTAGCCCTCAGTCATTTTCCATCATTCAAATTATACTAATCCTTTAAAATAGCTATAACACTGCACACTTCATAGTCCCCACTGTATTCCTGTCCTGAAGATACCCTCTCATTTCAAGTAGGGTCAAAACGTCGTCAACAACACCTAAGGATAGTCTAATAAGGAAAGCACCAGAGAACAGTCTGGCTGATATTTTGTGGATTAAAGAAATAAAATACTTGTACATACCAATAACTCTTTACCAATTTTAAATCACTGCAATGTCACATACAAAATTATGGGGCATATTCTCAAGGATCTATCGCCGAGTTATCAGCACTTTATCACAGCCAAAGTCGCGATAAAACTATCGCCCCATTCACAAGCTGGTGCTAACAGCCCATATCACCACTTTACCTGCGATAGCAGCCGCAAAAAACATTGCTACAGATGACCCCGCAACTATCGCTAATGAGATGCAGAGTAGGCGTTCCCATGCAAACAGCCGCGACAACACCACTTCGCAACATTCTCAATGACCAGCCAGATTGGCGATAAGCTCACAAAACAGGCGATAAGGCGCATTAGCTGTATGAAATTAACACCTGCCCTGACCTGGTGTAAAGTCGGACCACAACCTGCACCAGAAAGGGAGCGCGGACCAGAGCCACACCTGAAGAACGACAAATGCCATGAAGCCTCTGATCATGCAGCGCGGACACCCAAGAGGGCCACAACACCCAGCGCCACCAGCCCCTGGACACCCCCCACCACCCAGACCCTCACTGCCACCGCAGACCAACATTGAGGCCGCGCATACAAAGACAGCGACCCTCAGAAAACGTACGAACCTCACAGACCCACCACCAGAGAATGTCATTGCCCACTACAGGTGAAAAGGGACAAACATCCTCCTCATCCTGACCACCACTGCCCACAGGCTAACGGTACCAACACAGCGGACAACAAACATATCACCTCAGACAAAGCTGCTGGCCGTCCTGCATGTGTGGGCCACTGGTACCCTTCAACCAACAACCGCCAGAGTCAGAGGAGTCTCCCAGCCAGCCCAATACAAGTTCCACACAACGGTCGTGGATGACATCATCAGCCTCATTCCCCACTATCTATACTTCCCCCCGATGCGCAGGAACAGCTGTAGACCAAGCAAGGCATACGCCATAGTTGGCTTGCCGCACCTGTTGGGGGCAATTGACTGCACACATGTCCTACTTGAACCCCCTGGCAACACTGCACACAATAACCTCAACAGAAAGTACACGTATACCATCAATGTGCAGGCCAGTGGACCACCTGGGAATCTCCACCAACGTCCAAGACAACCACCCAGGCAGTGTGGATGATTTCTACATCTTCCCACAGTCCATCATTAACCAGCGCTACCAGGATGGCACCCATGGAAAAGCACTGCTCGTTGGCAAGTACCAAATGAACACACCACACACCTCAACTCCACAATCATGTAAATCACAACAATGGGAATGCACACTCACATACAACATGCCAAACATGCCCACCCACCAGACAGAACAGCACAACTTACTGTGGGAACCTGGGCCAACCATGAACATAAGCCATCAAGGGCATGGCAACTCAGCCACACGAGGGCAGATTGTGGGAAGAGGTGGGGACCAGGCATGTGCAAAGGAAGCAAGTGACCGATGAATGAGAATTTACACAATGCAAAGTATGGCGTGGCATGGATATGATGGCCAGACAGCAGTATGTAGACCACACACATATCCATGTCGACATCCACCGCTGGTGAATGGAGTGTAGTGGACAATGGACGCAACCATGTCACCCCACCCAGTGGGGAAGGGTATGGAAATGTAGCTTGTTATGTCCCCCCTGTAAGCGTGAGCGGAGTGGGCTGGCCTGGCATATGCCAGGCCAGCGTAGGGGTGTGAATAAAAAGCACGTAACTCTGGGCATGGTTCTCTTCCGGAATGCCCAACGTGTCTGCCAGGGTGGCACTTCTCCCCATCACGAGGCCGATGCCGTCGTCGTGAGCGGTGTTGCCTGTGATCCTGTGCGCCTGCTGGTCCCCGAACTAGTCTTGCCCGCCCCTATGCACCCAGGCCTCACTGCTCACCTCCTGACACGGCGTGTGTTGAAGAGGGCCCACCACGTGCCGGTGCAAGCTCCAAGCCTGAGGCCCGCGACCTTGGCAGCCTCCTCAGACCATCATGGCCTCAGCGAGCAAGGCCCGCACTACTCCTTTCTCGTTGACGTACTCTATCGGCAAACACAGCAGACTATTAGGTTACACATTAGGAACTGACTCTTGATTACACTATGGCAGAGAACATTATTTATGGCAGAGTTTAAATCACTATACTCCCTTCGATGTGGTTCCACCAAGTCTGTGGATTGCATTCCAACCACACGTGTGTGTGGGCCCATGCAGACTACTGCCATCAGGCCACACTGTGCTCGAGTAGGTCACACATTGGAACTGAGTCTTGATTTTTCAATGGCAGAGTGTGGTGACCGGATATTTTGTTCTATTTTCTGAGTGATGGTGACTGTGGTCTACTACCATCTTAGTATAGTGGATAGACCCCTATTCTTAGGGTTTGCCTTTTGACTTTGGCATAATTCAGTGCCCCTTTCATCGTTTTCGGGCCTGAAAACCTATATTAGGAGGTAGATGCTTTATTCCTGATTCAATATTACCTATTGGTAGGGCTTGCCTATGTACTTTGACAGAGCTATGCGTCTCTTTCATCTTTTTCGAGACTGCAAGGCCCAAAGGAGAGAGACTCCATTTTCCTTTCCGCCTCGGCTGCCCGAGGCGCTTGTAGGTCAAAAGTAATATTTTAGTTATGAGCTGTTGTTCGCTGGAGAAGAACCGGTCAGAGCTGGCCCTTATCGGAAGAATGTAAACGGAGCTCGGGTTTAAGATGCAACAACAGGTGGCCACTGTGGGAGCGTCGAGAGCCCGGGGCCTTGTACAGAAATCTGGTGGGCGGCAGGTTACTGTCTGGAAATTTCCACGAATGAAGGGCTCTCTATATTATCGAAATGCAGCAAGGTAGAGCAGGCAGAAGAGATTTGGAGAGGCAGATGATCTTTGGACAGACAGATGATTTTTGGAGAGAGAGACGATCTTTGGAAGAGAAAGGAAGCAGACGATTCTTAGCCACGCAGATGATCCTTTGGAGAGGCCGAAGTTATATCAAAAGGTCTGTTAGAGCAGTTGGAGTTAGTTTGTGGCCAGCATTGGCATAATCAGAGTGAAGAAGTTAGTCGACGGATGGTTCTCAGAATAGCGAAAATTATACTAATAGAGTGAAGCTTGGAGGGGAAGACAGTTCGTGGGAGAGAGAGGAGAAGTCAGTGCAGATTGGACGGTGTAGAGCTGAGTGGCAGAGACGAAGACCGGAGAAGGGTTCCAGTGCTTTGGAGGGGTGACGGAGGTGAAGGTGCATAGCGGTGCAGACGTGTATCCGTGAGTGCAGAGCAGAGTCTGAGATGAGCCAAGGCACAGATGAGAGAGGGACCCAGACGGCAGCCAGAACCGGACTACGTAACTAGAAGGTGAAGTCTGTCCTGCTATTATAGTGTGCAAATATATTAACTCTTTCCTTTACTTTTCAGGCTATGCTTAGATTGCTAGGTGCTACTATGAATGCAATGTTTATTTTTATTGTTTAATAAAGGGACCCCAGTTCTTAATGAATGCATCTGAGTATTGTTTCTATGATAGAGTTAACCTTTCTTTTTAGCCAGGTGCTGACGAACAGAAGGATGGGACATCCCCTTCTGAGAACGTAACTGATGACAGGGGAAAGTGTAGGTCAGATCAAGGAATAATTCTTAAATGCGGCGACTTGACAGTTCTTGTGTGTGAGGATTGGATCTCCTATCCAGCATACAAATGATAATAATAATTCATATGAGATAGATACTTCCAGTAGATAGTAGGTACTTAGGAAATTCCCCAATAGAGAGCAGAAGGTATTAATAGGACAGTGGGAAGAGATCGCTCAAGATAGGGCGCTACAGATGAGAGAGCTGCTCCCCGAGGAGCGAGGGGGTAGAGTAGTCCAGGTCGGATCGCCGTGGGATTACCAGTGGGAACACTATAAATAGCTGCTCTCTGACACGAGAGAGAGAGAGAGTAGGTTAGCCCGAGCCAGATTGTTGTGGGGCTATAGGGTGAGATCATAGGATATAAGATGGAATTCCTTAGTTTCTATAGGATTTAGTGGTATATTAGATATGTAAGATTGTATATATGTTGTGGGTTCCCCATTCCCAGGTAAGTACCCCAGGTACTGTTGTAAATAGGGTCTGGGAAGGGATGAAGTTACGTGATGACTGGGTTTGTGGTGTTTGGGTGAGCTAACAACTTGGTCAGAAAATCCGGTCATTACACAGAGTCCATATCATTTTACCGGCCTCATCGCAGTCTGCAGCCCCGGTGCCACTAAATCTGTTTCCCAACATTCATGGACACTCTCTGGTTGAACTTTGGTGGCGTGGACTGAGGGTTGTCTTCATCCTCATGTTGCTGACAAAGACTAGGTGGTAGTAACGAGGCAGTAGGATTCCATTCCTCAATTTGCCGCTTCTGGATGGCTTCTGCCCTCTGCATCATGCCCTGGAGGACACCTTCCACTGTCCCCCGCAGCCCTCCGCCACATTCCCCTTGAACATCAATGAGTACCCGCTCAGTCCGTGGGGTCCTACGTAAGTGCACCGCAATTCACAGTCCTGTGACAGGGTGCTTGTGCCAGCCGCTGTGCATCCGGGGCCACTAATTCTGTGCAGCTCAAGTCAGGGACCCTGTCTTCTGAGATATTGGATGGCCTCTGAGACAATGGCCTTGGGTCATCAACGCCATGTGTCTCTGGCCCTGCACTATCCGCTGCCTCTGGCCGCAACTGCAGTCCACCGGGATCACACATCAATTTGAGTCCTGACCGGCCCGGATGTCGTATCACCGCTGGAGGCACATGCCACCACCGCCAGAACCACCTCCAACCGCCAACTGCCAGAGTCGAAACAGCTGTTTTGGTTATGTGCTTTGGAGAGGTTACGCAGAAATGTCACCTCAGGCAGTGTGGGAGACCTGGGATGATGAGGAAGATGATGCAGGTGTAACACACCCCACTGCAGCTGCATCAAGTCTATCCCAAAGGGACACAGTCCTGGACAATTTCTTCACATGAGCGCGCTCAGCTCTAGTGCCCCAACCTCAGTGCAATGCAACTCACTGACACTTCTGTTTGCTCATTGGGTGACCTCTGTACTAGCTCCAGCTACCACCATGATGCTCCACTGTTGTCTCTGTAATGCTGGTGTTTTCTGTTTCCGTTTTAATAGTATTCATTGTTGTAGTCGTTGCCAGCACCAACAAATCTGTGAAAGCTGGCTTGCACTCACCCCACACACATCCAGCACAGACATCACTGTACATGTGGCCCAGCCATTAAAGGGGCTGGGCGCACATGTGTCCGTAGACAGTCCCTCCAACTATATGTGTGTCTGTGTGGTCATTATGTATGCACGAGGGCCCTGGGCCCTACAACATTACATTGTGCTGTGTACAGCAGATGCAACGGTGCCCCCGCTGGCAGTGGGTACGACCTTGGAAATGTAGCTTTGTTGTTAGCCACTCAATACTAAGAGGAGTGGACTGGGCCGTTGTACGGAGTTCCAGCGTGGGTGTGTGAATGGTAATTGCGGGGCTCTGGGCGTGGTTCAGTACAGGAAATGTGCAAATGCATGTGTCTCTGTCGCAGTGTGGGTCTCCTTCGTGGGATGTAGGTGGTCCCTGATGGGACTTAGACAACCCGTATGTGATGTAGTTCGCTTCCAAGAGCTTAGATCTCACCCGCACCTGTTCAGCCACCTCCTTTTGGCATTCTAACACCTGGCTTCTGAATTCGATGTGTGCCTCGGTAGAGTGTTGGGAGCCAGCCGTGGTGGCTGGTGCTTCCTGCTGTGTGGTCTGTGCAGGGGCTGGGTCTCATCTGTGTAGCTTGGCTGCCCTGCTCCTGGGGATGGGTTGCCGAAGATGTCCATGAGCTGTTGTAGTGCGTCGGTGTCGAAGGTGTGGTGGTCGTCTCCAGCATCACTGTTGAGTTGTCTGGTCTGCTCTGCTGGAGGTGTTGTTTGTCCCTCTGCAATGTGAAGGGGAGATGCATGTTGACATTGTGTTGACATGTATGTTGGCACATTGTTCTTGTTGACATGCAGACTGTATGACAATGTACATGGTGACTGTTTGGGAGGTGCTGGCAATTTGATGCGGGACAGTAGACATTTGGACGGATGTGAGGTTGTACACGTACATTTCCATCTCACAGTTTCCTGCTCTGTTACATGTGATTGACCTGTTTCTGCGCATGACCGGACCCAGTTGTTTCCTCTGTTCTGCTGTGTCGGCATTGTACTTTGTACCACATTGTCATGGGATGTGCTGTGATTGCTATGTGTGTGCGCTGCAATGTGCCATTGGGATCGGGGACATGATCCTGGGTCATTGTGGGTGTGCAGTGTGCTACAAGTCATTGTGCAGATGTGTCATTGTGCCCATCTCCCCCCGTCACCCCAGTCCGTGGTTGTTACTCACCCTGTTGATGTTGTGTCAGGTCCTATTGAGCTGTGTCCGTACTCCCAACTCCTTGCACTGTCTCCACACTGATGACTGTAGCCTCCATTTCCTCCAGCTCCTCCTGTGGCGCAGGACCCCCACCTCCTTTTGCCGTTGCTGCCTTCCTGTTGGCAGCGGGTTTGTGCTTGGTTTGGCTTTTCACATCATGCCAGTGCCTATTGGCCTCCTCCACTGGCCTCTTCGACACTCCGACTGCATTCATGTTTATCATTTTGACGTTCAGTGGATAGTAGTGTTCTGTCATCTGCGTGACGCTGATCTGGTTTTCCTGCGGACTGCACCCCGTCTGCCTCTTCCTCTTCTCCTTGGCCTTCCCCGACCCCGAGGTTCCTTGTTGGTAATCTGTATGGCTTGCGGGGTTCACATTGGCCTCTGCACTAGGTCCGGGTGCATCCATTGTACTGCGCAGTTTGAATTGGTTTTGGTGTGTTCTTTTTGTTGCATTGATAGTGCATTTTCTCACCTGCCACGTGGGATTTGCAGGCCTGTCGCCGGTTTTTGCAGCTTTTTGTATCGCGAATTGGCCTCATCGCAACTTTTTTTGTGTTGGTGTTTCACATTTTTGCGGCATTGCGTTCTCTTTATCGGGGACGTTTGACACGTTGTCGTGTGCCTGTCGCACCGTACCTCCGTGTTGTGAATACCTAGTTAAAACTGTGTTATTTTTCCATGACTGCGATATGAAGAGTTGCCTTAAGCTCAATTTTAGGTAATTATCACACGTTCTTGAGAATAACCCCCTATATGTTTGCTTATGGTCACTTCACTTGGGGTTCATATATCACTCTTCTCTCTAAAACACCACTCACTGAATTCATTGCGTCAAAATTATAACATGTACAGAAATTAAAATATGTGTTACATTAATTGGATGAAATAATTAATAAATATATCATTTAGTTTTTATTAATTGTCCATCCGAGCACTCGTTCAATATCACAAAGTCTTTGTGATTTTCACCAATCCATTTAATATCCAATTCTTCAGTTGCATTCCAAATCATACATCCAAAATTCGAAACGATGCAGCCAACACGTGTTTCGTCTGGTCAGTAAGACCATTGACTTCCTCAGGGCTGCAACCCAAAATGTCCACAATAAGTAACAGTTTCTATATACAATATTTACAATATAACCAAAATATATCCAACTCTCCAATAGGTTTTCTAGAGAGAAAAAGGGGATACATCCACAAGCCATTTCCTGTACAAATTGCTCCATAGTAAGTGTTGAAAGAAAGAACATGTAAGCCAAAGTCGTGCTTGCATCAATAATGACTTATACTTAAACATAGAGTAAATTCTTATAAACAACTATCATTCTATCACAGTCATAAATCCTGGCTAAGGGTTACCGGTGATGCCACAGATGCTAGGTCCACGCCCAATGAGACGAAATAGATCAATTTAATAAGTAATCACTCTAGCTTAACAATATAAATGTCAGTACACTGTCTTTAAAGACACCAATTATCCCTCAATAAAATATCTATGTCATGACGACCCTCACCTCCAAAACGTTAGTATCCAGCACCGAACTCCAAACTGTATGTAAGTATCTATTCACGTAGCATCCTGCAATCATTTCAAAAAATATATATGTTTTATATATGTGTGCTGTCATAATATCTATTGCCACATATATGCATAAATTGCTAAGTTGTCTGTATCTTAGTTGGTCACTGTTTGACCACATAATGTTCCAATGTTACAGGTCCTTACCTCATAATCTTGAATTATTTTAAATTTCTTCGTATTCAAATCCTATCTCTATCAGCCGCACGTGTACGTGTCTGTAAACAAAGTACACAATGATAAGTTATCTGATCTTACTGTCATCTATAAAGTAAGAGTTTCTCCCTTCTCCCGCTTACCGTTAGCTTAGTCCTTTCGCGTATAAAGTGGCGTTCTGCGCCAGCGCCATCTTGTAATGGCTATTTATACTGTGCTCCGACTTACGTCCTCTTTTCACTGTCCACACCTATGTTTTCGTAATACATTACTTAGAACTGTCCATAATATGATAAACATATATAAAGGTCCGGTCTGATTTAAATTAATCACAAAAACCGAAGCCGTATTCGTAGTCATACAACTTCCACAATCAATCCAACTTGAACGCATAATTTCAAAATCCAAAATCTCATGTCATATGTCTATGTTATTCACCATCATAGTAAACCACGATGGTTAATTATACCATATTGTCGTGATATTGTGTATAGATTTGATTTAATGATGGAGGTATAGCTATAACATCATGTCACAAACCCGCGCCATCTTGGGACAGGCAAAGTATATATCCTCCAATAGTAATTCTCATTATTTACAAGGTTATCTTATATCATAATCGTTGAGGGTCTTCATAAAGTTATATCATTGCACAAACTATTATTCCGTTTATTAATTCCCCAGTCCTCAAAATTAGTAACGAAGTCTCCAATACTCATTGTTTGTGCGACCCGGGCATCCGCAGCACCCTCAGCCACCCAATCCACAAAACAATTATTTAACAAACAGTTTACAAAAAAGAATCGGAGAGGTAAAACAGATTAGCGGTAGGTAAATTCTATATACAGTATTTTTCCAAAGATTTTTTATAGGTTTTTCTTTGTAACATTATGTATTGTCATATTTTCACAGAGATTAATAAACCTCCATAGGGATTAGATGCACAATATACCTAAAACAGAGCTGTCAATATATTGAGACAAGATAATTAAAGTATTACTTCATCATCTTGCTGGTAACTAAGATGGTTGCGGTAGGTGTATGAGTGGGGACCATAGTACTGATATGTGAATGTTATCAGAAACAATAACTAGTTGTTAGTTCAGCCCTTCTTGACATATACATGTACCTACTGTCCTAAGTAAAATTCAAATTCGTGGTCAACATTGAGACCACATTCCACGGCTTTCAATTTAATCAGCCATAAAACTTCTCTTCTCCTCAATGTTAAGAGTCTGTTCCCCCCACGGGGATCAGGCTTAATGTGATCAATTCCATGATAGGAAAAAACGTGTTGATCTTTGTTATCGTAATTCTGTACTATGTGAGATGCAATCGGATAACGTGTGTCACCATTTTTTAAGGCTCTGAAGTGTTCAGCCAGTCGATCTCTCAGCCTCCTGATTGTACTCCCCACATATATCTTACAGCACGTGCAAGTAATAACATATACTACAAATGTAGTCTCGCAGTTGATAAACATTCCAATCGTGTAATCACCTGAGTCATTATAGTTAAACTTTAGAACCTTCTTTTTAGCCCATCTGCATGAGACACATCTCCCACATTTGTAAAAGCCTTTGAAACTGTTTAGCCAGTCTGTTTTGTTCAGTTTGTCAGGGTAACTGGGACTTAACATATTCCTCAAAGTAGTTCCCCTCTTGAAAGTCAGACTTGGTCTGTCATAAATATATGGTCTCAAGTCCTGATCCATAGAAAGAAGATGCCAATGTCTATTTAAAATAGAAAAAAGTCTAGAGCTGCCCAGACCATAATTGGTTATTATTCTGACCTTCTGATCCCTTACTCTTGATTCTTTAGTTTGTCTAATTAGGGTAGATTTCCTTTTGACTTTCTTAGCTCTAGATACTGCAGTTTTAATTACATCTTGTTGGTATCCACGATTCAAAAATCTATCTGTCATATCTGCTAAGTTTTTGTCAAAATCAAGATCAAGAGCACAATTTCGTCGAGCCCTGATCAGTTCACCATAAGGTATGGCATTTTTCTGACTGCTGGGGTGGCAACTCCCAGCATTCAGAATCGCATTACAGCTAGTTGGCTTCCTGTACATCCTGCTCTTTATCTTGTCTCCTTCTATAAACAGCTCCACATCCAGAAAAGTAATATTTGTGTTGTTAAAATTAATTTGCGGCAGATAAACCCTGCCTTATTGTTATCTCTTTTTTCTTTCACTGACTAAACCAACACAGAATAAGATTTTGTGACAAAATGAGATTGTTTTCAAAGTAAGTTCCATTTGAAAACTTGATGCAAGCTATTGCATATATTATGCACCGCAGCACATACCACCACTATTTTCTACACCTTAGGTGGACTGTAAAGTTGCCTCGCTCCTGACTGGTCCAAACATCTGAATCTTGATTTTAAAATCCCAAATGCCCTATCCACAATATTCCTAGCTATCGTTAAAGAGTGGTTATATTTCTTCTGAGTTTCACTCTGGGCTTGGGCAAATGCAGTCATCATCCAGGCTTAAAGGGCATATCTTTGATCATCTACAATTTAAAAATAAACAAGTGAAACAAAGAAGACAATATAAACATATTATAGTGTTGAAACCTTGATAATATTATATGGATCAAATTATAAGCTATATTTAGCATCTTAAATATTACATATTACACTATTATGATCTTGAGATACAAACTCGCGAGAAATGAATACATGTACCCAATCCCTGACTAAAACATTTTCTATATCATTAGACATTAGACAGATGATTTACCAAAGGAAAAAAAAAATGGCATACAATAGTTCAGAAAGAATCTTTTTAGGTTAAAGACATATATCTGCATTAAAAAAAATGTATTCTATGGTAAAAATATAATGGCAGAATTAAATGTTTTTATAGCGTCATTTGGCGGAGCACCAACACAAAATCTATCATCTGATTTATTAAGCCACACAAATACCAATTTGAGTGGCTTATTAAATAAAAAATTACACACTTCCCTGTGGTACCTTTCTCCAGTTAGGCATTACATGAGAGCACCGCAAACATGCACATGCATTCACCAATGTGGTAAACCCATATTTGCAAAACTTTAAAATATGGGTTAGTGTCAAAATGGTGAGCCTACCCAAGGCTGCCATAAGAAGAAAAATATCTATTTATCATCATTACTTTCGGTTTGCATGTGTGCCACATTCTGCCTCTTTTTTTTGTGCTGGAAGGTATCCCTTCATGAATAAAAACTATCCTGACACAAAAACACGCAGACTAGTACTATGCCAGTTTTGGCACCAGCCAGGCCAGAGTGCAGAAAAAAAGAGAGAAAAATGAACTGCACAATACATTTGTAAATATGGAGAGTTGCAGCTCTATGTAGCAAAGTTGCTTGGCTTGCTCCGCTGAACTGCACGGCATCAAATATTATTAAATGTGGCCCATATAGTGATTGAGTAAAGAGCATTTAGGGGCCAGATGTAGGAAGCCTAAAACCGGTCGGTAACTGCCGAAATTACCAAATTTCGGCCGTTACCGACCGGTATTAGGCATTTAAGATGTAGGGGCCTAATTTAAGGATTCAGGGCCAGATGTAGGTAAATCTATTTTACCGACTCATAAATACCCAATTTTACCGATTCGGTATTTATGAATCGGTAAAATAGAAGTACTGAGATGTAGGTAAATCCAGATGTGCATTTACCGAATCGGTAATATTCGGTATTTACCGATTCGGTAAATACCGACCGGTAATGCCCATTCATTCCTATGGGCTTTGAAGCCCATAGGAATGAATGGGCATTACCGATTCGGTATTTACCGAATCGGTAAATACCGAATTTCACAAGGGTGCAGGGGGTGTCACTTTGACACCCTCTAGCACCTCCAAAACAGGGTCGGGTGCCATGTGGCAGGCATACATGCCCTAAGGGCAGGTCTGCCTGTCATATGGCACAGGTGTGCATGCACACATGTGCATGCACACCGGAATCAGTATTTTACCATCAAATTGAATTTGATGGTAAAATACCGATTCGGTAAGGCTTGTGGGACTCTGAAGAGTCCCACCTACATCTCAAATTTACCGAATCGGTAAAAATACCGATTCGATATTTTACAGAATCGGTAAATTTACCGATTGGTAAATTTACCGATTCTGTATAAATATGCCCCCTACATCTCAAAATCCATTTACCGGTCGGTAACGGCCGAATTCGGCCGTTACCGACCGGTAAAAGCCTACCTACATCTGGCCCTCAGTAATTTCCCGAATCGGTAATTTAAGGAATCAGTAAATTACCGAATTCTTAAATACCGACGATTCGGTAAATTACCGAATCCTTAATGTTGGGAGTGCTTTTCACTTGTAAAGATTCGTTATTTACCACCAACTACAAGTTGGTGGTAAATAACGAAAACCGTTAAAAAAGCAATTTTGTGCTTTTTTAACAGTGCCATGTGCCATGTGGCAGACATACATGCCCTTAGGGCATGTATGTGTGCTACATGTGCACCCATGCACTATTCACGGGTGCAACAGGGTGTCAATGTGACACCCTGCCACCCTTGTATGTCTTCCCCCTCTTACCGATTCAGTATTCCCCATCAGGAATGAATGGGGAACAGCGAATCGGTAAATACCGAATCGGTATTTACCGAATTTTACCGATTCGGTAAAAATTACCGAATGAATACCTACATACCATTTACCCATTCTAAAATACTGAATCGGTAAAATTTGGTATTTTAGAATCGGTAAATGGTATTTACCTACATCTGGCCCTTAGTTCTGTAAAAAGTCTTCATCAAGTCAAACATTCTAGCTACTATATGAATACATACATTTGAAAAAGAATAAGAACAAAAACTCTAGACAATAAGAGTAAACTACTGTTGCAATGTAGAGGAGATCATTTGTTTCTAAGTTTCTATTCTAATAAAAATGGATTCATGAAGTTTATCCAAACACATACAAAATATAGCAAGTGTCACTTTTTAAGACCCAAACAAGTATTAGAGTAAGTGTTTTGAAATTATATTAAAAAAAAAAATCAAGATTAACTTTACAAACAGAGTTTTTACCTCGTAGGAGGGAGTTTCCAAAGAGGCCATTCTGGAAGCGCAGATTGCTGATGCAGTGTCTGAAGTTGTAGGCAGCATGTGTGCTTCCAGGATATTTGGCCACAACAGTGGTGAATTATCCCTTTATAGTTCACAACAGCATGAACATTACGGGAATATTACAGTAGGTGTGTGCTGTTGGTGCAAGTGGCACTAATTGCACATGGGTGCAGGCAATAGGTCCCAAGACATGAGGAAACCAGGCAATTTCATAAAAACATTGCTCGATCTTGAGTTGATCTTGCCTTGAATTTGGGAAATTAAAAAACTGAGATGTTACTCTAATGATAGCATGCAGGAAAAGACAAAAATAAAGAGAATGCACTGTGGGACATTCCTGCCAACCTGCTCCGAATGGGCCCAGATATGAAGTTATGCCATTAGCTTGACCTGTGGTGAAATGGCATGTGACTGACCAGTTGTCGGTTGCATACTTGGACCAATCTTCTGTAATAAATCCATGATGGTATCTTACTTCTATCTGTACAATTGTATCACCTCATCCTCCCTTAACCGCATGCATGCGGCGGCTATTTATGCGCTACGCTGCTTTTTTCAAAAAGCCGTGTTACATGACGAGCTGGGCTCGTCATCAGCGTAGCAGGAGGCTACCTCATGACGAGCCCAGCTCGTCATCAGCGTGGAAGGGGTTAAATCAATGAGGCGTAACCTCTGATGAAAGATCTTCTTCTTTGTAGGTGATGTTGACACAAATGTTGACTCACTTGCAGGATAGAAACGTGTATTAATCACATAGCACAGATGAGGGAGACCAAGTGGGGGTTGAAGGGGAGCATTGGTCCCCGGTGAAGCCGTGTTGAGAGCTCGCCCGGTGAGACAACACTTGAGATTACGAGATTGGTGACACTGTTCTTTTAACTCTACACAATTTTTAAAACTGCTTTTAACCTTAATTGCTGACTTTGCACTAGGAGAGGGAGGGAGGGATCGAACCCGACGGCCTGGGGCTGCTCACAGAGGTTAGGGGTCTAGTGGTGGAAAGCGGGGCTATTTAACACGCACGCTGACACGGGCGTGCAGCATTGGTCCCCGGCGAAGCCGTGTTAAGAGCCCGCCCGGTGAGACAACACTTGAGATTACGAGATTGGTGACACTGTTCTTTTAACTCTGCACAATTTTTAAAACTCATTTTAACCTTAATTGCTGATGTTGCACTAGGAGAGGGAGGGAGGGATCGAACCCGACGGCCTGGGGCTGCTCACAGAGGTTAGCGGTCTAGTGGTGGAAAGCGGGGCTATTTAACACACATGCTGACGCGGACACACGCAGCGGGCGCGCAGCTGGCGCGCAGCTGGCGCACCGAAGGCGCGCCAAAGGAAAGCCCGTCTGCGCCCGTCCGCGTGCAGGCCGGGCACAGGGCCTGTCCCCCTGACCTTTGTTCCCCAAGACGAAATCAAACCAGCTATACCATGGAGGAACTACACAAGTTGAATCCTGGTGAGGGTATGTCATGTTGTTCCCTAAAACCCAGGACTATCATTGAGCGAGGCATGGAAAGCGCTCTCTGCCCCAGCTGCCAGACACAACTTCCCCATTTTTTTAAATTTGGCGGTACGTAAGGCTAGGATTCCAACACTCAAGAGGTCAAATTTAAATAAGATAGGTGACCTGAAATGTGTTTTATTAAATGCTAGATCTCTAATTAAGCACAGTGTAGCATGTGCTCTGCTATTGGAGGAACAAGAGATTAAACTAGCTTTTATTACAGAAATGTGGACAGACCTGGCCTCCGGACCAGATTTAGTGAAGGTCATATCGCCTGGGTTTAATTGTTACACGCTTGATAGGTTGCAAAAAAGGGAGGAGGTCTTGCGGTAATCTATCATGCCTCCTAAAACCTTATTTCCTTCCGATTTCCAACTCTACATGTGAAGCCTTAGCTTTCACTTTCATTTTATGAGTCACAGGATTTTTAAAGGTCTACTCCTTTATCGTCCTCCCGGACCCAAAAAAGGGTTTCTGGAGTCAGTGGGTACCCTAATCGAAGAAGGGTTCTGCCAAGATTCATACACAGTAATGGGGGATTTTAATTTCCATCCAGAAAATCATACAGATCCTGACACACAACAGTTGGATCAAATCATGGAGGCGGGCCACCTACATCAGATGGTGACTACCCCCACACATGAAAAGGGACACACTCTAGATGGGATATACTCAAACAACCATGATTTGTGTAGTATCTCAGTACACCCCTTATCATGGTCAGATCACTGTGCTGTTCAGTTTGAGCTCAAATGTGGCAGGAACAAGCCAGCTAAAATCAAACTAGACCAGGGGATAATGACTAGAGCCTGGGGAAAATTGGACATCAATAAATTTGAGATCTCCCTCAGCAGCTCGCTGCTACCCCTTCCAACTGAAGTGGAAACTGCGGCCGCCGACTACAATCAATGGCTTGCCACTTCCTGCAATTTATTAGCCCCTAGTAGAAAGTGGCTTTCTAAACAAGCTGTGCCATCAGCCCCCTGGTATTCAGAGGAACTTAGAGCTGGGAAACTGGACTGTAAATTGTTAGAAAGAGCCTGGCATAAAATGTATATTGATACAGATAAGGATAAATATAAACAATCCATAGCAAGTTATAAACATAGCCAGTCAGTCAATCAGAAATACTTTATTCGGTTCATTACAAAAACCACAAAAGTATACAAAATCAAAAAAACGGAGGGCCAGGGTACCACATTACAATATGGTCAACAGACAGCAAGAAATATCAAAAAGATAAAAACTGTACAAAATATATGCAGAATTCATATGCAGATTTAAAAAGCATACACAGATCCTCCAATTTACTTAAAAGTAATTATTTACAAACTCTAAAAATAGACTATGCAAGACTTTTATCTAGAGCTGAATAGTTTTTTCCTTAGTCTCATGGCTATGGTTAAAAATGTAGCAACATTAATGATTTCCCACATATTGGACAGTAACTGAAGATGCATTAAGGCCGGTTTCACTTGTCTAAACCCTTTATCTTTTAGTAGGGGTACAATGAATTTTTTCCGAATGTCCGTAAAATAACCACAAAAGAACATGAAGTGAGCAGTGTCCATTATCGAAAATCCATCACAAGTACACAATTCTAATTCTGATGCCTTGGTCCAGCATGGGCGACCAGAGAGAAGGAGATGAAGTTTGTTCAGCCTAAACTTGGTTAGTAGATATCTGTGATTAGCATTGTTAACAACCTTCAGATACGGTTCTAGGTCATGATCTGTTGTTACTACTAACTGATGGGCTCTCACAGTTGACTTAGTCAACTCATGACCTTCTCTATCCATCCCTTTGTGCAGCCTAAATGTGGTCTTAACCCATTTCATGTCTCCCTTGACCAATTTGGACGGCTCATCAATTAATTCTGGGCGACCTAGAGAGGCTGCAAGTTTTTTAACATATTTTAGCCATGGATTGGAGTCCCAATGTTCTAAAGTAAGACAGTCCCTCAGGATCTCATGGTTCACCTCCAATTCCCGGTTCATCCAAACCGCAATCCACTTTAATAGGGGTGCAATAGCAATCCGGTCTTCTAGATATTCCACCCCACATTCTTGGTGCACCATGAAACCTGAGGTCGATTGTGGTACTGATAAAATGGATTTCAAAAACTTGTCTTCTGCCACCTGTAGCAACTTGACGTTCTTAAAACCCCATAGATCTGCGCCATACATGGCTATGGAAACACATTTGGCGTCATAAACCTTTAACACTGCCTGCAATGGTTTTACCCCCAATTTGCGGGAAAAACCCAAAACTGCAAAAATAGACCGGACAAAAGCATTTCTTTTCTCAGACAATTGGGGAAGCCAGGTGGAACTTTCATCAAAAACCACCCCCAAATATGGGAATCTAGTTACCCTTGATAACTTATTTCCATTACAGTGGAGTGTCATCAGCTTCCTATGCCTGCCCTTAGTACCCACGGCCATGACATGAGATTTGGTATAATTGACGCTAAGATCCAGGGAGGACATAAACTGATAAAATGAATTTAAAAGACTTTGTAGCCCTACTGACGTGCGCGCTAAAAGAGCGGGATCATCCGCATATAATAATGTGGGAATGGGGAACTTGCCTGCCCTCGGGATATCCTTGCAAGCTACTCCTAACACACTGGCCAACTCGTTGATATATAGGGTAAATAATAGGGGAGCTAAAATACATCCTTGCCTGACCCCGTTGGTTATACCTATCTTGCCCGTACAATTCCCCTTATGATCGTATCTCACTATGGCTGTGAGGTCCCTATGGAAATCGGCTAAAAAATATACTATATTTTCATCTATACCCATCTTTAGGAGCAAACCCCATAGCTTGGACCTGTTCACTCGGTCAAAGGCCGAGGACAGGTCCATAAATGCTATATACAAACAGCCTTGCTTCGCTATGGTATACTTCCCAATCAGCAATTGGAGGTTGAGGCTTTGATCTATCGTACTGCGCCCCTTTCTGAACCCATACTGTAATGCAGACAGAGAGTTTGTTTCCTCAAGCCAATTAGTTAATTTACACAGAACCACTCTGCCTAGGACCTTCGCTGCAGAATTTATAAGGGAAATTGGGCGGTAATTACCCGGGTCACCTCTGTTACCTTTTTTAAAAATAGGTACAATGACCGATTGCGACCAGGTCGTAGGGATAGCGGATTTGCAAATTCTATTAAATACATTAGATAAAACTTTAGACCATATTGCTATTTTGGACTTAAAAAGATCGGCTGGTACGCCATCGGGGCCGGGGGCCTTAATATTTGTCATTTTACTGATGGCTTCAGCCACCTCAGCCTCATTCACTACTAAAGTATATGGATGACTATTCAACGGGGTTGAAACGTCAACCCCTGTAGTCTCCTGTTCATAAACTGACTTAAAATGAGTGAGCCACTTGTCTTCCTGAATGCCACAATCTAGGACATTGTTGCTAGAGTCAACAAAGTACGGTTGATTGACCACCACCCAGAATTTAGCACTAATATTAATCACGTCTAGAGAGGTCAGTTCCTCCCAGGCATCTTCCCTGAACTCTCTTCTCCTCTGTTCTACTGCTGCTTTATATGCTTTCCTTAAGAGGGCCACACGTTGTCTGTCGACTGGCTTACATTTCAGGGCCTCCTTCAATTTACGATTGGCCACTGAACAGTTATGGTCAAACCAGCCGACTGTCCCCGGATCTTTAGCTTTACCAGAACGCATCAAATCAGACATAACCTGGTGACAGATTTTTTGATATGCCTCCACTACCTCTTTGTCCCCAGCTTCCTCATCCATGCATATACGCAACTCCTCCCCTCTAATGTTAGAAAGGTTACTTATGAAGTCTTCAGGAACAATTTTACACCATTTGATCCTACGTGCCTGGTCTGTTGCCCGAATATCTTGTTTGTCAGCCCTGTTCAATGAGCTCTCAGACGTGCTAAGGACACCTCTGACATGTAGAAAGACAGGGTTATGATCACTAAAATGAGACCAAACAGGAGAATAGCCTACTATGTTACTCCCTACAGTTAGGCTTATGAAAATAAAGTCTATAGTTGTCCCACTGCCATTTCCCTTAAAGGTGGGTATATCCTCCTCATCCCCCGAGGGCAACATTAAACCATTTTCAGCCAAAATGTTTTCTAATAAAATACCCTGTTCCATGTGCTCAAAATGGGTATCACCTTGTTCAATAGGGGCAAACAGATCAGTAGACAAACATTTATCTGGGCAACCATGAATATTAAAGTCCCCCAGTAGTATTATAAAGCATTGACACTCAATCATCTCCCTATAGTCTGCAAAAAAGGAATTTAGCGCTGTCAGGTTGCTAGTTGAAGTGGCTCTATCAAAAGAGTTATAAAAGTTTACAATTAAAACATTATATGCCCCTTTGCATGCAATTTGGACTGCCAAACAGTAAGGAGAACCTGTCGCAATCACCGCATGTATTCCAAGGATGTTAGCTGCCACCAGGGTAGCCAACCCCCCCCCCCCTTGCTCTTCCTCTGGTAGTAGTGACTGCTAGGAGAGAGTAGGTGATATAGCCATCCAAAGTGAGTATATTCTTTGTGTCCCAAGTCTCCTGTAGGCCAATAATGTCTCCAGTACCTATAAATTCCATCCAGATAGGGTCATCAACTTTGTTACTTAGCCCAGTAATGTTCCAAGTTACCACCTTTATGTCTCTATTGCCTCTGGTGGTGTCACTGCCGGCCAGTTGACTATTAATACTAGGTACTAGATCCCTGCCCTCACCAGGCTCCTGAGCAGCTGGAGCGGATAACCTAATATCCACAATAGGGACCCTAATATCCGGGGCCGCTTTTGCAGGTGAAACAGGTATGATCCTGTTTCCTTCAGCATTTCCTGACGCTGTGCTCTCCAATTGTCAATCCACCCAACCTAAGTCGGACCGACAATCATACTGGTTTGCCAATGGGATATTGAGGAGGTTATCTAATACGTGGGGAGCTTGGGTGTAGTTATTCGAGTGACCAGTGATCATACCGTTACCCCTAAAACTATCTGCACGGTATCCATTACACATGGTTATGCCTTCCTCCTCTTCTCTGAACTGGGTTCCACCCCTCCTCCCCGCCCCCACCCCAACTATAGGAATTCGTGTCCCTAGGCACCTCATGCCTCCTCCCTCCCCTGTGAAAATTGGGGTCCTTTATCCAACTCCATCTATTGTCCAGTTGCTCCATGGGCGTATAAAAATAGGACATGGCCGTGACTGAGGTACCATTACTTCGAGGTTTCCCCCGACAAATATGCTCCACAATTCGGGGATCTTCAAAAGTCACTGCTATGCAGTCCCCCTGCATTCTTTTCCTATTATGTCCCACCCAAGGCGTTCTCTCAACTATTAGGATATTGCCACAAATATTTGAGGGTAGAGGATAGTTAGTAGCTAGCCAGTGGCATACCTTATTTTTAAGCGCCTGGAAAGTTTCTAAGTTTCAAGGGGCTAATTCCGTAACCCCTATCAAAATGATCACATAGGGACAGGCATCCGGCGGTAGATGAATGATTCGCCGTGTCATGATTTTTTCAGGGGGGGCTGAGTCGGGCTTTGCAGTAAAGGTAACAGGTCCTTTTAGATTACCTTGGTTGGTGGGCTTATTTAATGCGGGGGTTTGGGTACTCGCTTTATTACTCACAGGGTTAGGGAGATTCGGCAGCGGAATCTTAGGTGTCTTATTTTTAACCACTATTGAGTGTTTACTTACTGGCTGGGGTTTGCTAGGTAGAGCAGTTGCGTGAGTTGCCCTATTGGCCTGAGAGCCATCCTGAAACCTTATCTCATTGTGTATATCATGAAGCAATTTTTCAATACCATGAAGCCTAGGTTCTAAGGGAGCGAGTAGTGTTTTAATAATTTTTGTTATAGTGCAGCCTATGGGCTCGTCCTCCCTATCAGTGGCTCCTAGTCTGTCGACTCCCGACCTGTCGACTATGGAGCTGCCTCAAGGATATCTGCCAGGGAGTTATCCAACATGGTATCGTCAAGGATATTCAAGGGTAATCTTGCGGTCTCTGATTGAGCTACTTCCACCCCAGTTTTCCGCCCAACAGGTTCCCTCAACTCTTCTGTGCTTCCCCTCTCACTGGAATCAGTATTGATATTCCCGGCTGTTACAGCACTTACTTTCTTAGCTCCAGGAATGTTGGTATTGGGACGTTTACATTTTGGTATAGCCCCCTTTCGCTTCCCCCTCTTCTGGCCATTTAGGGTCACTACCTGAGAGTCTACCTGAGGGTCTGCCAAGTTAGACTCCAAGCTAATCCCTGCAAGGTTTCAAGCCTGGGCCTGGGTATTATGGAGTAATGAATCTCGTAAACCAGGCTGGGTGCTGGTGACATTATGAACATCAGCGCGGGTCTGCACAGGGTTAAGTATGCATAAAGAGGTATCATGGGTACATACAGAACCAATGTTACCCAAAGACGATCTTTTAGCAAATGCGAGTTCCTGGGAAACCCTTCTTTCCATGAGTACGATGCCTTGGTCAATCAAGGAGTTAGTACGAACAATAAAATCATCTAATGTGCCGGCCATCTTTTTACCACCCGCCGCCACCATACTTCTAGTTTCGCGGCATTCCATCTTCCTCACCGAATACAATAAGAGGGAACAGAGTAAACTGCGAACTCTTGACTCACGTTGATTGTACTAATCGGTGGCAGGTGTTCAACTTAAAAGGGCCCCAGCAACTGACATAAGAACAGAGGTAGCCAGAATATGCTTACAAATCAAATCTGATATCCACATTCATTAATGGTCGACCAGGGTCATTGGCCCAGTCCAGTCTCCTCAGGTCTCTGAGGGCCACAGAGGGCCCGCCCTTTGCCCGGGCTTAGCCCGGCGCTCCCGCGATGCGGGAGGAGGACTGGTCTTTTTGTGCGCCTCCGGGCGCGTCTGGAAACGTCAATGGGCGGGGCCTGGAGGGATTGTGGGGGCTGTAGTCCCCCCGCTCGGCGGCCGCGGTTTGTAGGCGGTGGCGGGGGGGACCAGAGGCCCAGTTACAGCTCTCCCCAGCGATCCCCAGTCAGGGACAGCAAGCGTGACGGCAAAATCCTCGGCTCCCGCAAGGTCAGCAAGATTTCTGTGGCTCTCCCACCCCTTTTGTGGAGGTCCGGTCTTTTTGTGCGCCTCCGGGCGCGTCTGGAAACGTCAATGGGCGGGGCCTGGAGGGATTGTGGGGGCTGTAGTCCCCCCGCTCGGCGGCCGCGGTTTGTAGGCGGCGGCGGGGGGGGGACCAGATGCCCAGCTACAGCTCTCCCCAGCGATCCCCAGTCAGGGACAGCAAGCGTGACGGCAAAATCCTCGGCTCCCGCAAGGTCAGCAAGATTTCTGTGGCTCTATCTGAAGCTAAAAGACAGTTTTTCTCCAACCAGATAGCACTTGCCAAGTCCAACTCTAAGGAACTTTTTAATACTATTAAAAAATTTACCTTACCCTCTAGTCCCAAGAGTCACAGTAACCACTTATTTTGCAATGAAATCGCCGCTTTTTTCAAACAAAAAGTTGAAATGATATTCTCCTCATTTTCCGAGGTCAATGAAAAGACACAGGCAAGTAATAACAGTAATGGACTGAAAAGCAGAGATCCATTAAGAACTCTCGATCAATTTATACCATTGGAGATTCCAGAATTAATTAGGGTTTTGACCCAAATTCGATCAGGAGCCCCTAGTGATCCCTGCCCTGCTTGGGTCATCAAACGAATACCAGAGGTTATAGGAATGGCCCTGACTCCCGTGTTTAATAATGTTTTTGCCACCAGGATTTTACCTAAAATCTGGAAAGTAGCTTCCGTCCTCCCGCTCTTGAAAAAGCAGAATTTAGACCCTAAAGAACCCAATAATTATAAGCCTATTTCATGGCTCCCTCTCCCCGCTAAAATCCTGGAAAAGGTGATGAACACCCAACTCAGTGCTTAGCTTCATGGTAACAACTCTCTGGACCCCTCGCAATATGGGTTCAGGGCCGATTACAGCACTGAGCTGGCCCTGTTGAAATCTACGGAGGAAATCAGAGAAGCCTTAGATGGAGGAGGAAGTGCTGTTTTGATCCTGTTAGACCTGTCAGCGGCCTTCGACACGGTCCATCATAAAAATTTTGATGGACCGGTTGTCTGGGATCGGTGTGGCAGGACTTGCGTGGAAACTCATACAGTCCTTTTTAGCCGACAGGTCTCAAACAGTGAATCTGGATGGCAATTCATCTAAGCCATTCATACTCCCATGCAGAGTGGCACAGGGCTCTTCTTTGAGCCCCACGCTTTTTAATACCTATGTGGCACCTCTAGCTGGAGTTATTAGATCCTTTGGCTTCCAGCTCACCTCCTATGCCGATGACACACAAATTGTGTTGTCCATAAGCAAGGGAGGTGAGAAAGAGACCGGGGAGCACTTTCATGAGTGTATGAGTGCCATTTCCTGTTGGATGTCCTCTAATTGTTTGAAACTCAACTCTAATAAGACTGAGGTGTTAAAGTTTGGGAACAATCCCTTGGTGTGGACATCAGAATGGTGGCCAGAAGAATTGGGTCACTGTCCCACACCAACCAAGAAGGCTAAAAACCTGGGGTAGTTGTGGATGATAGACTTATCATGGGGGACCAGATTAGCCTGGTGACCTCAGCCTGTTTTTTGATTCTTAGAATCATAAGGAAAATAAAGTTCTTCCTGACGGAAAGCAATCTGAATACAGTAGTCTTGGCTCTGATAACATCGCGGCTGGACTACTGTAATAGTCTATACTTGAATCTGAAAAAATGCCAGATTTATAGACTTCAGTTAGTCCAGAACGCAGCAGCCAGGCTGCTGTCTGGTATCTCCAAATTTGCCTCTGTCAAAGGCGAGCTCAGGAAGCTACATTGGCTTCCCATAAAACAAAGATCTCGCTTTAAAGCTCTTTGTATAGTCTGTAAGGCTATCAAAGGTATTGGTCCTGAATTCCTCAGGCATAAGTTCCAATTGTATGTGCCCAGGAGGACACTGAGATCTGCCAGTGCCAAATTAACACAAACTCCCAGGATAAAAAAACTCAATTGGGGAGGAAGGAGCTTTATCCACTGCACATCAAGAGCCTGGAACGAGCTTCCATTGGTTCTTAAAAACGCTCCAAATCTCCTCATGTTTCGGAAGAGCTTGAAGACGTGGCTTTTTTCACAGTGATACCTCAGCTAGCTTCAGGAGGCCAATGCTTAGCGCCAGGACACCCAAGGGTAATCGCGCGCTCTATAAGTGCTAATAACATAACATAACATTTGCATATAGAAGCACAAAATACAACTAAATTGCAGTAACCATAACTACCAGATGTGCACTGGGAGTGTTGTGGTGACTAAACGGTGTAGTGACATATGTGATTAAGAAACAAAGTGGAGCGGCGAAAAAAAATAATAATCAGTGGGGTTCAAACAAAAGTATTGTCAATCACAAACATAGTTTCATTATTTGTGAATGACCCTTTGGTTGCTTCGAATGGCATTGTAGAGTCAACGGCATTACGAACTCTTTAGCTTGAGGTCATTATCATGGTTGTTGGTTACGTGATTCAAAAAAGTGCTCTGGTGGCACTTGGAGGGGAGAATGAGAGGAGTATCCAGAGGGTAATTCTTGCTTGTCTGGAGGCGCGGAGGAAGGTCCTACGTTGAGGGGAAGGAGCTTCACTTGTCCCCCCCTTGCCCCCGGACTAATCCCGGCACCCTGGTCCCCAACTCATCTGACCGCGAGTAACAGCCAGACTCACGCCCTTCAGCCATTAGACTAACGTCTCAGAATGCTGTCCAGCCATCCGCACCCTCCTTCCCCTCAACGTAGGACCTTCCTCAATTGACCGCATCCCAACCATTGAATGCTGCCTCTTGTGAAGCTTCTCCTCGCCTACAGACAAGCAGGAATTACCCTCTGGGTCTCGTTTGCGCTCTACAAAACCTCTATAAATAAATACGGATGACAGTACATGCATAGTCACATTGACAAGTAGGTGCGCCTAATAATGTAAAGACAGCATACAATACAACCATCCCATACTCTAAGGCCCAGCTACATCCAATGCATGCACACTCCACAGCTTCTGAAAACTATTTAAATCCAAACAACAATGTATAATGTATCTTCACTTCCTATTTGAGTTTACTACAGCATGTCATCTGACTGTCTTCAGTAAAAAGTGAAATCATTTTAGATAAATTAACTCCAAATTGGTAGCAAACAGTCACATAATCACCAAGCTTATGATCCATAGGAACCACCATAATGGAAATCTCTCTCATGGTGAGTAACGTAGGCAGTCTTATTCAAGCACTGGCAACGTCAACAGGTCTGGTGTAGATAGCCATCCTTTTGGCTTTGTCAATGCTTCTTTTCTTATTTTGTGTTTTTTGCAAGTTTTATTGTTGGGCTAAAAAGCCAGACACTCGTTAATGTAAAGAAAAAAAGAAACATAGCCTAAAAGCACAAATTGTTTTTGTAATAAAAAGCACACATTGTCATATTCGTACCTGACACTTAAAGGAACTACTTTCTATGTGAAGTGCTCCTTGTGAAAGGGTGGAATTCCATTACTTCCAGTGAAGTTAGCTAATTTCTGAAGTGGGCTTACCCAGTGCCCCATACTGTATGCTATAGTGGATGGAAGGACTATTTGAATGACAAAATAACAAACCATTATATAAAGAGAGTTGATTGAAAGCCTGTGAAAGTAAGTATTATACATACAGTTTTATTAAAATCTAGAGGTATTGGTTAAAACTTGACCTACAAAACAACCAATGAAGGTGTAAAACTCTGTCACAAAAAGATCATGCAAGAAAGAGTGCGCTGCATTGCCTTTATTACCCTTTAATTCAAGCCTACAAGAATTTCATTAAAAAGTTGGATCTTTGAAACATATTACTTTCATATGGACTTAAATGCCAATAAATATTTAGAAGAATTAACCTACAAACATGTGATTTCAATTAGAGATGTTCCAAGGGTGGGTTGAATAAAAAATTGGTTTGAAGACCAAGAATGGCACATTTTCTACAACTTGTCACTTTTTCTACATTAACAGTTACACTGTGTTTATAGCGTTCAGAAATATATTTAAATCAATTGAGTAACATTTTTTATGACAGTGATTGTGCATGGGTTCCATTTTTTCTGCAATGTACAGTTAATGTTTTACTCCTACTTTTATGATATACACGCAGAGACATAATGTTGGTCCATTCTGTACAATAAAAACAAGTATTCATATAGGAAAAAAGCAGAGGAAAATGTAAGGCTTTGAGTCATGGTTGTGCCCCTCTTTCACTCCCTCCTCTAAAAGCCTTTAAGGTAATGAGAGATAACTTGTCAAACTTGAATATTTGGGACTGAGGGCCATATGTATTAAAGCTTTTTTCCCATAGACACAGAATGAGTAAAACCCTTTGATACATCTGGCCCTAAGTTTACCTGTGCAACACTTGAGATAGCATGTGAAGCAGTAAAAAGTGTACAAAGTGATTGAGTATTCCTGTGGTATAATTGCATCCGTGGAGGCTCCTTGTAAGCATGGTGATTACAGTAGAAAATATTGTTTATTAGAACATTGGAACGTTGAGAAGTCCATTGAAGACGATAGAGTAGCTCCGGGCTTATAACGGCTGATATAAGCCTTTTGCTCCAATAGTCCAATGTTTGTCTTTCTGTTTCTCCCTTTTTAATGTAGAAAATTCTATCCTCAGTGGGTGGAATGTTCTAATAGCCATATAGCCCTTCTGGCCCGGGCTATACCAGTATTTAAAGGCACTTTCCTTTGTTATAGGCCCAAGCCACAGGTTCTGGGCCTCAGCATTGGACTGTTGGGCTATATTCAACACTGAAATCAACTTTGTAAATGTATAAATGTGTTAAAAGTTAATATTTCTTTTATTCTTTTAATAAACATATATTCAATCAGTTGTAACATTAGAGAATATGAGACAAGTTTCTTAGGTAAAGTAACTGCAACCTGTTGTATATACTCAATTAAGTATTGGAAGGAACAAACATCTTTTTCTTTGCTAAGTACAAACTAGGCAGTCCAGGAATATTTGCTGAAATGTCTCTGGGATTGAGCGCAAAACCGAAAAAGCCCTTATTCACATGCATTTTAAACTGGCAGTGGGAGAAACATTACAGGGCAATCAAAATCATGCGAAATCCTCTTTGGAGAATTTTTGCACACCATGTTTTCTACATTTAATCTTTATTTCGGTCAATTTCAACCATAAAGACACATTTTAAAAATACGACAATCCATTTACAAATTACAAATTCATTTTCCAATTTACAGTTAATCCAGAAGTTGGGGTACCAAAAAGGAAAGTGGCAGATGTTGCTATACAATTTTTTGTATCGGCTAATCTACGCCGTAAAACCTATCTAATTTCTTAAATACACATAAAAAAACTTTTAAAAGCTAGGCATTATTACATTTTCAAAATCACTACATTGTATAAAAAGAGAACGCAGAAGGAGATGAGAAAGTATCATGGGAATTTGACCATGTTAAAAGTGCTAGTGTGTTTTCTCTTCAGCTTTGTATACGGGTCTAAAGCGGGTAAATTTTTTAATTCTAGAGCTTTAACCCAGCTTTCTTTCTTATCAAGGATACGTTAAATAAAAACCTGCTCACACAGAAGACAATTACTCGTGAGGTATCAGTTTTTAGGATGCGTTCAGCAACACTACAACTTCTGATGCCCAAATACCTACAAAGAGGCCTAATCCAGCGTTTCCTAGCAGAGTTATATGCTATGCAAAAGAAAAGTATGTGAACATCATTTTCTCTTGCTTCTTCTGTACGTAGGGGGCACAGGTCACTTTTGTTGACCCCCTTGTTTCTACCCCAACTGGATACATTTGCACTTGTTTGTAGAATTCCATATCTGAACTGCAGGAATAGGGATTTTCCTAACGGGGGTTCTATCTCGTCCAGAAATGACTCCAGACGTGCAACATCTTTAAAAGCTAGGAACTGTACGTTTAAGGACCCGAAGCCAGATTATGTAATACAATATTTGCCGTATAGGTCCAATATGTTAACTTTAGATGTTTCTTACACAATACCGTCAACTGTTGGGGATCCTCCCAATAATGGGATAAGCCTAGCTTTCTCAACCATAATATAATATGTTTGAGCCAGGGAAAATCCTTGCTTCGGTCAGTTCTTATAATTTCCTCCAGACCTTATTTATAATGAAGCAGTTCGGGAGTTGACCAAATCCTAATCCAAAATAATAATGGCCTCAAAACAGCATGATGATCTGTACATTTTATGTTGAGGTCCATGCATACTGGGATTAGGGGAGTCCTAGTTGGGAGTTTTAATAATTTCCTGTAAAATGTATTTTCCTCTCGTTCGAAATTCTTCTTACAGTGTGACCCCCAAATCTCAGCCCCATAAAGTGCTGCAGATTGTGCTTTCATTTTGTATGCTTCCAGTGCAGTGGAAACAACCTTAGATGAACTAGCCTCATGTTTTTTTAATATAGGTAGTGAGTTTTGGAGCAGCATTATTCTGCTTTTTTCTAATTGTCCCTGCCAGGACATTTTACTGTCCAGGGTAATTCCTAAATAATTAAAGCTTTCCACATATTCCAGTGTTTGATTATTTAAAACAAGATTCTTTTAAAATGATTTGTGTGGATTTAAGGACGTGTATTTTGTTTTAGTAGAATTGATTTGGAGGCCCTTCAATGTGCAATAAGTATTAAAGGAGTCCACTAGGCATTGGAGTCCCTTGGGGGTTTGTGAAATTAGAATTGTGTCATCGGCAAATAATAAAGCCGAAATGACATCACCCCCAAGTTGAGGGGAATCATGCTTGCAATTTAATAGATATTTGGGAATATCGTTTATGTACAGTGAGAATAGAGTTAGTGCCAACACGCATCCCTGTCTTACACCTCTTCTCACTGGAATTGACTTGGATAATTCACCCCTTGGTCCCCATCTGACTTTTGCAAAATTTCCTGTGTGTTACCTAATTAATTGCACAAGTAATTCTTCTGGTACCCCAATATTTTTTAATGTATCCCACAGTTTGGCACGGGGGACCAGATCGAAGGCTGCCCTTAAATCTACAAAGGCAATATATAAGCTGCCCTTCCTTAAAGTAATATATTTCCAGTAGATATATGTGAATCTAAACACTTGGTCAATGGTGCTTATTCTGGTTCTGAATCCTGCTTGGTACTTAGATAAAATGTCTGTCTCATCCATCCATTCTGATAGTCTATTTAAAATATGTCTAGCAAAAACTTTCTGTAAAATGTCAATTAAACTTATTGGACGATAGTTAGCCGGATCATGGCGATTGCCCTTTTTAAAAATGGTCACAATCTCAGCCCCTTTCCACGTATTGGGAATTGGTGTCACAGCAACTATTGAATTACATAAAAAGTTAACGTAAGGGCCCCAAACTTCCAAATCATGCTTTAGCAGGTCTCCTGGAATTTTGTCTGGGCCGGGTGCCTTCCCCGATTTAATTGCAAGTATGGCTTTTCTGGTCTCTTCAATACTAAAATGTAGTTCAGTGGCAATTAATTCTACTTCCAGTTCTTTTCTTAGTACGGAAGTTTCCCCGGTTTTATCATAATACAGACCAGTAAAGTGATCCACCCAGGTTTTCTTATCTAAATAAAGATATTTAGCACTTCATCCAGTCCTGTTGCCCTTCGCAATTAGGCTCCAGAAGGCAGCCTGGTCTTTGGACTTGGCAGCAACAATTAAATCAGTCCAAATACCATCATCTCAAGCTTTTTTTGCATCTACCAATATCCTCTTATAATTTTGCCTTCTCACCCTGATTTCTAATACATTCTAGCTTTTAATTGCCTGTATTAGCTCACCCTTCGCTACAATCTTTGGAGTACCAGGGATTTTCTATCCCTCTTTGTTTATTACTTCCTCTGTCTTTCTCTTTAGACATACTACTTAAGGACGGAATCAGTGCATCTACCAAATTTTTGTGCATATGTAATACACTGCTTTCTCCTACTATTAAATCTTGGAATGGTGTGACAATATCAGCAAATGTATTATAAATGTTTTTCATCGCCAGATCCTTAGCTAGGATGTAAGGCCATTTCAGAGCACGTCTGTAATTACTTATTAAAAGCTCTCCAGTTGGTAGATTACTCCTTTCAGTCCCAGCTGTAACGGACTTAAAAGGTTGAAGTTCTAATGTCATTTCTAAGGGATAATGATCACTTTCCACTCTATGCATAATTCTAAAATATATGGTGTTTTGCCAAAAATTCATTGAGACCAAGATATAATCTATCTGGCTGCGCGAGCTGCCTCTACAAAATGTAAATGCTCCAGGTCTATCTGAAGGTAGACGCCCATTGCATGCCCGTAAATCGTGTCCCACACTGAGCTTTAGAATTTGAGCCGATGCAACCGTACATTTTATCTCCCCGCTACTATCTATACTTGGGATAATATTAGCCCTATCTTGTTCATCAAAGAGATCATTCAGACCCATCATCGGTTCATATTTACAATTAAAATCGCCGCCAACAATTACACATGACGAGGGCCCTACTGTGTCTAGAAAGGAGTCAAGTTGATCTATTGTCAATAAATCCTTGTTACTAGCACTTGGCCTATTGTAAATATTAATTAGATATAGGTCCCTTTTATCTTGTGTAGTTATTTTTACTCCCTGTATGTCCTGGGATTGAATATATAAAGGGATTGTCAATTTCTAGGGTAATCCCTACCCAAATGACCAGACCACCAGATGGTCTCCCTCTACCAGACTGGCTAGAATTTACGCTAATGTTTTCACTAATCTGTTCCATAGATTTTGGCAGTACTAGTAGTAAAATATTTATTTCCAAGACGATATGCTATAGAAATATAAAAGATTAAGAATCTAACACAGTATGTTTTACAATGATTTACACAAATGGAATATCATATATCAAAAAAATGTTTACAGCAGTATTTCCATCAAATATACTTAATAATATATATTAGTTTGCCTTAAATATCTGATATACTGGAACAGCTATCAATCTTTATCCAAATGCTAGGCCAACAATGGGATTTTCTAAATCAAATGAATATATCTTGCAATTGAAATTCCAATATCAAACCATTTAATTCTAAACAGAGTGACTAATGCATCGCTTTGAGTTAGGTCTTAATACTTCCTGAAAACTTGTTTGAATATTTTCCTCTCATCTAAAAAAAATAAAGCAATTTAGAACATAAATTGTGCTGTATTTCACTGTCAGGCCACATATACAGGTCCCAATATTCACACTAGTTCTACCTCTGAGACACACGATTCTCCAAACTATACAGATTTCAAAATGTAATCTGCAAATCTGAAGTCTAAGCACTATTATCAGGAATTGTGGTCAGACAGGGGAGGATCAATTCTTGGCTCAAAGTCTCCAAAGAATGCATTGCAGAAGTTTTTAACAGATATTTTCTATAATTAATTTGATTAATTTCAGTCACCCTTTCCCAGAGTAGTCTTTTTACTGTGGGGAGAGAATGAAGATTTTCTGGTTGGCATTTGTCTATCATTAACTCAGATGTGTCAGTAAGTGCTTATATGTTACGAAAATGTTGGACTGGCTGGTTCAATCCTTCAATGCAATTACAGAAAGGTTATCAATGTCCGCACATTCTTTTAGAGAATATTTGAACCTTAGGGCATGGGATTGGGCCAAAAAGTAACATGAATGCAATCCTTTCTCTAACCCTATGTCCTGGATCATTGGATCCGCCAGAATGGGCAACTGTCTTTTTAGACACTGACTTTTAAGATATGTCCAACTTCATCTTTTGTCCAAAGACAGCAATTTGGCCCTACAAAGGGCGTAAGGCAGTAGCTCTTACCTTTTTGACTTCTATGAACCCCCACTAAATTATTCCTGGAATCCAGGGACCCCCCACCTAGTCATTACCAAAAGCAGGAGAGACCCCCAGCCTAAGACATTTCTATAAGTTGAACCTCAAAACAATAAAAAAAAATAGAAAAATAAATATACACTAAACAAATGCTCAAATGTTTAAATATTGTGTTTAATTCACAATCAGGCATCAAATATGCTTTAATTTGCACATAGTTCATTAATTTAAATGTATTAATTTTAATTCTATGAAATTTTGTGAAACAGTTGATGTCCCCCAAAGTAGGCTCATGCATCCCAGGACTCTTCGGACCACAGGTTAGATCATTGGTTTAAGGTATACATTTGCCAAGTAAAATCTTGTTTATTGGTTCCAGTGAAGGACCACAAGAGAGACTATCAAACCTTTAAAGGGCATTAACTGAAGAAAGTAAAGTTTTTTTTTGATAACTTCCAGATATTAGTCTAATTTCAAATTGTCTGAGAAATGGGGACCCAATACTTGTACATGCTGACCTGCTCGAGTGGAGTTTTATTTAGAAACCCAAAAAACATTCTTGCTCTCCTTAAGAAGATCAGTGTCTTAGCTTTCTCCACATTGCCAATGAATCTATTGGAATTACAGTATTTGCTGATAACTTGAAGTTTACGTTGTAAACATGTTGGTCTGTAGTCCATAAGAACTAAGAACACAAGAACTAAATCGTCAGCATGCATAAGACACAGTATATATGCTGCAACCAAAAACGTTTACCCTCTGAAGCCTACTAGGGAGGTCAGAAATAAAGAGACTAAATAATGGCAGGCTAGAACACACTCCTGCCCCAGACATTTGAAACTGGAATTTCATCAGATAAAATTCTTGTCCATTCAGATCTATCTGAACCCAAAAACTAGAATTCAACTATTGGATCATCAATAACAGATCTTGGGTATTCCGTAATTCTGCAATTTAGTTCATATGATGTCATGATTGACCAAGTCGGTGGTGGCACAGAAATCCATTAAACAGCAGCACAATTTGCACACTGTTTCAATGGATTTCCTTTACTTCGTCTAAAGGATCATACAATGATCTACAGTTGAAGATTTTCTCTAAATCTACCCTATTTTTTGGGAATAACTCCTGTGCCAAAGGACCAACTCTCAAGATGGTTCAAAATAGTTTTTGGGTAGCTCTTAGATGAGGTATCAATGAATGAGATCAGCTTACAATTTGTTGGGTCACCCTGACTACCTTCCTTATGGATAGGCTTAATAATTGGGCAGCTCTAAGGGTCTGGTCTCCTCCCAGTAAGCATTGTATATATTTAAAGAAAGTACATAGCATCCTGGCCTACCAAATAGAATCTTATGTAAATATTGCTACAGGAAGACTGTCTGGTCCTCCTGCACACAATAATTTCAGATTCCCAATTATTTCAGAAACAATTCCAAATTCTTGCTGCGTCATTAAGAAAATGCCCCAAAGGCTCAATACTACGATATTGGTAGAGGAGCTTTTATATCATTCAGAGATATAATTGACCCATGGTGGTGCCTCTCTAATTTGGGTCTCTAAATTTCCTGGTTAAATAGTTAGTTCAGAATTGAACAATCACCAAAAAAATGTCTTTAGCCCTTCACTATAACTTCATGTATTTGACTCCAGCTAAATTAATAAAACTCTATTTTTTTACAACATCAATTAGTTATATTGGTTTTTCAGAGAATCATATCTCCGTTTTGTAACATTGTACCCATTTTATTAATTCTGCAACATATCCTATAGAGCTCCCTTCTAAATAAAAAGCAATCTTTATCAAACACCTGATAAGACCTGATTTTGGTTACACTCTGAGTGCATCTTAAGTTATACACTGCTTTTAAACAGTTTGACACTCTTCCTTAACCAATTATACCACTCAAGATCACAAGAACCAATAGGGCTTAGCAACGACTTTTCAATTGTAATCCTAAAGAATTCCTTCAAATTATCTTTGGTAATAGAGACCCAAATTCTATGGGTGTAAATTATGTTAACCACTTTTTCAGACACAACAGATTCTGGCGGCGAAGAGAACCATAATTCAAACTATGATACTAACTATGACAGTAACTATCCTCTTCCGGGTAGACCGGATAATACTGACAGACCCCTACGATCCAACCGTTTTTTAGGAAACCGCCGGGGGAATTACAAACCAAGAAACCGGAACCCTCACAGAGGCAACTACCATCAGGGTCCTCCTCAACCATATGTCCAGACTCGACATCAACAGTACTGGACAAGGTGAGGCCCATTCCGGTCTTCAATCTGTCTACAAATGACATGACCCCGGACACGGTGGGACTCCTATCTAGGGGTCTATCCTTTGTGCCCACCACACGGTTCAACAAATTTGAGTTTCTGAGAGATCTCTATGCGTTTTTCAGAAAAATACGCCTTAAGAAATTCTTCCTGAGTCATCCCTCAACGGATGAAAACGAAAACAAGTCAGGCCTTAAACCTCCGTCTAATTTTACTCCCAACTTGGAGGACATAGGCAATGAGGTCGGAACCTTTGAAAAAACAGTCATCCTTAAAATCAATAGGATGCTCAAATCCATCCCCAAGGGACCCAGAAACCTCACTAATACCGAGGAAGAAACTCTTAAGTCCCTGGAAACCAATGACACCCTTACTATAAAACCTTGTGATAAGGGAGGGGGTATCGTCATCTTCGACACTCCCACATATATTGAAAAAATGAACACCCTCTTGTCCGCCACTGAATACTAAAAAAAAATAACTAGAAACCCAGAACCTGCCCTCAAACGCCGCATCCTACAAATGACCGAGAGAGGAGTCTACAATGGTCACATTTGCGAGAAGGAAGCCGAATTCCTTACTCCCACATTCACCAGGATGCCGATCATTTACGGGGTCCCTAAGACCCATAAGAATCTACATGACCCTCCTCTAAGGCCCATCGTGTCAATGATTGGATCAGCCTTAGAGCTCTTATCCAAATACATTGACCGATTCCTCCAACCCCTAGTGGGAACTTTGGAATCTTACATCAAGGATACAGGCCATTTTATCTCTAAGGTGGAAGGAATCACTTACCACCACAACCGGGAACTCTTGGTCACCCTGGATGTGGAGTCTCTTTACTCCAACATCCCTCAGACAGGAGCTCTATCTGTTGTACAGAAGATTTTAACATCTAACCCCCAAATTGAGAATGCCAGCTTCATCATGGAATGCCTAAAAACTGTTTTAATGGAAAACTACTTTGAGTTCAACAACAATTTCTACCACCAAGTTGGTGGAGTCAGCATGGGAGCGGCATGTGCACCCAGCATCGCCTGTTTGTATATGGGAGAATTCGAACGAACCCATGTATATAACGAGATGGCCCCATTCTTCGAGAATGTGCATGCCTGGTCTCGTTTTATCGACAATGTGTTCTTCATCTGGGAGGGGGATGACACTAAGCATGGGCGTAAAATCCGTTACGCTCGCGGATTTTTCGTATTTTCGGAGAATCCGCAATCCGCGAACTCTCGCGGATGCGGCGGGAATACGCAAAATCCGCGCGAAGCGGATTTTTTGTTTGTGTTCGCACTGCTCGCGCTGCTCGCGGTCCGCGGCGCGGGCAGGAACAATCTCGCACTAGCGAAAGTACAAAAATTAGTAAAGGAAGTGGCCCAGTCTCCAACTTCCTGTTCCTGTCCAGCAAGCTCCGCCCATAGGGGTGGGGTGAAGGAAGTGCCCCAGTCTCCAACTTCCTGTTCCTGTCCAGTAAGCTCCTCCATTTCCTGGCCATTTTGATTTCGATCTTGACTGGGAAGGAAGGATTACTTTTTGTGGTTGCTGCTGGATATTTGGATTTGAGGCCTTTTGGATTACTTTTGGATTCGAAATTTGATTTCACGAAGAAGTAAGTTGATGTTGTTTGTTTGTGGTGATTTTTGTGTGTGTTGCTTTTTTTTCGACTTTTTGGGGGGAAAATCTGCAAGTTCGCGAGCTGAGGATGTTTTTGCTTGTGTTCGCACTGCTCGTGTCCCGCGCAGCAACAATCTCGCACTCGCGAAATTGTAAAAAATTACAATTCTGCTGCACATGAATAGAAAACCACCAGGCTTATTTATGGGTGCATGCATGATACAATTGTTTTGTTGATTTTTTTTTAACATGATTCTGGCCAGGGCATGGGTGGCATTGGATTGTGCTGATTTTTGAGTGTTTTAGGACTTTTTGGGGTGGTGTTGGGGGCTTGCTATGTGGGTGGGGGCCATTTTATTGTCTGGTCCCGTGTGGGTGGGGGTCTAGGGGCCATTTGTAAGCCAGTTTGTGTGCTTTGTGCCATAGGCCTGCACCCACTGTGCTCTGATGTCATCCATTATGCCCAGGGGGGTCTAGAATAGGTCTGTTCGCGGTTTTTGCGGGTTTTTGCCACGTTCGCACCGTGAAACAACAATCTCGCACTCGCGAAATTGTAAAAATTGCAATTTTGCACCGGAAAACCACCAGCAGGCAGCATAACATAAGCCTTCTGAAAATGGATGGATGGCATTGGATTGTGGTGATTTGATTTGTGTTGTGTTTTTTGACTTTTTGGAGTAGGGGTTGGGTGCTGGCTATGTTGGTGGTGGCCATTTTGAGGCATGGTCCTGGCCATGTGGATGGGGGGGTCAAGCGGCCATTTTGAAGGCAGGCAGTGAGCTTTGAGACATAGGCCTGCACCCATTGTGCCTTGCTTTCACCCATTGTGCCCAGGCGGAGTCAGGGGTACATGAAAGTACAACCCTCTGTGTGTTTGCTCTCTTGGATCAATGTTAAATTAAATTCCTGTTTCCCAAAAATTTAGCAAATCCTAATTTTGAAATTTCCATATTGTGTGGTGGTGTGCAGTGTGCACGTGTGTATTCATAAATGCCTACTTGCAAACTGTTTATTCAAGCGCTACATATGCAACATTTATATTTACTGATGTTCCTCTGTCTTCGTTTGCGTTTAGGTGCACAAAACTCCGCATCATCGTTGAGCATCAGTGCCAGGAAGAAGTGTTGCTGCGGCCTGTTGTTCCGACATCTGAAGAAGATGGCTCCAAAAAGAGGTGCCCGTAGGTCCTCTTGCAATAAAGATGTCTCTACTAAGGAGAAGAAGAAGCAAGTGGCACCACTTACCAAGGAGACTGGTGGCTCAACCAATAAATTTTTTGGGCAACAACAACAAAAAAAACAAAGGCCCACCATGAGTGCTGCACAGGTAGCCTGTTTAGTTGTTGAATCACCAACGACCAGTGATGTTGGTTCCTCGCAAGAAAGTAGCAGCACACCATCAACACAGGTTGTAACTCATCTCACAAGTACTATTCAACAGCCAAAGCCGCAACAACAACTGCATGGGCTACTAGTACAAGCAGAAGTACATGCGCAAGGAGCTGTCCAAGAAGGAGCTGTCCAAGAAGGAGCTGTCCGAGAAGGAGCTGTCCGAGAAGGAGCTGTCCGAGAAGCAGCTGTCCGAGAAGGAGCTGTCCGAGAAGGAGCTGGCCGAGAAGGAGAAGGCCGAGAAGGAGCTGGCCGAGAAGGAGAAGGCCGAGAAGGAGAAGGCCGAGAAGGAGAAGGCCGAGAAGGAGAAGGCCGAGAAGGAGAAGGCCGAGAAGGAGAAGGCCGAGAAGGAGAGGTCCATGGAGACTTGCAAGTAGAGGTCAGAGAAGATGCCCATGTAGCGGCGCATGGAGCGGTGCAAGTGCCCACAATGGTTGTTCTTCCAGAAGTAGGGGCACAGGAGGAAATTGACTTTGGAGCCGGGGTATCATGTCAGGAAGACGAAGCCACTCCTCCTGATGAATCATTTTCTCCCAGCTCCCCAGCAAGGAAAAGATCAAGGAGGGTGTGTAGAAGTTCCTCTTCAAGCCCCGCTCCATCAGATGATGATCTGGATCTAGATTGGCAACCATCTCTGACGTCTGAGAGGGAGGCACACCATGAGCTGCGAAAGGTATCACATGTTAAAAGGAAGGGCCCCGGAAAACTCATACTTATGGAACCGAACGTCCGACTTGATGAAGTGGTGCATTCTGATGTTGTTGAAGAGGATGACAGCAATGATCTATTCATCACACATGTCAGTCCGGCCACACCGGCCATGCAGCAGACAGACATTTACACCCTATCCCGACGTCATGCTGAGCGTGACCCTGGCGACGTGCCACTGGTAGCACCACCAACGCAGTCAAGTAGTTCCACAAGTTCAACAAAACCTACAGCTCCCATATTTTCTCCCCAGAGAGGGACTCCATGCAGCTCGACTCCCTCAAGTAAGGTTGCTGCAATAATTGCACAACCCAGTAGATGTCTGCAAGGCTCATCCACCACTGCTTCATCTGGCATTGGCAGCAGTATCACCTCGTGCGGCAAAACCAGAAGTTTCCAGTCCCCAGTTTGGAACTTTTTTAGTGTCCATGAAAAATATGATAACATAGCCGTTTGTTGCATATGTAAGACTAGCGTTAGCCGTGGTAAGACTGGTACCAACTATGGAACCGGAGGCCAGATAGGTCATCTTGAAAGAAAGCACGCTGTCGAATGGTTTCCGCACCTAGCAAACGTCAAGGGAAAGCAATCCCAAAGGGCAAGTGGCCAAAATATACCCATACTAGGTGTTTCATCTGAAGATGACGGGGAGGTAGAAGAAGCGTCAGACATGTGTCCGGTTGCACCCTGTACCCCTGGCAGCACCACACCCTCCGGAACACATAGGAGGCACACTGAGAGTCTGGGAGACACACCAATGCGGAAAATGTCAACACTGATCAGAAGTGGGTCGAAGAAGGCATCAGCATCATCCCGTAAATTTGTCCAGCGCACCATTTCAGGCATGTTCTCCTCAGATGTGCAATTTTAACGCAACCACCCAACTGTACGCCTGTATAACACTAAGCTGGCTAAAATGCTAGCGGTGGACCTTCTCCCTTTTTCGTTTGTCGAAGGTGTGGGTTTCCTTGAACTCGTGGCAACACTGGCCCCTAAATGGAAGGTTCCTAGCCGGTTCTATTTTGCCAGGGTTGCTGTTCCAGCACTACATAAAGAGGTGCTTGAGTTGGTGGGGGCAGCTTTGCAGAAGAGTGCTGTTCACACTATACACCTGACAACAGACATGTGGACCAGTTGCCAAGCCCTTGATTACATGTGCATCACTGCACACTGGGTCTCTTTTTCAGGAGTCATAAAACAGATAAATGCAGGTGGTGACTTGGTCGAGATTTTTAAGGGTGCTCGTAAACATGCAACATTAGCCATGTTTGGCATGGAGAAAAGTCATACTGCAGTCAACATTTTGGCTGACTTTAACAAAAAGGTCTCGCAATGGCTGCCCCCAAGACATTGCAAGGTTGGTTATGTTTCTACAGATAATGGCAGCAATGTAGTTAGGGCCATGGAGGACGGTTTCTATTTCAGAGTGCCGTGTTTGGCGCACTGTATCAACCTTGTTGTGCAAAATTTTTTGAAAAAAGAACGTGCAGTCGACAAAACACTGACCATCTGCAGAAGAATATGCACACATTTCAACCATTCTTTTAAGGCCCGGAAGGAGCTGAGGTGCAAGCAAAATGAACGTAGAATGCCAGTGAAAGCACTTATCCAGGAGGTGGCAACACGTTGGAACTCAACCTTCTACATGCTTGAGCGTCTGCATGAGCTGTTTCCAGTAGTCAATGAGTATTTCTACAACCTGGGTGGTGATACGACAGAAATGATGCTAGCGGTGGAGCAATGGCAGCTAGTTAAAAGCCTGACAGACATGCTTCGGCCTTTTGAGGTCTTCACGCGTGACGTCAGCAGGGAGGACTGTTCTTTGAGCAAAGCTATCCCACTGTTGCTGAAGCTCGAGCACCAAGTGAAGGTGGTGTCTTCACAATTAGAGGACGTTGGAAAGAACGAAGCACATGAGTTGGCGCAGAGATTATTACAACGCCTAGTTAGCAATGAACGGCTTGTAAATATCAAGAAACAACAGCACTACATTTGTGCTACTATTCTGGATCCACGTTACAAAAAGCCATTGTTTGGCAAAGTAATAATTCCTTTTGAAACATCGGATGTTACAGAGTACAAAGGTTGGCTAGCTCAGTCAGCCATTCGTTTTGAAAGAGAGCGGAAGGAAACTGTAGGAGAAGACAGTACTACTAGTGAATCAGCAGGCCATCAGGCGTCCCAAAAAAACACTGCTGCATCTGTGCCTGTGGCAGAAGTGAGTGACTTTCCCTCTGAGCCGTTAACCACACCAGCAACCGTATCATCTACACCAGGCGCATGCGATATGTCTGAAGCGAGTTGGCTAACTCACCTAGGGTTTCCTGGTCCTAGAAAGGACACAGAAGTGCAAAGGACAGGAATCCGGGAGGACATTCTTTCAATGGTGCAGGCCTATCTGGATGACTCAACAGAGGTCAATATTACTGAGGACCCATTGGCGTATTGGCATGGGAAAAGAAAAATATGGCGAGAGCTCACCAACCTGGCTATCAATTACTTGTCTTGCCCACTCGCAAGCGTGTCCTCAGAACGTATTTTTAGTTCTGCTGGTGGCATTGTGACTTCCAAAAGGTCCCGCCTCTTGCCCGCAAATGTGGAGCGGCTCACCTTGATAAAGATGAACCAGCACTTCATACCACCAGATTACAGAGTACGAGAATGCACGCAGGAAGAAGAGGACACCGCCCTACCTGAGGAAAGTTCTCCTCAGTTACCAGAAGTAACGCCGACTGATGATTTAGCAGAGTATGAGGACGAGTTCTGCTTCCCTGACAGCGAGTTCTGAAAATGACTCAATCATTCATTAATTGTAAATAGTCCTACTTATTCACTTTTATTCCTGTGTGTCTGTCTTTCTTTAGCAAGTGCTTCATCACATTCCCAACAAAACTGTAATCAACCAATAAAACAACAAGCCCATCAACAGAATTGTCTTGATTTTGATGCCGCAGCATTCCTCAGGTTCACAACACTTAGTTGACAAGAACTCAGTCCTGGTCGTCTATCCTGAGTCCTCCTCCTCCAGACTCACACTATCCATTACCCATAATGCTGATGCCTGGATTCTGCACAATGAAGAAACTTACGTTGACGAGTCCCCTAACGCCTTAGGACACTGTGAATTCCAGGTGGAGCCAGCCCTCAAACACAAATTACAGGTAAGATAAGCGTTTGGATGGGAGGTAGTATAATGGAGTGTTCGGAGAGACGAGAGAGTGACAGTGGTACTGGTAGTAAAGTCCTAGGGCTCTTGAATTAACAAACTCTGTGACAGGCATTTACTTTGGAAAACATTTGGCCTATTGCACGTGAACGTTTAGGCGTTATCATTGCTCGCTTGCCTGTCTTAGGGGTGCTGTCTGTGGGGCTTCTAGGTTTTTGTGGTGTGTGAGCACCGCTGCCACATTTCTAATGTTGATTGCTTTTGTTTTGCAGAAAATCCACGCCGGGAAACTCCAGTTGTGGCCCTGCTGCAGAACGCTTTAGGACTCTGTGAATTCCAGGTGGAGCCAGCCCTCAAACACAAATTACAGGTAAGATAAGCGTTTGGATGGGAGGTAGTATAATGGAGTGTTCGGAGAGGCAAGAGAGTGACAGTGGTACTGGTAGTAAAGTCCTAGGGCTCTTGAATTAACAAACTCTGTGACAGGCATTTACTTTGGAAAACATTTGGCCTATTGCACGTGAACGTTTAGGCGTTATCATTGCTCGCTTGCCTGTCTTAGGGGTGCTGTCTGTGGGGCTTCTAGGTTTTTGTGGTGTGTGAGCACCGCTGCCACATTTCTAATGTTGATTGCTTTTGTTTTGCAGAAAATCCACGCCGGGAAACTCCAGTTGTGGCCCTGCTGCAGAACGCTTTAGGACTCTGTGAATTCCAGGTGGAGCCAGCCCTCAAACACAAATTACAGGTAAGATAAGCGTTTGGATGGGAGGTAGTATAATGGAGTGTTCGGAGAGGCAAGAGAGTGACAGTGGTACTGGTAGTAAAGTCCTACGGCTCTTGAATTAACAAACTCTGTGACAGGCATTTACTTAGGAAAACATTTGGCCTATTGCACGTGAACCAACACGATGACAGTGTTCATTTAAATGAAATTACTGCAAAACCACCACCCACCCAGCTCAAAAGTAGTAAAAAAACAGGTATGCTCAGATAAAGTTTGAAAAAGTATATTTATATCCCTAACAAAATAATCTCCCGCAAGACCCTCCCTAACCCCAACAAATAAATAGTCCTCAAAAGTCCCCAAAAAACCCAACTCCCAATTCCCACCCCCCAAAAGTCTCAAAAAAAGGGGCAAGGGACACTCTAGGGATGCAAGCTGTTAAGTTTGGCCTCCAGGGCATCATGCTTTTGGGCCAGGGCATCATACTTTTCTTGGAGGATGGCTTGATCTAGGCGGAGGCCCTCCACCACATTCTGATATTTGTGCCATTTCTGGACCTCCGCCTCTAGGTCTGACACTCTGCGGAGTGCACGGCGCAAGCGACCTTTAACAGTGCTGCGAGGTGCAGCTTTTGCTGCTCGGCGGTGGCGTCTTCCGGCACGGCTCCGGTTCGCTGGAGCACTGTGCTTACCGGCAGAACGTGGGGTAACAGAGGAGGATGTAGACGATGTTAAGTTTGATGCACTGGAGTGCGTGTCATCCCCCTCGAGTTCCACCAGTCGCCGATATTCGGCAACAGTTGCTTCCAGCCTCCGTTGCCGGGCCAGTACAGCCAGCATACTCCTCGTTGGTTTGGAGGTTTTAGTATTGCCAACTATATGAAGAAAGAAAGACATAATCTGTAAGCAATGCTCTTTAAGAATATGATTAACACAAAATGATTCAGCAGGAAGTTGTGTCACAGTACAACTAGCAACTAGCCAGGGCAGTACAAAACTATTCAGGCCAGTATCATGGGCGTCCGCAGGGAGGGGCGCTTGAATCACCATTTCCCTTCCCACAACTCACTTGTATCCTTGGTTTGGTGCTCTTTCATATGAAAGAGATCTGGCAGAAGTGAGTGATTTTTCCTCTGAGCCGTTAACCACACCAGCAACCGTATCATCTGCACCAGGCCCAGGCGATATGTCTGTTTCCCTCCCTCTCTCTCTCTCTCTCTCTCTCTCTCTGTCTCCCTCTTTCTGTCTCCCTTTGTCTCCCTCTACCTCGCTGTCTCTCTCTCTCTGTCTCCCTCCCTCACCCTCCCTCTGGCTCCCTCCCTCTCTCTCTCTCCTTCTGTCTTCCTCTCTCTCTGTCTCTGCCTCTATCTGTCTTTCGGTCCCAGCCTGCTGTAATTACCATATTGTAATTTGTCACTGGGCCACCACTGGATACACATCATATCCTATCTAAGAGTCAGATAGTACCATGATCCAGCTTACCTGTACTCGCCACCGCCACTGTCTCCTTCCTCACAGTCTGTACTTCTTCTTGGTCCGACTCCTCTAGCGCCGCCTCCTCCCCAGATTGACCCTCGGACTCCGAGTCAATGATGACCACCACATCCGAGCTGGCCCCGCCACCAGATGTTCCACCTACAAAGTAGATTTAAGAATGTTAGATTACACCACTCCACTAGTATTTGCTCTATGAATGAAAAAATGTGAAAACAACTGAAAAATTAATTGACTGTCTACTCTAGTCTAAAGTAAATGTCCCTCCTTCCAGGGAAAGCTGTTGTCTTGCTTAATTTTTTTGTCACAATTGTTGAATGCTTGCTTAATTTTAACACACACTATTTTTCTCTGAACAGACAGAAACTGGACTTCTAAGGACAAGAGGAACATCAACTTGAAACCAGGTGAAAGCTCGGCTCGACCACAAGAAATGTGTACCAATCCAGTACTCATCAACTCAGCACCAAGCACTTTTCCATTTCCAACTAACTTTATTTTAATATATGTGTTTACTTAAACTTTTAATAAAGCTTTTAAACTTGAATTGACTCTGTAGTTTTTCCTCCAGAGAGTCCAGACTAGAGTGACTGAGCGAAAAGTTTTGCAATTTTTGGAAGGAGGAATCTGTGCTGCTGACACTACCAGGTTTATTTATACAGTGTGCCAAACACGCCACTCTGAAATATTATTACTCTGGTCTTTGGTGTCCATAGTTCGGTTTGTGGAGAATTGTCCCTGCAACAGTAGGATTATTGATTTTGCTCCTATCTAAACACTATTTCGAAACAATTAAATTAGGAATGCTTGGACAACAATAGGTCCTCTATATTTAAATGAAAACTTACTTGGGCCAGCAAAGGAGCACTCGCCGCCCTGGCCTGCATCCTCCTCCTTTGGAGCCACTGCTGCATCAGATTTTTCGGTCCGCTTGCCCCTGGGCGGACCTGACGTACAACATGAAAGAAATAACAGAAAACATTGATGATTGCTGCTTGCCGATGTCCTTGTCAACCAAATCAAACATTTAGAAAGAACAAGAACCTACTATTTCATCCAAAAAGAGGGCTACAAAGGAAGGACTGCACCTGAGCCTCTACTCTAGGGGCAGATTTACAAGCCCCTTGCAGCTCTTTTGCTCCATTCTTGCGTCAATTTTGTGATGCAGCGCCACAACAAGAGAGGCGCCATGGTGTGGCGTATATTAACAACGTGACGCATATGGGAGATGCATCCCATTCTAAAACCCTGCGCCATTAGGGAGCATTCCATCGCAAGGGAGGGCGTTCCTGCGCAGGAAAGCATGCTAAAAGTGGTTATGGGGAATATATAAAATTTCAATCAGTCATTTAGGACAATGATGCGTCACTGAAACCCTGCGCCTGCATGAAGCAGACTAACGGCTTGACGCAGCATTGCTGGAGCAGCGCCATCGTTGCAACGCAACTCCATCAATGAGCCGCCTTTACGCCACCGATGCGTAACGCTTCGGTGACGATTTGGGACCATGGTGTGCCGCATTGTAAATACGGCGCACCATGGGTGGTGCTGGCGTGCCGCACACTTTGCAGGGATGCGCAGGTAATTGCTAATCTGACACTTAGGGGCATACTTACGAGTTCTGAGCTGGACACCTCCAGATGTGCACCAGAACAAATGCGTAACGCAAAACTAACCTTGCGTCACGGCAGATGCGCCGCTATTACAATGCGGCAAACCCTGGCGCAAGGGTAGGCAGATGCGTGACGCATCTCGTGACGAAATAGGGGCGCATCTCTAGAGTCGCGTCGCGGGCGCGATGCAACTATAGCAGTGCTCAGGGCTGCCCAATAATACTCAAATACCACATCAGTCCTTACGCCTGCTTCAAGCAAGCAGGCATAAAGAATTGACATAGCAGCGTCACGGAAGTGCCTGCGTTAAATCTTGTAGATTTCACGCAGGCACTTTTGCGAAGCACACATCTGCCTGACCGGCACCCCCCACCCCCCACCCCCCCCTGCGTGGGAACGCACCCATTGTGGCGCAGGCCCAGGCCTTCACGTGGCGCATCTCCTTAGATGCATCACGTTGTACATGACTCGCAGGGATGCGCCACGTTTACGTCGCAGTGCGTCAGGTAAGGCAGTGTAAACGTGGAACAAGGGGCTTGTAAATCTGCCCCTTTGTGTCTAGCATTACGCAGTTCTGTAAAATACACTCATACATTACTCAGCCCAATTAAATGAACACAAAATAGAAAACAAATAAGCAGTGGCACCGGCACAGAGAAGGAGAACAGTGCACCTGAAATGCACAGAAGATTTTGAAATAGTAATTTACCTCTCCTATCAATGTAATCACCAGCAGCATTATTGCTCTTTGTAAAAAAGTTAAAGCAAACATTTGCAATATAACACAGCCACATAGAGCAGGAGAAAAAACAGAGTAGTGAGTAATGAAAAAATTGCTACTACTACTCACCAAGCCCGGGGACCTCCACTCCCAGCACGTCTAGCAGGTCACGCTCTCGGTCCAGGATGTCGGTCCAGCGGTGGGTCACCTGATTGTAGGTGCGCTGGACCCCCGTGATCTTAAAAAGGGCCCGGCACACCTGCCCCCACCGCTTCCGTCGCTCCTGGCTGTTGGTGTAACCAGCAGCGATCCTGCCGCCTGCCGCGATGGTCCTGGGGAGACGGCGCTGCACATAAAAAACAAGTGCGCCCACCTCCTCAGGGCTGAAGATCTCCCGGGGCACCACCATTTCCGCCCTCAAGCGACCACACGGGAGCCGGGCACGGGCTGCGGTGCCCGTCTTGGGCAGCTTGACAGCTGTCTTGACCATGTTCTGGGCAGGTGTTAGCAGTAAAGAAGAGAAAAAATGAAAAAGAATAAGAGTAGGGAAGAAGGAAATAAAAGTTTAAAAAAGTAGTTCAAAAGTAAACAAAAGTAGCCTAAAACACAAAAATATAGATCTAGAAAAATAGAGGGATAGAAAATAAGTTAAATAGATCAACAAAATATTAAAACAAGCAAAGGATGGCAGAGATATAGAGAGGATAGAAACACCATACCCAGACACATAGGAATGAATGAAAAACAAGATGGCGGCCCGATCACGTGCGCGTAAGTAAGTTCGCACGCGATTTCTCTCGCGAACTTGTATTCGCAAGGCGCGAGTCGCGCGAGATTACACTTAGCGGGAGGAAACGGAAATACGTCACGCAAACAAAATGGCGGCGCCCATACTCAACCTTGGGGTAACTCGCACGAGTTCGCGGCCTCCACGGGCCAGTTCGCACTACGACGCGCCCCGCGAATAGGGCGAAATTACCGAAAAACGAGTTTTGCAAAAGCAAAACGAACGAGCAGGTGCAAAAGTTCGAGCTCATCATTTGTAACCATTTACCTGTAGTGCTTCCTGAAGGGGCCCTCCAGAATCCGGTTGCCTACTTGCAACTATTGTGTGACCCTGCTCTGACAGTCACAGAATAGTTACAAGTATGCCATTGCATCCTGTTAAAAAAAAATATTTACATTGCATTTGCAACAAAAAGGAAAGGGAGCAGACAAGCAGGTGCCAGCCTTCATTAATGTCAGTTGGGGCAGGGCAGGTGTTGTTGTTTGCAAAACTTAAAGCACTTAGCAGGTGTTTGTTCACTCAGTGGTCAATCAGAGGGTGTTGTGATGACACTGAGGGTGGCATGGGTGTGCCAGCCAGAGGGTGGCATGGGTGAACCAGAGTGCCAGTGTTGACAGAGGATGGCAGTGCTTTGCTTTGCCCCAATAATGTACACTGGTGAACTAGAGGGTGATATGATGACACAGAGGGTGACATGGGTGAGCCAGAGGGTGGCATGGGTGACCAAAGAGAGTGCCAGTGGTGGCAGAGGGTGGCAGTGATGAAGAAAGCTTAGCAAACAGGCTGGGCACGTAGAAACAACAAGTTCGCAAAACTGGCGACCCGACAAGTAAGTTCGCAATTTGCGAAATTGTACAAAACCCTCGCGAACTTGCAGAAACCCGTGCGAACACACGCCCCCCCAAAAAATACGCAAATCCGCGAGAATTCGCGGATTTCGCGTATTTTCGCAATCCGCGAATATGCAAATCCGCAAATTCGCGGATTGCGAATCCGCAAAATCCGCCCATGCTTAGATGACACCACCCTGATTGAATTTATCGCTTGGCTCAATCTAGCTGACCCCAACCTTAGGTTCACCAGCCATTTCAGCCAAGATAAGATTGAATTCCTGGACCTATGGGTCGAACATCACAATCAGGCCATTACGGTATCTCTATTCACCAAACCCACTGCCCGCAACACTATCCTCCAATACGGCAGTTACCATCCCCGCTGCCAACGCGACAATATCCCGTTCAGCCAATTTCTCCGAATCCGGAGGAATTGTACAGACATTAGGGATTTCTTAACTGAAGGGGATATTCTCAAGGACAAGTTGCTACAACGGGGCTACCCTTACCGGCTGGTTAAGGAGAGCTTTAAACGGGCAAGATACTACAACCGTGACTCCATGTTCAAACCCAGGAACTCCAATCCTAAGGAATCGATTGTTTGTATCACGCGACACTCTATGGCCAACAACCAACTTAGACAGGCCATCAACTCTAGCTGGTTCCTTTTGAATTTAAATCAGGACCAAAGTGCATTACCCAAACCCATCTTTGCATTCAAGCGTAATAAAAATCTCAGAAACCATCTAGTAAGAGGCAAAATGCGTGAATCGAAACCATGTATCCAGAGCTCCATTGTTGGCCCTGACCCAGTTACAGGCAACCACAAATGCGGCAGATGCCAAGCATGTCCGAATGCCATAGTGGGAAATTTGATCTCCATGCCTACCCGTAGCATAAATCTCCCTACAATGACCAACTGTCGGACCCCCAATTGCATTTATATTATCTTATGCCCTTGTGAAATTCCATACGTTGGTGAAACGGGCAAGGAGATAAGACTCCTTATCGGGGAGCATAAATCCAATATACGTATCGGCAAAAGGGGAGCCCCCCTTGTCGAACATTGGATGTCCCTCGAACATTCTGAAACTGACCTTAGGTGGTCTATATTGGAAAAGATTCAAACACCGGCGGGCACGGACCCCACCCTGTGGAGAAAAAAACGAGAGGTCTTTTGGATCTTTTTTCTCAACAGCATGGAGAAAGGCCTCAATGAGGAATGCCCTTGGGCCAACGCATTACTGTAAAGCTTTATTATCACAAATCGTCCCCACCTGATGTGTAGATTGCTGACATGGGGTTTTTTCGAAACCTGAGCCCCGCCTATGATCTTTATCCGTCCCTAGCCTATATATACTTTTCCCAGAATCACGCAGCAGAAAGGTACTGAACAGTACCCGTTTAGGGTACCTTGCCTAGTGACAGATATAACCAAAAACTCCCCCCTAATGGCCTCGTATATGAACAATATCGGATCGTTTTTCGTACCCAATATCCTTTTTCTTTACATAATATCTTTTTAATATCCTTTTCCTTATGTAAATTTGATTTTTTTCGCTTACCCTCAGCACTCTATCACTATTCTGGGTCCTTCACACTCTATTAGTACTGTTTCCGATTATGGAACCAGGCTCTGCTTCCCATTATAAGATGGCCGCCGCAGTCCCCACTTGAGTCGGGGCTATTCCGAACCGTTTTTTATTTCACTGCCCGCACTGTGTCTTCGCGTCATCCCAGCGGACCGCTATACCATCCTCCGGTCCGCTATATAGAGGCGCCCATTGCAGCGTGACCTTGACCCTCCGTTAGCCATCTCATCCCCCGTGGAGACCGCCGACTGGAAAGCGCGACTCGACCCGACTCCAAGTAAGTGATATCTCCGTGTCCGCTATGCCCCCTTGAGTCATTCCGGTAGAAAACCCGGCCGGTATTAGAATTGTAATCTCTTCCCAAAGTATTTTATTCTTCGCACTCACTCTGGGACCCCTACCCTTATTTTGTCTTTCTAGCTTTGTCCCTGGTTATCGCAACCAGAAAATGCCAGGACGTACATAACGGCTAAACACTGGATGGGCCGTTTTATATTGTTGGACACCTTCCGGGTAAGAATCACAGCACGCGCTCCCCAGCCTACGCATTTCTATCTCATGCGCCAGCGGTCACCCGCAGTAGGTTTCATTCTCTAAGTCAGCCGCCTTGTATATCTTTTGCATAGGTGCCTATATAATTCCTTACCAGCCGGCGGCGGAACCCCCCTTCCCCCAGAAAACATTGAGGAGAGCATCACCTGTTATCACCGGTAATTGTTCCCCCTTTTTGGTTTTTGAGTTCGTCATCCTAAATTAGTTCTTTCCGTCCTCACCTACCAGCCCTATGTACCCTTATTATTATGTATTGTTCGCCAACAGGGTCTCCCGTTTTTTCATCTTGTCGTAGGATCCCACCTGTCAGCTCCGTCTTTCCCGTGCATGCCCCTGGGGGTCATTTCCTTCGCCAAACAGGTATGCTCGACCGTAAAATCGATCTGGTTTTCTCTCCAGATCATTAACTAGAGAGAGACTTTAAAAACGCTTAGAAATGATGAGGCCCATTTTGAGTTGTTCATTAATTAAATCCCCTCAGAAATGCACTGGTGAATTTACTGCCTTTTTCCGACGCAAGCTGATAGTAACTGTGCCCTCTCAAGATAGACTGCACCACCTGTGATAACCAGGTAAAATGCTTAACCATTGTATCTCAAATCCCCCCGTCAGTATTCCCTATTGTTTTTTCATTAATAGTTTCAGCAGTTTATTGCCATTGTATGCCTTTAAATTCCCTCACTTTTCTCTTTTCTTAAAAAAAACCAATTATGTTATGTGTGTGTTTTGCAAGCCCAGCCCCGACCGCTAACAAACTGGATGTCACTAGTCTGATCATAGATATCAGCCTTTGCTAGTTTACACCTAAACCCTCGCAAAAATATATATACCTAACATTTGTTTTTAATGCTTGTTTCACAGAAATCCTGCCTGATTGTGGTTCCCCTTCCGTCCTCTCACTGTGCCCTGATGAAGGTGTAGCCCCGGACGGGGCCTTACACCGAAACGCGCGTTGGCGCTTGTTCCCACCCAGGAACTCTCAGAACCAACCCGGACCTCTAACCATCGGTCCTCATGTTATCTATAACCATCATCGCTTGGTGTTGTATGATTTGTGAATGATTGTTGTATGAATGTAGATGATATGTCAGAGCGGAATTCGAACCACTGGTTATTTTTATTATTGTGTCTATTTATTATGGTGTAGGTTATTCTATAAATCATATTTATGTATCTGCAATGAAAGGCAGTTCAAAATATTTACTTATGAAAAATAAATTTTGATATAAAATGAATAAATCTGTATTTGTGGTGTAACTTGCCTGGGTTTAGGTGTTCCTACATTAATATATTGGACCTCTCCTAGGCCATTTTGTCTAAATTTATAGGGCAGGTACCCTTTCCGTATTTGATGTTCTTTTCCCTGTCTACCTGCCTTAGATTGATGTGGGGTCCCCCTCTGAATTGAAGTAAATTATGTTAAAGTCAAGGGTAGAACTCAACTTATTTTATATAATGCTACTTCCAATTTAACTCCATAGGTAGAGGATCACTATTTTCCAAATCAACTACCTTAAAGTATTTAATTGAATTAAGCTGTTTAATAGAGACAAATGAATAATCTGTAGGGATTCGGAGTTAGACTTACATCCTTGGCATAGTATTCCCCCAAGCACTTGCCCTTCATCCCTTCTGTTTTGCTGAATTTGTTTCTGTTGGCTTTAGGACTCTGGGCATTTTACTACTGCTAACCAGTATTAAAGTTCTATTCATCTCTCTTTCAAGCCTGGTAAAATGGACTACACCTAATTTACTCATTTAATGTACTTGTAATTCCCTAGTAAATGGTCCTATATGTACCCAGAGCTGACAAATTAAATGCTACTAGTGGGCAGCAGCACTCATTGTGCCACCCACTAACATATCCTTTTAAGACACATTGCAGGCCTGCCACTGCAGCTTGTAGTACAGTTTTAGACTGCCATTTCGAGCTGGCAAAATAAAACTTTAACCAGGCCTTAACCTTAATTTTTAATACCTATAAGTCACCCCTAAGGTGTAGGGTGTACTGTATTTAAAAAGTAAGATATGCGTACTAAAGTTTTACAGGTCCTGGCAGTGAAAAACTCACAAAGTCGTTCTTCACTGTTGTAGGACCTACCTCTCCCATTGACACTGGGTTACCTTATTACAGCTAATACATTCCAACTTTGGAATGGGGGCAGATAGAGATATGTTGTTTACACTCAAATGAATTGTCATTTCAAATACTCTTTATTGGTAAAGTTGAATTTTATGTCACATTTCTGAAAAGGCCACTTTTAGAAAGTTGGCATGTTCTTATCTCAATCATGTGTGCCTTCTCCACAAAGGGGGCATAGGTATAGGTACTATGAGCCATCCTGACAGGATGAAGAGGGAGGGGCTAAGCCCAGCCCCACTTACCCATCGAAGGGCTTTGTTGCCTGCACTTCCCAAGGAACATGACTCAAGGCCTGCCCTGACAGGAAAATGGGAGGAACTTTACAGAACCAGATTGGGGGGTAGAACAGGGAGCCCCCCTCACAAAGGCAGGCCAGGTATAAACATTGAACCTCTACAGCCATTCTTCAGACCACTCCTGGACCTGTTGAAATTACAGAAGAAGGACTGCCCTGCTGGCAGAGGACTGCCCTGCTGCTTGAAGGACTGCCTTGTTGTTTGAGAGGGAAGATTGTACCCACTTGCCTTCATTTAAGGCTAACCAGTGTGATTCCAAGAGTCAGTGGTTAACCTCCTATGTGACAACCGCAAAGCTCCTGTGGCACCTGCTCTTTAAAACAGTCTGCGGCAATCGGCAATGCAAGACCTGCACTTTGCACTACAACAGTAGTCCGCGACATCCGCCAATGTAAAGCTACAGAAAATTATGCCCTTTTTGGGCTACAGCATCAGCCATCCGCTATGGTTGATGCAGCTATTTGTGCTACAGCGACAACCGTCCACGACGGTCTGCTCCTTCCTCTTAGTCTCCTCCAACACATACTGAACTCTTCGTGCTGGACTTAGAAAGCAACTTTTTAGCAGCAATAAACTGGTCCCTGTATCTGACCTGTGCGCATCTCCGGTCTAGCGTGACCAGATGACCACAAGTGACGCTTTGTGCTTTTAGGTGCTATTTTCACTAAAACCTTTAAAATTATCTCCAGTTCTATTGATTGGATTTGTGTCATTCTGGTATCATTTCAATTACTAAAATGTATTCTATTTTTCCAAATTGGTTTGGGATTTTTCTTATGCTGCAGTTTTACTTTTTTACTGTTTGTGTGCTGCAATACTTTAAACATTGCCTCTATGTTAGGCCGGACTGCTTTTGGACCAAGCTTCCAGAGGGTTAAGCATGGGTTAACCCCTTCCATGCTGCCGAAATTCCGCGCCTGTGCGGCAGTTTTATTGAGTGGGCGGGTTCATGACGGCCCCCAGCAGACATCAGCACACGAGCACCGTAGTGCATGGCGGCTGGGGCCCGTCATCAGCATGCAAGGGGTTAACATAGTGATTTTTGGAGTTCACCTAGACAAGGATTGTGGTTGTTGCCTCAGTGGGCTTCCACCCCCTTCAACCAAACACCCACTTTTTTTACACTCAGCAGTTACCATATCCAACGATTACCATTGCTAGACAGTCGCTTATAAAGCGACAATTGAAACTAATTACATTATGGTGCACCAGAATTGCCAATACCTAGTTCGATCCGCCAGTCCTTTCCCCCTTTGCTTATACTACTTTCAATATTTTGGGCATGTGAAGTTGGTATTGTAAATGTTTATCAAAAAGAGAAAGAGACTTCTTTTAAATGAAGGGCCTTATTTAGATCTCGTCGGATGGAATACTCCGTTACAAACGTGACGAACATCCCATCCACTGCATTACGATCTCCATAGGCTATAATGGGATTGCAATACAGCGGACAGGATATCTGTCAAATTTGTGACAGAGTATTCTCCTCTTCCAAGATCTAAATCAAAACCAAAGTCTCCTGTCAGTATAAAGATCAAAATTTAAAAATGGCCATGCAGGCATAATCTAATACCATACTTTTTTTGCTGAAGGATAAAACATTCAGCAAATATAAATAACTAAATAAACTAGACCACTGCTGTCTCTAAACAGATTATTTAAAAATATAAAACGTACAAACAACCAATTATATGATGTCTCTAACATTAAAACTTTCTTCCTACAAAAAAAAAATATCAGGATGAGCTGGCCGCCTGATGGATGGCCCTGAGTAGACAGATTTTCCCTTTTAGCACAGACAACGACTGTCGAGACAAGGGCTATTCCGCAACTAAGTTTCCTGTAAAACTAGAAAATAATATTTCCCAAGAGTAGATTTATATGAATTCCAACTAAGAATGGTCTTATAACCATGAATATTCCAAACCAGAACCCTTAAGTAATTGGGATGCCCTTTAGCCTAAAAACCAACATTCGCTTGGCCTGAACCCCTTAGATTATTATTATTATTATACTGTGCTTTCAACCTTGGCGAGAAGGGAGTTTGACATAAGTCATAATCAAGTAGATTGTTTTGCACAGATTTATTTATTTTTCTTCCAGCGGGATTTATAATTTAAAGAAGGGATACAAGAAATAAACATTTCTCTAGACTTTACAGAGAACTGCTGGAAAAGCAGGAATGCTATCTAAATAATTGGAACAAATCTGATTAGCTTTGAATCCTGTTGGTACCTTAGGGTTCTTCCTTGGCCCAATAGAGCTCTCATATTCTCAAGCAAAGCGACCTGATTTACTTGCTGGATAATTGCCAAAATAAGAGCCTTCAATATTCCCTGAAATGCTGTTTGCATTAGCAACATGATAATGAGCACTGATAACTCAAGAACCAGTCTAACCCCTAATGAGCTAAATAATGAGGTTCCAGTTTGCTCGCATTTTGAGAACATAGATTATTCAATTGCAGGGGATAAAAGAGCTACTGATTGATTTAGACTTTCATCAACTTTGTTGGATCTTAAACAAGGGGAGGAGGATAACTGTGGGGCTTTCGGAGGTTAACTGTGGGGCTTTCTTGATTTCACAATCAAAATATAGCTGTAAATCCAATATTATCAATTAATTCTGGCCAGTAATATCTGAGAGAGTCAGTTTTATTAACTGAGGAACTATAGAATGAACAGAGTTCAACTCAGCATTGGTTATTGAGGTATCAGAGGAAGCAGCAAATGAGGAGACTTTCATTTGAGAAATCCTGATGTGCTGAACGGGAGGAAGCTACAGGGTCAGGGCTCATGCTGATAAAATCAGGTACGGTAAGGTAAAGTTTATTGTTTAGTTAATTAAAACCATAACAATATTAAAGGTACATGACAGATCAAAAATCAGAAAAAGTTAATAAACACCTCATCAAACATTAGTTTGTTATCGCAAACTAACCAGATTAATATACTTAAGCTCAAAACTAAATAACACAGAAACAACAACAAAAAACAGAGATGACTTCCTTGCATTGATACATTAAAGCATGGTCAGCATATCATCTACGGGTAAAATAAGTGTGTGAAATAAGCAGACACAAATGAGTATATCATTCTTGAATGAAAGCAAATCTTGGTGATGGAACAGTGTGCAAAATTAGCAAGATAATACTCCAACTTAATTCATAAAAAATCAGAGATTACTTTCTTGCAGTGTTACATTAAGGTGTGGTCAAAATAGCATCTGAAGGTAAATTAAGTATGCAAAATATGTATACAAAAACAGGTATATTGTTCTTGAATAAAAGCACATCTTGGTGATGGTACAGTGTGCAACATGTAATACTCTAATTTAATTCTTCAAATTCATAAAATACATAATGCTAAGTAGAAGTATCACACAAGCATCATTCCTATGTTGAAACATATGACCAAAAGCAAGGTAATTCCACAATTCATGTCACTGGCTTCACTCCTAGCTTACTACCTAGCAAGCGTCTCATCACCTGATTAATCCCATATACCAATAAGCAAAGAAACTCATACTCCGTTCATTCATATCTTAAAATATGTAACCTTGATCTAAAGACTTTTTCAATGTGCAAAGTTAATCAATATAGACCCACACTTCATTCTTAGACTAAATCATAATAAGAACTCCCTCTAAAATTGAATCAATACACAAACTGTTGATAACTCATCGTATTATGCAGGAGGAAAGGCTGGAGGTATCACGCAGGTCCTTCCCCTCTGAGTTCCAGTGGCTGACCATCCAGATAGCAGGTTAAGTGCTGTTGAAATGTGAAGTTCTAAAAAGGTGCAGAGTGACCCAATTGAGAACTCTAAATACATAAGGGATGCGAAATGCCAAGGTGTTCTTGTGCAAAACTTTGTAGGTGTTCTTCTAGAATTCATTCTATCTATCTATCTATCTATCTATCTATCTATCTATCTATCTATCTATCTATCTATCTATCTATCTATCTATCTATCTATCTATCTATCTATCTATCTATCTATCTATCTATCTATCTATCTATCTATCTATCTATCTACTTGAGATTTGGTGTTACAATGCCATCCATTAAAGGCATGCAGAGGGACTCTCCTGTGATGGGCCTCCTGCTGGTGGGGTGTGTTTCTCTCTCACCTTCCCTTACCCCTACACACCTCCTTTCCTGTTGTAGACCGATCTGGAAGGTGAGGCTATATTTCCGCCTCACTGGAGGTTCTACTGGGGAGATTGGTAGATTATAGTCTGAGTCCAGATCCTGCCTCTCTCTCGCAGAAACAGGTGCATTCCTAATACGTAAAAATTTTGGGCACAACATTTTGTCAAGTCAATAATAACTCCTTTAGTGCGGGAGATGTGATGTCCTCTATAAAACCTCTCTATTATGGAGAGTGTTAACTTCATATGTTCATACTATGGACAAGGAATCCCTCTGGTTCTTAGGATTTCCATTTGTAGCCCCAAACTCAGACTTCTTGGGAAGAGTTTCCCCAACAGTCTGAGGCTTTTTTTGTGTGTAAATGACAATCAGAGAGCATGGGGGGCTATCACCAATCTGCCAATCTATGCAGAAAGCCCACTATGCACCAGACATTGTCTATTTTAGAAAACAGAACGGAGTCGGGCTGCCCATCCTAAAATCAGGATAATTGCCCCACCCTTTGTGTCCATAGTGCGAGAAAGGGCAGATGAGGAGTTTACCCAATGTGTCCCCTTGACTTTGTACACCCTTTCTGCCTCCCCACCATGTGGAAGATGAGGAGGTTTACCCCAATCTGCTCAGCCAGGAGAGGGCAAAACATACTATACAATAGGGGCCATTTCACAGAATGTGCCCCAGTAAGGCAAGGCAAAATATATTTGCCTCTATTTCTTATGCCCCCAAGCAGGCCTTAGTTTTATAGAAGGGACTGCTGATGCTTTTGCAGCCCTGTCTATGGTAGTGAACTTCGCTGGTGCACATCTTGCATCAGCACGATCATGCAGGGCTGTTGCCTCTTTTGCATGGGCACGTGGTCTCTTGTAAATGAGGGAACGTTTTGCATTTACACATGCACCATATTATAGACACGGACACAAATGCAAAAGACCTGTTGGGAGGCACATTGACTGTAGGAGGTAGCATAAGTCAGTGTGTTCCAGAGGCAGCCCCATGGGAGAGGAGGACATGGGTGCCAGGCATCACACAGACATACCCCTGCAAGCAGATGCAGTAACCGAACTGTCCAGTCTAACCCCCTATGATGGCATAAAGATTGTCTGGTGCCCCTGGGTCTGGTTGTAACCTAGTGTCAGGGCTAGCCCTGCATCCCATTCTGTTTCTCATGTTTTTGCTTAGTGGTGTTTCAGGCTTCCTGCCCTCTTTGAAGTGAGCAGATAAGAGGCAAATGCCCTAATCTGAGCACCCAGCAGGTCAGAAAGCCTACAAGACCAACAATACAAAAAAAGGAACTATGAGGTAGGGACAGTTCGAATCTAGCACAGACATCTCTTAATTCTTTGGAGTCCAGACAGTTGTTTGTCTCCCCACAGAGGGCAGATTGGGCATTAACCGGAGAACTAGGAAAATAAAGTGAGAAAAGTAAAGGACCATATTGGCCTGAGGCTACACTCCTAACCAAGTATTTCTCCCCGCAGGGAAGGCAGAATGTGGGGTTTAACCCTGTTCTTCCAGCCCATACATCAAAACTGCACCTTAAGAGATCCCAATTTCCATTCACTTTCCTCAGGTGGTGGCTCTAGTGTACAGGCCTTGGGGTCAGTTGGCACGCAGGAAACGCTGCCAACTCAAAGCTTTTCATAAAACTAGAGATCCAGGGGCATCTACAGTAGTGTAGCTTGTATGGATGCCAGCAAGCTTTTATATTTGGATATAATGCCTCACAAACATCAAAACTTTGACTAAAAACAGCCTATTTCCATTGGAGGTGGTTGGCAAACTTCACTCCAGGGTTGGCTGACACCCAGGGAACTCAACCATCCCTGGGTATTTGTGAAACCGAGAGTCACAGGGAACCAGAGTGGTGTGGCTAGGGTGGGTCTGTGTGGGCTTACTAACCCAGAATGCCCTATAAACCTCACAGTAAAGGTTAAAAACAGTATTTTCCTATTTCTATGAGCTAGAAACCTTATGCACTTGCAACCAACAGCCAAAGGCTTACCACCTTGCATTCCCACACTTTCCTGATAAAAGCTTTGCCAGCACCTTTGTGTCAGTAGACCTAACGCACAAAGGAACCAAAACTGTAACCATGTGAAAACCACATTGACTCTACATTGACTTCACATGGCCAAGATTTCGACCGGATCCTGTTACTTGCGATAGGACCACACCCTCAAGTGGTGCACAGTTTGCATGGGAAGGACAATGAGACTGCTGATTAATAAGGCTTTTGATGATTCCCAGAGTTTCCAAAACTTTCTTTTACAATAACCTGAAACAAATCTCCAGGTCTATCCATTATTTGACTTCTTCTCAGCATTCTTGGTAAGAAAAAGAAAAGTATGGGGATCCATGCTAGGCATTCCACCCAGGATGCTCCAGGTGATTAGTTTCCAGAAATGTTGGGGTTGTGAGATTGGTAGTTTCCCTAGGTGCTGCTCTACCTTCGACCCACATACCACTGCTACACCCATCCCCAACAATCCAAAGAAAAAAACCTTACTGTCTCCATGTTGTATTTTTGGGCCTCATATTTTGCAGGTGATAAGCCCCTCTACTCAATTTGAGTACCAATATTATAGAGAGATAGAGTATTAACTGAGAATAGTAGAATATTTGTTGTTACATTTTGCTACATTTTTGGCGTTAAATCAGTGTGCAAGTAAGAAATGATGCTAATCACTCTCTGAATCGAATATGATGGGTAAACCCAAAGTGTCATTCAAATAACTACTATTTGTAAACTCAGATTCTTGGTAATTTTTCAAAAATGCATAGCTTTCCTGTTAGGAAATCGGGCTATTCGTTGTACAGAATTTGAGGTCTGCACAAGCAATAGGTCCACTATTTTCCCCTCACTGGAAGCCAATCACTCTTTTGTAGGGCTTGACTCTGTCGGAGTGGCAAATCAGAGCAGTCCAAGGCCTACTCAGGGGAGGTGATGTGGGCTAGTTATCAGCATTCACTGTCCTGCAACAATGATATTCAATAAATGATTGTCCAGTGTATGCTTTGTTTTTGGAAAAAGAATAGTACCTTCATTATACACACACTGCTCAATACTATGCCGTAATTTACAAATATACACATAAGGTTGATGGAAATACCTTTGGTGACATTCTGAAATCACATGTGACCCCTAATGGGTCATTAACCCCATACATCACAGTACTCCCACCCTCCACCTATACCAGCTAGTATATTATCATATAGGAGGGTGTAACATTAAATAAAGGAGGCCTATTGGTTTTGTGGAAGTTACCACATTAAAAGACCAAGAATCACATGTTACAAACTACCTCTCTACCACGGAAGTCAGTAACCATAATTTACCTGCAATCATTATTATCAATAAAGAATTACAATATTTATCATAAGTCACTGTAAGCAATACACTTTAAAAAAAAGGCATTGTTAAAAACATAACTTATTTGTGTCTTTTGTAAATCACTTTAGGCCCAAAACATGTAGCCTTTCTTCCACCTACTAGAGAACCCTGCACTCCCTGGGTGTAGAATTTTTTTTCCAACTTTAAGAATGTTTAAAAACAGTCATGAAAAACTTGGGGGTCATAGATTACTTGACCTGGCAAACTTAAGGTCACTTGCTAAAATGTACTTCTGGGGATCACTGCAACTTCTGCAGCCCACCACAGTCCCCCTATGTTCCCTTTGTGGACGCCCTGCCATCCTCTGGGCCACCATAACCAATCAACGTGATGCAAAGAAAGACCCACTGGGCATTAAGGCTGCTCCCTCTAAGGAGCATGAACATAGAATTGGCTGCTTTGGCATCTTCTTTTGTTGGGCAGAGTTTCGTACCCTCCATCTTCTTTTTCTTTGTTTTCTTTCTTTTGATTCCTTGTGTACGTCCCAGGTACTTCTTAGGGTGGTGGCAGCTCAGGAAGCCCACTCTCTGCTGCCCCAGCTACTCCCTGCCAAGTCACACTCCTGTTTGCTAGCGCATGAGCTGGCAGCTGTGTTTTCCCTGCCCAGTCCACCCATGGGTGGGGGCCAGTGAGATTGACCACCACCATCAATGGGGGTCACAAGGGTGCCCCCCTGGCTTCTGCTTGCTTCAGGCACCTGGAGATGGGGTCCCAGGCTCCTTCCTTGTGTAGACATGTTTCTGGTCCAGAGGATGAGGTCCCTGGACCCTTCCTTCACCTTCAAAGCCTAGAGATAGGGTCTGAGGCCCCATTTATTAATAAGCCAGTTCAGGGGATGGGATCTTGGAGCTTTGCAGAATTTTGGTGAGGGGGCCTCATGCACGCACCCTCCTGGGTCATTAAACATTTATGATGCTTTCATCGACCACTGGACACTGGCCCACACCAAGTGTATTTAGGAAACTTGGGCAGGGGTCAAAAGTCAATTCCTTCCACATGTGTATCTCAGACCCTTCTGACTGATTTACTTGATCCTGCATTCTTTTTGCTCCTGGTGGCGAGCGCTAGTCACCTGAAGCCTCCTCTCACCTTATCAAAAGCCTCCTGGTAAAGTAGTCACTTTGCAGGTAGATGGTTCTACTCGCCCACACCTGCTTTTCTCTTTTGCTTTTTCTCTGGTTGTCCTCTCCTCTTAATGTGTCAGAAAAAGTCCAGATCTTCCCCAACTGTATCTCAGAGGGTGTAAAAGAGTCAATCTGACTGGCCCGCTAGAGAAGTACAGGTCCCAGGGTTAGCTGTAGAGAGAGCCCTTAGTCTATTAGGGCATCAGGGGGCTTATCCTTCCAGATGTCCATGGTGTTGCCGCAGTCCAATTTCAGTGTCCAACTCTCTGTGCAAATGTTTTCAAGTGGGCGTGGAAAGTTCTAGCTGCCAGGCACCCCTGGCCAATCCTAGAGTACCACATTACCCCTCCACCCCTGTCCCAACTCTCCTGCACAGCTCCAGATGTCTGGGCTTCTTCCTTTGTTCAGTGAGTATGGGTTGTGCCAACTCTGGTACAATGTGAAGACTAATTACCAGATGCAGATTTCCTCCCCACCCCTTTCCTACACAGGAGATGAGTGAAGTACTCTAAATTGCTGGTTTTGTGTGGGTAGGCATTTGTTCCCACTTCTGGGGAGCAGAGTAATTAACATGGCCCAGCAATTTGGCAAAAGGCACATAATCATTTGATTTGAGATCAGCCAGAGAAATATGACAACTCTGCACAGCCCAAAAGGTATACATGTAGGCTCCTGGGACTTGCATACTCAAACTTGGTGTACATGTTTCATCCCAGTTTGATACCTCGCTGGACTTTGTGGGCCGAGGGGAAAACAAAACTAACTTTAGGGCAAATTACCCCCATGTGTATAATACTGTGACACTGCAGATAAACCAGTAATTCCTACTGAACTTAATTATCAGTGCCCACTAATATTATAAGGCCTACCCTAGATCTACATATGACCTTGCAAAGTCCACTCCTGCACCAGACTATCTGTGCGCAATTACCAGGCTGTGCATGACAGTAGTCTCAAATGTGAAGCACGCACATTTGCAAACAGCCTAGTTTCCCTTACAGTAGCTATGTTGTAGAGGCTTTATCTTAAAAGGTGAGCACTGGCAGTAAGCATGCAATGTCGAATTCCAATGTAAATACCAAGACACGAGTATTGAGGCTCACCCGTATTAAAAAGTCCAAAACTGGGTGATTCAATTCAAAACATCCGGGAGGATTAAATGGGCAGAACCCATTTCACTATATTTGATTTATATCAATTTTTAATTCATAAAAGTTTACCTTATAATCGATTTATAGTCAGTAAACAAAGAAAAACCATTATAAGAGGAAGCTCAATTGATGGTTCTGGATAGCGCGTACTTTTGGTCAACCAAAGAACACATATTCTAGCAACAGGAAGGGTCAGACTGTATAATACTTAAGCAGATTGGCCCTTGGGGAATAATACAAGCCTAAACATTGTCTCCGATTTGTATTTTCCTACTGACTTTCATTAGTTATCAATGATTAGTTACTTAGGAAAAAAACATGAGCTGCTCACAGCAATGGCCCCTTGCTGAATTTCTTCTGCTTTACAGAAAGGTACACCTTTCTGGGTCTCACCCCTAGGTCTCACACCTCTTTCCCCTAAACACTGCAGGTAAGTAGAGGAACTATTGACTATCATTTATGAAATTGCAAAAACGAAAGTGAAACACGTTTTTTTTTTACAACTCTGTCTGTTCCTGAAAGCTGGGAAGAGGCCTATCTTAGCACAACAAACCAATGAAGTTTTTTGAAAAATTTAAAAACTTTCTCTCTTATCCACAAAAGAAAATTGATACATTTTGGTACTTTATGAGGGGCATATTTATGAAACAATCATGCAGTGCAGCAAGTCACATTGTGCGCTGCATGATAGGGAAAGGGCAGGAATCTGCCCTATTTAACATTATACAGCACATTCCTGTCTTTTCTCTGAGCTGGCGCACAATGTGCTGCCAATCGCAGGCACCCTTGCATCAGGATTTTTTAGTGCAGGAAGGGACACTTTCCTACACAAAAATTATTCCCTGAGGCATGTTCCTGCTTCTATGAGTGTTGCAGAATGCAGCCCACATAGAAAGAGGAACAAATGAGGAGAAATAAAAATATTTCTCCTTGTTGCGCTTCCCCTGAGGATACGTAACATTTTTACATATTCTCAGGTCTACCATTAATAGTTAATCTGGGAATCTACCAACTTCCATGAGTGGATCAGTGGGATCACCCAGGCTCCATCCATGGAATGCCTCCCTGGGGCAGAGAAATGCAAGTCAGTAATTTGTGCTGTGTTGCATCACTCTAGATGTATCAAGCCATGCAGGGCCATGCAAGGAAGCCTTGCATAGCTTGATAAAAGCCAATTTAAGAGTTGCATCACTCTTGCACCCCATTACGTAATGCAAGAGCATGCAACTCTTTGATAACTTTGGCCTTCAGTTTTCTGCAAGGGAATAATACATCCAATATAACTTTAGCCTCCCAATGTGTGGGGAAAAAAGGAAGCAAATTTGCCTGGATATATTTTATGGAAAAAAACGTTTTGATGGATTATGTACAAACATCCCCAAATATTAAAAAAAAGGACTCAGCACTAGGAAGAAAGAGTATAAGCGTTTAAATGGTTAAAACCTTGATAGTATTATTGAAAATGATCCTGCTTATAGTTCATTGTTTATATTCCATCTTCACCTAGCCGCATGCCAGTTAATTTGAGACTGTTCAGGGACTGAAGTTGTGACAAGAGGATAACCTGGTGAAGTTGTGAGGGTCAAAGGGATTGTACACCTGGGGTTTATTGTCCTTGGTTGCACCAGGCGCACCTTTTACAAGGTGCCTCCAGTGCAAACAAGGAAATGCGCATATTAGGATGATTGAGCTTCCCCAGAGCACCCGCAAACTCGCATGCTCTCGGGGCAGCACATTCATGTGAAAAACAGAGCGGCTGCTTTGAAGCAGCTCCATGTGACACAGTGCTGGTGGCAACCCGCCTGCACTTTTAAGGGGGATTAGAGATCCCCTTGCAGGTGGGGTAAGTGAGTGACTGCACCCACCTGCAGGGGGATGTCTGGGGGTCCATGGGACCCCCTTTCCCCCCTCCAGAAGGCTGCCATCATGGGGCGCACTGACAGTGCACCTCCTGACTGCTTCTTTGCCTCTGCACTCGCATCTGTATTACGGTGCGAGCGCATGGGCAAAGGCATTCCCTCATAAGCATGGTGCCATGCCCCTATACAAATGAGGGAAATGCGCTCTGATGATAGTGCTGGTGCTTTAAGTGTGCCAGCGCTATCGGTATTACAGAAAGGGATGCCAAACGTCTGCCGCCCCTTCTGTAAAAAGGGCCCTGGGGGAGCGCAAAGCAGCTGCAAATGCCCATTGCGCATCCGGAGCACCTCTGTAATACATCCCCTTGGTATTTTTAGTATTCAACAACCATGAATTTGTAAGCCATCCGAAAGGGATGTTATCAGTGAGAATGACACTAAAGATTGAGTAAGTCCTCCAAGCTAGATCGTCTGATCTAGCTTGGAGAACTTACTCAATCTTTACTGTTCATGTGGACTGAAGTTACTCCTCAAATATCCTCCATTACACTTGAGTGCTTTCCACAGGGAGCATATGGCATCTTTGTCCCTCCCTTTCTCCCTCTCCCTCTCTCTCTCTCTCTCTCTATCTATCTCTCTCTCTCTCTCTCTCTCTCTCTCTCTCTCTCTCTCTCTCTTTCTTGAATACATTGCAGACACAGAGTCCTCTTGCTGCAGAGTCACTGATGACCCAATTGACCACCTTGCAGCACAGTAAAATTTGTATTTAACATGTCTCTCCTTGGAAGTAGAAATAATTTGGTTCAATTTACCTGTGCCCAAGCTCCATTTGTTTCCTTCAGATTTTCACTAACCAAGCGAATCAGGTTTCGGAAAAAGGAATCGTCATATTCAAATCGCTTTCCAAACACAATAGAGCAAATGATGTTGGAAACAGCATTATTAATGGCAAAATGTGGATCAAACGGAGCACCTGTATTTTAAGCAAAGATTACAAACATTATTTTTTCACATAAAAAATCTATTGGAATAAAATGTCAGAAAGAGAGTGTAATATAATGACTATGGGTGCATCAAAACAGAATCAAGGATATAAACACTGTGTTTAATTTTTTTGCTCCTTATGCTTGGAACTCTTACCCATGTTGTTTTCAAAGTATTGCAATAAATAGGATGTCTCCTCATGAATTCTCTCCTCCATGGACTTTTTCCCCAACCCAAAGTTCCTTAGGGTTGACAAACTAAATCGACGGTGTTCTTTCCAACTCTGTCCATATTGGGCACTAACTATACCTATGAAATGTTGAGAGAAAAAAAACTCTGGTGAAATAGCATGTAAATCTCCTATAGAATTTAGCATCACTAATGACAAACCTGCCTTGGGCTTCAGAAATAAAACTGCATTTAAAAAGTGACATGCAGACATTTGGTGCTGCAAAGTGAAAACATGAGGCTTTGACATTCACAGTCTTTAGTCAGACGCATTCCACTTAGCAAACCATGTAAAACATTGCACAATTAATTCATAGCTTTATTTTAATACAGCTGGTTTTGATTTTGTTCTCACTATAGAATGCAATTTTAATTTGTAAAAGTGCTAAATGTGTATATTCGTAAAATTAACACATTTTAGAATGTATAAACACAGAAACAGCTCATGATTTAGCTCTTGCTCTGTAAGTTCCGGATGGCCTTCGGGTTAAGCAAAGGGATGTCACAGTGAGAAAGAAGAACGCTTGGCATAATTTACATCATGTACCCTCGGAGCTTTATCTATTTAGTTGCTGGAAACGTTTAAACAAAGAATCATTGCATTCTTTGCTTTAAAGAGAATAGAATTTTATAAGTGCATTACCACGTTATGTTTAATGTTTCTTGCTTAATTAATAAATTCTTTTGCAGCTAATGATATGTGTTTAGTTAAAATGTTTCTTTAAAGGAAGGTTAGGAGATGAAGTTATATTAAATAAGATGCAGAATATGTAGTGGGAAACATTTTCACTTGCCTGACGTGCGCAGACAGCAGAGGAGTGGAGGTGTCCTTTTGGAGAATGCTGGATTCCAGTTGGATGCAGAACATAAATCACGCCACATGCTTTGTAACAATATTCCAAGTTTAGGAGTTTCAGAACCCTTTCAGAACTCTTGTAGAGATCTTTGAGAGAGGCAGACTCAGGCAGATTTAGAGATGGGAGGCTGCAGAGGAGTTTTAGACTTCGATGCAGAACTGAAGGGAGAAGAGCAGATGTGATTTGCAAATGCAGGGCAGGAGAGGGAAGACTTAAATGGAGAGCAGAACGGAGGCAGATGAAGGCAGATTAGATGCAGGTTTTGTTCCATTCTGACTTTTATTAAAATCCCCAAGCTTTGTGCTTTGACTAGCTAGCTTTGCCAAGGCGTATTTGCACTATGCTTTATTCCTCTTGACTGGAGATTCTGCAATTATTAATTATTGATTTAGCTTCATGCTAATCTCACTTTTGCTTCTATTCTTGAACTCTTCATGAGTTCTGACTGACATCATGTGTGCCTCATTTTCTTAGAATAGGGATTCTTTCCTTTAAGGAACGCGCTGCATGCAATTTATGAAAGGAAATGTAATACCAACATGTTGAGCTGCAAACATTTTTATTATCTCGTATTCTTGTAATATCAGCATGCGCATTTAGGAAACTGATTAATTTGAAAAGCAAAGTATGTTATTGATAACGTGTTCCATTATTCAGTATTAATTGCATAAATATTGTGACGGGATGAATTAGAAAGCGATGTATTTTATTGCAAACACGTTTTTATTATCCTGTATCAATTGTGAAATATTGTGACAGTTTTTATTAACTTATAACAATAAACATGAATGCAGATCCATTATGGAATGTGCTGTATGCAATTTATGATATGCTCTGTACTAACTTTATTTTTCTATTATTATTTCTGTAACCTTATTGATACCTGGCGAATGAATGAAGATTCAGAGAATCATAAATATTGATTAGAAAATAAATCCTTTAAAAACTAATCACGACTCTCATTATTGAATAAAATTGTGTATTTGCATTTGGTTATTTGCCCATGTTTATGAAGGATCCCCATTGGTAAAAAAAACGGTGGCCAAGACCCATCGCCTTGAGCGGAAACAAGGGTAAAGGTAATTAAAGGTAATGGTGGCACATTTTCTACATTTCCAAAGAGATCACTCTGAGATTTCCGCGTTATCAGTTTGGCAGCAGAGGTAAGGTTTTACACCTTGGCCAAAAGCAGCAGTGTTTAGGGTAATGCGCTAAAAGGAGCTACAAAATAATTGCCCAATTTAGAATAAAGGCCCAAGTCTCAAAAAGTCCTGATTCCTGATTCCAATGCCCTCAACTTGAAGACTGGAAAAGCGATATTAGAAGGCGGTGCATGAAGGGGATTGCTGAAGTAGGTGTGAGTATTAATAGGAAGCAATGTGTTCCAGTAATTTTGGATTGCGATAATTGCATTTGCAGTAAATGTGTTGAATTAGATTGTGGTATGCGCTAATTCTGTTAGAAGTAATTGCATGGATTGCATTACATTGCAGTGATGATCTTAATGTGTAATGTCTTGCGGAGTTGGAGGAAAGTCCAGTGAATGTGGTTTCGGGCCAGACGTGGTCCAAGGATTGAGATTTGAGTTTTAGGTCCCAAAGTGGCCTAAGATCCCGGGATACATTAAAAGTTGTAGAAGACACCGAGATTGTGATTGTCTGATCGCACTATTGAGGAGTTGTCATGAGATGTCGTCAACAGCTCCATCTAAGACAGGGAACTTTGTGGGAATGGGACGAAAGCAAATCATGTAGTACACCTTGTGCACAAAGGGTAAACTATATTGATTCAGGTGATTCTACGCTGGTCGAGGTTTCACAGAGAATGGGTATTCAATGAGTGATTGAATTCTATTGATCTTTTAGAAAGGCAGATTATTACAGATATAAGATGATTGTGTGAGTGAATGTTTACGGAGAAATTGTTAAAGAGGGTGAGCTGCTTTGAGGAGTGAGAGTGACGTCAGAGTGTGCCACGCTGTGATAGGTCCAGTGTGTGATTACTGTATTGAGATTGGTTAAAAGTCTTCAAGAATTTAACTTGCAACAGGATTGGAGGAAAACATTTGCCGTTTAGGGAATTGAATCAAAACATTTGATTGAATTATTGCAAAAAGTAAATGGGTTAAAGGCTTTAAGAAACTTTGGGGAGGTAATTTGAAAATTTGATTTGAGTCGATGACGAGACTCCAGCTGATGGAAGCCTGCACATTTTATGTTAACAAATTTAGGACTATATTACTGTTCGAGGATTCGTCAATGGTGCAAGGTTACTGAGAAAGAGGGTCCTTTGAGTTTCCCTAACAATTGTACTTTTGAACTGCAAATTATGGACAGATTAAGAGAAATGTTACCATCTTGACCCCCAAAATTTGAAGCCTTAGCAGATGGGAAAAGAAAGCAAGAGATCAGGTAAGAGAAGCCACAAGGGTAAAGGATCAGAGATAGGAGAAGTAAATTATGGATGACAAAAAGCCTCAATCCGCTAGTGATTTAGGAGATGAAATATTGGATGCATTGTTAACTGAGTGTCCACCACCTTATGTGGTCCCCACTATAAATTCTGATCATAGTGTACCAGCAAGTATCTCCGTGGCTACTGCTTCTGTTGAACCAAGAGAAAAACAGATTGAGAGAACTTTACAGACATTTCAGATTGCCCCACCACCTGTTGACTCGATATTGACAGTGATACCTCCAGGTGTTACTATCCCAATTGTGACTGATTCGGCACACATACTACAAACTGTAGCTGCACAAACTGTGCCTAGACAAATTGGGACTGTCCAAATGAATATAGTCCCAACCCATGAAGCTCAAAGAACTGTAGAAGGAGTAATTACATCAGGCTTTACCTCGACATGACATAATTCACAGATTACAGAACAGAAACTGCCCCAGACAGTTTAAGCAGTGAAAGATACAGGAGGGATTGTCTTTACAAAACCAATAGCCAAGGGAGAAACAAATTTAAGTAAAGATAGGATTTTTTGACCATGGTTTGAGGAAGCAGCAGGGATTAAAAAGCTAGAGAGCATGGTGGAACAAATTGACCCAGAACCCGAAAAAGAGAGACCACTTAATGTATCAAATTTAAAAATTGAACTGGAAGAAATTATAGCGGGAATGTTTAGATCTTGAGAATTTGAACCAATATCAGGAAAAAGACTTAATTTACCTGCGTAAGGAAATTATAAAAGGTGCGTGAACTATACGTGATAGACTGACTGATTCGGCCCAAAAATATGAAATTAACGTCTCAGGAAGTTTTCCATTTCAGAAAAGTTTCAGGTTACACATGGCTGTTGAAGCAATTGAGACAACACATTCTTCACGAATGCGATTACACATTTCAGAATTGGCGAAATACATTTGTAAATGGAAGGGTTTTGAGAAATTAGGAAACAAGTGGGCAAGGAAGCATGAGAAGAAAAATAAACCACCAGACCTAGCAAGAAAACATGAGAAGAAAAAGAAACCACCAGATCTAGTTGAGGAAAACAATAACCAGGATGAGGGAGAAGCTTTAGCTTATCCATTGAGAGAAATATAGGAGAAGTACCATGGGACGAAGGTGAACTTGCAGCATTTGTGAATGAATTTCCAAAATTCATAGACAAGCCTGTACTGTGGTACCCACAAGTTGATGGATTTGTTGAAATTTTAAAGGTGTTGTGGATTTATTTCAAAATGTTCTTTGACACTGCAATGCCAATTGAATTGTGGTATGATTGTAAAGTTGTTGCACATGGGCCATGTGACGAGACAACGAGATGTTCCTGCATTAATGCACCATCTTCTGTAGTGGTGGAGGAAAATGAAGCAGTGATTACTTTTCTGAATAGCCGAGTGCCACCAAAAGATCTTAATTGGGTAAAGATTAAAAGAACCTCACAAGAACTAAAATAATCGGCTAATAAATTATGTTAAAGTGTTTTTCAGGAGTTTCAAAAACACAGCGGGAGAGAATGCACTGATGCCAGTGACATGAGATTCTTTGTGCCTATTGGATGAATGATCTCAGATCAGTATGCACATTAGGCAAAGTGTGGATGGTTGGCAGAGAAAGTTGATAGATGGGATTGCAAAAGATGAAGGGTACTGTAGTGATGGACAAGAAATGAAGCAAAACGAATTTAAGGAGGAACGTATGATGGTTGAGGGAGTTTGTTCTGAGAGGATTTCGGAATATGTTGTTTGCAGGAAATAAAGTTGAGATACTAACCGCCTGATTCATCAAGCTAAATTGCACTCGCAAAGGGCAAGATTCTCAGAATCTTGCCTTTTGCGAGTGCAATTTTTGCATTTGGTATTCATCATCCCAAATGCAAAATTCGCTATGTAAGAATTCGCACATTTGCGAAGAATTGAATTTAAGGAATCTCTATTTGAGATTCCTTAAATGCAATTCATGAAGCATTTTAAAATTGCGAAAATGCAATTTTGGGCCGCTATTTACCGAGAGGTCAGACCTCTCGGTAAATAGCAAAAACTTAGAAAAATGCTTTTAAAAGCATTTTTCTAAGTTGCATGTTGCACACACACATGTCCTTTGGACATGTGTGTGCGCAACACCTGTTTCAATTTGCATTTAAGTTTAAAGTATGTTATTAGAAAGGTACAGTTGCATAGTAGAACAGACATACAGATATGCCAAATACACGGCAGGAACTGTCCCATGATGAGAGTTCAAATGTCCCAGCCCTGGGGGCTGCCTCAATATCCTGCGGCTGGCATGGAAATGTGCAAAAAAGGAAAAAGAAGGAGCATCGTCCCAAAATCCTATACCTCTCTTTAAGTAAACAACACCCCCCCACAAACTTCCCCCCCTCCCACCACCCTCCCTGTCCAGTGCTGCGTATCGTGGAAGTAAAACGTCATCCTTATCACCCACCCCGAATCCCTCCGCTCCTGAGTGGCCCTGCTTCCCCCCCCCCCCCCCCTCAATGGAACAGTGCTTCACAACGGGGGCGTAAGCCGCAGCAGTCTCAGGTATCTGGGGCATGTAATTTCCTTAAATTCGGTGGCCAATAGCGAGTGAAAGGGTTGCCACAGCTCCTCAAAACCGGTCACGTCTCCCGCTAATGTGAGAGACAGCTTTTCCATCCCCAGAACATGCCACAACCTGTGCAGCCAACCTGTGTGTGATGGAATGGTAGGCGTGCGCCAGTGTATTAGTATGTTTTGGACTGCCGAACCCAGCATAATAGCAATCTGCCGTCCCCTCCTAGATTTCAGCAGGTACATCAAGCCATTTGGGAGACCCAGCAGGGCATACGCTGGAAACCGGGGCAGTTCAATCTCAAAGCTTGCATCAATCTCATCTATCACCGCCGACCAGTAGGCTTGCAGTACGGGGCAGTCCCAGAGGATGTGTGTTAATGTACCAACCTGCCCACACTCCCGCCAGCATTTGTCACTAAGGAGCCTGTTCATTTCATGCAATCGTTCAGGGGTGTGATACCAATATGTGGAAATCTTGGTGAAGGTTTCCGTGAGGCCCACGTGATAAGCTGAGTGTCTCGCCCTATACGAAATATGATCCCACTCCTTAGGGCTAAGTGTCCTCCCCAGCTCCCTGTTCCAGCGCTCCCGACCAGGAATGTGGAAGTGGGAAGATGGGAGCTGGAGCATCCTGTACAGGTCAGTTATGAGTTTGGCGTCCGAGGTGCGGGTTATGAGCCACTTTTCATACGGCAGCAACTTCCTATCCGCTGACTCTCTAACGCTCGGCTGCAAGGCCCAGTGTCGTACTTGCCAGTATCGCATGCGGTCCGTCTCGGCCATCTGATATTCATCTTTAAAGCTCTGGAAGGGAATAACCCCCTCCGCGGTGTACATGTGGAAAAGTGCCCTACAGCCCCTGTCCCTCCAGTGTGAGAAGGCCCCCTGCTCTGTCCCCGGTGTGAAATCAGGATTGTCCACAATCGGTGTGAAGGGCGAGGGAAAGGTGGTGAGATCGAATGTGCGATAGGTAGAGTCCCACACTTTCAGCGGAACTCGCGTGATATAAGAAGCATAGAGATTCGGGGGGCGGTGTGGCCTGCTAAGGAATGGTATTTCCTGTAAAGGGCGCCCGGCTACTGCTTGGTCCTGGAAGAGCCAGTGTTTGTCGGACTCCCACCTACTCCACTCCACCAAGTAACGCAATTGGGACGCTTGGAAGTATTTGCGGAGGTCGGGGACTCCCAGCCCCCCAGCCTCCGGTGCCAGAGTCGTGAGGGCGCGGCGCATTCGGGGCTTACGGCCCTGCCACACAAAGCGGGACACTTCAGTTTGCATCTGTTGAATCCAACCCTTGGGGGGCTGTAGAGGTAGTGCTCGGAATAAGTACAATATTTGGGGTAAAACGGTCATTTTGACCGCTGCTACCCTGCCTAGCCAGGAAATCGTCCCCCTGCTCCATCTTCCAAGTTCCTCCCTCACCTTCACACCCATCGCCTCATAGTTAATGGAAACCATTGCCTGCAATGTCGGGGCTAGCGCAATCCCCAGGTATTGTACCTGGTTCCGTGACCAACGCAGGGGAAAGAGCCTCTGCAGGTCAATTCTGGTTGCCGGAGACAGGGAAATGTCCAAGGCCGTGGATTTCTCCACATTCATCCGAAAGCCAGCTACACTCTCAAAAGCCTTAAGTTCAGCCATACATGCGGGCAGGGCTTGCCCCGGATTCTCCAACATAAAAAGTACATCGTCTGCGTACAGGCTTACTGCATGGGTGAAACCACCCATTCGTACCCCAGTAACTGCTACATTCTGCCGAACCCGCTGAGCGAAGGGCTCCATGTAGAGCGCGAAGAGGAGGGGGGAGAGGGGGCACCCCTGTCTCGTACCGCGTTCGATAGCAAACCGCCGGGAACCACAGCCATTCACTCGCACAGTCGCAGAGGGGAATTTATAGCAGTTAAACACCATGTTCTGGAATTTCTCTCCCATACCCAACCGCGCCATCACCCTTTCGAGGTAGGGCCAATGCACCCGGTCAAACGCCTTCTCGGCGTCAACCGAAAGCAGCATCCTCTCCCCGGGAATACGGGAGGCCTTTTCTAAGATGTGTGCTATCCTCTTAGTGTTGTCCACAGTCTGCCTTCCGGGCACGAAGCCAGCCTGATCAGGGTCAATCAGGCCGGGAAGGTACTGTGCCAGTCTCGTCGCCAGGATCCCCGTGTAGATTTTCAGATCTACGTTCAGCAAGGAGATCGGTCTATAGGAGCCGCATTGTGTCCTGTCTTTCCCCGGTTTGGGAATCACCGACACCGTCGCCTGTAGGAGATCTGGAGGAATAGCCCCTAGGTCAGAGAAAGAGTTAAACAGCCTGGTCAAGACTGGGGCTAGCGTTGTGCAGAACGTCCTGTAGAAGAGGGCGGTATAACCGTCCGGACCTGGGGCCTTCCCTAATTTAAGCCTAGAAATCGCCGCTACCACCTCCTCCACCCTAATCTCTCTCTCCAGGTAGTCTGCCTGCTCGGGGGTTAGGGAGGACAATGATACCGAATCAAGGTAATCCTCCGGGTTCCCCATTTGTGCGGCCTCAGCTGCATACAGGTCGGCATAGAATCGACGGAAGGCCTCGGCAATGTCAGCATCACCTGAGATCCCCTGTCCCGCGCTCCCCGCCAATTCCTTCACCTGGCGACTCTGGTGTGCCACTCTCAGTTTGGCCGCAAGGAGGCGGCCACATCGACCCCCCCCCGTGTAATAGGCGTGTTTTAGGCGCAGCGCAGCATACTCAGCCCTATCTAAGTCTAAGGAGGACAAGAGTTTCCTAGCTACCTTCAACTGCTTCCAGACTCTCGGAGCTCCGGTGCGACGGTGTACGTGCTCCAGCTCCCTAACCCTCTGAGTGAGCTCGTCTCGCTTTATTTTCCTATCTCGATTGTCCGCGGCGGAAATCGCAATGAACTCTCCCCGTATGACCGCCTTAAGGGCCCCCCATTGAGTCGATAGCGAGGTGTCAGGGTTAGAATTGTGTAGCTGAAAATCTCTAACAGAGTCCACAATACTCTGCACTACTTCTTTCTTATGCAGAAGCGTGTCTCGAAGCCGCCAGACCCCCCTCCGGGCCGAGCCCGGCGGGAGAAGGAAGGTCCCCGAGACCGGTGCGTGGTCCGAAAGGGATAGGACTCCCATTTCCGAGGCGGTAGCTAAGTCACGAACCGGTCCAGAGACCAGCAGGTAATCCAGCCTGGCATATGTCTTGTGTGCGTGCGAGTAATAGGAAAAGTCCCTGTCGGTTGGGTGGTGCTCGCGCCAGAGGTCGTGCAGGTCAGAAGCAACTAACTGCGCCTTCACCGCCTGTGAGAGTTCCCCAGTCTGCGGGTGTCGCTGCGCTGATCTATCTTTTGAGGAATCAAAGACTAAATTAATGTCCCCTCCCAGTATTACATATATATCAGGTGATGCTGTGATATCCTCCAATGCCTGGCGTAAAAATCTATCTTGCTGTTGGTTCGGGCCATAAACTGTGCCCACCGTGAATACCAGGGTTCCCAGTTTAAATCTGTAGGCTAGAAGTCTCCCCTTTTGTTCCACAAGTTTGTGCAGCACCTCCCCCCTGAATGATTTGGACAAAAGAATGGCCACCCCAGCCGTTTTGGTCGTGTTGGAGGAGAAGAACTGTGTAGGGAAGTGGCGAGACCTCAACCTGTGACAATCCCCGGCCAATAGGTGGGTTTCCTGAAGCAGACAGATGTCAGCCTGGGAGTTTTCCAGTAATGAGAGGACAGCCCTCCTCTTCGTGGGATTGTTCAGACCCTTAACATTCAGGGTGACTATCTTTAACTCAGCCATGGATGGTCAGGACTACATTGTCTATGTGTGCGGGCCAGAGTGCGTGGCAACACAATGACTTCCAAGTGAACGTATGCCTCTAACTGAATACTCGCAGATACCGAAGAAGCACTGGACAGGGCCAACCCCAACTCTCCCCCTTCAACTTTCCCGTTCCCCAACTCCCAACACCCCCTTCCCTCCCTGCCCCTCAACTCACACCCCAACATCCCCAAGCTCCCCCCCCCATTCTCCCGCACCTCCCCCAGCCGCATAACCCACCCCCTCCGCCCCAAACTACCCAAAACTTCCTGAAATAGTCCCAGACAGGCCCTAACGGACCAGTCCGTGGAATGTTACCTTAGTGGACGTCCAGCCACACGTGGTCCAACCTTCGCCCCCACCCCCATGTCAGCCGGCTGTTGGAACAGTGCTGTAATGAACTCCCCCCGGAGCACGATTAAGCGGTCAAAGCAGCAACCACTGAACCTCCAAGTTCCTCGGACGCTATCCGAACAGCAGCTTCACGTTCCGCTCTAATAGTTGGAGATCCCGGCCTCCGCGACTCCTCCGCTGTCCTTCGTCTTCGTGCAACTCGTTGCCATTCTCCGTCAGCCGTGCGCCGTCTTCTCGGCGTGTTGGACTCTTCCTCCTCCGCGGTGATGCCCAGGATTCCGCAGGTGTCCTGCAGGTTCCGCAAGTGGTGAGTCTCTCCCTGCCACTGAAAGATAATACGGAAGGGGTGCCCCCAGGAGTAGAGCGTGTCGTGTTGCTTGAGGAAATCCGTTACGATCTTAAATGATTTACGCCTCTGAAGCGTGAGAGTAGACAGGTCCTGATATAGCGCCACAGGGTGATCTCGGAAGGTGAGCGAGCGCGCTTTTCGTGCCTCCGCCATGATCCTTTCCTTCAGCGGGAAGTCTGGAAGGAACGCCAGGATGTCCGGGGGGGGGCCATTAGCCCTTCTGCGGGGTCCCACCCTGTGTGCTCTGTCGATTCTAATGAGGAAATCGTCCCCTTCTCCCAAGACCATGCGAAAGAGTTCCTGCAGGTACCGGACTATATCAGGGTTCTCTTCCGATGATGGCACACCCCGGACCCTAATGTTGTTCCTTCGTGATCTATTCTCCAAGTCCTCGTTGTGCAATTGGAGATCCAAGTGCTGTTCCCTGAGAGTCAGCACTTCCTGCTGCAAAAGAGTGATCTCTTCATCCTGTCTGTGCGTGGAGTTCTCCACAGTGTCCACTCTCTCACCCAAACCTTCCACCTCCCTGCGGACTTCTCTCACCTCTCCTGCTACTTCCTGCTTCAAGGCCTGGAAGTCATCCCTCAGCGTGCTAAATAGAGACTCCAAAAAGGATCTGGTGACCGGAGGTTCCGCCGCCGCACCCGAGTGCGAGCTCCCAGCGGCTCCAGGCGAAGATGAGGTCTTGTCCCCCTTGTTTGGCTGTCTGTTGAGCATCTCCGGAAGCGTGCGGTCATTGCGTTTACCCCCTCGCTGACCAGCCATGATGTAGGCTCCTCCACCAGACCAGGTGCCCGTCTCAGCTCCTTCTCACGTCCACTCCTGCACCCCTAAGAGTCCACCGCCAGGCCAGGGCGGGCGGAAGTCCACGGCAACCCCAAAAAACCACGGCTGGTCAGGGGAGTCGCCGCACCCCAGGCCGAGTTGGAGAAAGTTGCGCCCGCAGTTCCCAGGGGGTCACCGGTGCTGCGTTTCCGGGGTGAACAGGGGCGCAGGGGCTCCGACGCCTTCACTGACGGCCGGCCGGGACACGCGGCCAAATGACGCACCACCTCAGCACGGTCGTGTCCCCGTACCTCCCTGGGTCCGACTTCAGTCGTGGCAATTGTGGAGAAGGGCAGCCAGATCTCCGACGTCTCCCCCCTGTGCGCTCCGAGGCATCTGCGGGGGTGAAAGCTCCGTTAAGGGTGCTCCCCCGTCTGCCTCAAATCTCTGCGGGCTTCGCTGGCGGCTCTGCGCACAAGAGGGTCGGTGCCGGGGGCGTGGGGGCGCCACAGGTTGGTCAGGCGCCCGCGTCCAGTCGGTCTCAGACCGCGCTCAATAGGGCCGCAACCCCGCTGGACGTAGCGCCCGGCTTCTCGCAAAGATCGGGAAGGCCTCCAAGCCGGGCACTCGCGTAGTTCTCACCCCGGTCACACCCGCACCTCGGGTGGGGAGATCTCCAGGCCCCGGTCGGAGGGCCCGCTGTGTCCGGCACTTCGCCTGCTTCGCCGCCTGGGAGGTCCCGCCTAGCAGCGGGGAGCAACCACTCCAGTCAGGGCACTCACTGCGCAGTCCCAGGGCTGACCTCAGGGCCGGGCGGAGATCCCCGGTCTCGGCGCGCCGCCATCTTGGAGCGCAGAGAGGAGAGCGGAGGCGCCTCGGACACCGCGCCGCACCACACCGCTATGGGGGCCCCGCAGTCTGCAGGCCTCAAGAAGCTCCGCACACCCCAGTCGGCCAGTCCAGCGCCTCCCCGCCGTCTCGTGGCCACCGATCCGTCGGGACCCGGGTTCGGCTCCTACACCGGTCCGCAGTCCGTCTCCGCGAACTCGGTGAGTTTTGCTCTGCGGGGCGCCGGCGGTGGTGACCAGGCGGTGACCAGTCCCCCGACAGCGCAGCTACTCCGTGTGGCTCCGGGGGGGAGATTTAGCTGCAATCAGGGCTTGGGGCCTTGGATGGGGTCGGGAGCTCCGGCAGACACGTCTTCCTACCCCGCCATCTTGGCCACGCCCCCGACTCACCTCAATTTGCATTTAAGGGGTGCTACAGGGTGTCCTTTGGACACCCCTGGCACCCTTTAAATTGCTATCTTATTTGCGAGTAGCAAATTGCTAATCGCAAAAAAGGAATACTCCCCATTCATTCCTATGGGCCTTTAGCCCCATAGGAATGAATGGGGAGTTATTCCTTATTTGCGATTAGCAATTTGCTACTCGCAAATAAGGAATGTGTAGGAATCGCTATTTATTTAGCAATTCCTACATGAATACCGTTTTGCGAGTCCTTAATAGCGATTCGCTATGAATCGCTATTAGGGGCTCGCAAAACGGCCCGTTGATGAATAAGGCTGAAAGTGTGGTTCCCCAAGCAGAAGTACAAAGTGCACAAGAAAGATTTGGAGTTCCATAGGACAGAGGTAGAGGAGTTTTGGTTGGTTCAAATTTGGCTATGGATGTCGCAATGCTGAAGAAAATGACCTGTTGCCATCTTTGTAACAGACTTGAGCATTGGAAGACGAAGTGTAGACTTCAACCTGACGAAGTAGATGGAAACGAACAAATACAGTGCCAGTTCAGCAAATGCAAATGTCAAATCGGAAACAGGTACCAATGATACACGTTCTCCAAGCCCAGATGGTCCCTCCAAATATAGGAAACCCTCACATTAATTTAAATCAGTTGTCCAAAGCAAATTTTAATTATTTTCAGAACCTGTTTCAACAGTCTGCTATATTTGAAAGTGACAGTTTTGGCCCTGGCCTTTCTGACGTTACCAGAAGCAATGTAGGCCTGCTAAGAAAACATTTGTGGTGCAAGTTAAACTGCACAATTTACTGTACACCGGATGATGTTGCATATCAGACTCCTGATGAAGATGTACAGTTTAAAATGACAAGAGACAGCTGTAGGACTGTTTTCAGAAAAGACAGTTGAAATATTACCCTCTGATTTGGAAGAAACAATGAACCCAGAAGTATGTGAGTTCATAGAGAAAGATATCAGATTAATAAAAAGAGCAGAACCAGTTTGCGTCAAATTAAAACCAGATGCCGTGTATTCAGCAACACCATCATATGATTCGACACAAGAGACAGTTGCCGGAATTTCACCCGAAATTGAAGATAAACTGAGCAAGAGACTTTTGGAGGAAGGGGAGACGCATAGCGTTTTGTGCAGAGCAGCAGCTGGGGACCGGCAAGCGCAGAAACTCCAAGCCCTAGGAACCAGCGGACCAGCAGCCCCTCCTCCCTGCCACCGTGGGTTTAATTACTTCTCGTGCCTCCCGCTTTGCGTTTTGTGCAGAGCAGCAGCTGGGGACCGGCACGGGCAGAAACTCCAAGCCCCTGGAACCAGCGGACCAGCAGCCCCTCCCCCCTGCCACCGGGGGTTTAATTACTTCTCGCGCCTCCCGCTTCGCGAGAGACGCATCGCTTTTTGTGCAGAGCAGCAGCTGGGGACCGGCACGGGCAGAAACTCCAAGCCCCAGGAACCAGCGGACCAGCAGCCCCTCCCCCCTGCCACCAGGGGTTTAATTCCTTCTCGCGCCTCCCGCTTCGTGGGAGACGCATCGCGTTTTGTGCAGAGCAGCAGCTGGGCACCGGCACGGGCAGAAACTCCAAGCCCCAGGAACCAGCGGACCAGCAGCCCCCCCCCCCTGCCACCGGGGGGATTTAACCATCTGTGGATTACCGAGTCGCGGGACGCGCTCGGTCGGCACCGGGCTAAGCCCGGCCAAAGGGCGGGCCGTCTGTGGCCGTAAGGGGCCGGCAGAGGCTGGGCTGGGCCCTCCCCCCCTTATAACAGCTCCTGAAACTTTGAGGGTGAGACAGGTTTGTCTCCATCGACTGTGAGTGACTAGACTGGGCCATCAGCCCAAAACACTTTGCTTTCGGTACTAACAGGTGAGGTGGGTGGTTTGGACAAATCGTCAGTTGGGGTGGGCCTGACCCTTCACACAAACTGTCATAGTGGGTTGGAGGTGTATCTTGGTTGAGTGTACATCGTAGTCTTTTTGTTGGGTAGGCCTCTAACACAATGGCTAGTACTGTGCAAACAAGGTCATCCAAATTGGGTCATAACAACTCACTTAACTCCCGCTCTGTGACCAAACAAAAGGGAACTTTTCCCCCTACATCTGTACAGCCCACGGCAATTGACAGAATGTTGCGAAAAGCCATTGGCGCTGTATCTAGCGAAATTGAGCGTACCGAAAGACGCTTATCGCTAACCCCGCAAACTGATCTCACCTCCATATCCCAAGAACCTGAGACCCACGTTACCACTACCCCCCATATAATTTATTAGCGTCACCAGCAATGGAGATCCCCTGCGCCCAGATAGCGAATAAAGATGACAATGAGAAAACCAAAGCTAGGGGAAAGGAATCTATTGTTAAGAAAAAGGGGGCTAGCCTTAGGAAACTCAGGCGCAAAAAGGACAAAATTAGTCCCACCCTGACTGGAGCAATCAGTGTAGAAGCAGGGGAAAATACAGTGGCATATGCCCCTTATTGCAAGCACCCCCTAGCTGGGCGTCCCAACTGATTACTGATCTGCAAAGTCACATTGAGCAGCTTATTAACACCCAGATGAAACGAATTGTGAGCCGATTAGATAGAGTGGTAACCCTATTGAAAACAAAGGGGGGGCGTGGGTGGCATTATACCCTCCCATACAGTAGCTAACCCTAACGTCCCTGAGACCATCTCTGTGAACCTGCCCGCAGTACAATCTAGTAGACCCCCAGGGGGGCAAACAATCCCCACTCAGGGTCCAACACTGCCTCTAATCCACCAACACCCACAGTGGCATCCCCGACAGAAGCACCTCGAGCATAGAGGAGGTAATTACCGACCCGCCAAGCTTTATCCCGCAAGAACCAACCCATATGCGGACCGTTCCAGAAACCCCATTGCTGTACCAACCAAGAGGGTCACACAAAAAGGCGAATATCAACCAACTACCATGTATAAATTTACCCCCAGAAGCATCCCCATACGTAGTTATACTCACGGGGGTACCAGAGCTGAAGCCAGACCGTACAGAATCATATGTTGAATTAAAGAACAAAACAACGTTCTGGCTGAACAAGAATAGGCCGCTCTCAGGGAGTAAACAGGGGGAAATCCTGTTTGCCCGGAGGGTGAGCTAGTTGGGGAGTAGACACAAGGACATCACTGGTGACTGTGTGGTAGTAAACTTCAGGAACCATAGAGTAGTCAACCATATTCTAAGAGGGGGGCCTGCAAACCTATCAAGTAATATAAGACCGTTGTCCTTGGGTTACTTTTATTGGAGGGGAGGTCTGAGTCACGGCCTAGGCCCCGATTACCAAAGAAGAACTGATAGCCCCAATGATGGGATGGGTCCCTGCCACCCAATGCCAGGGGTCTTCCCGGGAAAGCAGGGTGCATTGAGTCTGAGGAATAGATTTGACCCCCTGACGTCACTAGAGGAGCTGGATTGACTAAAGAGCAACAGAGATCTTTCCAAGAACATCTTACAGGAAGATGGTTGTTCTCCTGATACCCCCAAGGTCGTATCCTTATCCCAGCAACGCGTATGGGAGGCGTCCATTGGCTATGCGGATATACTAAGAGGGGGCCCCCAGCAGAGGCACCAGTGTGTCACCTCGAATTTACCTTTATTAGAAGAGGTCGCTTTAACAACGGAGTACCTACTGTGAGTCCTTCTGGTCCCACTGTTGCTTTCCCTGTTTCAGGACACTCTGCCAGGCCTTTGGCCAGGCCCACAGGGAGGGAGGACGTATTAGGGTCAGATCAGACTCTTCGACCTCCCCATCGGCCAGTGATCCAACATAATCCCTCAAGGTAAAAGGATGGTTTAATTGGTGAAAGGACAACTGATAAGTTCCCAGTCATATCTGATCCCACAGAGAGACAAACCCAGGGGGGGTTGAAACTAGTATTGTGGAATATAGCTGGGCTGTCTGCCAAATTTGATAACCAGGAATGGAGGGAGTACATTACCGGGTTCCAGGTTATCTGCTTGCAGGAAACCTGGGCGGTAGACTGTAGTCCCTTCCACTTAGCAGGGTACAAGTGTTTCTCTGTGCCAGCGCAGAAATCAGTGTCGGGGAGAGGCATGGGAGGACTAATGATATTTGTGGACCTGCAGATGGAGGGAGTGTGGGCCAACCTAAACTGGACGACAAATATTATACAGGCTCTTGGGTTCCATACAAATGGGTTAAATGTCATATTAATCAATTTGTATAATGCCGTAGCAGCTAAGGGGAATGGCCCCATAATAGGTGAATTGGATAATTGACTTAGTGCTGAGATAGCTCTGAGGAAGGGGGCGGTGGCCCAGTTCGTGGTAATAGTGGGTGATTTTAATTGCCACTTGTGTCCTAACTTATTACCTATTGACGGAGATTGGTCACACTGCGCAGCGGAGGAAGGTCCGCATTTCGAACACACAAGTGAGGGGTTGGAACTAGGAAGGGTCCTGAAAAGCCATGGCCTGGAACACACCATTGATCTGGTTGTCATCGGCAGGGAAGGTGCTGTTAACCCAACCTTTAAGGGTAGAAGGTGCAGCTCATTCATAGATTATGTTGTGGTGTCTAGATTATTTAAGGGCTTGATAAGAGGGGTTGAGATCGAGTGGAGTGTATTCAGTGACCACAACACTCTAGCTCTTGAGATAATAGAACTCCCCCCCCCCAGAAAAGGAAGGAGAGCGATGGTGGCAGGCTGTATCGAGAAGGTAACGAATCAGGGTAGATGACTTAGATGGTCTAAAATTGACGTGGATGCTTTTTAAAAATCCCTATTGGATAGAGGGAAAGAACCGATTGGGAAGTGCCTAGGCCTATCCGTGGAAGGGCCCCCCGTGGTACAGGCATTTGAGTCAGTGGCGCAATTGATAGATAGTCTATTAAAGTCCACCACGCAGGGGAGGGCAAACACCACCCCTAGATGGTTTGATGAAGATTGCTCGCGGGCTCAGAAAGACTTAAAAATTAGCTTGAAAACCCTCCCACGGGAAAAGTCAAGAATTGTGCAGTGCAGGATTGCATATCAAAAGGCGATTAAAAGTAGGAAAACCTCCCTTCAATCACAAGCATGGGTAGACTTAAGGGACGCAGCAGTTAGAAGGGATGCGACGGCATTCTGGAAAATAATAAATAACCTGTGTTTCCAGGATGTAAACACCCCTGAAATTGGCACAACCATCCTGCCAGAACAATGGTATGACCACTTTAAAGGCTTGTACAACCACACGGATGAGAATACTCAGTACGCTGGGAGGGGTTGCCAGTGGGTTTCCTCGACAATATTCACTCTGGAGGAAATTGTAGTGGGCATTAGGGGCCTAACACGAAATAAAGCCCCTGGGCCAGATGGTATCCCACAGGACCTCTTTTTAAGTAATGTGGAACTGTGGGTGATAAATGCGGCGGTCGCAACCGGCCTCCCGCGGTCATGGTCATCCGCAACAATAGTTCCCATTTTCAAAAAAAGGAATAGGGATAATCCCCAGTGTTACCGACCTATATCATTAATTGACGTGACAGCCAAAGTCCTGGGCCGAGTGGTTTTAACGCGCCTTATGGACTGGGCCGATGAACATCAAATAATTACTGATGCCCAGTATGGGTTTAGGGCAGGGAGGTTGATGACGGACCAGTATTTGAACCTTTATTTACTGGTGGCGAAATATACTATCGCCAGTAATGAAGCAGTATACCTCGTCTTCATGGATCTTACCGCAGCATTCGATCATGTTAATAGAGAGAAGCTGTGGGCCCTGATTAATAGATTAGGGGCTGCTCAGGGTCTGGTAAACATTCTGAGAGCTCTGCACTGGAACACTTCCGCAAAAGTGCGATACAATCTGGAGGGGGGAACCACAGTATCTTTTCCCTGCACTAGGGGGTCAGACAGGGATGTATTCTGGCGCCATTCTTGTTCTCCCTGTACATTAACAACCTAGACCAGGCATTAGGTAAACTAAAGGTTGGATTGCCCAAGAGTAGGGACCAGGCCCGTTCCAGTGCTGCTGTACGCAGACGATGCGGTATTATTAGCCCGCACCCCAAAAGGACTTCAGTGTCTGATAGATGGATTTGTTAGTTTTATGGACACCCTAGATTTATCAGCAAACTTGACCAAGTCCTATGTTATGTTGGCTGGAACTAAACCTTGTAAGAAGTTTTCCTACAAAATAGGCACACACAAAATAGGGCAGGTACAGACCTTTTCCTATCTTGGCCTGTTATTTGACGGGCTTTTAAATTTTAAAACATTAATTGAAGAGCGGTGTACCACGTTAGTGGCCACGACCCGTGCTATAATGAATTATGGGTGCAGGATGGGTCGGTGGTCAACGGAACAAATAATGAATCTTTATAGCTCAATATGTTGTTCAAAAGTGGTTTACGGGTCTGAAGTTTGGGGTTTTGCAAATGCCCGCCAGCTACAGATGGAGGAGAATAAATATCTTAGAAAAGTGCCTAAAACCCCACAAAGCATACCTGCATATATTATTCATGAGGAACTGGGCAGGGTATATATTGAGGATCTGGTAAAGGTTAGACCTCTTGTGGCTTGGCTCAAGATCTGGACCAATATGGAGGCAGATCTGAGCAGACAAATTATCAGAGATTGCCTCAATAGGGATAAAGGAATGAGCATTCCATGGTTAAAGTACGTGAAGACATCGCTGGAGAGAATTGGCTGTAAAGGTCTTTTTATAAAACCAATGGAAATATCCCTCAAGATAAATGCAGAGTCAAGAGAATCTTCCTGGAACAGGCAGCCTCTCGTAGAGCAGAAGTGGAAGGAGCCAAACGAACAGTCTGCGCTTATAGTATGGTAAAGACTGGGGAGGGCATGGAACCTTATCTCGCTTGTATGTTTAATGCGCAGTATAGATTTTTAATCACTCGTTTTAGGTTCAACCTTTTACATCATCTACTGGCTGATCCGCCAGGTTTTACTTTAACGGTTGAACAGATGGGTTCCTGCGGGTGCGACGATCGGTCTCCTCAGGATACCCTTCATTTTGTATTATTATGTCCATTTTATGCTTTACCCAGGCACAATTTTTTTGTAGGTATTTTAAAACAGGCTAAGTTTAGACATGCTAAGGTCGCCCTACTATTTTTGCAAAGGGCCAATGATCCTCGAACGCTGTTTTGTATCATGAATTTTATCAATGTAGCTTTAAGGCTAAGGAACACAAGAGGGCTGGGTTGAATGTATTTTCCGCCAACTGTCTTTTCGGAATTTGTGGTGGGCTGGTGATGATTATGAACTGTATTTTAATTGTTTTTAAAGTTGTATAAACATGTGCTTTTATTATGGTCTTTTTTAAATACTGAATAAAGGATTATTGATTGATTGATTGATTGATTGATTGGAAGTTCATGCAACTCTCTGATCACAGGTTTACAGAAACCCAATGCGAAATACAGAATAGTGCTAGAGATTAGTAGCATAATTGTTCTATGTTGTCCTGTGGTACCAAATCCGGCCAGCACACCTTTTCAAATTGCACGTACTGAACAAGGGTTTACAGTTATGGATTTTTGTCAGGTTTATTTCATAGTGCCATTGCATGAGGGTAGTCAGGACTACTGTCAAAAAAGATCAATGTGTGGGACACATAATTGAAAAAGGAGCTAGAAAGGTGTCACCAGAGAGAGTGGAAGCAATTCACCAGATGAATCCACCTCAAATTCAGAGATATGTCAGGTTACTTTGGGATTGGTTGGCCATTGTAGACTGTCGACACCAAACCTTTCCCTAGTGGCTAAGCCTTTACCGAGGCTAACACACAGGGATGAGTCTGATCCACTTCCATGGGACAACAATTGCATAAAAGCATTCCTAGAGTTGAAAGAGAAAGCATGTCGTGCCCCAGCACTATGAATGCAAGTTTATTTAAAAGAATATACACCAATTTGGAGTGAGAGGGAGGGCTGCACTCTCTCAGTGCCTATTAAAAAAAAAGAAAATGTTCAAAAGTCTGTGACGTGTTTCCCAACATCCCTTGACCCTATCATCACAGAAATGCTCAGCTGCCTTAAATTGGTAGCTGCAGTTGATATCAGTCACAAAAAGAGTGTGAATATAATGATGGAATTTCCAGTAACTCAAATGATCTCTTCTTTTGTGGAGTTTCTACCGAAAAATCTTGTGATCAAAGCATGTCTACATTCAACTGTATTGAGTATACTGCCAGTAAAGGAAAATGTTTGTGATAAAGCTGAACATGAATGTCTAGGTGTCATGGATCTGTGCATGAAGCCAAGGTTAGGCACTAATGATGAACACCTGATTGAGTAGAACGAGTCCCAAGGGTATTACGAATATATATGATAACACCCTATGAAAACCCTGATCCCCAGCTTCTTGAAGAATGGGCAGAACACACAGCCCAGTCAAGTAAGGCTATGCTAGTGATACTAGTTAAAATTGCGTGGAGTGATCAGGGAAAGGCTATTTTGGAAATGGAAAAGTTGGAAAGTGAAATTAAAACAAAAATAGAGGAATGAGAGAGCAAATGAAAAAAACATCTGTTGAAATATGAATTAAAAGTCAAACAAAGGAAGCAGGAGAAATTCGAGAAGGATGAGCGTGACTATGCTCAAGACCGCATTCTGACTTTTGCGAAGAAATTTGAAGGACCGAGGAAAGAATAAAAAGCAAAAGAGGCCACGCGGACAATCGCAAGGGTAGAGACCTCGGAATCGCAGGTGACCGGCAGTAAATCCTCAGGGGATGATGATGCAAGCACGTCCAGAATGAAGAAGACTCCTTTTCAGGAGGAGTTTCGATTAATGCACCAAACGTGGCTCAGAAGAGGCATGAACAAACCTCCAGAGAGGTCAAAACACCAACAAGAAGGGGTGGCTGGAGCAGGAGAAACCGACGTGTCACAAAGAATGACACAAAGCAAGAGGGGCAAAAAATGGAAATAGAGAACCTTACCATCATAAACCTTACACCTAAAATACTAACAGCTCAAGAGGAGGAGGTGCAAAGGCTGGGCCTCACGTTTCGTCCGTCAAGTACGTTTGAATATGCTCAGACCTGAATCGACCTCTTTAAAATGACAATGAAACTTAAGTTACACAAGTATTTTAGACTCAAGCCCAAAGCAGCGAAACCAAAGAAACCACAAAGCATGCCAACAATAACTGATGCCCTAACGGGCAAAGATCTGGTGGCATTGGAGGATTTGGAATCATTAAGAACAGAGAATAGTGGCAAAGAAAGACTTATTACAGACATTATACAAAGAACAGTACAGTTGGGAATTGAATAAGAAAAGGACAACAGTCCTTTTAAACCATCTTCGCAGTTTCTGCCCAATTACCTTTGGATGCTATTGATATATTTTCAGAAGTGGTCAACAAAGTTCTTTTAATGCTGTGAACCAAATCCAATAAAGAAAAATACAATGTAACTAAAGAACAACAGAAAGCGTTGATGTACTTACAAAATGATGAGTCGATTATTTGCAAACCCTCAGACAAAGGGAGGAACGTTGTACTCCAGATGAGGGAGCAATATTGCATTAAAGCTCAAAGGCAACTCTCAGAGGGAACTTGCTACAAGAAAATAACAAAGGACATCTATCAAGAGAGCATATTTAGATACCATGATTTGATAAAAATGTGGTATGATAAAATGATGCTTGATATGGATGAATATCTTTTTCTCAGGTGTCTCAATCCTATTGTTCCAACCTTTTATCATACCCCCAAAATCCATAAGAGCTGGTCACAACCTCTGGGCAGACCTATAGTGTCTTTACAGGGGGAGGGGGCTGACTGAACATTTGTAAATTTTTTGGATTATTTTCTGTTTACATTTGTAATTGAGTTACCATCATACATTAGAGATTTGTAGGATTTTGTTTGTCATATGGAACCACTACAGTGGAATGGAATGTTGAATACAAATTGATTGTCTTAGATATCAGATTTTTATATACTTGTATTAACCATGACCATGGGTTAGAGGCTGTAGACTATTTTCTGTCAAAAAGATCGCTGAAATTTGCAGAACATAATAAGATACTATTACAGTTTACCGAGTTCTGTCTCACAAACAATATATTTATGTTCAGAGAAGAGTATTACAGGAAGGACTCTAAAACAGCGATGGGCACCTGCTTTGCTCCCAGCTATGTGAACTTGTTTTTGGGCTGGTGGGAGAAGCAGGTGTCCAGGTTGCCACAGAATGATGAGTGGATGATCAATGTAATATCCTAGCATTGTTATATCGATGATTTGTGCATAGTTTGGAAAGGGACAACCGAATCTGCTATGCGATTTATTGATCGTCTGTATAAGTATAACATCAATCTACAATTCAGTGGTGAGGTCAGCTCTGAGACAGTCAATTTCCTTGAGTTAAAGGTTAGCATTATTGAGGGAAAGCCGATGATGTCACTATATCGTAAACTGACTGCCGGCAACTCGATTTCGCATGCCAAAAGCAATCATCCCCCCAGACTGATAAAGAGTATCCCCTATGGGGAGATTTTAAGATTAAAAAGGAACAGTACTGAGGATAAGGATTTTGAAACCGCAGTGCAAGCCAGTTATGACAGATTTACAATGAGAGGATATGATGCAAACTTATTGAATACCACCTTAAAACGGGTTGAAGGTATTCTAAGAGAGAATCTATTAAAATAAAAAGACAACTGTGACAAAGATTCAAATGTAACACAGTTCAGTATGATAACCACTTTCTCAGACAATGCAAACGATCTGAGAATGATACTGAAAAAGAACTGGCATATCCTGAAGACGGATAATATGATAGGGTCAGACATACCCGCAATACCTCAGGCTAGAATGGCTAAGGCTAGATCAATAGGAGACTGCGTAATTGCATAGCCATTTGGGGGCAGAATCTAAACCTATGGGTACCCTGAAAGATATGAGGGGATTCTATCCCTGCAGCAAATGCAAGGTATGTTCTTTCAGTAAAAGAACACTCACCTACAATGTACGAGGTCTCGAAAGGCCCAAGACTATAAACAATTTTTTAACATGCAACACTGTGCATGCAGTGTATTGTCTAGTGCGTGCATGCGGACTGAGGTACATTGGAAGCACTATTCACCCGATCAAAGTACGCATTTTAGAGCATATGCGGGCAATAACCAAAAAGGATGCAACATATCCTGTGGAAAGTAACTTTTCAGAAAAACATCGCAGTGATAGAGACCTATTACGCTACTTCGGTATTGATCATGTGCCACTGAATGTTAGAGGGGGTGACAGAGTGATGAGATTAAGAAGACTTGAAACTCGGTATATAATAGATTTATAGACAAAAATCCCAAATGGGATGAATAGCGGTGAAGAGCTGATGGTACATTTAGAAGATCAAAGGTAACCTCAAATTGGCATGAACTATGAATGAAATATAAACTGTATGGCTTTCCCCCTTTTTTTAAATGCTAAACATGTTCTAATGTCGCAAGAGTTTTTTAACCAATATTGACAACTGTTATTATCATTGATGATTATTTGCTGATACACGGCATTATAAATTTGCTTATCACTATGTTCACAAATCGTGCTCTAAATATGAGTTCAGGTCATTACATGGAGTGATATGGGTATACGACTGCGGGTTGAGATTAACGTCAATGCTGTCACTTTATTATATAAAAACTCTGGTGCGGTGCAATAAGTAAATTGATAAATTCATTTGGTGATAAATGTATAGAAAGATCGGGACACACTATGTTATTAAATATGCTTGTTGGCTATATGGTTATAGTATATGTACCAATATAGCGCTGGCTATTGCAAAAACAAACTAACACTGTGGGTGGTCCCTTTTCGATGGTCATGTTGTAACACATCATGTGATTAACTGTTTTAAAAGAATGCACGGCTTTTTGGCACGCTATCCAAACATTAGAGTAAGGCAGATGCCGAAAAGCGTCATGTTTGCTCCCAAGTAAAACATCGACGGATATTGAGAAGAAACCCCTGTGAGTGCTTTTTTATGGATACGAGTATCAGGAAAAGTGAGCGGCTATATATATATATATATATATATATATATATTCACTGAAAAAACCATAGGTTATAGACCATATATAGTTAGGAATTAGCATTTAAAAAACCTTATTTTACTCACACAAAACCATTGAAATTCCATATATAGTTAGTTGCACTAACTATATATCGCGCACCCGCAATCCACTGCTGATGATGTCACATATTACATCATTCATGACATGGTCAGTGACATCACTGATGACATCACTGATGACATCTCAAATGACATCACTGATGACATCATCCAGTGACTGTGTGTTTCTGTAAAGTTTAAATATGTTTTACATATTGAAGAATGAGTAGATGTAGAAGTGTCTGGATGAAGGATTTAGTAGGTGCGTGACTGACTGTATGAGTGAGTGATTAAATGTGTCTCACTGAGTGCATGGGTTAGTGACTAAACTGTCTTAATTTGTGCATCATTATGTCTGTTGTTCTGTAAACTGCTGCATGTGTTGATCAGTAGCTATATGAGTAACTATATGGGTTATTGATTGATTGCCCAAGTATTTGTATGGGAGACTGAGTGTGTGTGTGGCTGGCTGGGAGGTGTGTGACTCTGTGCAGATCAATGTGTACTTGTATCAATGATTGTATAAGAGAGTAATTATGTGTTAGGATATGTTTCAAAATGTAAGGTGCTCTATGTTTAACTGTATAGATTAGAAAATGGAAGTGTGATTGATTCTTTACAGGACTGACTAGGTGTGTGAGTAACTCCATGGATGAGTGACAGAGTGTGAGAGTCTGTATAGGTGTATGAGTGCATATGATAGTGTTGTAAAGATGAGTGATTGTATGTATGAATGATTGTATGGGTAAATGAGTGAATGTGTGTGTAAACATAGGAATCACTGAGTGCGTATGTAGTAACTAGTATTGGTGTGTCAATGGTTTCAAAAATTATACTCTGTATTTAACACTGGGTGTAACAGAGGTTATATTAAAGTGTGAGGAGATGCATTGTATTGTCACATGAATGATATCATCAGTGATGTGGTCATTGATGTCAAATGAGATGTCATCAGTGATGTCATCAGTGATGTCATTTGAGATGTCATCAGTGATGTCATCAGTGATGTCACTGACCATGTCATGAATGATGTAATATGTGACATCATCAGCAGTGGATTGCGGGTGCGCGATATATAGTTAGTGCAACTAACTATATATGGAATTTCAATGGTTTTGTGTGAGTAAAATAAGGTTTTTTAAATGCTAATTCCTAACTATATATGGTCTATAACCTATGGTTTTTTCAGTGAATTTTCAAGGTTTTGTAAATGCTAATTCCTAACTATATATGGTCTATAACCTATGGTTTTTTCAGTGAATTTCAATGGTTTTTTAATAGCAAATATCATAAGCTGTCGAATGTCAAGTACGTGGTAAGTAAAAACATTTTCGTGTTTATGCACACTGATCTGCTTTGATTGCTGCCCCCCACCCCTCATTTCTATTAGGAGTACTCTCTCTTTGCAGATAGTGAAGGGTAGTTAACGCAGCCCTTTGCCCCCTTTGTAATCCGTCGTGCCTGCTTCTCTCTCCATTTGATTGATTGTTCTCTTTGGTTCATTCTCTATTTACAAACAAGCACAGAGTCGCAATACTCTGTTTAGTCTTTGCAGATAGCGAAAAATCGTGTAAAAAAACAAAAGGAATCGAGCAAAATCAGTAGGCCACTAATGGGATCTCTTTTGACCTCGCTAAAATAGAAACATTAGGAACAACCTGTTGAAAATAGCAATGCGTATGTATATAAGCGGCGTTCATTTGTGTTCACAGTACCCCTTGTTGATTGTTTCAATCGAGCATTGAATTGTTCGAAGTTAATTCTCTTAAGGATCTTCTCTACCTGCAAACGAGGAAGAATAGGAATATTCTATCTCCCTTTGCAGATAGTGAAGGGTAGGTAACGCAAGCCTTTAACACGTCATACCTATTTCATTCCTCATTGATTGATTGATTGTCCGAACATTGACTGTTTGGAATTAGTTCTTTTTGGAGGTATTCCCTGTTTGCAAATAAACGTAGGAAAATCTTTGCAAGTAGTGAAAGGGTACGTAATGCGGACCGTTCTCCCCCGTTGTAATCTGTCATGCCTATCTACTCCCCACTGATTGATGCACCTTTTTCACCCGGACCATTTACTAGAGATACGTCATCTGGCCCGACCAGAGAGCACCCCTAGTGAAAAGGACATATGCAATAATAACGAAGTGATCACTGTATCCTGTTAACAGAAACTTTACCATGAAACAACCTGGAAAGAAAAAAATAGGAAAACGAAAATCAGTAGGCCACTGATGAACATGAACTTTTATTAAACAACGAACAAAGAAACGATAACATAACGTAATGATAAAACCTATTAATGTCCTAGAAACAAGAAAACGTTAAAATATGCCAGTGGTGAGAGACCAGAAAAACAGTAAGAGAAACCAAATCACCCCTCGCTGTCCCACCGCCTGCCACGCCAAAAAAATCGATAGACTAGGGAAAATGCAAGTCAGTAGAACATCCACCCCCACTCTGGAAACTTCCAAGGTGGGGCAGGGTTCCGGCTACGCCCAGCCGGGAGCAGCCCATATAAGGCAGGTCCTGCTGCCACGCCTCGGCCAGGAGATCCTAACGTAGGGTGTAGCCGAAGGAGAGGCCGAGGCCAGCGGGACCCGGCCAGGGGATTGCCTTTACAACGCTGAACAGTTGCAGGGGGGGGAATGTCTCCTCGACCCTCCCCTCTCTCTCCCAGTCCGGCCGCGGTGGCCCTTGAGAGTTGCAGGTAGTCCCGCCACATGCTCTTCCGGTCCGACCACCAACGGTCGGGGGGCCGAGGCCGACGGGATCCGGCTGCAGCCGATAAACCAAGAACCCCGTTCATGGGGCCAGAGCCAGGGGCGTCCGGCCGACATCCACCGGAAGCCCGGCCCGAAGACGGACGGGACACTTCTTTCTTTTATAATGGCTGCGACAACACTGGGGGGGGATGTCTTGCACATGCCTCCGACCCCCCCCTCGTCCTCATCGCCTGGTCCGGCCATAACAAATCTCAAGCGAGACGCCGTGGGGTGCACTGGGAGGGAGAGACGGTGCGAACAGGCCTCTCCCGCCTCCCCAGGTGGAGACTTCCCAGCTGCACCCTCAGCGCTCCAGGCGCCCGGAAAACGGTTCTTCCACTGTGGCCATGCTGCAACGTCTCGCCCGGCAGGGTGGAGCCCGTCCGCTCATGTGACCCCGCGATCGCCGGTAGCTGCCGAACTCTCAAAATGGCGGTCGACCTGGCAAGAGCGGGCCCAGCATAAAGAAATGGCCCGGTCACTGGTTGACTCCACCACCGTAGTCCTCCACGACCTTGAAGATTCTAGAGGAGCCGCTGGAGTCTCCGACCCCCGATGGGGAATGACTGCCATGATCGCCCGTGGAGTGACGAAACTGTATCCGCGGGACGTCGGCGCTCCCATGCTGGCGCCAGCCTCACTTTGAATTACTAGAATCCTGCAGACCTCACTTCCGGTGAAAGCACAGTGTGACCCGGTAGGAAAAATTATTGCACCCCCTCCCCTTTTTGACTGATAGTTCAAACCACCGATCCTTTCCTTTGCCCTTTTAACGGAACTTTGGACTGCCTCCCCCTCTTTTACATTTTCTAGAGAAAACAAAACATTAACCACTACATTAGCATAGCAGTTGACACCAGAACTGTTTTCAAATTGAAAACCAACAACATCTTCAACAGAATCCTTTTTGTTTCTGCTGTGACCCTGCTACAGCACAGGCATTGTCCCCAGCAGTAATTCTGCAATGCCGGTAAGAATAGCTGTGGTGCCTACTGGACTCACTCACCCCCGCGGCGCCCCACGCCGTTTTTTGCTGGGCGGCAACTTACTAGACATCACTTTCGTGCCATCTAGATTTCAGCGCGTTCTGCTGCCTTGGAACTATTCGCACAACAGACCGCTACTGACAAGAATATTTCATTATTGGTGCTGTCAATTTCAATAAATCTATTGGATAATTAAAAAGAAATTGCCACGGTCTCTTCGTTGTTTAAATGTTTTTACTGTTTTTGTTTTGTTGTATATATTTATATGTTATTAAAGTTTTATATTCCTACTACTTTGTTGGAGTGCTATATATTTTTAATGTGACACATAATTGTAAAAACTTTGATGTACAAAGAGTCATTCCTGGAATCTTCCGCTTCAGGCTCGGTCCCCTCCCCAATCACAATACAGGATGGTTTTCAGATAGTAGGAACACGTGTGGTGTGACGGATCTCATCGAGTGTGGGCCTTGATCTACTATAACTCCTTTGAAGAGGGGTGATTCTTTACAGCTGGGGCCATAAACTACATCTGCAGGGCTAGCTGATAGCCTGGACAATCGGACACAGAGAAAGAGGAGTGTCACAGGGTGCGGTAGTGAATAGGGCGAAAGGGAGGTGTCGGGCGGGCACAGAGTGTGATTCTCAGGGAAGAGCAGCGCAGATGGGGGGAGGTTTATTGCCCATGCATAAGACAGAGAGCGGTGGTGACCAGTGCCTAGGGAAGATGCTTGCGTGGGTGAGGAGCCATGCTACGAATCGACAGCGTGCAGAGAGTGGGTCTGGTCAAGACACCTAAAATGGCTGCCGTGCACGACAAAAGTGTGGCATTTCAAAAAAGGCAAGATGGCGCAGACAATGTTTTTCAACACTTCCTCATTTCCTTCGAATCGAACGTTAACAGACGTTGGGGCATATTACCAAAGTTAAGCGATATTTATCGCTAACGATGCTTACCAACCAATTTTTTACCACTAAGCATCGTCAGAAATTATCGAAGATAAACCTTACTATTATCAAGGTTTATCGCAAATGCGATAATAAACGGCCGCAATGCATGAATATCGCTAAAAACTCAGCGATATTCATGCATTACCGAGCTAATGCTCTTAGCCATGTTATCCACCTCCCATTGGATAACATGGCTAAGAACTGCTCAGGGCAGGTGTTACTTTTTGGAGATATTCGCGCTTAGCGCGAATATCTCCAAAAGTTGGTAATAGGAGATAGATATCTTGCATGTTGTAATGCAAGTTATTGTGGTATATGGAACTCATACCATAATCTCTCAGGAAAGCAGAAACTGATCCTTTTGGGACCGCCTAAAAAGGCCTAGGGGGTGAGGAGTACTCTACTTTGCCCCCTTTTCACGTTCCGAACTATTTTATTTTACTCTCTTCTGTAATTACACAAAATACCAGCGATAAGATGCATCGGAGACACACAGTGAGAGAAAGGAGGCCGGAGATGAAGAAGACATGTCAAATACACATTGGAGATAATATAGTGGCAGAAGGGAAGTAAATATGAGTAAACTTACCATGTAACATAAAAATGTTGCACTCTATACTATAAGTCTCATTTTATACTACAATCACTTCGCTACAACCTCATAAATTAAAAATAAAAATGAATAATGTCTCAAACAATTTTTGATTTCTAAATATAAATTTATTCTTCAGAATTTTCTAAATTTGAAAGAACTAGTAACATGTCCTCATCAGCAATGTCCTCATTAAAAGTCTCCAATGATGATTCTTGTAACTCTATGGTCTCCAAACACTCGATAAATTCGCCATCAAGAGATTGATCAAAAAAATCATTCAAGTCATCTCCTCCTTGTGACAATATTTCATTATTGGTGCTGTCAATTTCAATCAATGTAGTGGAATCATTCAAGTCATCTCCTCGTGACAATATTTCATTATTGGTGCTCTCAATTTCAATCAATGTAGTGGAATCATTCAAGTCATCTCCTCCTTGTGACAATATTTCATTATTGGTGCTGTCCATTTCAATCAATCTAATGGAATCATACAAGCCATCTCCTCCTTGTGACAATATTTCATTATTGGTGCTCTCAATTTCAATCAATGTAGTGGAATCATTCAAGTCATCTCCTTGTGACAATATTTCATTCTTGGTGCTGTCCATTTCAATCAATCTAATGGAATCATACAAGTCATGTCCTCCTTGTGACAATATTTCATTATTGGTGCTCTCAATTTCAATCAATGTGTTGGACAATTCAAAAGAAATTGCCACGGTCTCTTCATTGTGAGCCATTTTATTTTGAAATTGCTTGCTGTAAATTGCAGAAAAAAATAATCACTTTCATTTATCGTTTTTAGTAATACATAATATAAAACTAACTTTATCAAGTATTTAGTATAACAGAAGGACTGCAAATAAATAACAGAAAACATTTTTCAAATTATCTTCAAGTGTACAACATAGTTCCCCTTACAAATTAACAACTCACCTTTTTAAAAGTAGCAGAAGTGTTAGTACTGTGTAAATCAAACACCAGAAATTCACCACCAAAAATTCCTCACAAATGTACCTCAGACAGTAGTATCACAAAATGGCTGTGGTTTCCTCTCATTTGACATATATACATAACCAATTAACTTTCATCACACACAAATACAAAACCAAAGTAACATTTTAATTGGTTCTAAATTTCAACACTTTCAAATGTGTTTTCCCCATGCAATTTTCCATAGGACATTTACATACGTCTACAGCCTGAATGGCTGAACGGAATTACACCAAACTTGGCAAAATGGTACATCAAACCTAAGAGGTCAGGAAGGATCTACTATGCCCCCTTATGGTCATTTCCCCCTTCGCTTTGGCCTCCTCTTGTCTCTCAATCCTACCGAGGGACAAGATGGCGGCCGCTACGGACTGTTTGGAATGTTGACAGACGCCGGAGAACCAATCAGCTTCGCAAAGCTCCGTAACGCGAAAAGTACGCGAAGCGGAGCGCTGTTACAGATATATATCTTTTTTTGAACGTTAATTTCTCAAAATCCACTGGAGCACATATATTGAGACCTAGCAAAGGCACATCGGGCTACCAGTCCCTAATATTTTGCCAAGTTTCGTGCAAATCCATTCAGCCGTTCGATTATTATTATTTTTTTTTTTTTTTGCCCCGCGGGGCCCTTTTAAAACCTCCACATCAAAACTAGGGGGTCAGCGAGGATCTACTATGCCCCCTTATAGTTATTTCCCCCTTTGTTTTGACCTCCTCTTGTCTCTCGATCCTACCGAGAGACAAGATGGCGGCCGCTACGGACTGTTTGGAATGTTGACAGACGCCGGAGAACCAATCAGCTTCGCTTCACAAAGCTCCGTTGCGCGAAAAGTCCGCGAACCAGTGCGCTGCCCAGTCCGCGCTTACAGATATATATCTTTTTTAAAACATTAATTTCTCAAAATCCACTGGAGCACATATATTGAGACCTACAAAAGGCACATCGGGCTACCAGTCCCTACAATTTTGCCAAGTTTCGTGCAAATCCATTCAGCCGTTCGGGCTAAAAGTGAGGCCAACCGCCCTATGGAAAACTCAATGTTAAAAACACGTTTTGGGACCCCCCTTTTTTCTCGGCCCCCCCTTGACGAACCCCCCCCCAAATTTTCAAGGGCTGCTCAGAAACAAAATGTGCCATTTTCCTGAAAATTTCAGCCAATTCCGTCCACAAACGCCAAAGTTATTAGACATAGAATTTTCAAAAAACCCATAGAGAAAAAATCCTAACTATATATACCTACTGGCGACCGCCAGTAGGTAATATATATATATATATATATATATATATATATATACATAGTCACTGAAAAAACCATAGGTTTCAGGCATGTTATAGTTAGAAATTAGCATTTAAAAAACCTTAGAAATTCACTGAAAAAAATATAGGTTTCAGGGGCGTTATAGTTAGTTGGACATTTCACTTGTACAAAACCATTGAAATTCCCCTGTTATATTTAGTTCAGCTAACTATAACTCGCGCGCCCGCAGGGCACTGCTGATGATGTCACATATCACATCACTCATGACATGGTCAGTGACATCACTCATGACATCACTGATGACATCTCAAATGACATCACTGATGACATCATCAGTGAATGTGTGTTTTCTGAAAATTAAATAGGTTTTATATATGTACATCTCAAGTAGGGGTGGGTGGAAGTCGCGTAAGGGACTTACGCGGAGAGGCACGGAGATTAAACCAATCTCCGCATATTTCCGTTGCGCGATGCCTGCCCGCCGCCCGCCTGCCGCCCGTCTCCCGTCCGCCTCCCGACCGCAATATTAAATGACTTTAAGCCTAAAATAAGATTGAAATAAGAACTTACCTTATCGCGGGGTGATGTTCCTTGTCCAGCTAGCCATCTTCTTGGAACTGCGCATGGGCGGGAGCCTGCGCATGCGCATTCCTGTGTGCAATCACACCCTGTGGCGCTTTTTGATTTGGGGAATTAATTCCTCTTCAATCCTAAAGGGCCCTGGGGTCCAATTTGCCCACCAGGTACCTCCAGTATGTGCCAGGGAGCTGTGTTGCAGAGATGTGTTCAGAGGCCACGCCCCTTTTGCAACACTCTGCAACACAGCACTGTGGTGCTTATTGGAGGTACCTGGTGGGCTAGTTGGTCCCCAGGGGACCTCAGGATTGAAGAGGAAATAATTCCCCAACTTAAAACGTGCCACAGGGCGTGTTTGCACACATGTCACCTCAGGCCCCGCCCCCTTCCTTCACTACTGTGCAAACTCGCCCCTTTTTAATTTGGGGGATTAAGTCCCCTTGAATCGTGAGGGTCCCTGGGGTGCAACTAGCCCACCAGGTACCTCCATTAGGAGCCACAGAGCTGCATTGCAGAGAGGTGTAAAAAGGAGAATGGCCTCTGAACACCTGTCTGCAACGCAGCTCCCTGCTGCATAATGGAGGTTCCTGGTGGGCTAGTTTCCCCCCAGGCACCCCCAGTATTCAAGGGGAATTACTTCCCCATCTGCAAGCGCGCCAGGGCTTGCGTTTGCAGAGTGCTGCAGTGAAGGGGCGGAGCCTCTGGAGCGATGCCGGTCTATTTATATATTTTTCTATTTTTAAGAAGGGGTGCCCCCCGCCTTGAGCCAATTATGGCCCTGGGGACTGCCACCCCCAGGGCCAGCTCCTGCAGTGTCTCGGGGTGACCACACTGTAGTGTGCCATAGCAGGGCGGGAGCCTCGTGGCTCCCGCCCTGCCATAGCAAACTTGGTTTGGATTTTGAAAGAGAGAGCAGGGAAACCTGTTCTCTCTTTTAAAATCCAAACCAGATTGCTTTTCCACACGGGGTGCTGCATGTTAGCAGCTACCCATGTGGAAAAGCAATGCCGGCTCCCGAAGGACACGGGGAGCCGGCGGGATCGTGGGGGTATTGAGGCTTCCCCCATGGTCCCCACCATTGTATATAGGCCCTGAGTGATGGGGTTCCAGGGGAGAAGATAAGTTAGTGATACGAGCTTAAAAAAATTACGGTAAAATTTGGAGACGCGCTCCCAGCTTGGCGCTCAGCGCAGCCCCTGGTGTGCACTCGCTGAGTACGTGACTCTCAACAGGGCCCCCTGGTGTGAACGCGTTGGGTGCGTGACTCCAAAACGCGATGGGTGCTCGACTCCAAGCAAAAAAAAAAGTGATATTTTTAAAATATACATCAAGCTTATGTGTTTAGATCTTGGGTGGCTCTAAAAAGAGCCCTTGTGTTTATTGGGAGATTTTGGTACCTACAAGTAAGTACCGATACAGAGTCTAAAGTTGTTGAGGAAGACTCTGTTACCCTCATCTGTAAAATGTACACCATCTCTCCTATAGATACCATCCATATTTAAACGGGGATTGTTGTTGTAAATGGACCCCATCCTATAATCTCTGAGATAAGCAGAAACAGCTTTATTGACATGTTTCCTAGCTTTCTCAATCTATGGACAAAATTGATTGGACCAGTTCAATTTCTGTCTTTGGCATATGTTAGAATAGACAAAGGCAGTTTGGGGGAAAAGTGACATCAATTCTCCAAAGGTGTCCTTCATAAGCATTTCCAGACCTACCCCAGTCAAAATGCCTAGGTCATTGCCACCTCAGTGCACAATTATGAGGTCAGGGTGTTGGAGATGCAAAAAGGATTTAACCAATGGTATCAATTGGTGCCACTTTAATCCTCTCTGTCCAATCCATTTAATGTCTACATTTGGCAAAGCTAAATCTTTGTCAATATCTCAACTTTCAGCATACCTTTTCAACCAGAAAAAATAGCTGTGTCCCACAATACACACTCTAAGCATCGTGAAGGGAGGTCTGGATGCACTCAGAAGGTGTCTGCATGTGAAATGGGCAGTTTGAAAACTAAGATTTTTCTAAAATGTTGGATAAGAAGCAGTTTTAAAAAAAGAAGAGAAATGATTGGCTGTTTGAGAACATTATAGACTAAAAAATAGGGGGCGTGTTTCTGTGTTGCTAAGAGCAGTGCACTACGGATATTCTGTATAAGAAAATCTGGTGTGTGATTCAGGTATTGCTTAATCTACAAATCAATTTGAAAAGTGAGTTATTAATTTGTGAGGTGTTGTATGTGGTGCCTTTGTTTTTACATAGACTAGTGTGTTTCTCCTGCTAAGGTTCAGGGGATAGTCTTGCTTGTCTAGAATCACACTGTGAGTCTGTGTGCACTTGTGCAACTATTGTGACAGAAGCATGTCGTTACTTAATGTCTTTGCTGACACATAACTGCTTAAAAAGCTATCCAGTTGTCAAGTTTCAGTAGTATTAGAAGCCAGTCATTGCTTATGCATTCGCAGGATGAGTCAGGCATTCACACTAAAGTGCAGTAGTGAAATGTGTAGAATGTATGCAGTTACCTTACCCCTTCCAGACAAGTGAGATTTTCCTGCTAGTCAGTGTCCATACACTTCAGCAAACACCCTGTCACTCCCCTTGTACTCCTCTAGTGACCCATTCAGCACCATGTACTAATCCATTCACTGCACCAAAACCCAACCACTTATAAATTCACCCAGGCACTCTCCTTGCAGTACTCTAATCATTCAGTCAGTACCCAAGTAGTCATGCAGTGAGCCAGGCCTTAGCACATGGACTGCTTCAAACCCTATCCACTATGCATGCAGTCCTCTAACCACCTACACACTTGTCTTTCACACCTTCAATTCTCCAGTCCGTATCCATACACTTCCAGCAAACACCCTGTCACTCCCCTTACACTCCTCTAATGACCTATTCAGAACCATGTACTGATGCATTCACTGCGCCAAACCCCAACCACTTATAAAATTCACCCAGACACTATCCTTGCAGTACTCAAATCATTCAGTCAGTACCCAAGTACTCATGCAGTGAGCCAGGCCTTAGCTCATGGACTGCTTCAAAGCCCTATCCACTATGCATGCAGTCCTCTAACCACCTACACCCTGGTCTTTCACACCTTCAATTCCCCAGTCAGTATCCATACAATCGAACAAACACCCTGTCACTTCCTTTGCACTCCTCTAGTGGCCCATTCATCACCATGTACTAATCCATTCACTGTGCCAAAACACAACCACTTATAAACTCACCCATGCACTGTCCTTGCAGTACTCTAATCATCCAGCCAGTACCCAAGTACTCATGCAGTTAGCCAGGCCTTAGCACATGGACTGCTTCAAACCCCTCTCCAATACGCATGCATTCTTCTAACCACCTACACACTTGTCTTTCATACCTTCAATTCCCCAGTCAGTATCCATACACTTCCAGCAAACACCCTGTGACTAGCCTTGCACTCCTCTAGTGACCTATTCAGCACCATGTACTAATACATTCAATGTGCCAAAACCCAACTACTTATACATTCACCCAGGCACTCTCTTTGCAGTACTGTAATCATTCTGTCAGTACCAAAGTACTCATGCAGTGAGCCAGGCCTTAGCTTATGGACTCCTTCAAACCCCTACCCACTATGCATGCAGTCCTCTAACCACCTACATACTTGTCTTTCATACCTTCAATTCCCCAGTCAGTATCCATACGCTTCCAGCAAACACCCTGTGACTCCTCTAGTGACCCATTCAGCACCATGTACTAATCCATTCACTGAACCAAAACCCAAACACTTATAAATTCACTCAGGCACTCTCCTTGCAGTACTCTAATCATTCAGTCAGTACCCAAGTACTCATTCAGTGAGCCAGGCCTTAGCTCATGGACTGCTTTAAAGCCCTATCCACTATGCATGCAGTCCTCTAACCACCTACACCCTGGTCTTTCACACCTTCAATTCCCCAGTCAGTATCCATACAATCAAACAAACACCCTGTCACTTCCTTTGCACTCCTCTAGTGGCCCATTCATCACCATGTACTAATCCATTCACTGAACCAAAACCCAAACACTTATAAATTCACTCAGGCACTCTCCTTGCAGTACTCTAATCATCCAGTCAGTACCCAAGTACTCATGCAGTTAGCCAGGCCTTAGCACATGGGCTGCTTCAAACCCCTCTCCAATACGCATGCAGTCTTCTAACCACCTACACACTTGTCTTTCACACCTTCAATTCCCCAGTCAGTATCCATACACTTCCAGCAAACACCCTGTGACTTGCCTTGCACTCATCTAGTGACCTATTCAGCACCATGTACTAATACATTCACTGTGCCAAAACCCAACCACTTATACATTCACCCAGGCACTCTCCTTGCAGTACTGTAATCATTCAGTCAGTACCAAAGTACTCATGCAGTGAGCCAGGCCTTAGATTACGGACTCCTTCAAACCCCTATCCACTATGCATGCAGTCCTCAAACCACCTTTCACACCTTCAATTCCCCAGTCAGTGTCCATACATTCCAGCAAACACCCTGTCACTCCCTTTGCACTCCTCTAGTGACCCATTCAGCACCATGTACTAATCCAGTCACTGCGCCAAAACCAAACCACTTATAAATTCACCCAGGCATTCTCCTTGCAGTATTCTAATCATTCAGTCAATACCCAAGTACTCAGGCAGTGAGCCGGGCCTTAGCACATGGACTGCTTCAAACCCCTATCCACTATGCATGCAGTTTTCTCCCCACCTACACATTTGTCTTTCACACCTTCAATTCCCCAGTCAGTGTCCATACACTCCAGCAAACACACTGTCACTCCCCTTGCACTCCTCTAGTGACCCATTCAGCACCATGTACTAATCCATTCACTGCGCCAAAACCCAACCACTTATAAATTCACCCAGGCCATCTCCTTGCAGTACTATAATCATTCAGTCAATACCCAAGTACTCATGCAGTGAGCCGAGCCTTAGCACATGGACTGCTTCAAACCCCTCTCCAATATGCATGTAGTCCTCAAACCTGCACAAAAACAATCTCTCCACGGCACAGACATGCTTGCCCCATGGTGCAAGGATGCCTGTGTCACTGTATGTCTGCAGTTTGTGCAGCAGTGCAGAGGGAAGCATAGAGTTGCAACATATTTATGTACATATGTTGCATCCCTGTGCTTCGGAAGTACCACAGCACAGTGCAGCTAAAGAGTTTACATTGTCACGTTGCAGCACTTCCCTATAGTTCTGCACTTATACATTCACCATACACTACTAATGTATTCTTTCAGTCAATAAACTATACACATACATTCAAACAAACTTTCACACATTAACATACAAATATAGTTCTTTCTTTAACCAGAGAAGTTAGTTCTGAGAAGAACTTTTTTTCTTTTATATTTTTTTGTATTTTCTGAATGATTTTGTTATTTTTTTGGTGTTTTAAAAAAAATGAAAAAAGAACGAAAAAACCAGGAAACTTCAGGAATTAACTGGCATTCCCAACAAAAAAAAACCAAAAACAAAAGTCTAGCAATGATGATTTCGTTGTGCAGCACACACTGCTTCAACAGACTGCTCTCCATAGGAAATTAGTTTGTTGCACTTTACACAGTGCTGCTTAAGTTGTGCAAATTCAGAACATATGTCCGGTGGTGATGGTGCTGTAGAACTGCTAGGGGTACCAGGCACTGCAGGTGGAGGGTTCTGTTGTGCTCTTCTACACTCCTCCTGAGTCAGATTCACTGGATGTAGAGTCCTCAGGTGCTTATACATCGAGGCAGTACCGCAAGAGTATTTTTTCTCAGCACTACCTTGGGATAAGACACGCTCACAGATCTTGCAGGTTGCTTTGGTGGCATTCACTTTCTTCTGCCCCTCCGGGAAGGTGAAAAACTTCCACACTACCGATACTGGCCTTTATGGGCGTGGAGCTTCCGGTAAAAATTCTTCCTCTGAAGAATGTTCCTCCTGCTCCTGCGGCTGCTGTCCTGAAGCCATGATGTTGTTTTTATTCTCCAAAACACCAAAAGAAAAGTAATGGAAAGAGGGCTTAAGGACTGAAGGAGGCAAGATGGCGGTCGTGTGAGACCGCGGTGCACACTGACCAGTGCTGGGATGAAATTATGCGGATCTACTAGCTGAAAATACATAACAAATCCTTGAAAACCTGGATGGAATAATGGAGACACTGGAGAGCAGAGCTGTCGAAAACTATAAGTCGCCAATAAGAAGTCAAGCGGCAACGTTTGCATCTCTAATCGGCCTTGCACTAATTCGATACTTCTGCAGCATCAGTCGCAAATGGCAGTGAAGTAGTTATCAGACGTACCTGACTGGAGCTCTGGTCATCGGCGAGGGCGACATGGCCCTGAAGAACGCGGCGGCATCTGTAGCGGCCGCAAAGGCAAGGGTGGCTAGACTTGCGGTCCGAGATGCTGCGGAGTCGTCTAAGCAGGCGAGCGGGAGTCCTGAGCCTACCCCAGGGATCAAAGCAGGAGCGGCCGAGAACACACCGGCTAAGGGGGCGAGGCAGGGGACTGCCGCCACACGGAAAGTAAGCCAGGCTGCACCTTCCGTTGTTGACCTCCTGCGCAGGATGCCGGAGGGACTCCTTTCAAGTCACGGCGGGAGGAGTCAGCCGGCAATGCAACACACGCCAGCACCCCCGGAGGGCCCAGGTGAGGGCAGCTTACAGACAAGCAACGAGGCAGATGCCCCTAGGATGACCGGGACAATTGTTGAAACAAAAACAGTAAGCAGTGTACGGAGCGACAGTACTGGTGGGGTTGAAGCAAGTAATAACGGGGCTGGGGTGGTGGAAACACAAAGCGATGTTATCTCCATGGGTGTGCCTGGAAAATCCACCACTGCCCACTGTGTGCTCATTGAGGATAATACTCCAATAGTTGATCAGACACTAAATGACCCTTGTAAAGATCCAGGGAGTATAAATCAAATTGATTTCCTTCAGATAGGGGAAACAAGCGCCACAATTACCCAAAGCAATGAAAAAGCTTATGAGGGCAACCCTGATAGAGATAAAGACAGGGATAAGGATCCTAGTGACTTTTACTCATTCTCCGATGAACTAGGGTTGTCTGATGATACAGGTTCCCCTGTCAGCGACTCGAGTGATGATGAGACGAGCGCCAGAGATAATAGAACAGCCCAAAAAACGGCTTTAAGGCAGAGAAAGAGCCACCGGGACTCAGCAGAGCTAACCTGGGATTATACACCTGCAAGCCACCTCCTAGTATCAACAACCTCGACAAACGCCCTTGAGGCATCTCAACACTCGGACTCTCTCGCATTCCAAAACTCAGCCCCACCCACGATTGAAACTGTACTCCAAGCTATAGCGGCCCATAGGGAAGAGACGTCTCATGATGGTCGTAAAGCACAAGCAGAGCTTCGTAAAGTTCAAGGTGTGGTGCGTAAACTATCAAGAAAAGTGGGGTCCTTTAGTGATCGTATGACTGACATAGAGTCTAGAGTGGTATTGAATGAGTCTGAGACAGTTGCGAATCAGGAACAGATTAACGTACATGAGGCTGAACTCTCAGATGTGAGATGGAAGCTCGAAGATATGGAAAATAGGCTATGCAGGAATAACTTACTTGTTTTAGGCCTTCCCGAGGAAGTGGAAGGGGGAGACGCCCGCGCTTTTGTGATCCAGCTGTTTCGTGACTCTCTCCCTGAACTGTCCAGCAGGAATTGGGACATAGAAGTGCAGCGAGCGCACCGTGTCCCCTTTACTCTAAGACACCCACCTAAGCCTGGGGGACACCCGAGGGCGCTACTAGTGTACTTCGGCAATTTTCTTCCGAGGCAGGCAATCTCGGAAAAAGCCAGGACGGAGGCAAAAAGAACCAGGGGACCAATAACATACTTTGTCCGACCAGACTTTTGCCACACAACTGTTGAAAGGAGGTGGCGTCTCCGTCAACTCATAAAACCATTCCGAAACAAGAAGGCACAGGCGTATCTGAATAATCCGGCTCGGCTAAAAGTTATTAACGGGGGGCAAACGAAATTCTTTACGTCTGAAATTAAAGCGAAAGAATACTTGGATGCTCTTAAATGAGACAAGATGATACACTTTTCCGGCTATCTCTCTTAAGTTAAAATAAAGTAATGCTATGTAGTAATCAGAAAGTATAATTTGTTGAGGATGAGGACAGACATGAGGGGGCTATTAGGTTTCAAAAATGTATATGATCTGCACTGTGAAAAACTTTAATTAGTTTTAAAAAAAAAACACTGGTCAGGGGTTGCATTTTCATCATTACAGACTCTAATAGAGTCTGCACGCCTCACTTTTGGGAAAAGGGAGGGGGGAGGGGAGGGAGAGGTTGGGGAGGGGGAGGGAAGGGACTGGATAAGGGTGGAGAAAATACAAAAAAAGGCAACCATAATTGTACTAAAAAAGACTGCAGAGTCGGTATGAAGCACTTTCACAAAGTAGAACTAGTGTTAAAAGCAAGTAAAAAAACCAAAACAAGCAATATGGATAAGTTGAAAATATGTTCTTGGAATGTGGCGGGGCTCAATGACAGGGAGAAAAGGGCTCGGCTATGTGGGATATTCAGCCAAAATCTCTTCGATATCATATGTCTCCAAGAGACCCATATCCCCTGGGCAGAAAGAGATGTAATGAGGATCCCCGGATTTAATTTATTGGTAAACACAACACACACTACGAGAACCAGAGGGGTTGATATATTCGCCAGACCTTTTCTGGGACCGGCTATACGTAAGGCCGCCGATCCTATGGGAAGGTGGGTCATCGCTCAGCTTAAGATTGGCATCACAATCTGTTCAATTTATGCCTCTAACCAGGATGACCCCTCTATACTCACTGAACTTGAAATGGAACTAGCCTCCTGGACCCAGACACTGATTTTCTGCGGGGATTTTAACATTTCTCTGACGCAAAATGGGGTAAGACAACATCAGGATAAATATACATATGTTGGTCGCAAACCAAAGGTAAATAGAGCCATCTCTCAGCTTAAACAGAGTTTAGGCCTAATTGACATTTGGGATATTAAAAAACATCCTGACCCCGGTTATACCTGTTTTTCGCATCCACATAGTAAAAATGTTCAGATTGACTACATTTGGGCAACAAGAGATTGCTCTGATAAGGCAATCAGTAAGTTTCCAAAGATTATTTCTGACCACAATCTTCTATTTCTTACATTAGATACTGCTAACTTGAACAAACCCGATCAGTATGGACTTTTGACAGAAAGCTACTTGTCAATAAGGATTACACCGAATATATTAAGAAATGGACTCAGGGTTTTTTCGACTGCAACCGCTATAGTGCTTCCAGGGGCATAGTTTGGGATTGCTTTAAAGCTGCTATTCACGGTGAGACAATTGGTTTTGTAGCCAAACGGAGGAAGGATGCGGATAAGGCTAACAAGTTACAGCTCCAAGAGTTGGCCAGAATAGAGGAAAAACATACTATTCTAATAATGCAGGGGGAAGATGCGGGATCAACCTTGAGAGAAATGCTTATTCTAAAAACCGAGATGAATAGCAGACTCTCCCAGAAGGCGGCTGAGACCTATCAGTCAAACCGCAATAAGATTTATGAAGACAGGGAGAAAGTAGGGAAGCAGCTACCTCTTTGCACCCGCCAGAACAGTCTTTTAATTCAATATCTATTATTGAAGCGCAGGGCCAGGAATACACAACACCCGCGGACATATTAGATATTTTCAGAAGATACTATCAAGAGTTATACCAAAATGAAGATACGCTTGATGGTGAAGCAATCAAAGAGGCCCTAACTAATTGGCTCACGGAGCTTGAATCAAATGAATGTATAGATGACATCACTCAGGAGGATCTCGAAAAGAATATAACTCACATCGAAGTACAATTGGCCCTAGCAGAATTGGCTTCAGGCAAAGCCGCAGGGCCTGGCAAATTGCCTCTTGAATTGTACAAAATTTTGGGTAATATTATAACACCTTATATTTTAGATCTATTTGTAGGGATTCAAGGGAGTGGCAGTCCTCCGGATTCATGGAGAGAAACGAATATAGTTATATTTCCGAAAAAGATAAGCCCCCTAGATTACCCTCTTCCTATTGCCCAATCTCATTAATAAACTCGGATTCGAAGCTTTATTTCAAGATTCTGGCTAATCGGCTCAGGAGAGTCGTCGAGCATCTGGCCTCCCCGTGGCAACATGGCTTTATCCCTGGTAAATCTACCACAGACCATACCCGTCGGGTTGTAACGCTATTTGATGTCATGGGTGCGGTGGAGGGCCAGATGTCGATGATCCTCCTGGATGCCGAGAAAGCCTTCGACCGAGTTTCGTGGGAATTTGTATGGGCAGTTTTAGACCAAAACAATCTGGGACCTTGTCTCAGGAAGTCAATTAGGGCAATGTACCACTCTCCTAAAGCTAGGGTACTGGTGATGGGCCAGGAGTCCGGATTATTTGACATACTGAGAGGCACAAGGCAGGGATGCCCCTGCTCTCGGATTTTATTTGCCCTGTACATAAACCCCCTGATTCTGAAATTACTTGCTAGTGATGTGATTAAACCTGTTACGGTGGGTCCCTATGACACCAAGATATTGGCATATGCCGATGATTTGGCGGTGACAACACCTAACCCTGCAGAGGCAATACCAGAAATAGAACAAATCACCCAAGCTTTTGGTCAGATCTCCGGGTATTCCCTGAATCGCGATAAAACAATGGTTATCTGTACTGAGAATATTCTTTTCGAAGATCCTAAAAAGGTAGACAGTGCAGTGTATTTGGGAGTGTGCATATCCCCCAAGGTTGGTAAGATTATCGAGCTAAACTACGAGCCCCTTCTTAAAAATATAAAGAAAGATGTAAAAAGGATCGATAGTATTCACCTCTCGATTATTGGGAGAGGTAATTTTCTTAAAATGAATATTCTTAAAATGGATATTCTCCCTAGGGTTCTGTATTTGTTTCGCACCATTCCATTGCTCGTACAAAACCATTGAAATTCCTCCAATATAATTAGTTCTGATAACTATAACTCGCGCACCCGCAATCCACTGCTGATGATGTCACATATTACATCATTCATGACATGGTCAGTGACATCACTGATGACATCACTGATGAATCATCCACGTGACAATCAAATACACCTCGATTCAGAAAAGGGGGTGGTGATGAACAGAGTGTCTGAATTAAGCAGACCACTCTTACCCAGTCCAAAGATCAGGGCTTGATCCATCACCGTTATTTATCTCACTGCCCCATCCCAGCTCAGAACCTGGCTATATGCAAATTAGTCTGTCCCTGGCCCAGTGCATCATGGGAACAGGGCAGACCAAACTACCAAGCCAATTCTTCACCAGAAAGGAGACAAGCTACCGGGGACCGGTTTCTGGCATTTCAGCCTCTTCGGCCCGGCTTGCTTGAATCCTGATGGAGCAGTGAGAAAGGGACTCATGTCTGAGTATACCCTGCCACACCTATAGTGGCCAAAAACGATTCAGAAAAGGGGGTGGTGATGAACAGAGTGTCTGAATTAAGCAGACCACTCTTACCCAGTCCAAAGATCAGGGCTTGATCCATCACCGTTATTTATCTCACTGCCCCATCCCAGCTCAGAACCTGGCTATATGCAAATTAGTCTGTCCCTGGCCCAGTGCATCATGGGAACAGGGCAGACCAAACTACCAAGCCAATTCTTCACCAGAAAGGAGACAAGCTACCGGGGACCGGTTTCTGGCATTTCAGCCTCTTCGGCCCGGCTTGCTTGAATCCTGATGGAGCAGTGAGAAAGGGACTCATGTCTGAGTATACCCTGCCACACCTATAGTGGCCAAAAACGATTCAGAAAAGGGGGTGGTGATGAACAGAGTGTCTGAATTAAGCAGACCACTCTTACCCAGTCCAAAGATCAGGGCTTGATCCATCACCGTTATTTATCTCACTGCCCCATCCCAGCTCAGAACCTGGCTATATGCAAATTAGTCTGTCCCTGGCCCAGTGCATCATGGGAACAGGGCAGACCAAACTACCAAGCCAATTCTTCACCAGAAAGGAGACAAGCTACCGGGGACCGGTTTCTGGCATTTCAGCCTCTTTGGCCCGGCTTGCTTGAATCCTGATGGAGCAGTGAGAAAGGGACTCATGTCTGAGTATACCCTGCCACACCTATAGTGGCCAAAAACGATTCAGAAAAGGGGGTGGTGATGAACAGAGTGTCTGAAATAAGCAGACCACTCTTACCCAGTCCAAAGATCAGGGCTTGATCCATCACCGTTATTTATCTCACTGCCCCATCCCAGCTCAGAACCTGGCTATATGCAAATTAGTCTGTCCCTGGCCCAGTGCATCATGGGAACAGGGCAGACCAAACTACCAAGCCAATTCTTCACCAGAAAGGAGACAAGCTACCGGGGACCGGTTTCTGGCATTTCAGCCTCTTCGGCCCGGCTTGCTTGAATCCTGATGGAGCAGTGAGAAAGGGACTCATGTCTGAGTATACCCTGCCACACCTATAGTGGCCAAAAACGATTCAGAAAAGGGGGTGGTGATGAACAGAGTGTCTGAATTAAGCAGACCACTCTTACCCAGTCCAAAGATCAGGGCTTGATCCATCACCGTTATTTATCTCACTGCCCCATCCCAGCTCAGAACCTGGCTATATGCAAATTAGTCTGTCCCTGGCCCAGTGCATCATGGGAACAGGGCAGACCAAACTACCAAGCCAATTCTTCACCAGAAAGGAGACAAGCTACCGGGGACCGGTTTCTGGCATTTCAGCCTCTTCGGCCCGGCTTGCTTGAATCCTGATGGAGCAGTGAGAAAGGGACTCATGTCTGAGTATACCCTGCCACACCTATAGTGGCCAAAAACGATTCAGAAAAGGGGGTGGTGATGAACAGAGTGTCTGAATTAAGCAGACCACTCTTACCCAGTCCAAAGATCAGGGCTTGATCCATCACCGTTATTTATCTCACTGCCCCATCCCAGCTCAGAACCTGGCTATATGCAAATTAGTCTGTCCCTGGCCCAGTGCATCATGGGAACAGGGCAGACCAAACTACCAAGCCAATTCTTCACCAGAAAGGAGACAAGCTACCGGGGACCGGTTTCTGGCATTTCAGCCTCTTTGGCCCGGCTTGCTTGAATCCTGATGGAGCAGTGAGAAAGGGACTCATGTCTGAGTATACCCTGCCACACCTATAGTGGCCAAAAACGATTCAGAAAAGGGGGTGGTGATGAACAGAGTGTCTGAATTAAGCAGACCACTCTTACCCAGTCCAAAGATCAGGGCTTGATCCATCACCGTTATTTATCTCACTGCCCCATCCCAGCTCAGAACCTGGCTATATGCAAATTAGTCTGTCCCTGGCCCAGTGCATCATGGGAACAGGGCAGACCAAACTACCAAGCCAATTCTTCACCAGAAAGGAGACAAGCTACCGGGGACCGGTTTCTGGCATTTCAGCCTCTTCGGCCCGGCTTGCTTGAATCCTGATGGAGCAGTGAGAAAGGGACTCATGTCTGAGTATACCCTGCCACACCTATAGTGGCCAAAAACGATTCAGAAAAGGGGGTGGTGATGAACAGAGTGTCTGAATTAAGCAGACCACTCTTACCCAGTCCAAAGATCAGGGCTTGATCCATCACCGTTATTTATCTCACTGCCCCATCCCAGCTCAGAACCTGGCTATATGCAAATTAGTCTGTCCCTGGCCCAGTGCATCATGGGAACAGGGCAGACCAAACTACCAAGCCAATTCTTCACCAGAAAGGAGACAAGCTACCGGGGACCGGTTTCTGGCATTTCAGCCTCTTCGGCCCGGCTTGCTTGAATCCTGATGGAGCAGTGAGAAAGGGACTCATGTCTGAGTATACCCTGCCACACCTATAGTGGCCAAAAACGATTCAGAAAAGGGGGTGGTGATGAACAGAGTGTCTGAATTAAGCAGACCACTCTTACCCAGTCCAAAGATCAGGGCTTGATCCATCACCGTTATTTATCTCACTGCCCCATCCCAGCTCAGAACCTGGCTATATGCAAATTAGTCTGTCCCTGGCCCAGTGCATCATGGGAACAGGGCAGACCAAACTACCAAGCCAATTCTTCACCAGAAAGGAGACAAGCTACCGGGGACCGGTTTCTGGCATTTCAGCCTCTTCGGCCCGGCTTGCTTGAATCCTGATGGAGCAGTGAGAAAGGGACTCATGTCTGAGTATACCCTGCCACACCTATAGTGGCCAAAAACGATTCAGAAAAGGGGGTGGTGATGAACAGAGTGTCTGAATTAAGCAGACCACTCTTACCCAGTCCAAAGATCAGGGCTTGATCCATCACCGTTATTTATCTCACTGCCCCATCCCAGCTCAGAACCTGGCTATATGCAAATTAGTCTGTCCCTGGCCCAGTGCATCATGGGAACAGGGCAGACCAAACTACCAAGCCAATTCTTCACCAGAAAGGAGACAAGCTACCGGGGACCGGTTTCTGGCATTTCAGCCTCTTCGGCCCGGCTTGCTTGAATCCTGATGGAGCAGTGAGAAAGGGACTCATGTCTGAGTATACCCTGCCACACCTATAGTGGCCAAAAACGATTCAGAAAAGGGGGTGGTGATGAACAGAGTGTCTGAATTAAGCAGACCACTCTTACCCAGTCCAAAGATCAGGGCTTGATCCATCACCGTTATTTATCTCACTGCCCCATCCCAGCTCAGAACCTGGCTATATGCAAATTAGTCTGTCCCTGGCCCAGTGCATCATGGGAACAGGGCAGACCAAACTACCAAGCCAATTCTTCACCAGAAAGGAGACAAGCTACCGGGGACCGGTTTCTGGCATTTCAGCCTCTTCGGCCCGGCTTGCTTGAATCCTGATGGAGCAGTGAGAAAGGGACTCATGTCTGAGTATACCCTGCCACACCTATAGTGGCCAAAAACGATTCAGAAAAGGGGGTGGTGATGAACAGAGTGTCTGAATTAAGCAGACCACTCTTACCCAGTCCAAAGATCAGGGCTTGATCCATCACCGTTATTTATCTCACTGCCCCATCCCAGCTCAGAACCTGGCTATATGCAAATTAGTCTGTCCCTGGCCCAGTGCATCATGGGAACAGGGCAGACCAAACTACCAAGCCAATTCTTCACCAGAAAGGAGACAAGCTACCGGGGACCGGTTTCTGGCATTTCAGCCTCTTCGGCCCGGCTTGCTTGAATCCTGATGGAGCAGTGAGAAAGGGACTCATGTCTGAGTATACCCTGCCACACCTATAGTGGCCAAAAACGATTCAGAAAAGGGGGTGGTGATGAACAGAGTGTCTGAATTAAGCAGACCACTCTTACCCAGTCCAAAGATCAGGGCTTGATCCATCACCGTTATTTATCTCACTGCCCCATCCCAGCTCAGAACCTGGCTATATGCAAATTAGTCTGTCCCTGGCCCAGTGCATCATGGGAACAGGGCAGACCAAACTACCAAGCCAATTCTTCACCAGAAAGGAGACAAGCTACCGGGGACCGGTTTCTGGCATTTCAGCCTCTTCGGCCCGGCTTGCTTGAATCCTGATGGAGCAGTGAGAAAGGGACTCATGTCTGAGTATACCCTGCCACACCTATAGTGGCCAAAAACGATTCAGAAAAGGGGGTGGTGATGAACAGAGTGGCTGAATTAAGCAGACCACTCTTACCCAGTCCAAAGATCAGGGCTTGATCCATCACCGTTATTTATCTCACTGCCCCATCCCAGCTCAGAACCTGGCTATATGCAAATTAGTCTGTCCCTGGCCCAGTGCATCATGGGAACAGGGCAGACCAAACTACCAAGCCAATTCTTCACCAGAAAGGAGACAAGCTACCGGGGACCGGTTTCTGGCATTTCAGCCTCTTCGGCCCGGCTTGCTTGAATCCTGATGGAGCAGTGAGAAAGGGACTCATGTCTGAGTATACCCTGCCACACCTATAGTGGCCAAAAACGATTCAGAAAAGGGGGTGGTGATGAACAGAGTGTCTGAATTAAGCAGACCACTCTTACCCAGTCCAAAGATCAGGGCTTGATCCATCACCGTTATTTATCTCACTGCCCCATCCCAGCTCAGAACCTGGCTATATGCAAATTAGTCTGTCCCTGGCCCAGTGCATCATGGGAACAGGGCAGACCAAACTACCAAGCCAATTCTTCACCAGAAAGGAGACAAGCTACCGGGGACCGGTTTCTGGCATTTCAGCCTCTTCGGCCCGGCTTGCTTGAATCCTGATGGAGCAGTGAGAAAGGGACTCATGTCTGAGTATACCCTGCCACACCTATAGTGGCCAAAAACGATTCAGAAAAGGGGGTGGTGATGAACAGAGTGTCTGAATTAAGCAGACCACTCTTACCCAGTCCAAAGATCAGGGCTTGATCCATCACCGTTATTTATCTCACTGCCCCATCCCAGCTCAGAACCTGGCTATATGCAAATTAGTCTGTCCCTGGCCCAGTGCATCATGGGAACAGGGCAGACCAAACTACCAAGCCAATTCTTCACCAGAAAGGAGACAAGCTACCGGGGACCGGTTTCTGGCATTTCAGCCTCTTCGGCCCGGCTTGCTTGAATCCTGATGGAGCAGTGAGAAAGGGACTCATGTCTGAGTATACCCTGCCACACCTATAGTGGCCAAAAACGATTCAGAAAAGGGGGTGGTGATGAACAGAGTGTCTGAATTAAGCAGACCACTCTTACCCAGTCCAAAGATCAGGGCTTGATCCATCACCGTTATTTATCTCACTGCCCCATCCCAGCTCAGAACCTGGCTATATGCAAATTAGTCTGTCCCTGGCCCAGTGCATCATGGGAACAGGGCAGACCAAACTACCAAGCCAATTCTTCACCAGAAAGGAGACAAGCTACCGGGGACCGGTCTCTGAGTCCCTTGCTCATTGCACCATCAGGATTCAAGCAAGCCGGGCCGAAGACGCCTGAAATGGCAGAAACCGGTCCCCGGAAGCTTGTTTCCTTCCCAGTGTAAGAATTGGCTTTTGTAGTCTGGTCTGCCCTGTTCCCATGATGCACTGGGCCAGGGACAGACTAATTTGCATACAGCCAGGTTCTGAAACTGGGATGGTGCAATGAGCTAAAAAACGGTGTTGGATCTAGCCCTGATCTCTTGACTGGGTGAGAGTACTCTGCTTAATTCAGAGACTCTGTCCATCACCACCCCTTGTTGTAAATTATTTTGTCCACCCTAAGCGTGGAAGGGTATACTCAGATGTGAGTCCCTTGCTCATTGCACCATCAGGATTCAAGCAAGCCGGGCCGAAGACGCCTGAAATGGCAGAAACCGGTCCCCGGAAGCCTGTTTCCTTCCCAGTGTAAGAATTGGCTTTTGTAGTCTGGTCTGCCCTGTTCCCATGATGCACTGGGCCAGGGACAGACTAATTTACATACAGCCAGGTTCTGAAACTGGGATGGTGCAATGAGCTAAAAAACGGTGTTGGATCTAGCCCTGATCTCTTGACTGGGTGAGAGTACTCTGCTTAATTCAGAGACTCTGTCCATCACCACCCCTTGTTGTAAATTATTTTGTCCACCCTAAGCGTGGAAGGGTATACTCAGATGTGAGTCCCTTGCTCATTGCACCATCAGGATTCAAGCAAGCCGGGCCGAAGACGCCTGAAATGGCAGAAACCGGTCCCCGGAAGCTTGTTTCCTTCCCAGTGTAAGAATTGGCTTTTGTAGTCTGGTCTGCCCTGTTCCCATGATGCACTGGGCCAGGGACAGACTAATTTGCATACAGCCAGGTTCTGAAACTGGGATGGTGCAATGAGCTAAAAAACGGTGTTGGATCTAGCCCTGATCTCTTGACTGGGTGAGAGTACTCTGCTTAATTCAGAGACTCTGTCCATCACCACCCCTTGTTGTAAATTATTTTGTCCACCCTAAGCGTGGAAGGGTATACTCAGATGTGAGTCCCTTGCTCATTGCACCATCAGGATTCAAGCAAGCCGGGCCGAAGACGCCTGAAATGGCAGAAACCGGTCCCCGGAAGCTTGTTTCCTTCCCAGTGTAAGAATTGGCTTTTGTAGTCTGGTCTGCCCTGTTCCCATGATGCACTGGGCCAGGGACAGACTAATTTGCATACAGACAGGTTCTGAAACTGGGATGGTGCAATGAGCTAAAAAACGGTGTTGGATCTAGCCCTGATCTCTTGACTGGGTGAGAGTACTCTGCTTAATTCAGAGACTCTGTCCATCACCACCCCTTGTTGTAAATTATTTTGTCCACCCTAAGCGTGGAAGGGTATACTCAGATGTGAGTCCCTTGCTCATTGCACCATCAGGATTCAAGCAAGCCGGGCCGAAGACGCCTGAAATGGCAGAAACCGGTCCCCGGAAGCTTGTTTCCTTCCCAGTGTAAGAATTGGCTTTTGTAGTCTGGTCTGCCCTGTTCCCATGATGCACTGGGCCAGGGACAGACTAATTTGCATACAGCCAGGTTCTGAAACTGGGATGGTGCAATGAGCTAAAAAACGGTGTTGGATCTAGCCCTGATCTCTTGACTGGGTGAGAGTACTCTGCTTAATTCAGAGACTCTGTCCATCACCACCCCTTGTTGTAAATTATTTTGTCCACCCTAAGCGTGGAAGGGTATACTCAGATGTGAGTCCCTTGCTCATTGCACCATCAGGATTCAAGCAAGCCGGGCCGAAGACGCCTGAAATGGCAGAAACCGGTCCCCGGAAGCTTGTTTCCTTCCCAGTGTAAGAATTGGCTTTTGTAGTCTGGTCTGCCCTGTTCCCATGATGCACTGGGCCAGGGACAGACTAATTTGCATACAGCCAGGTTCTGAAACTGGGATGGTGCAATGAGCTAAAAAACGGTGTTGGATCTAGCCCTGATCTCTTGACTGGGTGAGAGTACTCTGCTTAATTCAGAGACTCTGTCCATCACCACCCCTTGTTGTAAATTATTTTGTCCACCCTAAGCGTGGAAGGGTATACTCAGATGTGAGTCCCTTGCTCATTGCACCATCAGGATTCAAGCAAGCCGGGCCGAAGACGCCTGAAATGGCAGAAACCGGTCCCCGGAAGCTTGTTTCCTTCCCAGTGTAAGAATTGGCTTTTGTAGTCTGGTCTGCCCTGTTCCCATGATGCACTGGGCCAGGGACAGACTAATTTGCATACAGCCAGGTTCTGAAACTGGGATGGTGCAATGAGCTAAAAAACGGTGTTGGATCTAGCCCTGATCTCTTGACTGGGTGAGAGTACTCTGCTTAATTCAGAGACTCTGTCCATCACCACCCCTTGTTGTAAATTATTTTGTCCACCCTAAGCGTGGAAGGGTATACTCAGATGTGAGTCCCTTGCTCATTGCACCATCAGGATTCAAGCAAGCCGGGCCGAAGACGCCTGAAATGGCAGAAACCGGTCCCCGGAAGCTTGTTTCCTTCCCAGTGTAAGAATTGGCTTTTGTAGTCTGGTCTGCCCTGTTCCCATGATGCACTGGGCCAGGGACAGACTAATTTGCATACAGCCAGGTTCTGAAACTGGGATGGTGCAATGAGCTAAAAAACGGTGTTGGATCTAGCCCTGATCTCTTGACTGGGTGAGAGTACTCTGCTTAATTCAGAGACTCTGTCCATCACCACCCCTTGTTGTAAATTATTTTGTCCACCCTAAGCGTGGAAGGGTATACTCAGATGTGAGTCCCTTGCTCATTGCACCATCAGGATTCAAGCAAGCCGGGCCGAAGACGCCCGAAATGGCAGAAACCGGTCCCCGGAAGCTTGTTTCCTTCCCAGTGTAAGAATTGGCTTTTGTAGTCTGGTCTGCCCTGTTCCCATGATGCACTGGGCCAGGGACAGACTAATTTGCATACAGCCAGGTTCTGAAACTGGGATGGTGCAATGAGCTAAAAAACGGTGTTGGATCTAGCCCTGATCTCTTGACTGGGTGAGAGTACTCTGCTTAATTCAGAGACTCTGTCCATCACCACCCCTTGTTGTAAATTATTTTGTCCACCCTAAGCGTGGAAGGGTATACTCAGATGTGAGTCCCTTGCTCATTGCACCATCAGGATTCAAGCAAGCCGGGCCGAAGACGCCTGAAATGGCAGAAACCGGTCCCCGGAAGCTTGTTTCCTTCCCAGTGTAAGAATTGGCTTTTGTAGTCTGGTCTGCCCTGTTCCCATGATGCACTGGGCCAGGGACAGACTAATTTGCATACAGCCAGGTTCTGAAACTGGGATGGTGCAATGAGCTAAAAAACGGTGTTGGATCTAGCCCTGATCTCTTGACTGGGTGAGAGTACTCTGCTTAATTCAGAGACTCTGTCCATCACCACCCCTTGTTGTAAATTATTTTGTCCACCCTAAGCGTGGAAGGGTATACTCAGATGTGAGTCCCTTGCTCATTGCACCATCAGGATTCAAGCAAGCCGGGCCGAAGACGCCTGAAATGGCAGAAACCGGTCCCCGGAAGCTTGTTTCCTTCCCAGTGTAAGAATTGGCTTTTGTAGTCTGGTCTGCCCTGTTCCCATGATGCACTGGGCCAGGGACAGACTAATTTGCATACAGCCAGGTTCTGAAACTGGGATGGTGCAATGAGCTAAAAAACGGTGTTGGATCTAGCCCTGATCTCTTGACTGGGTGAGAGTACTCTGCTTAATTCAGAGACTCTGTCCATCACCACCCCTTGTTGCAAATTATTTTGTCCACCCTAAGCGTGGAAGGGTATACTCAGATGTGAGTCCCTTGCTCATTGCACCATCAGGATTCAAGCAAGCCGGGCCGAAGACGCCTGAAATGGCAGAAACCGGTCCCCGGAAGCTTGTTTCCTTCCCAGTGTAAGAATTGGCTTTTGTAGTCTGGTCTGCCCTGTTCCCATGATGCACTGGGCCAGGGACAGACTAATTTGCATACAGCCAGGTTCTGAAACTGGGATGGTGCAATGAGCTAAAAAACGGTGTTGGATCTAGCCCTGATCTCTTGACTGGGTGAGAGTACTCTGCTTAATTCAGAGACTCTGTCCATCACCACCCCTTGTTGTAAATTATTTTGTCCACCCTAAGCGTGGAAGGGTATACTCAGATGTGAGTCCCTTGCTCATTGCACCATCAGGATTCAAGCAAGCCGGGCCGAAGACGCCTGAAATGGCAGAAACCGGTCCCCGGAAGCTTGTTTCCTTCCCAGTGTAAGAATTGGCTTTTGTAGTCTGGTCTGCCCTGTTCCCATGATGCACTGGGCCAGGGACAGACTAATTTGCATACAGCCAGGTTCTGAAACTGGGATGGTGCAATGAGCTAAAAAACGGTGTTGGATCTAGCCCTGATCTCTTGACTGGGTGAGAGTACTCTGCTTAATTCAGAGACTCTGTCCATCACCACCCCTTGTTGTAAATTATTTTGTCCACCCTAAGCGTGGAAGGGTATACTCAGATGTGAGTCCCTTGCTCATTGCACCATCAGGATTCAAGCAAGCCGGGCCGAAGACGCCTGAAATGGCAGAAACCGGTCCCCGGAAGCTTGTTTCCTTCCCAGTGTAAGAATTGGCTTTTGTAGTCTGGTCTGCCCTGTTCCCATGATGCACTGGGCCAGGGACAGACTAATTTGCATACAGCCAGGTTCTGAAACTGGGATGGTGCAATGAGCTAAAAAACGGTGTTGGATCTAGCCCTGATCTCTTGACTGGGTGAGAGTACTCTGCTTAATTCAGAGACTCTGTCCATCACCACCCCTTGTTGTAAATCAAATACACCTCATCACACACTAGTATATCCTTTGATCACTCACTGTAAAATACAGAGTACCATATTTGAATCCATTGACACACCAATACAAGTTTTTAAAAACTCACTCAGTGATTCCTAGATCTACACACACATCTAATCACTTACCTATAGATTCACTCATACATGCTGTCAATGATCAATAGAACACTATTAAATATACTTATACACCTACATCGATGTTACACACCATCACACATCCTATACACTTATGCAGTCATCCAACTCACTTATGCAAACAATCCATCATACTTACATTTAGTCAGCTACACACTTATACAAACCCCACTTCATTTATTCATACAAATAGGATGGCGGGCGGATCGCCCCCACCGCCGCCACGGAAAGGCATGCGGAGTCTCCCTGCGGGCGCCCTTTGCTGGCACCCAGGGACTCCAGGGGGTGGGGGGTGCACATGGGGGGTACCTAGTACCCCCCTGCATTTCAAGAAACAGTGTGGCAGGCACCGCGTGGTGCCTGTCACGTTGTGCTTTGAAATGCACAAGATGTATTCTTAGCATTGTGGCGGGCGGTGCTGAAAGCACCGCCCGTCACAGTGCTAAGAATACGGGATGCGCCTGCCACTGTGGCGGGCGCATCCTAATACCCCCCACGGGACCCACGCCCTTATGGCGGGCGGTCCCTTCACACGATGGGATGGCGGGCAGACTAAGTCCGCCCGTTGTCCTAATAGACCCCTTAGTGTCTTATAAAATCACTATTACAAGTATACAGTTATACATACAGTCACTCATACAGTCACTCATACAATCACAGAGTTTTATGCATACTTATTTATATACAACTGTCACTTACACTGCCTTTTATTTTTCTACTTTGTTGGACATGTACCATTGAGAGATATATTTGCTCATCACCACACCCATAAAGACATTCACTCACCCAAACAACTGTTATAACATGCAGTCTTAACCTCATATACCTACTGAATCAACTATTCACACATCTTTGGACAGTCATACACCCCCCACCAGACCCACACACACATTCACTCTCTCATACAAATACTCAGTTACTAATCAATAACTAATATACACTTTCACCTAGCTAGTAACCAACTTATGCAGTAGTTTACACAATAAGAGATATAGTGATACAGATATTCACACAGTTTAATCACTATCCCATATATTTAGTGAGACACTTTAAATTAGTCACTTAAACAGTCAATCACACTGCTACAAAATCCTCCATCCAGACACTTATACATCCACTCATTCTTCAATGCAGCTTGCTATATATAATACATATTTAAATATCGACACAAACCAAATTCACTGGATGATGTCATCAGTGATGTCACTGACCATGTCATGAATGAAGTAATATGTGACATCATCAGCAGTGGATTGCAGAACTAACTAGAATGTAGGAATTTCAATGGTTTTGTACGAGTGAAATGTCCAGCTAACTATAACAGCCCTGAAACCTATGGTGTTTTCAGTGACTATATCTATATCTATCTCTATCTATCTATAGACAACTGTGGTGGTGTGGGGATCATCAGCCACGTAGTGGGACATCACATGGTGTTGTGCAATACCCCATCACGGTATGGGACTGCTCTGAGGACTCCATCTACCAACGTGCCATGGTCTGGAAGGAGCAGCGCGAAGTGCTGCCGTATCATTGAGGCGGGAGGAGGGGCAAGTTTTCGCCATTTAAAGACCATTTGAGCTGACCCCCAGTGATGAAATGAGAACATGAAAACGAGCACTGAGGAAAGCTATTGGAGCTGAAACGCGTCTGACAGCGTTTCATGGACTCGTAATACCAGCGCTTTTTCCACTAATAAAGCTACCTTTCTGCACCTCGGAGCTGTCCCGCACTCTTTTGTTAGCCAGAGGGAGTAATTGTGTGATTATATATATATATATATATATATATATATATATATATATATATATATATATATATATATATATCAGAGGATTCCGTTCGCTTGAATGCAGGGTAACACACTCCAAGAACGGACACGGACCACACTTCTGTGCTTCTTAGTGTTTATTCAGTGCTCGTGGATGCCATGACGCGTTTCGGCCCCTCCCTCGGGCCTTGATCACATGACACAGTGCAAAGGTATAAATTGGCTTAAATACATTTAGTGTGTTCATGTCGTTTTAACTTCCAAGCATTTCATTCATAGACATAAAAGAGTACTTTTTATGCATTTCAGGTTGTTCTTTTGTATATAGAAAGAAGAAATCAGCGCTTGGATTTTCTGTGCTCAATTAATTAAGACAAAATTAGATATAATTTCTCAATTCCATTTTGTAAGTAATTTAAATAAATAAATACAGGCACATAAAATCACATAAAAAGCCACATATTGCAAACTGAAACAGAGAAATGTCCTAAAAAGAGCCAATGTATAAATGTAAAGTGATATAGTGCAAAGAAAAAAAAAAGTGCTGTGTGCAAAGTGCAAACAAGATATACATTTTTTCGCAAAATATTATTTGCTAGCTCACAATAAGCTAGTGTCTCGACATGGGTTTGTCATTGCAAATGCGAGGATCAACATATATATTATTATATCTATATATATGTGTACTAGTGGCCCTTCTTTCAATTGTATTATCTGACTCATATATATATATATATATATACATACATACATACATACATACATACATACATATATATATATATATATATATATATATATATATATATATATATATATATATTATATTCACTCAAAAAACTATAAGTTTTAGTGGTGTTATAGTTAGCTGGACATTTTACTCATACAAAACCATTGAAATTGCTCCTATATAGTTAGTTGTACTAACTATATTTCGCGCACCCGCAATCCACTGCTGATGATGTCACATATTAGATCATTCATGACATGGTCAGTGACATCACTGATGACATCTCAAATGACATCACTGATGACATCACTGATGACATCATCCAGTGAATGTGGTTTGCTTCGTTATTTAAATATGCATTATATATATAGCAATTTGCATTGAAGAATAAGTGGATATATATATAAATAAATATTTGGATGGAGGATTTAGTAGCAGTGTAAATGACTGTTTACTTGACCAATTTATAATGTCTCACTAAATATAGTGGATAGTGACTAAACTGTGTGAATATCTGTATCACTTTGTCAGTTGTTGTGTAAACTGATTCTACAGTTGGTTACTAGCTATGTGAAAGTCTATATTAGTTATTGATTAGTTAACTGAGTATTTGTATGGGAGTGTGAAAGTGTGTGTGGTTCGGGGGGGTCCAAAGATGTGTGAATAGTTGATTCAGTAGATATATGAAGTTAAAACTACATGTTCTAACAGTTGTTTGGGTGAGTGAATATCTTTATGGGTGTGGTGATGAGCAAATATATTTCTCAATGGTACAGGTCCAACAAACTAGAAAAATAAAAGGCAGTGTATGTGTCAGTTGTTGTATATAAATAAGTATACATAAGACACAATGATTGTGTGAGTGACTGTGTCGATAACTGTATACTTGTAATAATGATTTTATAATTCACTAAGTATGACTTACTATCTAAATGAATAGAAGAAGTGGTGTTTGTATAAGTGTTTTGCTAAGTAAATATGTAAGTATGATCCATTGTTTGCATAAGTGAGTAGGATGACTTCATATGTGAATAGGATGCGTGCTGTTGTTTAATGTCGATATAGATGTATAAGTATTTTTGATAGTGTTCTATTGTTCATTGACAGCATGTATGAGTGAATCCATAGGTAAGTGATTAGATGTGTGTAAACATCTATGAATCACTGAGTGGATTTTTAGATACTTGTATTGCTGTGACAATGGATTTAAATATGATACTCTGTATTTTACAAAGAGTGATGAAAAATTGTAATAGTGTATGAAAAGGTGTATGTGATTGTCACGTGGATGATGTCATCAGTGATGTCATCAGTGATGTCATTTGAGATGTCATCAGTGATGTCACTGACCATGTCATGAATGATCTAATATGTGACATCATCAGCAGTGGATTGCGGGTGCGCGAAATATAGTTAGTACAACCAACTATATAGGAGCAATATCAATGGTTTTGTAAGAGTAAAATGTCCAGCTAACTATAACACCACTAAAACTTATAGTTTTTTGAGTGAATTTCAAAGGTTTTTTAAAAGCTAATTCCTAACTATATAACTCCTGAAACCTATGGTTTTTTCAGTGAATTTCAAAGGTTTTTTAAATGCTAATTCCTAACTATATAAGGCCTGAAACCTATGGTTTTTTCAGTGAATTTGCAAGGTTTTTTAAATGCTAATTCCTAACTATAAAAGGCCTGAAACCTATGTTTTTTTCAGTGAATTTGCAAGGTTTTTTAAAATGCTAATTCCTAACTATATAAGGCCTGAAACCTATGGTTTTTTCAGTGAATTTCAAAGGTTTTTTAAATGCTAATTCCTAACTATATAAGGCCTGAAACCTATGGTTTTTTCAGTGAATTCGCAAGGTTTTTTAAATGCTAATTCCTAACTATATAAGGCCTGAAACCTATGGTTTTTTCATTGAATTCGCAAGGTTTTTTAAATGCTAATTCTATTAGCGGATAACGTTTTTATATATTAAAAAACGTTTTTTAAATCTCAAATGCCTGCTTTGCTAACAGAGTTTTTAAGCACAGGCTCTTTTGTCTCTGGGGGCCATCTTGGGAGACTGCATATCAGAATTTTTTTAATGAAATATAAGAGGATTTGAGAAGTCACTCAAAATGTGCCCTAATCTTTCTTCAGCACTAATCATAATTTCTATGGCAAAATGAACCCCCTCCTTTTGTTCCTTTGCAAATTAAATGTTTTAAGTGTTAACACTTTATTCCAATCAAGATGACTTCAGGTGTGCCATACTTTTGTCATAAGTAAGACTGTTAGCGCTCTAGTTGTTCTTTAGAACACTCTGGGACATTCTGTCATTGGGCTATAGTTGGGCTACATCTGGCTGATATTTGGGCTACATTTGTTTTTTTTTGTCTCTGGTGGCCATCTTTGGGCTACATTGGGCTACATTTGGGCTCCAACATATATATAGCCCAATGTAGCCCAGTATATATTTTTTCAAAGTTAATTTTCGTAAAAACCACTGGAGCACATATCTTGAGACATAGCAAAGGCACATCGGGCTACCAGTCCCTACAATTTTGCCAAGTTTGGTGGAAAACCATTCAGCCGTTCGGACTAAAAGTGAGTCCAACCGCCCCATGGAAATTAACATGGGGAAAACACGTTTTGGGACCCCCCTTTTATCTCGACCCCCGCTTGAGGAATCCCCCCCCCAAACATTCAGGGAAGGACCGGAGCGACGCGAGGCAAAGTTAAGGAAAATTTCAGGAAGATTCCTCAGCCGGCGCCAAAGTTATTCCCAATAGAATGTTGCAATTTCCCTATGGAAAACAATCCTAACTATATATACCTACTGGCTATCGTCAGTAGGTAATATATATATATATATATATAAATATATATATATATATATATATATATACAAACCACCACCGGGTCCTCTGCAGAAACCAGACACCGACACTGCTGACTCAGTTTACTTCAAGTTTATTTGCTTCAAATACTGTGCTGTTGTAACATGTTTTGACAGGGTCCCCTGCCTTGCTCACACAAATAGCTCAGCAGCATACTGAAAGTGCGTAATGTGTATCACTGCATAAATTCAACAATTCAATAACGTTACTCTTTCTTTTCAAGTCATTAAAGTGTAACTTTTTTTATGTTTTTACATTTTTTGCTTTTTTTCTTTCTCATTTTTATATAATATGTTATACAATCTGTTATCCTTCAGGAAAAAGTTAAAAACCGTATTGTTCAAGCAAGCATGGAGTAGCCTCTAGGCATTGTGTTAAGATCAAGTAAATACCGAACCCCACTACGTAATCTGGACAAACAGCGCTTAGAGACCCCGGTGGTTATAACGCGCTATACAAATTAAATAAATAAATAAATAAATAAATAATCATTTTCTTTATATCAGTTCCTCATGTCATGACTATAGAACCACAATCACTACATTTGCACAGCGAGTCCATGATTCTATCCATCGGACATCAGAGCTTAATATTTGATTGTCACAAATAGTCTATTAAATGCTTTTGACCATTACTGACTCTTTGCTTACTTTTCGCAAGTGTGTAATTCACAGAGCCCTGCACCTACCAACTAAATTGTGGACCGAAGATAAATATCAAAGGTGGAAAGAATGTTTTCACTCTGTCCGCGTGGAAACACAAAGGCACTTCAGAAAAAGTTTCATGATTGCCCCGCAATGTCAATGGTGCCTCACGGAGTAAAGTGCAAGTGCATATCTGTTCCAAAGGATTTATCTATTTGAACTTATAATTATGGCAGATACTGATGAGATAAAGTACAAAAGCTAAGACACATTTCTTAAGGGTTATGGGTTTAACCAATACTGGAGGGCTCATGGCCTAAAGTGCTAGTGCCTAGGTATCTCTAAAGTGCCACGTTTATAATTCTAACTGAAAATCAATTAATATAATCTTATAATCGAAATGGCCCTCACTCACTACATTTACATGCCATCATATACAAAACCCAGAACCACTGTGCAGAATAAAGTGCTAGTGCTAAGTACAAAGATTATGGATACCCATCGAATCAGAAAGAGTGCAAAATATGCTGTAAACAAATACCCTGTAAACTATCTACCTCTTGCCCACTCAATACTGTAGCAATTGTTTTAAAATTGTATCCAATTTCCCAAAATTTGTAGACATTCATAAAGTGCAAGTGCAACACTCTAAAAATTAATTTCATAATGGCAACAAGGACTAAAGTAATACATACCAACTAATTCTACACTCTGATAAAATTGGCTCACCAAATCCATTACACTAAAATCAGGATATCACATATTTCTTTAATCTTTTTCTTTATTGTATACATGAGCAACTGGTAAAGAACTTATTCTAACATCTCCTAAACAACGTAACTGCAGGTCAGCGGGGAAGTTCTCTTTCTGTCACACTTCCGACAGAGGGACATGCAAATCTTCATCTGAATTGAGGCCCTGGGGGATCATGGTATCTAATGTCAATATGTATCTTGATTCCAGCTGCCTCCATTTTCTCTCTCTGTTGCCCCCTCGTCTGTTTTTTGGGACTGAGTCAAGGACGAAGTAGCCAAGTTCATTGGGATCTCCCTCTTCAACTTCATTAATGTGCCTGGCCACAGGGTAGGTCTTGTCCTTGTTCTTTAGGGCCCTGAGGTGCTGAAAGATTCTGACATGGACTACGTGGATTGTGCTACCCACATACATTTTGGGGCAAGGACACCGAAGAACATAAACCACATGGTCACTCTTACAATTAATAAAGCAAGGTATTTTCCATGTTTTTTTTTAATAATGGCGAATTGATCTCTTTCATATTTAGGCAATGTTAACAAGCCTTACATTTCAGGCATTTGTTAAAACCTGGACTTGTCTTCAGCCATTCTTCTTTTTCCGTCACCTCAGAATTAATAACCACCAGCTGATACCTCATGGACTTGGCTCTAAGCATGGGCGTAAAATCCGTTCCGCTCGCGGAATTGGCGGATTTTCGGCAAATTCGCAATCCGCAAACTCGCGCGAATTTGCCGAAAATCCGTAAATTCGCACGCAGCGGATTTTTTGCTTGGTGATACAATTTTGCGGCGAGCGGCGTTCACTTACCGTCATTCAGCGTTTGCAGAGTTGTTTTTCTCCATATTTTGCGTGAGCTGCGCCATTTTGGATCTTGCTGCGGGATCCCGCGTGAGTTTGGTGACCGCGATTACGTCATCGCGGCTTGCCACCTTGCACAGCACGCATCGCGAGAGTTCGCAATTGCGAACACATAGGTGCGGCGGGCAGCAACAATCTCGTACTCGCGAAATACAGATTTTGCAATTCTGCACAAGAAATCCACCAGCAAACAGCATAAACCTTCAGAAAATGATGATTTTTATCAGAATCACTCCTCAGGTTGACATTTGCCTGCACTTTTTTTAGCAAGGAGTCCATTTTGGGGGGGGAGGAAGGAAGTGCCCCACAGTCTCCAACTTCCTGTTCCTGTCCAGCAGGCTCCTCCCAGTGCTTTCTTCATGTGCTGGTCACTTTCATTTGGACCTTGACCTGGAAGGATTACTCTTTGTGGATGCTGCTGGATATTTGGATTTGAGGCCTTTTTGACTTTCTTTGGATCACTTTTGGATTAGAAATAAACTTTCACAAGTAAGTTTGTTTGGGGCATTACAGTTGCTGCAACTTCAATTTTGGAACTTTTTCAGAACATTAAATAAAATATATTGTGGGTAGCCACAGTATGCAGTAGGACCAGGGTTAGTTACGGGTGCATGATACAACTGTTTTGTTGAATTTAAACATTATTGAGGTCATGGATGGGCTGGGATTGTGCAGAATTTTGTGTTGTTTTTCGATTTTTTGGGGCTGCTGTTGTGGCCTTTTGCCCAGGGGTAGTGAGTGGTGCATGGACTGAGTCTGCCTGTGGGGTCTCTTTAATGTAAACATCCTGGATGGCATTGGATTGTGGTGATTTGTGTGTGTTTTTAGTTTTTTTGGGGTGTACTGTTGATGTGGACTGGCCATGTGGGTGGTGGTGGCCATCTTGAGTGCTTGTACAGGCAGGCCCTCCACATGTGCTTGGGGTGCAAGGGGCCATTTTGAAGACAGGCAGTGTCTGAGGCCTGCACCCATTTTGCCGCCTAGCTTTCATCCATTATGCCCAGGGGTAGTGAGTGGTGCATGGGCCTAGTCTTTCTGTGGGGTGTCTTCTTGAATTTAAACATCATTGAGGGCATGGATGGGCTGGGATTGTGCTGAATTTTGTGGTTTTTGTCGATTTCTTGGGGCTGCTAGTGGGGCCTTTTGCCCAGGGGTAGTACTAGTGAGTGGTGCATGGACTGAGTCTGCCTGTGGGCTCTCACTCTCTTTAATGTAAACATCCTGGATGGCATTGGATTGTGGTGATTTTTGTGTGTTTTTAGTTTTTGTGGGGTGTACTGTTGATGTGGACTGGCCATGTGGGTGGTGGTGGCCATCTTGAGTGCTTGTACAGGCAGGCCCTCCACATGTGCTTGGGGTGCAAGGGACAATTTTGAAGACAGGCTGTGTCTGAGGCCTGCACCCATTCTGCCTAGCTTTCATCCATTATGCCCAGGGGTAGTGAGTGGTGCATGGGCCTAGTCTTTCTGTGGGGTGTCTTCTTGAATTTAAACATCATTGAGGGCATGGATGGGCTGGGATTGTGCTGAATTTTGTGGTTTTTGTCGATTTTTTGGGGCTGCTAGTGGGGCCTTTTGCCCAGGGGTAGTACTAGTGAGTGGTGCATGGACTGAGTCTGCCTGTGGGCTCTCACTCTCTTTAATGTAAACATCCTGGATGGCATTGGATTGTGGTGATTTTTGTGTGTTTTTAGTTTTTTTGGGGTGTACTGTTGATGTGGACTGGCCATGTGGGTGGTGGTGGCCATCTTGAGTGCTGGTACAGGCAACATGTGCTTGAGGTGCACCCATTTTGCATAGCTTTCATCCATTATGCCCAGGGGTAGTGAGTGGTGCATGGGCCTAGTCTTTCTGTGGGGTGTCTTCTTGAATTTAAACATCATTGAGGGCATGGGTGGCCTTGGATTGTGCTGAATTTTGTGTTTTTTTCGACTTTTTGGGGTGTATAACTGATGTTCCTCTGTCTTCCATTGCTTTTAGGTGCAAAAGAGAACCACCAGTGCCAGGAAGAAGTCCTGCTGCGGTGTGTGCAGCACAACGTCACGTGTGGCCACAGACAACTCTGCAACTTGTGCAACTGCGGCCTGCTGTTCTGAGTGACATCTGAAGAAGATGGCCCCAAAAAAAGTTCCCCGTAGCTCCTCTAGCAATAAAGTTAACAGAAAGGAGCAGAAGAAGCAAGTTACCAAGCAGACTGGTGTGCCGCCCGCCACATTTTTTGGGAATAAAAAATAAAGTACGCCCGCAGTAGCAGCGGGATCTGCTGGGGACCAAGCTGGGAGCAGCACCCCCGCTCCATTGGGCTCAGTGCCATCACCACCACGCCAACTTAAGTCCAAGCCCTTGAGTGCTGCAGAGGCAGCCAGTCTAATTGTTCAATCACCATCGTCCAGTGATGTTGGCTCATCGCAAGAAAGCAGCAGCAATGTCCCTCAATCAACACAGGTTGTTGTAACTCATCTGACGAGTGTTGAACAACCACAGCCGCAACAACAACCACATGTGCAAGTACAAGCCCAAGTACATGTTGAAGGAGAGGCAGCTCAAGGAGATGCACAAGCAGAGGTGCATGGAGGGGCACAACAAGTGCCCACAATAGTTGTTCCTCCAGAAGTAGGGGCACATCTGGAAATCGACAATCAAGCCGAGGTATAATTCGAGGAAGCCACTCCTCCTGATGATCATTCATTGTCTTCCACATCCCGAGCAAGGAAAAGATCAAGGGTGGTGGTGTCTACATCTTCATCAAGCCCACCTCCTTCTGATGATATGGATCTTACTTGGGAACCAGCACCACTGCCGTCTGAGAGTGAGGCTGAGGCACACCATGATCTGACAAAGGTAGCTAAGCATAAAAGGAAGGTCGTCGAAACTCTCATAGTTATGGAGTGTGATGACGCTCAACAAGAAGTGGCGTATACTCCTGCTGCTGAAGACTCTCAAGACGACGACGCAGTCATCACTAACGTCACTGAAGCCCCAGCGGGCATGCAGCAAACAGACATTTTGACCCTAGCCCGACAAGCTGCTGAGCGTGATGACGAAGTCGACGAGGAGGCAATGGGAACACCACAACCATTGAAGTTAACTAGTACACCACCACCTACCGCTTCCATATTTCTTCCTCGCCAGAAGGGACCTCCATCCACCTCGACCTCAATTAGTGGTGGGCAAAGTGCACAACGTAGTAAAGTTCATCAATACGCATCCTCCACTTCATCTGGCATTAGCAGCATGACCACCACCAGTATCGCCTCCTCCGGCCCCCCCAGACATTTCAAGTCCGCAGTTTGGGACTTCTTTAGTATTTGCACAAAAAAGGAAAACCGAGCCATTTGTAGCATTTGTAAGCTTGCAGTTAGTCGTGGTAGGCTTGGTACCAACTATGGGACGGGAGGCCAGAGAGGTCATCTTGAGAGACAGCACACTGTCCAATGGTTTGCGCACCTAAAGGAGATCAAGGAAGCCCGAATTGCAAGTCAAGCAAACGTTGATGTTCCATCTGATGATGATGATGAGGAGGAAGAAGCGTCACACACTTCACTTACACCCAGTACCCTTGTCAGCACACCCCCTGTGAGCCACACTAAGAGTGTGGGACAGAGTGAGACACCAATGCGATAAAGTTCATCAGCGAGCGTAACTGGGTCGAAGAAGTCATCATCATCCCGTAAAATGGTCCAGGGCAACATTAAAACCATGTTGTTTTCAGACGCGCCATATGAACGCAACCACCCAACGGCGCGTCTGTATAACACTAAGCTGGCTAAAATGCTAGCGCTGGATCTTCTCCCTTTTTCTTTTGTAGAAGGGGTTGGTTTTCTAGAATTAGTGGCAGCGCTCTGTCCTAAATGGAAGGTTCCTAGCCGGTTCTATTTTGCCCGAGTTGCAGTTCCAGCACTACATGAAGATGTGCTGGAGGTGATTGGGGCAGCTTTGCAGAAGAGTGCTGTTCACACTATACATCTGACAACAGACATGTGGACCAGTGGCGCAGGCACTGATTACATGTGCATCACTGCACACTGGGTCTCTTTTTCAGGGGTTAAAGCAAAGCTAAACGCAGGTGCCGACCTGGACAAAGTTTTTAAAGCTGCTCGGAAACATGCAACACTAGCTATGTTTGGCTTGGAGAAACGTCATACAGCAGAAAACATTTTGAATGAGTTTAACACAAAGGTCTTTCACTGGCTGTCCCCAAAAAAATGCGAGATTGGTTATGTTTCCACGGATAATGGCGCCAATGTAGTTAAGGCCATGGATCTGGGTAACTATTTCAGAGTGCCGTGTTTGGCGCACTGTATAAACCTGGTTGTTAAAAAATTCTTGGATAAAGACAGTCCAGCATGCGAGTTAGTGGTCACCTGCCGAAAAATGTGCAACCATTTCAGCCATTCTTTTAAGGCCCGGAAGCATCTGAGGCGCCTGCTACATGCACGTCGAATGCCAGTGAAAGCACTCATCCAGGAGGTGCCAACACGTTGGAACTCAACCTTCTACATGCTTGAGCGTCTGTATGAGCAGTTTATGGTACTCGATCAGTATTTCCTTACACTGGGTACAGCTGCGAAGGACCTGAGGTTACATGGGGAGCAATGGGAGCTAGCTAAAAGCCTGACAGACATGCTTCGTCCTTTTGAGGTCTTCACGCGCGCAGTCAGCAGGGAGGACTGTAATTTGGGAAAAGCTATCCCATTGTTGCGCATGCTGAAGCACAAACTGAAGACGGTGTGTTCTAAGTTTCAAAAAGATGAAGAAAAGCAAGAAGCTTTTGTTTTGGCGGAGAAATTATTAGAGCGCCTACTTGGCGATGAACGTCTTCAAAAGATCCACTCAGAACAGCATTACATTTGTGCTACTATTCTGCATCCACGCTACAAAAAGGCGCTGGCAGGCAGTGCATTATTTCCTTTTGGTGATGAAGATGTTACAAAGTACAAACGTTGGCTAGCCTTGTCAGCCATGATGTTTGAAAGAGAACGGCAGCAAATTCAAGGAAAAGGCAGTACATCAGCATCAGCAGGCCATCCCCAGTCAAAAGACTCCACTTCTGCACCTGTGGCTGTGGCAGAAGTGACCTCTCAGCCGTTAAAGACACCAGCAACCGGATCATCTGCACCAGACACAACAGAAATATCGAGTGATGAAGAGGATTGGCTAGCTGAGCTTGGGTTTGGTTCTCAAAAGGTCCGAGCAAAAAGTAAGCAAAGTGGAGGAAACGTGGAGAACCGTGAGTTGATGGTGCAGGACTATCTGAATGACTCAACAGAGGTCTATGTTAATGCTGACCCATTGGCGTATTGGCATGGGAAAAAAGAATTGTGGCCAGAGATCACCAACCTGGCTATAAATTACTTGTCTTGCCCACTCGCAAGCGTGTCTTCTGAACGTGTTTTCAGTGCTGCTGGTGGCATTGTTACTTGCAAACGGACCCGCCTCTCGCCCAAAAATGTGGAGAGGTTAACAATGATCAAGATGAATGAGCACCTCATTCCACCAGATTACAAAGTACCAGATTGCACGACGGAAGAAGACGAGGACAGCAACTTAGATGAGGGAATTTCTTCTGTGTTAGGTGACACTGACCTACTCCTGCCTGAATTCGCAGAGTATGAGGACGAACTCTTCTTCCCTGACACTGAGCCCTGAAAATGAGCCAATGAATCAAAAAATTTCTTTTTCGTACTTATTCACTTTTATTCCTGTGTTTCTGTCTTTAATTTAATTTAATTTAATTGTGGGTTTATATAGCGCTAGGAATCGACTCCCGGAGGAGTATCTCCACGCTTCGACCGCTGGGGAACCCGTCCTGGCTCACCCTGAGAGATGGTCCCTGATGGGTATCTCTAAGGTGCGACCAAGCATCCCCGGTGGTCTGGGGGGGCCGTTGTGAAGATGAGGCAAGCTGATGCCCAGAGTTGCCGAGTGTGGTTTCTGACTAGAGTAGGCACCGAGGCGAGAATTATCGAGTCCGCTGACCCTGGTCCACGACCAGGGTCTTTCTTTGTTTTGCACAGTAATATAATTAAAACTTTAATCACCTGTACTTTTGCTTTTTGGCTGTTTGGGGGTCTTCTACTTGTTTTCGCCTGGGTTGACGGTTCTGGGGCCATTGCTGGGAAGGTCTAATACCGGATAAAACTGGTTTGGACAACATCCATGAGGAAAAAGTTTTAGCATTTTCTGACTTTTCGGTCAATGTAGCGTTTTCGGGGGCCTGTTTGGGGGGCTTCCTGGTGTTTGTGGGTGGGTTTCGGGGTCTGGGAGCAACGCTGGGTATGGATACTTTTCATTGCAAGAGGTTTGAAGGGAATCCATGGAGGCAGAGGGGAGTTAGGGCCTAGCTGCAGAGCGCGCACTGAGTGATTTTGGAAATTTTCAGGAAAGTGACAACGTCCACATTTTTGTACATTTGCTTTTTGGCTGTTTGGGGGTCTTCTACTTGTTTTCGCCTGGGTTGACGGCTCTGGGGCCATTGCTGGGAAGGTCTAATTCCGGATAAAACTGGTTTGGACAACATCCATGAGGAAAAAGTTTTTGCATTTTCTGACTTTTCGCTCAATGTAGCGTTTTCGGGGGCCTGTTTGGGGGGCTTCCTGGTGTTTGTGGGTGGGTTTCGGGGTCTGGGAGCAATGCTGGGTATGGATACTTTTCATTGCAAGAGGTTTGAAGGGAATCCATGGAGGCAGAGGGGAGTTAGGGCCTAGCTGCAGAGCGCGCACTGAGTGATTTTGGAAATTTTCAGGAAAGTGACAAAGTCCACATTTTTGTATTTTTGCTTTTTGGCTGTTTGGGGGTCTTCTACTTGTTTTCGCCTGGGTTGACGGCTCTGGGGCCATTGCTGGGAAGGTCTAATACCGGATAAAACTGGTTTGGACAACATCCATGAAGAAAAAGTTTTTGCATTTTCTAACTTTTCGCTCAATGTAGAGTTTTCGGGGGCCTGTTTGGGGGGCTTCCTGGTGTTTGTGGGTGGGTTTCGGGGTCTGGGAGCGCAACGCTGGGTATGGATACTTTTCATTGCAAGAGGTTTGAAGGGAATCCATGGAGGCAGAGGGGAGTTAGGGCCTAGCTGCAGAGCGCGCACTGAGTGATTTTGGAAATTTTCAGGAAAGTGACAAAGTCCACATTTTTGTACATTTGCTTTTTGGCTGTTTGGGGGTCTTCTACTTGTTTTCGCCTGGGTTGACGGCTCTGGGGCCATTGCTGGGAAGGTCTAATTCCGGATAAAACTGGTTTGGACAATATCCATGAGGAAAAAGTTTTTGCATTTTCTGACTTTTCGCTCAATGTAGCGTTTTTGGGGGCCTGTTTGGGGGGCTTCCTGGTGTTTGTGGGTGGGTTTCGGTGTCTGGGAGCAACGCTGGGTATGGATACTTTTCATTGCAAGAGGTTTGAAGGGAATCCATGGAGGCAGAGGGGAGTTAGGGCCTAGCTGCAGAGCGCGCACTGAGTGATTTTGGAAATTTTCAGGAAAGTGACAAAGTCCACATTTTTGTATTTTTGCTTTTTGGCTGTTTGGGGGTCTTCTACTTGTTTTCGCCTGGGTTGACGGCTCTGGGGCCATTGCTGGGAAGGTCTAATACCGGATAAAACTGGTTTGGACAACATCCATGAAGAAAAAGTTTTTGCATTTTCTGACTTTTCGCTCAATGTAGCATTTTCAGGGGCCTGTTTGGGGGGCTTCCTGGTGTTTGTGTGTGGGTTTCGGGGTCTCGGAGCAACGCTGGGTATGGAGTGCGGGACCCTTCCCCTTCGCGGGCTGCTTCCCGACTCCCTTTACCATGGTCTGGGCAGAAAGGAAGCTAAATAATAAAGAAGAAATAGAATAGGGAAGAAGAAAAGAAAAGAGTTTTAAAAAGTAGTTTAAAATTAACAAAAAGTAGCAGAAAACACAAAAATATAGAGCTAGAAAAATAGAGGGATAGATAATAAGAAAAATAGATAAAAAAAACTTCAAACAAGCAAAGGATGGCAGAGATTCAGAGAGTCTACAGAAAGCATGCCCAGAACCATAGCAATGAATGAGAAACAAGATGGCCGCGCCCGTTCACGACCGCGTGGGTAAGTTCGCGCGAGATTTTCCTCGCGATCACACGCGAAATTGTACTAGCAAGCCGCACACTTTGCGAGATTACACATAGCGCCCGCAAACGGAATTACGTCACGCAAACAAGATGGCCGCGCCCATGTACGACCGCTAGGGTAACTTCGCAAACCTGTGATGATGAACCAGACGTAGAAACAACATAGTCGCGGCCGTTGCGAGCCGACAAGTAAGTTCGCAATTGCGAACTGGTACACAAACCTCGCGAACTGGCAGAAACCCTTGCGAACACACAAAAAAATAAATAATCCGCAAATTCGCGGGAGTTCGCGGATTTTGAGGATTGCGAATCCGTAAATACGCAAGTTCGCGGATTGCCAATCCGCAAAATCCGCCCATGCCTACTTGGCTCTTCGAAATGTTAAAAGCAGCCTACGGGAGACAGAGTCCTCTATCGTGGGATCATTTCTCACTGGGTGCCAATGCCTATTCAGGCAATCTCTCACCTTGTTCTGATAGGCTTTGTACCCAGTGATCATCCTGATTGCAGCTTTCTTTTTACTTTTAGATGTCTGCTCGGTCTCATCATTAGGAAATAGAAGTGAGTCTCTTGAAATCCCATCTACTTTGTTAAGGGCCTGTGTTAACACCTGCTGACAAAAGCCTCTTTCTCTAAACCTTTGTGACAACTTCTCTTGTGCTTCTCGGATTGAGGATGGTTTGCTACAATTTCTTTTCATGCAAAGAAACTCTGCATAAGGTATATACTGAATTTGAGCTTGGGTGGATGGAAGCTATCTGAGTGCAGCAACGAATTTCCAGATTTTTGCTTCCTATATGTGCGTGTGTGTACTCTGTTGTTCTTTATGAACACTTCCAGGTCCAGGAAACACACCACAGACTCACTGATTGTACTAGTGAAACATAGGTTCAGGGAATTTAAATTAGGAGCAGAAATAAAACAATTGGCCTTTTCTTGTGAGCCCCTCCACAGTATAAATAGATTGTCAATGTACCGGGACCAGATTAACATATTTTCCTGAAATTCAGTCGCAAATTTCACCCTGAGCACCTGCTCCTCCCACCAGCCCATGTGAAGAGTTGCATAGCTGGGAGCGAAGCTGGTGCCTATGGCCATGCCCCTTACCTGCCTGTAAGTGTACTTTCCGAAGAAGAAAACATTAGTCTCTAAGCATAGTCTGGCCATAGTAAGCAGCTTTTCAGAATGCTGTTAATGTACAATAGGTCTTGTATTGCGGAAATGTCTAAGGGCTCTAAGGCCATCCTCATGAGCAATTCTCGTATACAAAGACGCAAAGTCAAGTGTAATCAACAGGCATGAATCATCCCAGATAGTGTCATTAACTCTCCTCAAAAAATCTCTGGCGTCCTGTATATAGGACGGGAGTCACTGGACAATGTAGTGTAAATCTTGCATGTCTTTGTGGATCTTGGGGATTAAATAAAGGATAGGTGTTACAGGATCATCAACCTCCAAATAGCCATACTCTCCCTCATTGATAAAACCCATCCCTGTCCACCTCGATAGTTCTTTATGGTATTTGTTTTTGACTTCTGGTAGATTACTCTGTGGTACTCTTAGATACTCTTCTAGTTTCGTCTTTGTATTTCTGGATAAGCCATAGAAAAATGTTCTCACCCTTGTCCGACTGTCACACCACAATATCCTTCCGTGCTGGTATCTTTTCCATTACTTTTGAATATAATTTGTCTCTCTGCTTCATACAATTATAGAACTTTTCACTAGAGAGTAATGAATTCTATTTTTAGATCTTTTATTACCCTATCGGCAAATGCATCAATAGAATCTTTCGGGGGTTTAGGGACTAGGGTAGATTTCCTTCTGTAATGGGTCCCTACACTCCCATAAATGTCAATGCCAAGTAGATCTGCTGTCTCCTTAAGTGTTATAGACCCATCATTGCCATACAATCCTCTTTCAAGTTTGTCAACATCTTGTAATAGGACTAAATCTCCTACTACCAGGTTGGAAGTTGAGGTCTCCAGATTAGATGTTCTAAGTTCCCTGGTGTTTGTTTGGTTGATGAAATATTTCTTCAATTTTAACTTTGTAAAAATTTGTAAAAGTCAATTCTTATTTGTCCATAATTAAAGTTGGTCCTTACACAAAAAGACAGTCCTAGTGATAATATTTCAGTTTCCTCTTCGAACAGCCCAAGATCAAAGAGGTTTATGACTGTTATGGCCGGATTTCTCATTTACTGTACTGAATGGTATTGGTTCCAGACGTGAGCTCTATGCCTCCTCCTTCTTCTTTTGCGCTTCCTCAGAAGCCTCTTCCTCTTCGCTGTGGTCTCCGTCTGGCGTTAATGGTCCTGTTCATACCTAAAAAATACATTTCTTTGACCACTGTAGAGGGCTTGTCAGTGCGTCCCTCATTCGTTTGTGCTCTTGATCCATCTTCCTGGTCAGTGTTCAGCTCATTCTGAGCTTGTTTCCATCACTTGTCTCCTCTCTTTGCTCTTACTGCCCAGAGTGGCACTATCTGATAATGTTTGGCACCATAGACTATCGAAACGTCTGGCAAAAGTATAAATCTGGCCCCTCTGGTAATCTATTCTGTCTCTTGTGAATTTTATGGCTTTTCTCTATTTAATCTTTTTTTCATGCTTGGTAAGTTTTGCTTCCATGTCTTTTTCAAATTTCGCTACTACATCCAATTTTCCTGTTTCCTGTACTGTTTGTTGCAAGATTTGCATCTCCTTCAGTTTTTTAACATGATCTTTCTTGGCAAATTTGACCAGGATCTCCATCATATTTATAGACGAGTCCACACTATTGTTTGCCCACACCTGAAGCATATCAGGATCCGGATTTTCAAATGTAGGAGCAATTAAAATCCTTAAACCTCGAGAGACTCTTCTCACCTCGAGGTATTTTGCCAATGATTTAATTTCCCACCACTTGGAGACCTCCGTGCATCTCAATTACTCTAGTCTCCGCATTTTTTTCTTGAATATTAACTCCAGACGAGGTCTCACCCGACGCCACTGATTGATTCTCGCCACTCGTACTGGCAACATTTTCATCGAAGACTGCTCCTGCCGCCTCCTCTCTTTGCCTGGCCCAAGTCTCTATTACTCGTGTTGTAATCACATTGTTGAATCTTTACTCAGCACTTTCCTTGGTATGGATGTAATTCTTTTATTCAGACCTCCTTCTCCTCCTCCTACGCGATTCGAACACAGAGTTCTTGTTCACGGTAGTATATGGAGTCCCTCTTTAATTTTTACATTTTATACCTAGTCTCCACGTTGCCCATAATGAGGCACTGTGGGACTGGTAGTTTACACATGTAAGGCAACTTATTACGCGTTCTTACATTCATCAAATTTGTTGCAATTAACAAGACTTTATATTAGGTAAAAAATCCCATAGTAGGCATTTTAGGCACTTTACATTTGATGACAAATATTTAGTATACTGTCTAGTTATTCACTTCTTTATGTCTTTCACATAATGATTAATTTTTTGTGTGTATCACTGATTTGTTGTCTCATCGTTTGTCATGACTTGGGGAGACGCTTCGTTAGCACTTGCCTTGTGCGCAGAGGACCCGCGGCAGCAACCACAAGCCCCAGCAAGCACCGGGGAGACCTGCAGTGAGCTTGCCCCTCCCATCAGCAACCAGAAGTACTAAATTGCTTGATTCCTCCCGCAGCGGTGGGCTGTCTGTGGCCGTCAGGGGCCGAAGGAGGCTGGGCTGGGCCACCCCCTTAATTTCTGCTGTTGAACTACAAAGGTACTGTTGACACTCAAATTTGAACAATGGGGAAAAGAAAAAGTATGGAGGGTGGGGCTCAAACGTGCTGTTAAAAAGGAAAAATCCAAGGAAGACAAAGAAAGTAGTAAAGCATGCAGGGGAAAATTGTGTTATGACCCGTATTGAAGAACTAATTGAGGACTGTGGGTCTTTACTCACGTCTGAACATCCCCCCAATTGGAAGCTAGTTGAGAACGCTGGGGAAGTTGCAGAAGAGACAAGGAGGAGCAGTAAACAGGGCTCGATAGTGGTTCCCAACATGTTTTTAGGAAAAAATCAAAGTGGTCGAGGTCGTGATGAAGGGAATGATGTTCTCAGACATAATGAGAATGCTAGTATTGATACAGAGCCTGGAGTTATTTGTCCTCCTGTGGTTGAGCCTATTATACTTGTAAAAATAGGTTTTCTGCACTAGCAAATATTGATAGTCCTGACTCTGTGATTGAAGGCCCTATAAACCAGTTAATTACACAAGATGTCTTACGAGGAGCTAGCTGATTCTTCTGTTCCTTCCGTTCCTAATGGGGGTGATAGTACTGCTTTGATTAGTGTGGTCAATCAACTATGTAAGCTTATTCAGGGCATGCAAGCTAAGATTGAAGTTCTCATCACCACAGTAAATAATGTTACATATGGCTGTGGCCCCTGCCCAACTTGTCATTTGGCCACAAAACCATTGGGTGGCACACCCCCAGACCAGCAAAAGGTGGTAGTACAACGCACTGTGTCTAGTCAAAACAGTGATAGTTTGCCAAGACAGGTTGGTGCCTTCTATAGCGAAGTGGTTGGAGTAAGGAAAGGGCTTCCGCAAGTTCCGCTCATGGAAGCTGCCAAGTATTCAAATGTAAAATCTGGGAAAACAATTGGCGGTTTTAAACCGAGTGGCAGATCTAGTACCAAACCTAGTTTGCTGAGACAGCTTGATAGCAATAATGCATTGGTAGATAGAGGTGGTCAACAGCTCTGTGCCAATTTGGATGATATGTTAAAAGTCTTCATGGTAAATGTCCCAAAACTGGGCCCTGGCAAGGATATGGAAACAAGTGATTCCTTAACAAATAAAGCTATCCACTGGATCAGACATACCAGGGGATGTCGATCTGTGATTAGGGACGACATCATCAGGGCTCAAAGGCACACATATCAAGGGGGGGAAACTGATTGTATCGAACAGATTTTGAAGCAGGCAAATATGGCACAAAGTTTGATACTATTAGAGTTCAGAAGTTGTTGGATCCTCTCCCCCCCATCAGTGGTTGGCTGAAATGGGCAAGTGAGTTCCAGGAAGAGGGCAGGGTGGCTCGGGTTTGGAGTCTAATGATTGACTGACAATTGAGTATCACCACTTAGGTCCCCCAGCCCGCACTGTAGTAGAAACTCCAAGTGTGCATTTAGACCCTAACTCATGGATATCTTGTCCGCAGGTAATTCCGTGTGCTTTGGAGGGCCACGCTAAATTCACGCTAGCTTGTCCACCAAAGAATCTAAATCTAATTGCAAGTGTTAATCTTCTTGGTGGACTGGAAAAATTTGGTTCAATCATGTCATGGAACATCGTGCGGTTGAACGCCAAGATCCAAAACCCGGAATGGGCCTCATTTATCAATTTGTATAACATTTGTATATTCCAAGAAACCTGGTTACTTGAACCACAGCATTTCCCTGGGTTTCTAAATTTCAGTGTACCCGTGGAAAAAAGTGAAAGAGGTCGACCAGCGGGAGGTTTAACAATCTGGATTAGGCAGGATCTAGACGCTAATGTAAAAGTGCTCCCTACAAAACATAGAGACATACAGATTGTTACACTTAAGTTTAAACAGGCCAAATCTGTAGATATCTATAATGTGTATGCAAGGAGTACAGGGGGGAAGAAATCAGGGACATTTGCCGCCCTAGAAAATTTTATAGATAGATACTCTGCGCAATCATACATAATTGTAGCAGGAGATTTTAATACGACTTTTGAGCCGTTGCTAAGTGGCGATTGGAACCCCACAGAGGAACAGGACAAGCAGTGGGGTGTCCCTAAAATAGAGCTGGAGCCAGTAAAGAGGTGGACTGAACTGGCGATCCGGATTAATTCAATTTGTTTAAATAAAGGGTTAAGGGCGGCCAATGGCAGGACATTGAAGGATAAGGTGGGTGCTATCACTTTTAAAAGTGGTCCAAGAGAAAGTAGAATTGACTATATATTAGTGAATCTTGAAATGTGGAACCACTTAGAGGATATGATGGTTGTAGATCGCCTAGAGAGCGATCATAATCCTCTATGTATGGTTCTGACCTACTGGAATGCGTCCATGGCTGTCAGTGGACCAAGTGAAGAACCCTCCCCAAGCATAGTTCTTACAAATGGGATGCGCCACGTAAAACGGGTCAAAGTGATTGAATGTCAGTAAAATATTGATTTTATTTCAAGTAAGCTAGAGCAAGCAACTAGGGAGTTTAGCTCCTATGCCAGTACTGATGGCACATAATTAGACAGAGAACATGGCACTAAGATACATGAAACACTGTTTTCCCAACTAAAAGGATTGTTTGTTAGACCGTGCAAGACAAACAAGGCCAAAATTAATAATTCCCCACGCTGGTATACTAAGGAATGTAGAAAAGCACGCTTTGATTTGGGGCAGGCTATAAAATCTCGATCTAGTATCAATGTACGCCTTGCAAGGGTAGCCTACAAATCTGTAATATTAAATTCAAAGCATGCCTGGGATGAGAAGAGGCAGCACGAGCTCAAAGAAGCTAGTGCCGCAAAGAATTGTAAACGTTTCTGGAATATATTTAGATGGGGATGCGAGGGACAGTCTGAAAAGCCGCAAAACTGTGTAGCTCAAGATGAATGGGTGGCTTATTTCAAGCCCCAATATGCTAAAGGCATGGAAGCAAGCAGAGAACCTGGAGTAGAGGTTAAAAATACCCCCTGCTTAGAAGACGCGTTTAATACTGGGGATGTAAAATGTGCCCTAGATTCTGTAATAACTGGGAGGGCGGCAGGTATAGATGGCGTTCCAGCAGATATCTTTTTGTACGATAGAGAATCCTGGGAGAGGTACATATTCTTGTTGGCAAACATAATAGCAAAAGGAACATCTATACCCGAATCGTGGAATGGTGCGAAAATTATGCCAGTTTTTATGAAGGGCGATAAGTCACTCCCTGGTAATTACCGCCCAATCAGTCTGATTGACACCATGCAGAAGATCTTTGGCAGACTGGTTTTAAACAAAGTGCAGGACTGGGAGCACGAAATGAATATTCTATCACACCTTCAAGCGGGATTTAGAGCCTGTATTAGCACAGTTGACCAAGTACTACATTTTGCTATGCTTTACTGGAAGACTGTGCAACTAGGTGGGGGTAGTTTATATGCTGCCTTTATTGATCTGAGGGCAGCTATTGATCTTGTTCCACGCTTAAATGATATGGGTATGCCTTCTGCCCTACTTTCACTAATTATGAAACTCCATGAACATAACTTTGCTCAGATTAGATGGGGTTCACCTGGAAGCGTTACTAGCCAGTTTCCAGTAGAAAGTGGGGTACGCCAAGGATGCGTGCTAGCCCCGACCCTGTTTTCTTTATATATTAACAATGTGGCCAAAGTACTGATTGAAGCAAACGTTGATGCCCCAACCCTAGCAGGTGCGAAAGTACCTATCTTAATGTTCGCCGACGATTGTCTTATTATCTCCAAGACCCCAAGTGGATTGCAAAAAGCATTAGGTATCTTTGAAGATTTTTGCACCAACCGTGGTCTGGAAGTAAATGTTTTAAAATCTAAATTCATGTCTTTCAATCAACACAAATCATACAAGGGCAATATATTTATGAAGGAACTACCCCTGGAGCAAGTTAAATCATTTAGCTACCTGGGTGTTACCATCCAACATGATTTGCGATGGAATGAACAGATAGATCTGGCAACGTTCAAACATCGGCAATTGGCTGGGGCATTGAGCAAAGAGCATGCCAAGTCACTGACAAAACCATTGGCGTTTATAATGCAAAGATGGTGAGCGCAGCCCTCTATGGTGTAGAGATCTGGGGGTTTGGGAACTTAAATAGGATGGTAGGATCTGAAAATAGGTTTCTATGCAATCTTGTTAACTTACCCCAGAGCACCCCTATGGGTCCTGTTTTTTTTAATGATTTGGGTATGAGACCAATTAATCTTATTGCTAATCTGCGATAATGTACTGTATTGGAGGCGCTTATGGTCAACTCCCGAACTAAAAATATTTGCCTCAGGATGCTTGGATGTAATTAAAAGCGACACCTTCCACAGAATTAAATGGCTTTCTGGCATTGGCGGGATTCTCACAGAGCTGGGATTGCTAGAGCTATAGGAGGATCCACTCAACGCTACGTTCCCATCAAAAAAGGTACTAAAGGGCTTATACTGGGGGATGGTAGCTTCAAGAGTTTTTAGAACTACTGCTCCACTTTCACTCACGGGGGTCTTCCTGGAATTCAAGGATGAGATTTTCTTTGAGACATTTTGGGACGACATAACAAAGCCACAAGACAGAAAGCTATATTTCCAATTTAGAATTGCTAGTTACCTATTAGAGCATTCACATCCAGGTGGTCAAATGGTGAAAACGCCTCATGTCCCTGTTGTCCGGCCCCTTTGGAAACAATTAGTCATGTGCTATTTGGGTGCCCTGCATACTCTGCTCCGCGCAGAGCCTGGTTGTGCCCAATGTGCAAATTATTGGGCACAAGGAGTGGAGTGGTAGCTACTAGAATCATTCGTACAAGTACTAACCCTCCTGTATACATTGCAGTGGCTAGGTTCCTAGGATGGTCCTGGAATATTAGGAGAAAATTGATGAAGGGGTGATTTATCCGTACGTGTATTTGTGATAATATGTTGTATACAGTGTATTATAATTATTTTGGTCATGAATTCAGTCTTTTTTTATTGCTGAGATGAATTGTATTTTCATTCTCTTTTTTTATTAATTTTATGCTTTTTTAACTCTAAAAATGAATTTTATCTGTTTTATGCTTTTATGACATATGTCGAATAAAGCTTGCTTGACTGACTGACTTAGTGTCTGCATTGTCTTTACGGGCTGAGTGCCCTACTTTCTCTTTGACTATTTACAAAAACACTGCTTATTTCAAACTTGGGTCCTATTTTCAAAAAGTAATTGCAACAAAAAAAAACTTTTTCCATGAAAATTGTAAACCTTGTGTTCCTACTATCAGTCAGGTCATGTTCTATCAGTACTGTGAATGGTAAGCTTTTTTCCGGTGCATATTGTCACTGTCTATACATTTCTCAAAAACTACATAACTACTCAGTCCTAGGCAGATATCTACAAAGCTATTTACAGATGTATGTACATTTCCTTATCCCCATTGAGCCCAATGGGGATCTTTGTTTTAAATCTGATGATCATTTTAGATTCCAGACGCCTAAGTTTTAAAGTTCGATTTCCTCGTCTCTCATGTGGTGGTATTGTGACCAGCCCAGAATATTTCATGTCTAGCCATCCGCGATTCACGTGTGTTCTCATATGTTTGGCAAGTGCATACGTTAGAACTTCATTCTGCACAGCTCTCATGTGCTCCAGTATGCGTTTCCTGAGGGGACATATGGTGCTTCAGATGTATCTCTTGCCGCAGAAGCACTCTATTAAGTACACAACATAGGTCGACTCACAGGTGAGGTTTTCCTTTATCTCAAACGTCCTCTCCGGCGAATCTTTGATGGATTTGAGATTTTTTCCGATCTTGCATGCCTTACATGTTGTGCATTTGCCAAATCCTTGTTGTCTTGTCCCCAGCCAGGTGGTTTTCTTAGCACTCTCGAAGTGGCTTCTGATTATTGTGTCTGATATGGAGGGTGCCTTCCTATACATAATCAGCGGGCGATTTCCTAAGTCCTTTCCGATGTCTGGATCTTTGGTAAGCACATTCCAATATTTATTTAGGAATTTGGGGATTTTGTGACTTTCCTTACTGTAAGTTAGAATCAATCGTGGTTTGTCATCTTGAATTTTTTCCTTAGACTTGTTTTCCACCAATGTCTGTGCTCTGCTTTTTTGTCTAGCTCTTTTTTCACCCTTCTGTATATCTTTATACTTATATCCTCTTTGAAGGAAGTGTGAAGTGGTATCCTTGAACTTCTTTTCCATCTCTGGAGGTTCAGAGCAATTTCACTTCATTCTTATAAACTCCCCGTAGGGGATTCTTCTTATGAGGGTTTGAGGGTGAAAACTGGACCCATGGAGAAGGCTGTTGGTGGCTGTCTTTTTTCTGAATACAGTTGAATGGATCTTGTTCGACTTGATGTCAACTTTTATATCAAGAAATTCAATTTCTGTGGGGTGGATGTTGTTAGTGAATTTCAGTTCCACATCATTGTTATTCAGAATAGCTAGATAAGTTAAAAATTCTGCTTCAGTGCCTCTCCACAGAAGAAAAAGGTTGTCGATGAAGCAAAGCCAAAAGGCTACCTTCATTGTGTGGATCATTCTCTTTTCTCCAAGCTATACTCTTCTCCCACCACCCCATCATGAGGTTAGCATAGCTTGGAGAGAAAGATACTTCCATTGCAGTACCACAGTTCTGGGAATACAGCTTCTTATTGAAGAAACAAAATTATTCTTCAAGCAGAGCTCCATCATGTCAATCAGCATGGTTGTATGTTTTTGTTATTGGTCTCTGCCTCAAAAAGTAAGAGGTGGCCTGTATTCCAATATCTTGTTTGATGAAAGTATAAAGTGACACAACGTCGATTTGAAGGTGCTTCCTCTGTCGTAAAGGACCGTGTTTGCTGAATTATATATATATATATATATATATATATATATATATACAAAACACAGCAATACCCACAGCCAAAAGGGAAAACAGGAGGAAAAAGCAGCCCAATCAGGTCTCCACAGCTTCGGTGAGGTTATTAGATCAATCAAAAAAATCAGCCGGAGCCTTCAACAGGGTCATAGAGTATTCATATATAGACAGCCTTTTTAAAGGGAACACTCCCCCCAAATTCAACTCTTCCATTTTAAAGGTATATATACACTTTTTTCTCATTTAAATTTGTTTCTATATTTTTTACAATTTTACTCTTTTTATTGTGTTGTTTTTTCTTTTAAGAAATAATAAAAAATAGTTAGACTATATTGCCACATATGATATCTGACATGTAAATACTGAAAATATTTAAGTTTTCATCAGAAACCAGTGTGTGAGTTAAATAGTGGTAGAATGATTTTCCTCTACCTCTCCCTTAATATCAAATTTCTCCCCTTACACTGTTTCTGTCCCTCTTGGTAAAGTACAATTTTTTACCCCCAAGATAAGGGGGACAGTGCAAATCTCACATCGTATGGGTTGTATTGTTCAGACTTAGGGCCCAATTCCGATGTTGTTCGGAGGGCCTCCGAATCAGATTTGTAGCCCTTGTTTACAACCGAATCGTACACAGGTCTGAACGACCAAGTACGATGCGAAGATCGCATAAGTGCCGAACGCACCTGTCCGTACGACTCGTTCGTAGCTGAACCGTGCCACGCAATGGAGCCGTATTCTGACCAAGCGAGTACAATGCACGATTCGGAAAGCCGCTTCACCTCGGTCTCAGCAAGACGAAACAGCTGTTGGAAGCGTACTTTCGGGGAGCTGTAGCAGGCCCCCCTTTACCCAGGGCCCTCCAAATCTGTCACAGGGGTGTGCCCATGGGTACTCCTGATCCAGGCATGCACAGTGTGGCGGGCACCATGGGGTGCCCTCCACAGGGTGTACAATTTTTGCCACAAACCCCTTTTCTGCTAAGGAAGCCTGGGTACGCGTCTGTACACAGGCTCCAATAGAGTTCAATTGGAGTCTGAGCAAATCGAGTCTGTAGGCATACAGGAGCATCGTACTCGCTCGTGCGGACTCACAGAGTTGTACAGAGGGCTTTCCTAGCGAGATCAGATTCTGGCCTTTAGATGTTATTTGGGGTCTAGCCCAAGATTAGTTGATTATAATTTGAAAGAGGGGGAGGAGTGGATTCATATGAAAGTTAACTCAATCTTGAAAACTACTCCATGCCAATAAATACAGATCAGGACATATATTAAATTTAAAGTGCTTAGTTATAGATTTAAAGTGCATCATGCTGCTATATATATATATATATGTCCTCTAAATAAATTGAAGTAATCCAAAGGTTACAACTTTAATACAAAGGTTGAGATTTTATTATAGAGGTTCATATACAGTACTAGAAATAGATTAGAATACATTATTAGTACAGAAAAAAGTGCGTTTTTAACATGATCTTAAGATGTCACTGCACAAATCCAAGATTTAGACAACAGTATCCAAAATTATGGACTTAGAAAACAAATATCTATTTCAGGTCTCCTATTTTTCAGTAGTGACCAATCATGTTACTCCACTATGAGTACATGACAATCTTTATATTGTGACATATTAACAAGCGTCAATAATTGTTCCTCTTAACCATTTTTGAGGGAAAGCTTAAGTGTTTTTAAAATACTTAATCGTCTATTAAAGTGCATTCTAGTCAATATGTAAACATTTATTTTCATATCTAGTCCTAAGATTTCTGGGGCAGACTAGTAGTTCTAGAATTGTTTTATTGTTGAGGTGCATTAAGAAGTGCATCTTGAAGTGCAAGTGCGAATATTGGGGAGCATGTAAAACTATACCCAAATTAAAAATAATATTGGAAATAATATCCATTTCCTGTCTTATTTTCCCAATGATCACCATGTATGTTATCCCGCTGCGAATACATAGTATGCATTTTTATATCAAGTCAAGCCAATTAAGCTTTATTCAATTTTAAGTTACAAAATCATAAAAGCACACATTAAAAAAAAAACAATGTTAAATAGATCTTTACAATTAAAAATAGGCAATGTTAAAAGTACTATAATACAATTCATACAGGGCCGCAAGTTATTAAGGAGATCACTCCGCACGATTTATTTTGTTTAACCAATATAAAAGTAGGAAAGATAGGACATATATATGTGCATATTCAGTTTAAAGTATTTACAATTTCTTTATACACTATGTACATTCTTTCAAATCACTTTCCAATATAATAGGAAAGTACAGTGGATGTTTGATTGGTAGGAAATATCATCACATGGACAAATTGCCATGTCCCTTGACCAATCGTTACATTCAGGAAAAGTTATCAATCTGAAAAATGTATCAGTGCGGAAACGGGTCAACAGCATGCGACTATAACAGCTTGGCTCTAATAACAAAAAAGGTAGAATCCCTACGCTGAAGGTAAGTTGCTGATTTTCCACAACTGTAAATTTGATCTTTCCAAAAAGCCACATTTTATTATCTAGATATTCCAGAGCCATCTTTTTCAATGTGCTTCTAGGCACAACTTCCATGCTTACAGGGATATCGAAAAATTCTGGGTGCCCGATCTCATTCATCATGTGTTTCACATAACTAATCCATTTTATGTTGACCGCTCCATCTAGCTTAAGGCAGTCTATGATGATATCTCTATTTAAACTTGTCTCAGGCATTACCCAGACTTTATGCCACAAGAGTAAAGGGGATATTTTGATGGTATCAGAGATATATGGTAGGTCCACTTCACTATGGCAGATATAAGTAGCTGTAGATTTGGGGGCTGCTAATAAATAGCGGATAAAATAGTTCTCGCAGAGTTGGTTCTGCTCCGCCTGTTCGATCCCCCAGATGCCTGCCCCATAAGTGCCGGTAGAGACACATTTAGATTGATAGATTTGTAAAATTTCACTTACCGGTCTCCCACCCAATTTTTTTGCAAAGTTTGTCAGCGCTCCTGTGGCCCTGGAGGAAACTAGTTTCCTTGCAGTCACTGCTGCCTGCCATGTTCCCTTTCTGTCGAAATGAATTCCTAGATAGGAAAATCTGTTGGTGCTCTCAATCTTGTTCCCAGTCAGAAAAATTGCGTGGCTAGTCTTTGCCCTGTTTCCACAGGTCATGGAATAAGTTTTGGAAACATTAACTTTTAACCCTCTACAATTCATATAATCAGCGAATTTAGTTACCGCCCTTTGAAGGCCAATCCTGGTCCGTGACATAATTGCGTCGTCGTCCGCATACAGGAGGATTGGTGCAGGGGAGCCCCTTACTATTGGGTAGTCATACTGGGATTCACTAAGATATTGACCTATGGAGTTAATATACAAGGTGAAGAGAAGGGGTGCTAAAATGCACCCCTGTCTCACGCCTCTCCTTATTTCAAACTTTGCTGAACACTCACCCTTCCTGCCAGACCGACCCCTAGCATCCGCCCCCCTATACAGTTCCTTGATGAAAGAAAGAATTTGTCTATCTACGCCAATGTCACTGAGTGTCATCCATAATTTCCCGTGATCAACACAATCAAAAGCGGAACTTAAATCAACAAAAGTAACAAAAAGGTTTCCTTTCTTAGCCTGCGTGTATTTGGCTATTAAAAGTGCTAGGTTGAGGCCCTGTTCTGTTGTTCCTCTACCTGCCCGGAACCCATACTGAAGGTTAGAGATAACATCCTTCTCCTCTGCCCAATCTTGTAGCCTATTAAGAATTATCCTACCTGCCACCTTCATCAGAGGATCTAGCAGCGATATTCGGCGGTAGCAGGTAGGATCGTTCCTATCCCCTTTTTTAAAAATCTGGATCACGATGGCGTCTTGCCAAGATGGAATAAATCTAATCCTATTAGAACATATTAGTTATTAGAACACATTAGTTAGCAAAGGTGCCCATAGATCTATCTCAAATTTATAAACGTTAATCTGGACACCATCTGGACCTGGTGCTTTTCCTGGGGAACTTTCCTTAATTGCCCTTATAACCTCCTCGCACTCAAATACAATGCCCAGAGGGAACGCGCTAGGTGGATCATTATCATCAGATCTACCAATTACATTTTCAATTACTTTTCCAGAGTCATCTATGTTGACCTTATCGTAGAGACCCTTAAAGTGTGTCACCCAGGATTCGCCTGTGATAGCTAGGTCAATTACATCTGTCTGCTTATCTTGTAAGAACAGAGAGTTAACCGCTTTTCAGAAAGCTGTATTATCATTTCTTTGGTATGCTTCATGTATCGTCAGCCATGCTTCCCTATTTAGTTATTTTTTCCTATTAGTTATGGCAATATAATAAGATTTTCTAGCATGCCGTTCTAATTCAATTGATCTTGGGGAATCGTGTAAGGCACGTTTCAACTTAGTAAGTGCCTTAGTACAACCCTCATGAAACCAGCTATGGGTTTTATTAGTGCTGTGACGGTATTCCCTTGTTAATGCTTTTCTAGTTTCCGCTATGATTTTATTGAAGGAATCAAGAACTGTCTGGCTTTCCTCTATTTGTGAAAGACAAATTACCATATGATCATAAGTATTTATCACTAGATTTTGAAGAAAAGCCACAGGCTCAACTTTATCCCATTTAATTGAATATCCGTTTCTACTCCCCAAGCTGATTGGAGGATTATAAGAAACATTTCCCGTCAATGTTTGCTCCACCCCTTTGATTTTTATACCAAGGGAGATAGGGTAATGATCACTCAGCGTGGTATCAAGTATTCCCCATGCAGACACGAGCCCTGAATGCTTCAAGGATAAAAGTGCAAAGTCGATGATCGAGCTGCACCCTCTCCCATTAAAAGTGGGCTGAAAGGGTATTACAGGTGACCATGGTTCATTGACATATGACAAGTCAAAATGGAAAATCAAATTATTTAACAAGTCCCCTAATTTTGAGTGAATAAAATGGGTGGGGGTATCCTCCTTATAGTCCCAGGGGCCGCAGATACCAGCGGCACTACAGGGGCATAAAGTACAGTTGAAATCACCCACCCATAGTAGGACCGTCTCTCCAATCACCTGTTCCTCCAAGCTAGATAAGTTACTCATGAGATTATTTATAACATTTTCCAGTAGAGGTGTTGGGATGTTGTTATAAAAATGTATTATCGCCATATTTTTTACATCTCCCCAAGTAACTAGTAGGATCTGATAATACTCCATTGAAATAAATTTAGCAACTATGATCCCTCCCGAGGTTGAGACATACGTACACAGCCCCCCTTTATTTCTACCTTGCAAAATAACAATGGCCGGTGTGTTGTAAGTTTGATACCCATTGATATGTATTTCTTTAATAGACCACGTTTCCTGGAGACATAGTATACTGTAATTAGTTGCTATATCCAGCCATAGGGGATGAGTTACTTTGTCTGAGAGCCCCGCAACATTCCAGCATAAAATGTTCCTCTTAGGTGTTATCACTTCTGGGGATACCCTTACGTGGTTCACTTTGTTTGCACCATTTTTTCTCCCTTAATAAGTGTTGGTCCTGCCTTTATTGAAGGATATGCTTGGTGCCTCTGTAATTTGGATTGTTCTAAAAATGTCCTCTTTCGGGCATTTTTAACAGCTACATCTAGTTTATTTGTGCCCTCCTGTTTTATCTCATAGCTTTCTACACTTTTCTGCACCTGGTGCCCATCAATAGCGGGCTAATCATCTCAGAGAATTGCTCCCCCCTACTATTCTTCCCTTGTCAATCTTGATCATCCATACCTGAAAGAACTTCATAATGATTGTGTAAGGGTATGCTCCACCTTGGTGTATGTCTGGCTTGTTGCATTCTGCCCTGATGCTGTATAAGGGTCCTACCTATGAGTGGACGTGGGGGGTAAAAGGCCCCCAATGAATTGATACTTATGGAATTGTAATATGTAGAGTTACATCTACTTCTTAATAAGACATCATGTACAATCTAGGATCACTAAAGGTCAGGACTATGCAATCTCCGGGCAAGGTCTTGTTTTCCCTTCCCACCCATGGTACCCCTCTTGCCATTTTAAAGCAATTAAACAATTCATTATTTAACCCAGTTTGGTTTCCCAGCCAATGTAGGGACTTATTCCTGAGTTCCTTCCAAGTTTCATGCTTTGCTGGTGATAATATGGGTACGTTAGCCAGTACCACCACATAAGGCTTGGCAGCGGGAGGTAAGTCAAGATAGTCCCTCAAGGTTGGAATATTAAAGTTAGTTGGATCTTTTAAGGTGGTGACAAGACTTCCAATCTCATTGGAACCGCCTGCCTTGATTAAATGGTTTATTAAATCAGAATGCGCTAACGGTGTATTTCTACTTTTCATAGGTCTGGAATTTATTTGCGTGTTATCTACTAATAAAGGTATTGGCTTTGCCGTAGATGGATCAGCTATGGGCTGTGAGTTGAATATAACTTTATCTTGGGTACCAGATAAGTATGGGCGAATTTTGCGGATCTGCGATCCACAAATTCGCACAAAATTGGCAAAAAAATCAGCGAGTTCGCGAAAAAATCTGGGAACTCGCTGATTTGCCCAAAAAAGACTGTTTCCTGGTGTGCTGGGCCAAATGGGCGGGGCTTCTATGCGTATTCACATGCCTCTTGTGTAAAAAGGGTCAGAGTGCGAGCAGGGCAGCAGGTGAGGAGAAAGCAGCCTCCTGTTGACAGGAATTACACGGGGATCACGCTCGAGAAACTCATGGATGCAAAGACCTCCCCGAAGTATTACAGCTAATTTTCGACAGCAGAGACGGAGTTAAAGCACACTTGCCCAGCCTCGACCGTGCTCACTAATGTTTTGGGCTGATTAAAACGTTACAGAATTTGCGCTTCAACTCGGGCACCTGATAATCTGTAAGTGATTCCTGTTGAGGTTTAATTGCTGTGACAGGAGCCTCGTGCCAAAATAAATCCTGCCCTGCATATTTTATCCACGAAGATGCCACGGTTTTGTGCAATACCTCTACTCAACTGGAGTACTTTCTACTGGCTAATCAGTAAGTGCTACCTCGTTGGGTAAATGTATAGTGCTTTTCCTACACTGCAGCTGCGTAAAGGGCCAGAAGATTTGTCTCCAGTGACCATGTGTGCCTGTAACTTTGCCACCGCGCCAAAAGGCGCCGAGGTCCCTTGAGTGAGCTGTCCATCATAGTAGGGAAAGGGCGGGAAGATTATTCCTACCGCTAGTGTGTGGTTTGCGGGGCCAAACAGACGGGGCTTTGATGCGTGTTCACATGCCTCTTGTGTGGGTCAGAGAGCGAGCAGGGCATCATATGAGGAGTAAGCAGCCTCCTGGTGACAGGAATTACACGGGGATCACGCTCGAGAAACTCATGGATGCAAAGACCTCCCCGAAGTATTACAGCTAATTTTTGACGGCAGAGACGGGGATAAAGCACACTTGCCCAGCCTCGACCGTGCTCACTAATGTTTTGGGCTGATTAAAACATTACAGAATTTGCGCTTCAACTCGGGCACCTGATAATCTGTAAGTGCTTCCTGTTGAGGTTTAATTGTTGTGACATGAGCCTCGTGCCAGAATGAATCCTGCCCTGCATATTTTATCCACGAAGATGCCACCGTTTTGTGCAATACCTCTACTCAACTGGAGTACTTTCTACTGGCTAATCAGTAAGTGCTACCTCATTGGGTAAATGTATAGTGCTTTTCCTACACTGCAGCTGTGTAAAGGGCCAGAAGATTTGTCTGCAGTGACCATGTGTGCCTGTAACTTTGCCACCACGCCAAAAGGCGCTGAGGTCCCTTGAGTGAGCTGTCCATCATAGTTGGGAAAGGGCGGGAAGACGTTTCCTACCGCTAGTTCGGGGTGTGCGGGGCCAAATGGACGGGGCTTCGATGCATGTTCACATGCCTTTTGTGTGGGTCAGAGAGCGAGCAGGGCATCATATGAGGAGAAAGCAGCCTCCTGGTGACAGGAATTACACAGGGATCACGCTCGAGAAACTCATGGATGCAAAGACCTCCCCAAAGTATTACAGATAATTTTCGACGGCAGAGACGGGGATAAAGCACACTTGCCCAGCCTCGACCGTGCTCACTAATGTTTTGGGCTGATTAAAACGTTACAGAATTTGTGCTTCAACTCGGACACCTGATAATCTGTAAGTGCTTCCTGTTGAGGTTTAATTGTTGTGACAGGAGCCTCGTGCCAGAATGAATCCTGCCCTGCATATTTTATCCACGAAGATGCCACGGTTTTGCGCAATACCTCTACTCAACTGGAGTACTTTCTACTGGCTAATCAGTAAGTGCTACCTCGTTGGGTAAATGTATAGTGCTTTTCCTACACTGCAGCTGCGTAAAGGGCCAGAAGATTTGTCTCCAGTGACCATGTGTGCCTGTAACTTTGCCACCGCGCCAAAAGGCGCCGAGGTCCCTTGAGTGAGCTGTCCATCATAGTAGGGAAAGGGCGGGAAGATTATTCCTACCGCTAGTGTGTGGTTTGCGGGGCCAAACAGACGGGGCTTTGATGCGTGTTCACATGCCTCTTGTGTGGGTCAGAGAGCGAGCAGGGCATCATATGAGGAGTAAGCAGCCTCCTGGTGACAGGAATTACACGGGATCACGCTCGAGAAACTCATGGATGCAAAGACCTCCCCGAAGTATTACAGCTAATTTTTGACGGCAGAGACGGGGATAAAGCACACTTGCCCAGCCTCGACCGTGCTCACTAATGTTTTGGGCTGATTAAAACATTACAGAATTTGCGCTTCAACTCGGGCACCTGATAATCTGTAAGTGCTTCCTGTTGAGGTTTAATTGTTGTGACATGAGCCTCGTGCCAGAATGAATCCTGCCCTGCATATTTTATCCACGAAGATGCCACCGTTTTGTGCAATACCTCTACTCAACTGGAGTACTTTCTACTGGCTAATCAGTAAGTGCTACCTCATTGGGTAAATGTATAGTGCTTTTCCTACACTGCAGCTGTGTAAAGGGCCAGAAGATTTGTCTGCAGTGACCATGTGTGCCTGTAACTTTGCCACCACGCCAAAAGGCGCTGAGGTCCCTTGAGTGAGCTGTCCATCATAGTTGGGAAAGGGCGGGAAGACGTTTCCTACCACTAGTTCGGGGTGTGCGGGGCCAAATGGACGGGGCTTCGATGCATGTTCACATGCCTCTTGTGTGGGTCAGAGAGCGAGCAGGGCATCATATGAGGAGAAAGCAGCCTCCTGGTGACAGGAATTACACAGGGATCACGCTCGAGAAACTCATGGATGCAAAGACCTCCCCAAAGTATTACAGATAATTTTCGACGGCAGAGACGGGGATAAAGCACACTTGCCCAGCCTCGACCGTGCTCACTAATGTTTTGGGCTGATTAAAACGTTACAGAATTTGTGCTTCAACTCGGACACCTGATAATCTGTAAGTGCTTCCTGTTGAGGTTTAATTGTTATGACAGGAGCCTCGTGCCAGAATGAATCCTGCCCTGCATATTTTATCCACGAAGATGCCACGGTTTTGCGCAATACCTCTACTCAACTGGAGTACTTTCTACTGGCTAATCAGTAAGTGCTACCTCATTGGGTAAATGTATAGTGCTTTTCCCACACTGCTGCTGCGTAAAGGGCCAGAAGATTTGCCTTTAGTGACCGTGTGTGCCTGTAACTTTGGTCCCTTGAGTGAGCTGGCCATAAAAATAAAAAAAATCCGCCCGCGAGCGAATTTGCTAATTTTTCAGCAATTTCGCGAGATTCGCGGATCGCGAAATTGCCGAAAATCCGCAAATTTCGTGAGCGGAATGGATTTTTGGCCCATACTTAGTACCAGACTGTGTCCCCCTATCATTATCTTCTCTCGTTGCGAGGTGTTTCTCGTTAAGAGCCACCTCCAAGTTAGTCATTCTATTGGCAAGGGACTGTATTGCCTCAACCAAAATGCAACGGAGAGTATCTATGCCCTTCGTAAGGTTTTCAATCGCAATTATTTTGCGCTCAGTTTGGGTAGGCAGTTTTTATTAGTCCTGCGAGTATATATTTTTGTGGCAGGTTGTTTCCCTTTAGACCTTTTTCTATTAGGATGCTCCTTGGGAGGACTTATATGAATAATGCTTGCATTTATCATAGAATTATTATTACCCCCCGCCGTACTTACAGGATTCTTGGAATGTTTGTTCGGGGTTGAGCCTCTTCTTCTGAAGAGCTCACTTCAATGTCCTGTGATAGCTGTTGTATGCAACCATTTTTTGCTCTGACCTGTATTTGATTCTCTCTCGGGGCAAAATCCAGGGGTTGTGTGGGTGCTATGAGTTACACATCCAGATTACTTATCTCTTTCCACAAGGTCTCTCCAGCATTATTAATCTGTTTTTCTATCAAGCCCATAGCTCCCACCAAATATGATAGCAATGATAATTGGCCCCCTGTTTGTAAGTCTTGGGGGCCCTTAGCATCAACTTGGATCTTCTTTCTTTTGCTCATGTTATTTCCCGTATATTAACTTCCTAATATGGCCGATAAGCACTTACTTAAACCGATACAAACAAGGATACAAAATATGTACTACTGATATGTAGTATACCCGTTCTGGGGCCAAAGTTAGGGGGTGGGCCCAGCCCAGCCTCCTTCAGGCTCCGACGGGCTCCGACGGGCCCAGCCCCGTTTTAAGATGATCAGTAGCTCCGCCCCTCTCACGAGACTGCGCTGCCTTGTGGTTGTTGTTGTAGGCAGCGTGCGGTCCGCGGATGAGGAAGGGAGGAGACCCGGGGCAGCAAGGGCAAGCAGCAGGCAAGGTCCGGTTCCCCAGCAAACAGCACACAACGTAGAATGACCAGGTAAGATTGAACAAAGTGTCCCGAGTCGCCGGAGCCCCACTCCCGTTTTAAGATGATCAGTAGCTCTGCCCCTCTCGCGAGACTGCACTGCCTTGTAGTTGTTGTTGTAGGCAGCGCGCGGTCCGCGGATGAGGAAGGGAGGAGACCCGGGCGGCAAGGGCAAGCAGCAGGCAAGGTCCGGTCCCCCAGCAAACAGCACACAACGTAGAATGACCAGGTAAGATTGAACAAAGTGTCCCGTGTCGCCGGAGCCCCGCTCCCATTTTAAGATGATCAGTAGCTCTACCCCTCTCGCGAGACCACGCTGCCTTGTGGTTGTTGTTGTAGGCAGCGCGCAATCCGCGGATGAGGAAGGGAGGAGACCCGGGCCGGCAAGGGCAAGCAGCAGGCAAGGTCCGGTCCCCCAGAAAACAGCACACAACGTAGAATGACCAGGTAAAATTGAACAAAGTGTCCCGCGTCGCGGGAGCCCCGCTCCCATTTTAAGATGATCAGTAGCTCCGCCCCTCTCGCGAGACCGCGCTGCCTTGTGGTTGTTGTTGTAGGCAGCGCGTGGTCCGCGGAGGAGGAAGGGAGGAGACCCCGGGCGGCAAGGGCAAGCAACACACAAGGTTCGGTCCCCCAGCAAACAGCACACAACGTAGAATGACCAGGTAAGATTGAACATCACATTAACGTAAATCAGTGGTGATATCTGGAGACAGGTTTTTGAGCAGAGACTCATTTGAATTTAAAGTCCTTGATCTTATATAAGAATGGATGTTAGTGAATGTGTAAACATACAGTCCTAAAATTCATAAGACAGACTATTAGTGCAAGTATTGTGTTTTTATCTAGGAGCCTAAAACAATATTTCTATTTTATGCCCTTGTACGGTTATAATCAATAAATATCCCTATAACGGCATAGTAATCATATCCATATTCAGTCGTAGCAAATGCAGTCACATTAAGTAAGGCTACTTCTCCAGACTCCTAGAAAGCACAACGAGTTCTCTAAACAAACCAAACCTCCAGCAACCTGGGAAATCCCCCTTGCTTTTATTTTGATTTCGTCCTAGAACTCCTGTAAAGCACTGTAAGAACGGCCAGTTCTTAGTGACATCTTTATTGACGTCTTATGTCCAACCTTACGTCAAACCCGGCACCTTTCAGGTATAAATATACCAACGTTGCCTTAGGCAAACACACAATGGTGGTTTTGGAGCGGAGCAGCTATCTACTTGCCCGAGAGCCCAGCTGATGCGAGAGCCCACGGACGTTGCCCCTCCCTTTGATGCACTGAGAGAGACGCTGTCTTTTCTCCTGCCGAGAAATCCAGCTCCGGTGTTTCCAGATACCTTCGCGGGTTACTGGGATATCGAGTCCTGAGAGAGAGATACAAGACCTCCTGCTTTCTATTACCCAGGTACGGAGCTGACTAAATCCTTAAAGAGAATTCTTGAGTCAGATTCTTGGCAAAACAAACTTAACTTAAACTGCTACTTACTTACTCCTTTCCACGTATTAGGCTTAGGTCAGGTACACCGGGGTAGGCGTATTTAGAAGCACCAGTTGAGTACGTTAGTCAATGTATATATGTATGTATATATTTTATCTATTTTAAAGTATCATATGGCTAAGAAACCATATCAATGCTTTTACAGTATCATTTTATAATCCTCCTTTTACTGTACGCACTTTACTTTACTATGAGTATTGCAATTGTGGCAATTCATTTCTCTTGCATGAGAAAGAAGACTGCTCAATAAACAACACCTTTTTATTGAAAACGCCCGTCTCTCTTTTCTCTGCACTCTGGTGAAACTAAGTACGCACATTTGATTGAGTGAAATAGCTGTCTATTGTTTTCACACGACTCTAAAGATACACTCTTATTCTGAGGGAGCAAAGTTGTCATGTTATATGGTTGTCGGAAGCTAATCCCTTCTTGTCTATCTAGGGAGGTTAAACTCCTCCTCGTTTATTCTAGAAAGTTTCTAGTGACCTCTGAGCTAGCTGGCAAACCTTAAGTCTAATATAGTCAGTAGAGACCTAGTCGACCTCAGTCCTACGTCTACACTGCTGAATATATTATTCCAATGCGCAGAGCCTATTGGGAATATAGGAACTACACTACACAAGGTTTAGTTTGAGTACATTGAGGATAAGATGTTAAAGTGCAAATGCAGATAATAATATGCAGTATCACAAAACATGTAAAATAAATAAAAGAAACCTATAAAGTGCCAGTGCCAAGATAAAAGATAAAAACCCTGCGGAACAATCCCCATATTATCATCAATTTCTAGAGGCAATATTCAGTTAATTTTTTTCATTTTCTTAATAATCATCTACAACCCTCATTTTGGAATTTCCCTCGTAATTAGTTCAGGAACATGTTACTAAATTATACATATACATAAATAGCCTGAAACAGGAAATCCTTTCGGGACCAACATATCAAATTCATTTCCTTCAATGTTTAGTAATTAAACACATGTTCTTGTTCTATCACTCCAAAGAGGTGTGGGAACTAGTATGTCCAAGAGTTTATGGTAAAACGATATAGTTTAGAACATGTACAAATCTATTAGAAAAGGCTCAGATCTTCACATTTTTAATGTGGATATATAATTCTGCATCCATATTCAATCTATTGAGGATCTCTGTTCCCAATAGTAAGATCTTTTTAGATTCTCCTCAACATAGCTCTAATTCTAAATTTCCCCCTCGCGGTTTACTTTGTACATGTTGAATGCCAGAATACTTCACATTTTCTAATTTGCCATCATGCCATGTCCAAATATGTTTGGACATGGCATACTGATAGTCATTGTTTGTTATGGCTCTCAAGTGTTGTAGTATGCAGGCTTTGAGTTTGTTGATTGTGCTTCCGACATACTTTATCCCACATTTACATTCTAGATCATAAATCACTGATTCTGTTTCGGAGGCAATTTTATCTTATTCGTTTTTCCTCATATGTTCTTGTACTTTGTCTTGTTAGATCCATATCTTCAGGCTTTGTTCTTAGCACATTTGAGAAAGCCCCTAGTTGGAACAGTGAGCCATGTAGTCATATCAGTTTGTACATCAGTTGGTGTGATATAGGAACTCGTAAGGAGATCCCTCAGGATGGTGCTTTACTGTAGGTTATATTCGGAGTTGTGGGAAGTATTTTCCTAAGATCTTCGTCCATCAGTAACATTTTCAAATTGTCCTTGAGTATCTCTCTCAACTTCCTACTAGATGTGTTATTCAGTTATGAATCTAACATCTTGATTTTGATTCACTTCTTCCGTATTCAGTAACTATTGGGGGTCTTAACAGAGTGTCTTGTTTCTTCATGCTCACTCTTTTATGGGCATCCTGTAGAACTGTTTCCGGAAAGCCTCTTATTTGAAATCTTCCATACATTTCTTTTGCTGATGGTTTAAAAACAATCTCTTCCTAGCAGCATCATCTTGTTCTTAAAAATCCCCCATATGGGACACTCCATTTTAAAGGTAGAGGGTGTCCACTGTTGGCATGGAGTATACTGTTTGTACTAGTTGGTTACCTGTACATTTTCGTGCACATCCTTTCACTTTCAATGTACATCGTAATATCCAGGAAATTGATTTCTTTGTCCTGGATATCAAACGTGAATTGTAGATTCAGTTCATTCTGATTAAAGGATTTTAAAAAGCACTCTAGTTCTGATTTCTCCCCTTCCCAAATCAGAAGGAGATCATCGATATAAAGTACCCATAAAATCATTTGTTCCATCTTAGTTTTATTTGCTTCATTGCAAGCTACTTTTGCTTCCCAGCGACCCATAAATAAGTTAGTATATGTTGGGGTGAATGATGTTCCCATAGCAGTTCCCTTCACTTGCAAATAGAATTGGTTGTTGAATAAAAAAAATTGTGATTAACCACTTGCATGATCATGTTGCCCCCCGGCCGTCATGAGTCACAGTGTGCGTGTGCTCACGATGGCCGTGGGCCGTCCAAATCCCACCCACTCTGCAAATGGCCCACACAGCACGAAATTTGCAGCGCATGCAAGGGGTTCAGAAAGAAATCTATCATATCGATGAGCATGTCTGTTTTAATAGGGTGATTGAACGAGTTTGTAGATAGTATTTACATGCTTCAATACCATCCACACCTAGAGGCTCATTAGTATGGCAGGCATACAAAGTCCGCCCGCCATACTAGTAGGAAATGGGACCGCCCGCTAGGGGTGCGGCGGTCCTGCACATCCCATTAGGATGCACCCGCCACACTGGCGGGTGCATCCCGCATTTCTGACATTGCGGCGGGGGGTGCTAAAAGCACCGCCTGCCACAATGCCAAAAATGAATGTTGTGCTTTTCAACGCACAACATGACAGGCACAGCGCGGTGCCTGCCATGTTGTACATTGAAATGCAGGGGGGTACCATAGGTACCCCCCATGTGCACCCCCCACCCCCCAGAGTCCCAGGGGGCCCACAATGGGCCCCCGCAAGAGATTACCGTATGCCTTTCAGTGGCAGTAATGCCACCACGGAAAGGCATGTTCCCGCGCGCATCATAATATGGATGGCGGTGTCTAGCAGACACCGCCCGGTCGACAAGTCGACCGGGCGTAATACCGGCGGACGGTCTTTTCGTCCGCCGTGGTCCCCCCGCCATAGTAATATGGCAGGGGGAAATGGGTGGCGGGTGGGGACGGATCTAGGGTGGATCGCCACCGCCATGCGGGTTTTGGCGATCCGTCCAAGATCCTAATGACCCCCTAAGTATAGAATATGGAACAAACATCAACTTTGTATATCAAATTAAAAAAACTAATAGCCCTGGCCTATGTACCCACAACAGAAATAGCAAACCACTACAATTTACTGATAGAAAGTTCCCTTTACCAAGCCAACAAAGCCAAACTATCACCCTTGCTTGTCTACCTTGAGGACACATGGGTAGGAAAACTACATAGATCAGGGCACCAAAGACATCCCAAATTCCCCATCCCATGGTGGAATGTCCATGAAAGCACCCTAGCAAAAAAATCTAGAACAAATAACACAGAGGAAGGATGGCATAATGGCGTCCGAGACGCAATAGGAAGAATACAACCAACTCTCCATAAAATAATCTAATCCATCAAAAAAGAAGAAAGTTACCAAGAATTAAGGCTAGAACAATACCTAACTAAAATAGATCCTAAACTTAGTAAACAAACAAAAACAATGTACGGATACCTACAGTGCAAAACTAGACACTTCCCAAACATCTAAGGATTAGAATATCTAAATACAATAGCCAAATCTATACTACTCCTTATTACTATTTCATTTTACCGATAAATATTTACACCAAAACATATGCCATAATATAATTATTAAAATAGAAAATCAACCAGAAAACAAATCATAACCAAAAACATTTCCCACCCATAATAATTAAAAATTACTTACAGTTCGGTTGCTGTAGATCATCTTAAAAAACGTAGGAATCCATCTGGTCTCCAACCAAATAACAATCCATTAAAATAGAAAAGCCCCCCAAAAAATAAAAAATAAAATACAGCTGTACGAAAAAGGATCCAGTGACGCAATCCTCTCAATAATAAAACTCATGAAAACCCGAAAAAAATTTTTTTTAAACCGCTCCAACAAACCCGAGCAATAAAAGGAAATGTAAAAAAGTAAATAATTTCAATAAAACTAATTACAATCTACTTTTCGTAAAAAAAAAAAAAACGCCTCTTCACCTCCATGGTAAATTAAAATTGGAAACCTGCAAATATAGAAAAACAACACCCTCCCACAAAGACACATACAACCCCACATACATCAACTATTACATTCAATATAACATAACACATTTAAATAACATATAACTAAAACTCCATAACACTACACTATTCTTAAAAACCACAACAAACAAACTACCAAACCTACACACAACAGACCTACATTTAACATTCTACCTAATTTAACTGCTTTCATACTAGCTTCCCCTTCCCTAAAATTACCTTAAAAGTAATTTAAAACAAACTTTCCATAAGCGACTAAACGCAGCTCCCAATCGCGAGGTTCCCTCTTCCAAAATGACCTAAAAACTAAATAGATAGGGGGTCATTATGATGGCAGAAGGCCCGCCACCGCCAGCCATGCGGTTGTGGTCCTTCTGCAATCGGACCACGATTTTCCCCCCACCAAATTAGGATGGCGGAGGGAATCTGACCGAGGCAGGCGCACAGACTGCCTGCCACGGTTCAGCCACAGGCAATCGATCCGATTGCCTGGCAGAGTGGTCACCATCCATAAAATGGTGGTGGTGCTTAAAAGGCACCGTCTGCCAAATTACAATGCTGCATCCTCGCCAGCCAGTGTATGGTGGTGGAACCGCCATTCACAGGCTGGCAGGGATTGGTTTTGAGGGCCCGTTGCGGGCCCTCATTTGTTGGGGGGAGGTGTGGGTGCACTGGGGTACCCCCCTACATTTCACAGCACTAAGTGGCAGGCTCTGTGTGGGGCCTGCCAAGTATTGCATTGAAATGCACAATTTGCTTTTTTAGCACCGCAGTGGATGCTGCCGTCAGCAGCACCCGCCGCAATGATAAATGGCAAGATGCGACCGCCAAGGTGGCGGTCGCATCCTAATTGGTAGTGCGGGACCGCCGCATGCATGGCGGGCGGTCCCGATCCCAACCACAATAGTGGGCGGACACTAGTCCACCCGCCATCGTAATGACGCCCATAGTGAGGAAATCGAAAAAAATGGGCATGTAATAAAAAGGAAAAAGGATTATTTCCCATAGACAAGAGTGGAGATTTAAAAAAAATAATTCAAACAACTTAAATATATATTTTTATATTAGAAAAAAATATTATAAAAATATAAAAAATATTTACACAAAAAACTGTAAAATATATATTAAATATTACCTTAACACAAAATATAATATTTTATATATAATAAAAATATGTATATTTTTGTGATATCTATAATTTGCAAAATAGAAAATTACTAAAACAATATTGTTAACATGCAAACATTATGACAATGTCTAACATTTAGAGGGCCGATTCTGATCCTGTTAGAAAGGCCTCCAGATGGGTTCCAGAACGAGCAAATTCAATTTGGAGTCTAGGGGGGTGATTACTATAGCGGGCTGATCGCCACCTCCCGTATGGCGGTGACGATCTGCCCGCAAAAAGTCAACGCCCACAACCCATTTCCCCCCGCCATATTCCTATGGCAGGGGACCACAGTAGACGGGAAAACCATCCACCGGTTTTCTGCCGGTAGGCAATCCGCCCGATTGCCTACCATGCAGAAAAGCACAGCAATATGGTGGCGGTGCCTTGCAGGCACTGTCATCCATATTACTATAATGGCGGAGATGTGCCTTTCCATGGCGGAGTCTCCGCCATGGAAAGGCATACGGTTTTTTATTTGGGGGCCCATTGCAGGCCCCAAGGGTGTTGGGGGTGGAGGGTGCACATGCGGGGTACCCATTGTACCCCCCTGCATTTGCATGCAAATGCACAACATGCATTCCTGACATTGCGGAGGGTGCTGCTGAAAGCACCGCCTGCTGCTATGTCAGGAATGCAGGATGCACCCGCCACTATGGCGGGGCATCCTAATGCCTAATGCGGGACTGCGGCATACATAGTGGGCGGTCCCTTTTCCCGGGCCTGTGGCGGGCGGACAAAGTCCACCCGCCATACTAATGATTCCCTAATGGGGGTGGGGTCGCACACTACTCACACACCAGCGGGATCGCCCCTAAGGACTGTGGTAAGTGTAGTTTGTGTTCCGCGATGCATCTTCTTTCGGTTGTCTGCTATCTTCACCATCCCTGGACACGTGTTTCGGGGTATTTACCCCTCATCAGCAGGGATTAGGCCGTGTTCTGGGGTTGCCGGTGGCTGCCAAATATTGCCAGGTTTAGTACCACTCAGGCGCGCAGGAGCGGGGTCCCAGGCTCGTCAGCCAACTGCTCGAGGGAGCTTTAACATTACAAATGGGGGTGGGGTCGCACACTACTTACACACCAGCGGGATCGCCCCTAAGGACTGTGGTAAGTGTAGTTCGTGTTCCGCGATGCATCTTCTTTCGATTGTCTGCTATCTTCGCCATCCCTGGACACGTGTTTCGGGGTATTTACCCCTCATCAGCAGGGATTAGGCCGTGTTCTGGGGTTGCCAGTGGCTGACAAATATTGCCAGGTTTAGTACCACTCAGGCGCGCAGGTGCGGGGTCCCAGGCTCGTCAGCCAACTGCTCGAGGGAGCTTTAACATTACAAATGGGGGTGGGGTCGCACACTACTCACACACCAGCGGGATCGCCCATAAGGACTGTGGTAAGTGTAGTTCGTGTTCCGCGATGCATCTTCTTTCGATTGTCTGCTATCTTCGCCATCCCTGGACACGTGTTTCGGGGTATTTACCCCTCATCAGCAGGGATTAGGCCGTGTTCTGGGGTTGCCGGTGGCTGCCAAATATTGCCAGGTTTAGTACCACTCAGGCGCGCAGGTGCGGGGCCCCAGGCTCGTCAGCCAACTGCTCGAGGGGGCTTTAACATTACAAATGGGGGTGGGGTCGCACACTACTCACACACCAGCGGGATCGCCCCTAAGGACTGTGGTAAGTGTAGTTTGTGTTCCGCGATGCATCTTCTTTCGATTGTCTGCTATCTTCGCCATCCCTGGACACGTGTTTCGGGGTATTTACTCCTCATCAGCAGGGATTAGGCCGTGTTCTGGGGTTGCCGGTGGCTGCCAAATATTGCCAGGTTTAGTACCACTCAGGCGCGCAGGTGCGGGGTCCCAGGCTTGTCAGCCAACTGCTCGAGGGAGCTTTAACATTACAAATGGGGGTGGGGTCGCACACTACTCACACACCAGCGGGATCGCCCCTAAGGACTGTGGTAAGTGTGGTTCGTGTTCCGCGATGCATCTTCTTTCGATTGTCTGCTATCTTTGCCATCCCTGGACACATGTTTCGGGGTATTTACCCCTCATCAGCAGGGATTAGGCCGTGTTCTGGGGTTGCCGGTGGCTGCTAAATATTGCCAGGTTTAGTACCACTCAGGCGCGCAGGTGCGGGTCCCAGGCTCGTCAGCCAACTGCTCGAGGGAGCTTTAACATTACAAATGGGGGTGGGGTCGCACACTACTCACACACCAGCGGGATCGCCCCTAAGGACTGTGGTAAGTGTAGTTCATGTTCCGCGATGCATCTTCTTTCGATTGTCTGCTATCTTCGCCATCCCTGGACACGTCTTTCGGGGTATTTACCCCTCATCAGCAGGGATTAGGCCGTGTTCTGGGGTTGCCGGTGGCTGCCAAATATTGCCAGGTTTAGTACCACTCAGGCGCGCAGGTGCGGGGTCCCAGGCTCGTCGGCCAACTGCTCGAGGGAGCTTTAACATTACAAATGGGGGTGGGGTCGCACACTACTCACACACCAGCGGGATCGCCCCTAAGGACTGTGGTAAGTGTAGTTCGTGTTTCGCGATGCATCTTCTTTCGATTGTCTGCTATCTTCGCCATCCCTGGACATGTGTTTCGGGGTATTTACCCCTCATCAGCAGGGATTAGGCTGTGTTCTAGGGTTGCCGGTGGCTGCCAAATATTGCCAGGTTTAGTACCACTCAGGCGCGCAGGTGCGGGGTCCCAGGCTCGTCAGCCAACTGCTCGAGGGAGCTTTAACATTACAAATGGGGGTGGGGTCGCACACTACTCACACACCAGCGGGATCGCCCCTAAGGACTGTGGTAAGTGTAGTTCGTGTTCCGCGATGCATCTTCTTTCGATTGTCTGCTATCTTTGCCATCCCTGGACACGTCTTTCGGGGTATTTACCCCTCATCAGCAGGGATTAGGCCGTGTTCTGGGGTTGCCGGTGGCTGCCAAATATTGCCAGGTTTAGTACCACTCAGGCGCGCAGGTGCGGGGTCCCAGGCTCGTCAGCCAACTGCTCGAGGGAGCTTTAACATTACAAATGGGGGTGGGGTCGCACACTACTCACACACCAGCGGGATCGCCCCTAAGGACTGTGGTAAGTGTAGTTCGTGTTCCGCGATGCATCTTCTTTCGATTGTCTGCTATCTTCGCCATCCCTGGACACGTGTTTCGGGGTATTTACTCCTCATCAGCAGGGATTAGGCCGTGTTCTGGGGTTGCCGGTGGCTGCCAAATATTGCCAGGTTTAGTACCACTCAGGCGCGCAGGTGCGGGGTCCCAGGCTTGTCAGCCAACTGCTCGAGGGAGCTTTAACATTACAAATGGGGGTGGGGTCGCACACTACTCACACACCAGCGGGATCGCCCCTAAGGACTGTGGTAAGTGTGGTTCGTGTTCCGCGATGCATCTTCTTTCGATTGTCTGCTATCTTTGCCATCCCTGGACACATGTTTCGGGGTATTTACTCCTCATCAGCAGGGATTAGGCCGTGTTCTGGGGTTGCCGGTGGCTGCTAAATATTGCCAGGTTTAGTACCACTCAGGCGCGCAGGTGCGGGGTCCCAGGCTCGTCAGCCAACTGCTCGAGGGAGCATTAACATTACAAATGGGGGTGGGTTCGCACACTACTCACACACCAGCGGGATCGCCCCTAAGGACTGTGGTAAGTGTAGTTCGTGTTCCGCGATGCATCTTCTTTTGATTGTCTGCTATCTTCGCCATCCCTGGACACGTCTTTCGGGGTATTTACCCCTCATCAGCAGGGATTAGGCCGTGTTCTGGGGTTGCCGGTGGCTGCCAAATATTGCCAGGTTTAGTACCACTCAGGCGCGCAGGTGCGGGGTCCCAGGCTCGTCAGCCAACTGCTCGAGGGAGCTTTAACATTACAAATGGGGGTGGGGTCGCACACTACTCACACACCAGCGGGATCGCCCCTAAGGACTGTGGTAAGTGTAGTTCGTGTTCCGCGATGCATCTTCTTTCAATTGTCTGCTATCTTCGCCATCCCTGGACATGTGTTTCGGGGTATTTACCCCTCATCAGCAGGGATTAGGCTATGTTCTAGGGTTGCCGGTGGCTGCCAAATATTGCCAGGTTTAGTACCACTCAGGCGCGCAGGTGCGGGGTCCCAGGCTCGTCAGCCAACTGCTCGAGGGAGCTTTAACATTACAAATGGGGGTGGGGTCGCACACTACTCACACACCAGCGGGATCGCCCCTAAGGACTGTGGTAAGTGTAGTTCGTGTTCCGCGATGCATCTTCTTTCGATTGTCTGCTATCTTCGCCATCCCTGGACACGTGCGACCCCATTTTGGTGAATGTTTATGCTCTTTGGAGCTTTGAGCTGACGAGCTCGGGACCCCGCACCTGCGCGCCTTTGTGTGGTACTATACCTGGTAATATTTGGCAGCACGCAGCAACCCCAGAAGATAAGAAGATGGTCTAATCCCTGCTGATGAGGGGTAAATACCCCGAAACACGTGTACAGGGATGGCGAAGATTTGAAGATACGCGAGAATTCGAAAGAAGATGCATCGCAGAGAACAATACTACAGTTACCATGGTCCTTAGGGGCGATCCCGCTGGTGTATTAGCAGTGAGCGACCCCATTTTGGTGAATACTAATGAGTCCCTATGTTTTGACTGAGTCGCCCCCTTTCTGTTCCGAACAACCAAGTACAATGTTTTTTTTTTTAAATATATTTTTATTTACCAAGTTATGCACACTTTACATTATACAAATTCATCATGATTATTTCATATATTTCATCAATTCATAAACTTTGTACGTATACAGTGCATATTCATTACAAAAAAAAAACAAGAGAAAAAAAAAATAGGATTAGTTGCAGTTTCATTACAAAGATATATACATTTTATCAAACTCTGTGGAAACCCAGTCCCTCCTTCCATCTGTTTACTGGCTCCCAAATTCTCACACCTAGGATCCTTACTCTCCTGCCTTTCCGTGCATAAATATTCTTCTCCAAATTGTATGCAGCCAGCAAATTAGCCAACCAAGTTTGCATTACCGGAGGGTTTTTATCGAGCCAAGCCCTAGCTATTGTTAATCTGTACACTGCCATTGCTGCAAACATGAATTGCCGCAGTTTGTCATCCCCATCTGGACCAACCCCAAGAAGGATCCAGGGTGAAGTAAGTGTTATTTGGATACCTAATGACCTACCCAAAAAGACCTCTATATCTCTCACAAGTGTATGCAGTTGGGGACAGGTGGCAAAAATGTGCACACTATCTGCTTCTAGGGAACTACAACGGGGACAAGAGATACCCGGGGTACCACCCCACTTTGCAATCCTGGCTGGCGTGAAATACAATTAATATAGGGTTTTATAATGTTGGGACTGTAGAGGGGATGAACACAGAACTGTTCGACCTAATTCCAATGATTCCTGGAACCAATCTGGATCGCCATCCAATTTCTCCACCCATTTGTTACAATAGTTTTTCCAAATTGTCAGTTTTCCCTTTTACCAAGCTTGCGTAAAAGAATCGGATCGTACAGTCCCCAGAGAACTTTATTTTCTCAAGAATCTCATTCCTACCAAATCCAGCTGGCCCTCCCTGCTTACTGCCTAAGAAACTCCTGATCTGGAGGTACTTAAAAAAGCCTCTGTTATCAATACCGTACTTGTTTCTTAAGTCAATAAACTGAAACACCCCCTCTGAGCTAAAAAAATCCCCAATCTGTGTGATCCCCCTTGCCGCCCACTCTGCCATTGTTAGGTCTGCAAATACTGCTGGAGGGAATGACCTATTTTTATACAGCCTAATGTATCTATTGTATCTCCCCAATCTTGACTTCTTCAAAAAGGCATTCCAAATCTTGACGGCTGCGGCAATCGTCTTGAACCTTGTTCTTTTAAAATATCCAAAATCGATGCAATTTAGAAAGCAGTTTCCCGCTTCTGTCCTTAGAACTACTGAATACACTTCCGTAGAGAAGCTGGTAACCCTTCGGTCAAAATTCGCCCCTCCAATTAGCCCCTGCATATATTGTAAGGCTGCCGCCATATAATAAAGTCTAAAATCTGGGGCTCCCCACCCACCCCTCTCTCTCGGAAGGGAGATAAACCTATAGGCCCTACGCGTCTTACTCCCAAATGAATCTATTCAAAATTGCCTCCAATGTGTTGAACCAGCTAGCTTCAAAAAATAAAGGGATAGATCTAAAAAGGTAAAGAAACTTTGGGAGAATCAACATCTTTAATACACTAGTGCAGCCCACTAGTGACAGGTGTAGGTTATTCATCCTTTCTAAATCTGCTTTTACCCGCGACATTAGTGGAGCCATATTATTTCCTACCACAGCATCCAGATTTGCCGATATCGCCACTCCCAGGTATACCGCTGAACCAACAACCCTAGCATCATTGCATCTAGAATACCTATTTTCCAAAATCTGCGTTTTCGAGCTATTCAGGCTGTATCCCGAAACCTGTCCAAATCTTTGGGCCTCCACTTCCACCTCCCTAGTAGCCCCTGTAGGGTTGGGTGTCAGAATGGCCACATCATCAGCGTAAGCCAAAGTTTTTATCAAGCAGCCGTTTACACACATTGCCGGAATCTCTGAATTTCAAGTACAATGTGAAGATCTCGTCCATGCCAACCGAATCGTTTTCGAACACCATCCTGTCTGTCCGGGTCATTCGGAGCTGAATCATGCCGTGCAATGTGGCCGGCTTCTGAAAGAGCAAATACGATGCCCAATTCTGACAGCCGTATTGACTCAGTTTTGGCGAGACGAAAGGTCTTTGGGAATCAAACTAGGGGGCCTCCGAATCGGTCACGGGGGTGCCCATGGGTCCCCCCGATCCAAACATGCAGGGGTGCCCGCCACACGCTGCATGCTTTAACCCACCGACCTCTTTTTGCAACAAGAGCCTGTGTACATGTTCGGTACAAAGGCTCCCAAGGAGTTCATGAGAGTCCGAGCAAACCGAGTCCATCACTATACGGATGCACTGGAATCGGTCGCACGGACTCCCAGAGCGCGATTTGCTTGGAAAGCTCTCTGGAACCAAGTCGTTCGTAGGGCTTTCCTAACAGGAGCGGAATTGTCCCCTAAAATGTGGTTTATGAAAAAATATAATATTTTCCAACATATATGTAAATTATTTAAAAGATTATATATTATTAAGAAAAAATAATATTTAATATACTAAATATTAACCCATTTTTAAAAAAAGACTATACATTGTAAAATACATATTAAATAATTTTGTGACAACAATAAAATTATCTAATATGTATTATAAATATATGTTAAACCCAATGCACTAAAATGTATTACTTTTTTAAATTAGATTGAAAAGATAAAGGATAAAAAGTATATTTATTTATAAAAATGTCAAAAATATAATTAAATTTCTGTTACCTGAATTTGTTTTGAAAACAATGTAAAACATTTCAATAATGTTTGAAAACTTATAAATGTATTAAAAATTATAATTGTAATTCTATAAATCTGTATACAAAACATATATGTTAAAATGTGTTATACTTTATAATTTATTATACTTTACAATAAAAATTGTAAATACTGATTTTTATTATTTACAATAAATGGAAAATAAAACTGAGCCAAAAAAGTATTAATGTCATCTTCTGACATAAATACTTTTTATTTTTAATAAAAATAATTATATTACAACATTATGGGCTAGATGTAGGTAAATCATTTTTACCGATTCTAAAATACCGAATTTTACCGATTCGGTATTTTAGAATCGGTAAATGCAATGTAGGTAAAAAATCAGTATTTTTTACCGATTCGGTAAAATTCAGAATCAGCCATTCGGAATTTACCGAATCTGTAAATTCCGAATCGGTATTTACCGAATCGGTATTTCTCATTCATTCCTATGGGCCTTTTGGCCCATAGGAATGAATGGGAAATACCGATTCGGTAAATACCGAATCGGTAAATACCGATTCGGTATTTACCGAATCGGAAAGCAAAGAAAAGTGAAACTGAATCAGGCAGCCAATCAGGTGCTACCACCCTCCCCGTCCCTACCAGGAAGTGGCTACACAGGCAGCTGCAAGTAATTAGAAGCTACTGGAGAGGCAGGTGGAGCTGAGCTGAGTCCCTGAGCCACAGAAAAAGGTTTGCACTTTTAAACTGGGAAAATGGCAAGCAGCAGTGAAAAGGAACAGTCAGAGAGGAAGAGGAAAATACAATTTAGCACCATGGAGCTGTAGGTCCTTGTGGAGGAGGTGGTGAAGGAACACCAGAAATTGTTTGGCAAGCTGTCCCTGACTGTGGCTGAATCTGCCAGAAGGAAGATTTGGCTGGACATTCAAGCAAAGGTGAATGCTGTAGGAGTGACTCCAAGGGACATAGATGACCTTAAAAAGAGGTGGTATGACCTTTTCCCTATGTGGCAATTTTAACCCCAGTCCTATACAGGAGCAATGCATCATGGGACATGTAGTTCATAAATGAAAGACCATGTCATACTGAACATTAAGCAACAAGTTAGGCAAATCATTTCAGACATAATCAAGCGCAGGCAACATGTACAGTGTTTAAGTGAGAAATATTTAATTGTAGTGGCTGTGAGGCAGTAGCACCGAGCTAATGTACGCTTATATGTCCACAGGCGAGACATCTCGCAGGCGTACCAGGGAGACGGAAGGCCCGGCACCAGAGAGAGATGACAGCCAGGAGCCAGGCCCAAGTGCAGAGATTGACACAGGGGACACAGGTGCACCAACTACACAGCCACCTTCCCAAGGCCCAGAAATGTCTCCACATCTGCAGGCGTCCCCAGAACGTTCAGGATCCCCTCTGCTGCTGTCCTCACCTGAGCTGCCTGCATCACTACCTGTAACAACACCTGCATCACAAAAGAGCAGGAGGCATGTAGTTGCCCCACTAGTCCAAATGGAGACCTCAGCAGGTGACATGGAGGGGGATGACACACAAACCTTGGCTGGGGAAGGTACCCCTGCCACACAGCAGTCCAGAGCAGATGTTGGCCGTACTGGTACCAGACGCCGCAGGCACAGAGAAAGCATTGTAGCAGCACATGTGGAGGGTCCTAGTGTCTTCCGTGGGCTTGAGGGTAGCATGGTGAAAATCGAAAGGATGCAGGGGAAGGCCATCCAGTCTGTGCAAAACCAGATGAGTAACCTAAACGCAAATATTGGAGATATAGGGAAGGGCATCAGAGAACTGGTAGATGTCAACAAGGAGATGGCTGCAGGGCGCGGGACATGACACAATCGGTGCAGCTTCTGTGCAGCAAACTGGACCAGTACATGTTGGCAAGGCGCAAGGAGAGACAGCGTGTGCAGCAGAAAAGTAAAGCAATAAACCGCCTTGCCACAGCCACTTACCTGCTATGCAGGCGATGCATTAACATGCAAGAGGGACTCACACACAACAGCAATGAGGCGTCTAGGGGCATTGCTAGGATGACCAGTGATGTAGAGGTGCTGCTAAATGCACAAACAGCTGCTCTGGATGTACCAGAAAGTGAGGAAAGCACCAGTAGGAGCAGCATGAAAAGCCCCCTTGTTGTGGAGACACGTAGGAGCAGCAGGCGCCATGGTGAGCCAACAGCCCAAACGCACAGTGAAGAGAGCCAGCCACTTACATCTGGCACTGGTAGGCGTGGGCGGAAATGACTTGTTCAGTAAATGGGGAAGTGACCCAGGACTACCATGTTTAAATGGATGACATTTGTGTTGCACATTTGTGCTTTTGAATACCTGCGTAGTGCCAAATATTAAACTACTTTGGGTGCAAACTCCACCTGTCTGTGTCCCTTTACTTACTTAAAAATAGTTGCATGTGATCTCTGCCCGTCTGTGTCTGCCATCTGTTGGTGCCGCAACTCCTGCTGTGTTGGGTTCAGGCAGTGCATGTTCATCATCATGGTCCTCATAGTCGCTCAAATCCACCTCAGTGCCCTTCTGAGTGGCAAGGTTGTGTAACATTGCACCAGTTGCAATCATCTTACAGCAGGTGATTGGTGTATACTGGCGTGCCCCTCCACTTTTGTGTAGGCAGCGGAACCTGCTTTTTACCAGCCCAAAGGTGCGCTCCACAATATTCCTAGTAGATTTGTGTGCCCTGTTGTATCTCCTCTGGCTGGGGGTTGAAGGGTTGCGGTAGGGTGTCAGGATGAAAGAGCGGACGGCATATGCACTACCCCCTATTTGAAAATGAGAATGACATTACTCACATGCACACATACACATACATCTGCAATATCTATCAAGGGAATGTCACACAGTGTTTTACCTAGCAGGTATCCTTCTCCAAATTCCCCCGCTGTCAGGCGTGTGTAGATGTCACTGTTCTGACAGATGTAGGAGTCGTGGGTACTTCCTAGGAACTTGGCCACTATGTCTGTGATTATGTAGTTTGCAATACGGATTACCTGTACATTGATTGTGTGGGTTGACTTCCTGTTCCTGTAAATATACTCTGTGGCAGCAGGTGGGCATATTGGGATGTGGGTGCCGTCAATACAGCCGATGACATGTGGGAAATGTGCAATTTGATAAAAGTCAGTCTTGGTCTTCAGCAGTTCCGCGTGAGTTTCAGGGAAGCTGATGTAATGATGCATTCTCAGCATCATGGCCTCTTTGTAGGAATGAACTTTGATATACATTGAGGCCAAATACTTTGCAGGACTTCTGCTGAAAAATCTTGAGGCATGGGCTACTGCAAGAGGACCTATTTCTATGAATCAGACTGGTTTTCGAAAAAAGATGGCTGCCTATTAAATCTGATATCCATCTTCATGTTAATAGATCTTACCATACAAACACACTCATTATTGTGTGCGTGCTTCATATATTTCAAGGCAGCATGGATCAGATTCTGCAAGTAATGTAGGCTACGTTTTCCCCAACCCTATCATATGGAAGTGAAATCATGCTGGGAACCTATGCAGATACCCTGACAATAAGAATCTAGATATGTATATTCTGGCTCCCGAAATCTGCTTCGCCTGCCCAGGTGCATCGAGGGCTGGGTTTCCTTAACCCTTTGGCTGCTGGGGTTATTCCCCTGTTATGCTGGGGGGTGGGGGGGCGCGCACAGCGCCTCGGTGGTCATGACGAGCTGAGCTTGTCATGACCACGCCCGTTTAATGGAACGCTCAGCACAGCAGGGGAATTAGCCCAGCGTGCGAGCGTTCCAACGGGCATGACGAGCTCAGCTCGTCATGAGCACACGAGAACCCTGGCTCATGACGAGCTGAGCTCTTCATGAGCATGGGAGGGGTTAAGCAGTCTGGGGCTACGAAATCCACATATATTAAGCTGTGCTAAAAGTTTACAGCAATACGCTCTAAAACTCTGCATGGTGTATTATGGAATGCCCCGGTTACTTACCTGTAATCTTCATTACTCCGAATCCTGGTCTCCCTGGATGCAGTCCTCACACATGATGCTTCTCCTTTCTGGCAGATCCAATTCCCTAGCTGAAACTCAAAAATTTCCCCAAGATGGCTCCGTTACCCAAGAAAATACCGCTTCATGTCCTAGGTTCTGTTAGTTAAAACCCATCGCATCCCAAATTGCCATTATGCATATTATGAATTCTTATAAACTGACCTGCTCTCTTTGGCACTTTGTTTTTATACAGGCAAGTTGGCATTTTGTAGGCTATCGTATATTTCAGAGTAAAGTTTAAAGTTATATGATACTTATTTCTAACCATTGCCAAATGTTTTGCTTTTGTTTTGTTTTTATGACATTTCTGATTGCACCGCAAATGCTTTTATTGTAATTTTTGTGGGATGCACTGCTTTTGTTTTACTTCTATTATATTCTTGTTTGATTTGCAAAGGTTTCTATTAAATATGCAATAAATATATTACCAATATTTCCATATCTTTCCAATGCTCCTTTCTCCCTTTTCTGCCTTTCTCTCTCTTGTTCTGGGTCAAACTCTTAATATGAAAAACAAGTCCAACTCACCAAACATGAGTGGGAGTGCCCATCACCTACAGCACAAATTAATCAGAGTATTACCCCTACCTTACCTAAGATCTATGGAGAACCTACAAACCACATGTAATGGTGTCTCAAGCGTTCCTGTTCCGCAGTTTATTTTAGACTAGGCCATGTAACCCTGCACAACAAAGGATCCCATGCATGTACCTTTTCTCTTAGTGATGGCATCGATCAAGGGGTTCTCCGGTCTGTCTGCAAATTCCTGGCCTTTGTTCACCAAAACCTCTTTAACAGCTTGAAGTCCATGCACAATCACAGCAGGAGTTGTTCCCAAGTATAAACTGTACACCTGGCCGTACTTTTCTGCAAACTGAAAGAAAAAAAGGCTTTAAATACAACCAAAGAGGCATCTTACATGTCATGGAAACAGTACTCAATATAAAAACAAGCATTAGCAAAGCCACTAAGTCCCGCCTTTGGAATGCAGTACAGCATGGCTAGAGATTTTTAAAAAAGCCTTTGACATGACTGCCCGCATCATTTTTGGGGGGCGCACTTCATGCGGTTCAAGTGCAAAAGCATTTTGTTGAAAGCGAGGGTAATAGCAGCAATGGGGTTTGAAGCAACAGGGTGGGCGCAGGTTGAGGGAAGCAACATGGTCGACCAACTGATGATACATATAGCTAGACATAGTACCTGTAATATGTTATCCACTCTCTATTGAATTTTAACCATACCCCAGAACTCTAGGAATAAAGTAACAGGCAGTATTCTGGAGGTATTTTTAATAGTAAATTCACACACTTAATCACACATCACATCACCTCAAAAGAACCCGCTCCACTGTAACCAGGTGTCACAGCACAGCCAGGTGGCATTCGGCCGCCTGGCTGGGACCCGATGATGAAGCATGACAGCAACCAGGTTGGTGTGTGAGGGTTTTATTAACAAACCTTAGAGGTGCTAACACTTTAAACACGTCAGACAGCAATTATTCCTGGCCGTCTCTTTCTGTTTATCAATTCCTAACTATAACATGTGTGAAACGTATGGTTTTTTCTGTGAATTTCTAAGGTTTTTTAAATGCTAATTCCTAACTATAATATAGCTAAAACCTAAGTTTTTTTTCAGTGAATATATATATATATATATATATATATATATATATATACATGAAATTCGAAAAGGGTTGCCCCTGTGAAAGAATCCTCAAACAAACCTTATTTCTTCCATTTATTTGGACTCCGCCTGCCGGTAACACTGCAGTGTGATAACCGCCTCTTTCATAGTTCTTAAGCTCACATTCCAGACGCGTTTCAAGGATCTCCGTCCTCTTTCTCAATGGCTGTGTGCTGACTGCTCGAGTTCATTCTGGTTTCGTATATATATATATATGCACTGGAAAACTAAACACCCACTTCCCTTACAAAGAAATGGAAAGTTTGCATCTCTGCAGCATCTCTTATTTTTCACCTTATTCATTTTCCGCTCAATCAACACATCATCCACAAATACACACACCTACTTACTGCCTTTCTTGGCTGGGCTTATCAATTATTCTTTTTTAATTTAAATTCAAAGTCAAGGCCCTTTATTCAGCCTTCTTCGTAACTACTACCCACCAATAGCAGTGGGTAATTTCAACACTTCCGTCCTTTCTTCCTTCCTTACTACCGCACACTATGTGTACTTTATGCACTAGCTTGCTTCCTTAGATGTGCTACTCGTTTCTCTTGCTACCACTGCGGAATTCAACACCCTATCTGTGTAATGAGCTGGGAATTCAAAGATTCTCTTCACTGACAAGGCAGTGGGTTGTATGTGTGTGGCCAACCTTTCTTATTTTTCACCTTTTTCATCTTCCACTCAATCAACACATCATCCACACATACACACAACTACTTGCTGCATACATTAGCTGTGATTATCAACTATTCTTCTATTTCATATACCTATTCAAAGTGCAGGCCTTTATCGAACATTTTTAATGTAACAAGTACCCTAGCCGAAGACATTGTAAATTTGCACACTTGCTCCCTTTCTTGGCTTGGGTTATCAATTATTCTTCAATTTCATATTCTGATTCAAACTCAAGGCCCTTTATCGAGTCTTTTTGTTGCAACTACTGTTGCAGGAATTCTGCTCCTACACAGAACTGTGCATAAAGACTTAGGACCTCAGTGAATTACGGTGTACCAAAACCCACCTTAGTACCCAAACCCCCTACCAGACTAGCAATCTGTGACTCAATGGTTCTTCGTCCTATAGCAAAAACACCAATGACTAGTCAACCCAGAACATGCGACTTAGATTACCTCAAGTAAGGTAGATAAAAAGAGCACTCTTTCGTTATAATCTTACACCAGTCCAAAACAAGGAGTAAATAAAGACACCTGCAAGTTTGAAATGTTTATTTCTAATGCCGTAATCTTATGCACAGTACCTTAGATAATACAACCAAACATATTATCAGAAACAAGGTTGTCAGCATTGTTACTATTCCATAAAATACAAAGTGAGAAAGCATCTTATATTGCTAACGGGAAACAGGTTTAAAATATACCTACATTTCACCCTCCCTACCTACCAGGTTAGTTTATAACTACAGAAGGTCTCATAGGATTACATGGACGGTCCCATACCTCTGGTACTCAGCAGTAGTGGATCACATTGAGTTCTGCACAAACTGTCAGGATACCAATGTTCTCCAACTGTGTCTAATTATGCCTCCACAATGCATTATTAAACGCGCCAGTATCAGACGTGGCCACACCTGCATATGTGTTATAGGTCGAACATGAGAGGATCATTCCAAATAACAGACACAGTATCCAAGATATCCTTGATGTTCCATGCTCTCACTATACACACTAAACTAGCGAGGCAGTCTAGAAATGTAGCATGACAAATTATTCTCATGTGAAACAAAATACTCAGCCTTCTCTAAACAATATCAAAATTGCGTGTCGTGTGCAAAGCAGAGCAGGAAAGCAAAAATGGGGTCCAAGCTTCTAATGAACCCATGCTAACTTAACACGGTGTGAGTGCAAGGCTCAGCCCACGACACCCTCCCTCGATAGAACCATGTGATATAATCGTGGGCGAACTAGGAACGCAGAGTCCAAGCCTGAAAAGCAGAGTCAAGTTCAAATTTGCATAAAAAATGATTTGCTGTTTGATAGAAAACAGTAACTAAATAATAAAGAATAAGTAGAAAAATCAAAGAGTCTTAATCCAACAGCGTATAAGCACAGTATGTAGCAACAGCCTCCAAGAGGAAGTCATTGTTCTCATATGAAAACATTTCAGCCATCCAATTCAATAGTGAGAATGAACATACATGTTCCTCAACGACCGGATGCTCTAGCACCATCGGAGGAAAAGTCGGGTCATCTTCAATGTAACTGCGTGCCAAGAAGTCATGCGCCGCTGCAAAAACATTCCAACGTCCCATTATTCCATGTATCACTGCTAAGGCCATAATCCCGCCGCCAGAACAGAGCAAGTCATGAACCACTAAGGGGCTCATCAGCTGGTCATAATCCGCGTTGGGAGACATCGTACTGCAGAGACACAAATCCAGGGCCCAGTCGAAATCGCAGCTGAGGCAATGGAAGACAGGTTGAACGCATGTAAAAATGGAGAATCGAAATGATAATCCATAAGCTGTACTCAGTGTAGCCAGAGGCAGCGCTCCGTAATAACTAAGCATTTGCTTGTGGAGCAGCAACAGCCGAGAAATATTGTCGTGTGCTGGAGGATGTGCATCCATATTTAAGTAAACAAATTAATAGAAGCACACCGGCAACTAATGCGACTATTAAGGGGAATCCACCACAGATGCTGGAAAACATCGAATGAAAAAATGCCAAAAAGACACCAATTATTGTTTGAAAAGGACTCACAAGACCACTGCTTCTAACTTTAAAAAAGTAAGAACCCTGTAGTCAAGGACTCATTAAAGATTCTCTAAATTAACTCCCCAAAATACAAAGGCACGTCTGTATTTAATAAATCATACACTTCTGTGCGGGTGTTTACTACATGAAGGACAAATGTTTTTCTAGCAGATGTAAGAGCGACCTCTTTTTGAGACAATAGCGCTCTTATACGGCTCACTTGGTTAACTCTGCTTTCAAGGTCAGAATCGACCGCAAGATGGAAACATCCAGCTTCCCATGCAGAGGAGTAAACACAACTTTTTTTTAGCAAACCACACGCTCAGTTACCCTAATCATGTAACCGATGCCAAGTAACATTGCACAACAATCTGCATTATTTCAAATTAAATAACTCACGTTTCCAGTAAACTGAACGATGGTATGATAGCAGGTGTCGCAGTGCCTTTCAAAACTCACACCAAATTAGGCGCATCTTGATTACAAGAGCAATGCAATTGTATGTGTCTACAAATTAAGGAGTGATGTGGTGCTATTGTGCAATCCTCGCCATTCACATAGACTTCTTTTCCCTCCCTCAGACACCTATATGTAAATGATAATAACCAAGCTTAATGGAGATAAGCGCTGCCTAAACATCCATATCTGCCTATACCATAGTATTACATGCAAACCTCAAACTTACACAGGCTAAACAGTAACGTTATGATACCGTGGATAAGCCACACAGCTGAATCGGATTTCCAATGAGTGACCACTTCTAACCATTCTCATAGCGCGCCCTGTGCTCTGATTTGACAGTGAGAGAGTGATCGCACCACAGTTTGTACTGCTAATCATTCTCACCACACGCTACGAATACGCTTTCACGTTAGGCGTCGCATCAAAGCTTCCGTATGACGTCATGTACGGCGCCCCGTACGCAAAGACGCAAATGTTTTTAATTGTTTAAAACATATATTTATGTATTTATTGAACATACTAACAGAAAACATTATCTAGGATAATTATAAAAACATTTTTAGTTCCAGTAATCCTACATTACTTTTAAAAGCAATTACACCAATCGCGGTGAAAAGTCATGCGTACTCGCATCCTAAGAACACCGTAATAACAGCGTAACCATACGCAAAGCCATGTGACTTTAAAAGAAGAAATTTCATTGGTTCATAACACTTCCTATTACAACTGTTGAAACTTCCGTCCCATTTTAAAAATTCTACTTTGACTTTCTAAAAAAAAACATCTCTTCTGAGAATCTTGTCAAATAGAACAAAGTTTACCATATTAACAGCAATGGACTCATCTTCCAGCCATTCTTTAGAAGAATATTTCGTTCCTAAAGAAACTCCAAAGAAGAGGAAAGAAGATCTAATTTGGCAGTTTTTTACTTTTCCAGAAGGGCAAAAAAAGGTTAATGCTCCAAAAGTAACCTGTAAAATTTTCCAAAGTCTTTCAAGGGGTGATCCATCTCAAAAATACTCCTTTAGCACAGCAAATATGGAGCGACACGTAAAGAACTTACACCCCAACAACTTTGCTCGAGCTGCAACACATAGGTTGAAGGACAACCCACCTGCTACTGCACCAAGCACATCAACTGCTGCACCAGCATTTTCAGCAAACAGTCCACGCACACAAATTCATCCTGATTTTGCTCAAGTTAAAATTCTATACAATTATTGCAATAAACTTTTGTGTTATGGGAAACAGTCTATTGACCTGATAAAACGCAGGAAGCAGGAGCATCACTGTCCTCAACATTACTTTTTTTTCCATTCTTTTCTTCCTGTTGGACACTACCAAGCCCCCCATTATAGAAAAACATTGCCCCCGGGATTTGGCCCCCCCGGGAGCTAATTAGGAATAAAACAAACTTCTAGGTTTTTGTTTTTTTTCCACCGCGTACGAGTACAATACGCGTACAACGCGTTTTTTTTATTTAAAAAATTGCGCCTAAACATCCATGTGAGACCCCCTGACCAGGCCTAGAGGGTCAACGTGTTTCTACCCTACCCCCTTTCCTTATTTTTCAACTTTGTTTTACTGTTTTCTTTTGACTCGGTGCTACCGAGGCACAAGATGGCTGCCAACACTTCCTGGTTTGGAGTGTTGACAGACAGTTGACATCCAATCAGCATGCAGCTCGTGCTCGTAATTGTACAGATTTCCGTACGCGTGCTGTACTTCGTCTCTAGATATCACTATGATTTTACTTTTGATTTTCCCAGGAACTACAGAACGGATTTACACCATTTACCAAAAAGCACAATCTGCAAAGCGAACTCTACCTCTCTGCCACATTTGGTGTAATTCCGTTCAGCCATTCGGGCTGTAGCCCTGGCTAAAGGTCCCTATGGAAAATTGCATGGGGAAAACACCTTTTGGGACCCCCCTTTTTTATCGGCCCCCGCTTGATGAATCACCCCCAAACTTTCAGGGAAGGAGCGGAGCAGAGCAGGCCATTTTCTTGGAGAAATTCGTGAAGATTCATTCACCAGCATCAACGTTATTTCCGAATAGAATGTTGTGGTTTTCCTATGGAAACAGGTTTTATATATATATATATATATTCAAAACAAGGATTCCTCCGTCAGAAGATATCGTGGAGTCGCGGGAAAATCCAATTGAATTCCACCAGGTTTACTTCAAGTTTGTTTTATTTATAATCCATTGTGTCAAAAAACAAGGCAAAAACCAACGCGTTTTGACAGCCTCCGCTGTCTTGGTCACGGTTACCACCGGCAAACCACCAGGGAGACCTATTGTGTCAGCCAAAGGGTCTTTACTTGAGCCTCTAGCCAATTACATCGACCATTACCTGAATCCGTATGTACAACAACTTAAATCGTACATAAAAGACACGACCGAATTCCTGTGCATCTTAAAAGAATTGATATGGCAACCGAATTTCCTAATGATCACCATGGATGTAATGGCATTATACACCAACATTGACAATGACTTGGGTGTAAACGCATGCAAATACTATCTTCAGGAACGTAATATCCATTACAGAGACCACAATAACATGCTTTTGAATATGATCCTATTAGCACTCACAAACAATATCTTCTTCTTCGGGGAAACAATATACCGTCAAAAAAATGGAGCGGCGATGGGTTTTTCCTTCAGCCCAAGCTATGCTTGCATTGCTATGGGCTGGTGGGAGGAAACAAAAGCTTGGAGCAAGGCAAATGAGGAATACACCCAACATATCGTCATATGGAAAAGATTCATCGACGATTTATTCATAGTGTGGAATGAAAGTGAGGCCAAGTTTCTGAAATACTTTGACATATTGAACACTAACACATCGTGTTTAAAGTTTACATATACAATACACAAATCAAAAGCCACCTTTTTGGACACTGAAGTCTACATAAAAGACAATTGCATTGAAACAACCCTTCACCGGAAAAACACAGCCACAAATGCAACTCTGGAAGCAACTAGCTTTCATCAGCAATCGCTAATAACAAGCATACATACGGGGAATTTCTCCGTTTGAGAAGAATTTGCAGCGAGGAAAAAGAATGGAAAAAAGAAAGCAAGAACACCATAAAACGCTTTGAAAAAAGAAAGTATAACAAAAAAATGGTCCAAAAATGTTGGGAGAGAGCCAATCAAAAATCAAGAATGGAGTGTTTACAAAAAACGACCAAAAACAACAAGAGGATGAACCAATCAGATTGATCTTAAACTACAGCCAAGAATCAAAAAAAAGAAATCAAATTTTGAAAAAGAACTGGAAAATTCTACAATTAGATCCAATAATTGGCAAAAAAATGGGTACCCATCCAGTCATCACTTACAGGAGGGCTAGAAATTTACAAGACCAACTGATTCACAGTCATTATAGAAAACCATCCCAAAAAAAAGTTTGGCTGAAAACTAAGGGTTTTGTAAAATGTTACAACTGCAAAGCTTGCGAAATTGCGAAACCGACAACAGAAATAATGATGCCAAACAAAAAGACATGGGAGATCAGGGAATGCATCACATGCAACAGCCAATACACAATCTATATGATTGAATGCCCCTGCAAACTCAGGTACATAGGCAGCACAATCTGCGAGCTCAAAAAACGTATCTTGGAACACGCTCGTGCCACGACACACAGAGACAGAAGCAACGCAGTGGCAAAACATATGGAAACTTCTACGTTTCTGGGGCATAGAGACAATGACCCTGTCTGACAGAGGCGGACATAATGAAAAACATCTTCGGCAAAAAGAATCAAGACACATCTTAAACTTTAGGACAATGATCCCTTTTGGTCTCAATCAATCTGAAGAACTTTACATACATCTGTGAACTTAAACTCAGACTGTATTGGTGACCAAACTGTTCCATTATGTAGCATCACGTTTTGCAATTCAATTTTAATTTTAATTCAATTTTAATTTTTCACATTTTTCATCACGAATTGCAATGCCACACACACTGTTCTATAAGAAACAAATCTTAAACTAAAGCCAAGCACCATCACGGCCACAACAGACCTCAAAATATCCAATAAAGAGTGAACAACATTCACAAATATATCAATATAACGTTCAAAATAAAAACGCACACACATTGATCATTCACTATATATCATGGCCCACTGGAGGGCGGTAATTCACACAACAAAAACTAATTTCCAATCACCACGGGTTCACCGCAACCAACTGGCATACCAATAGAACAATATAATCTCTCATGCACATTTGAGCGGCAACTATATTAATATTTGTTCACAAGCCCACTGGAGGGCGACACAACATACAATGTTCTGACATAATTGTTGTTACGAATCATTAGATTGCAGCTCTGTGCAAAATTGTGTAAAAAAGTCAAAGAATGCAACATAATAGAATGTAATGGATTAATGGTGGACTACATCACCCATAATTCCTAGAGTAACTCACTGTGATATAATGATCATGTGTTTGGTGGCGACGCCCCTAGGGGGAGTGACTGTGTTTTCTTCCAAACTGAACTAAGTGTATAAGTTGTAGCAACACTGATTTTCAAACTAACCGTGACCAAGACAGCGGAGGCTGTCAAAACGCGTTGGTTTTTGCCTTGTTTTTTTGACACAATGGATTATAAATAAAACAAACTTGAAGTAAACCTGGTGGAATTCAATTGGATTTTCCCGCGACTCCACGATATCCTCTGACGGAGGAATCCTTGTTTTGAATATTTGAGCGGGCGGGCTCATCCGCAGGAATACCGCGGCCACAACTTGCAGCGCCTTTCGGGAAAAAAACGAGCCATACAGTGTGATGTATCAAGTTTCCCCGTGGTGCTCACCGGAATAAGCATTGAACAGATAACTAAGGAACAACTACGAGCGGAAGGGTGCGGTCCCGCTCCAGCCACGGGAATCCGAGGTAAGAGTGTGTGACCCCGAGTACGCTCGTAGATTCCTTTTTTCAAAAAAACTGTTTAGAGATTGTTGATTTACAAACAACGAAACCACATCTCAGTGGCAATCCGGTTAGTGGCATATTTGTCTTTTGAAAGAGACAACAGTGAAGCGCTTGAAACTAATTTTGCAAATATATTATCCCAAATCAGGGATATGGCAACGTGTTAAACAAACTTTGCGCAAATATCTGTTCTCATTTTCAGACAAAAAGACAAGAATTTCCAATTACATAAATCAGGTTTACAAACACGAAATTTCAAGGGAGCAGTCCCTGGGAAATATATAACAATCCAAAAAGGAGTGTGTCAAGAAAACAAGCACAAGATGGAAAAACGTGATGCTAAAAGAAAGGAACTGATAACAACAATGTTTCAAAAGGGAAACATGGAACAACCTAAAGAAACTGCCAAAGAACAAGGGAAGAACGATGTTAAAGAAAAACTAAGATCATGGGAAAATCTAAATAAAAAAGAAATAAATAAATCATGGGAACTTATAACACTACAAAAATACCTGGAAGTAGAAAGAGTCCCTAGGGGACTACGCAATCTATTAATGCCTACACAACAAGACATAACAAATGACCTTTTACAAGAATGGGGAGAACACTCCTTGAATTCGTCTTTAGGATCAATTAAAATATTGGTAAAACACATAGAGATTGCCCTGGATAAAGTAAGAGACCAACTCAGCAGTCTAGAAAAAGAAATTGATGGATTAAAATTAAACTCGGAAATGACGAAATTCAAGGATGACCTAAGCAAACAAATAGAAAAACATGAGGAAGTAGTGAGACAAAGAAAACAAACTAAATTTATACGTGACGCTGAGGATTATGAACAAGGACGGATCTTCACGTTTGCCCGACAGTATGACTCGTATAAACAACAACCAACAAATCCTAATATCTCCTCCTCGAGCCTGTCATCCCTCGCATCAGTGGAACAAAGCGATGACGAAACCATACTAGACCCATTACAGAAGGCTTTTTTAGGGGATATGCGCCTCGTTCTCACCCAACGCCAGTGGGAACAACATCAGGGGGCGCAGAGATTCACACAGGGCAGAGGAAGAGGCAGGGGGAGACGATGGCAACCCAGACCCCAAAAAACCCCAACAAGGAGGAGCAGGAGGGGAAACCAGCACAAACACAAAAATAGGCACGGAGACACGAGGAATGAAACAAAAGAAGGGCAAATAAATGAGGAATTACAAATAATTAATCTCTCAAAAAGAGAAATTACAGCAGCAGAAACCTCACTTTTGAAAAAAGGAATTAATTATTGTCCAACCCAACGAATGGACATGGCACAAACGAGGATAGACATGTATTTATACATAAGAAAAATAAAACTGGCCAAATTCTTTATGGAAAAAGGAGACAAACCAAAATTTACGAAAAATCAACCTAAACCAACCTCAATCCTCCTTGTCAAGGAGGCGGATGCATATTTAGCCTTACTTAACATCAATGAGGAAGAAGGTAAAGAGATCCCCTTACATAAAGCAATAAAACAACTGGGAGCTGGAACCAGTCAAATGAAGGCCAAATCCAAATTCTATCCGCAGCTCACCCCAGGTAACAAAATCGATATGTTCCAGGAAGCAGTGACTCATGACCTCTATAAGATCACAAAAACCAACTGCCGTGACAACTTAACGATCCAAGAAAGAGACGCTTTAATCTCACTAAAGAAGGATCAAAGTTTTGAGATTAAAACAGCAGACAAAGGGGGAAACGTGGTTCTCTGGGACAGGGATCTGTATACCGCGGAAGCCAAAGGACAATTGAATGACAGTAAACACTATGAAAAACTAAATGTGAACCCCCTTCATCAAATCAAAAGAGATCTTGATCACCAATTAAACCAATGGGAATCAGAAGGTTTATTGGATTTTGATGAAAAGAAATACCTAACAGTCGACTTCCCGAAAATGGCAACAATCTATTTTTTGCCCAAAATACATAAAAACCCCACGAAACCACCAGGGAGACCTATTGTGTCAGCCAAAGGGTCTTTACTTGAGCCTCTAGCCAATTACATCGACCATTACCTGAATCCGTATGTACAACAACTTAAATCGTACATAAAAGACACGACCGAATTCCTGTGCATCTTAAAAGAATTGATATGGCAACCGAATTTCCTAATGATCACCATGGATGTAACGGCATTATACACCAACATTGACAATGACTTGGGTGTAAACGCATGCAAATACTATCTTCAGGAACGTAATATCCATTACAGAGACCACAATAACATGCTTTTGAATATGATCCTATTAGCACTCACAAACAATATCTTCTTCTTCGGGGAAACAATATACCGTCAAAAAAATGGAGCGGCGATGGGTTTTTCCTTCAGCCCAAGCTATGCTTGCATTGCTATGGGCTGGTGGGAGGAAACAAAAGCTTGGAGCAAGGCAAATGAGGAATACACCCAACATATCGTCATATGGAAAAGATTCATCGACGATTTATTCATAGTGTGGAATGAAAGTGAGGCCAAGTTTCTGAAATACTTTGACATATTGAACACTAACACATCGTGTTTAAAGTTTACATATACAATACACAAATCAAAAGCCACCTTTTTGGACACTGAAGTCTACATAAAAGACAATTGCATTGAAACAACCCTTCACCGGAAAAACACAGCCACAAATGCAACTCTGGAAGCAACTAGCTTTCATCAGCAATCGCTAATAACAAGCATACCATACGGGGAATTTCTCCGTTTGAGAAGAATTTGCAGCGAGGAAAAAGAATGGAAAAAAGAAAGCAAGAACACCATAAAACGCTTTGAAAAAAGAAAGTATAACAAAAAAATGGTCCAAAAATGTTGGGAGAGAGCCAATCAAAAATCAAGAACGGAGTGTTTACAAAAAACGACCAAAAAACAACAAGAGGATGAACCAATCAGATTGATCTTAAACTACAGCCAAGAATCAAAAAAAAGAAATCAAATTTTGAAAAAGAACTGGAAAATTCTACAATTAGATCCAATAATTGGCAAAAAAATGGGTACCCATCCAGTCATCACTTACAGGAGGGCTAGAAATTTACAAGACCAACTGATTCACAGTCATTATAGAAAACCATCCCAAAAAAAAGTTTGGCTGAAAACTAAGGGTTTTGTAAAATGTTACAACTGCAAAGCTTGTGAAATTGCGAAACCGACAACAGAAATAATGATGCCAAACAAAAAGACATGGGAGATCAGGGAATGCATCACATGCAACAGCCAATACACAATCTATATGATTGAATGCTCCTGCAAACTCAGGTACATAGGCAGCACAATCTGCGAGCTCAAAAAACGTATCTTGGAACACGCTCGTGCCACGACACACAGAGACAGAAGCAACGCAGTGGCAAAACATATGGACTCCCACCACAACGGGGATTGGAAACTTCTACGTTTCTGGGGCATAGAGACAATGACCCTGTCTGACAGAGGCGGACATAATGAAAAACATCTTCGGCAAAAAGAATCAAGACACATCTTAAACTTTAGGACAATGATCCCTTTTGGTCTCAATCAATCTGAAGAACTTTACATACATCTGTGAACCTAAACTCAGACTGTATTCGTGACCAAACTGTTCCATTATGTAGCATCACGTTTTGCAATTCAATTTTAATTTTAATTCAATTTTAATTTTTCACATTTTTCATCACGAATTGCAATGCCACACACACTGTTCTATAAGAAACAAATCCTAAACTAAAGCCAAGCACCATCACGGCCACAACAGACCTCAAAATATCCAATAAAGAGTGAACAACATTCACAAATATATCAATATAACGTTCAAAATAAAAACGCACACACATTGATCATTCACTATATATCATGGCCCACTGGAGGGCGGTAATTCACACAACAAAAACTAATTTCCAATCACCACGGGTTCACCGCAACCAACTGGCATACCAATAGAACAATATAATCTCTCATGCACATTTGAGCGGCAACTATATTAATATTTGTTCACAAGCCCACTGGAGGGCGACACAACATACAATGTTCTGACATAATTGTTGTTACGAATCATTAGATTGCAGCTCTGTGCAAAATTGTGTAAAAAAGTCAAAGAATGCAACATAATAGAATGTAATGGATTAATGGTGGACTACATCACCCATAATTCCTAGAGTAACTCACTGTGATATAATGATCATGTGTTTGGTGGCGACGCCCCTAGGGGGAGTGACTGTGTTTTCTTCCAAACTGAACTAAGTGTATAAGTTGTAGCAACACTGATTTTCAAACTAACCGTGACCAAGACAGCGGAGGCTGTCGAAGCGCGTTGGTTTTTGCCTTGTTTTTTTGACTCAATGGATTATAAATAAAACAAATTTGAAGTAAACCTGGTGGAATTCAATTGGATTTTCCCGCGACTCCACGATATCCTCTGACGGAGGAATCCTTGTTTTGAATATTTGAGCGGGCGGGCTCATCCGCAGGAATACCGCGGCCACAACTTGCAGCGCCTTTCGGGAAAAAAACGAGCCATACAGTGTGATATATATATATATATATATATATATATATATATATATATATATATATATATATATATATATATATATCCTCACCTAGGACCGCTTAACAATTAAGGGCACTCTCAGCACTTTCACGTAGTTTTCATTGCCATATTTATTACAGCGCTCCAGATATCGTGTCAACAAACGCGTTTCGGTGTTGCCGCCTTCGTATATATATATATATGTTTCCAATTCCGCTCGAAAACGCCGACTGCGGCCCCGCGGGAAGTGGCACCCACGCCGGTCGAGCCAACCGTTAGTTTCTTGCTTTCAAAGTTCCAATTTCAAAGTGCTCTCAGTCCGCAAAATAACACCAGACACTGCTGCTGCTCCAAGGGTGTTTATTTAGCTAACACAACATGTTTCGGCTGCGGACAGCCTTGATCACGTTAGCCGAAGGCGTATTCCCAATGTTTATAAAATGAAGGTGCAACAGACACAGAAACAGGACTTGCGTGGCCTCGTAACTATTTACACATTTGAGATTGCAAACCACTACTGAAATAATAGTTTTCATACATTTGCTATATAATTACATCACTATATAGAATTGTGTTACAGTTATATGAGTTTAAAAAACATATGATGCGCTAGCATAGTAAATGAAAATATACATGCGGCGGCATGTTCAAAATGTAAAGAAACAAACGCTGTTACCATCCTCAACATTCATTTCGTATCGTGCCAAATTTAGTACGCTATCTGATCGCGTCTGCACCATATTCATGTTTGGCATGACATGTATCCGCCATGTTGGTAGTTTCACATGGACTCTGCCCAATCTCGTCTCCTGAAAACATAGTGACCACGTGAGAGTGTGGTGCGTTCCAATTCGCTAACCCACTATTTACTCTGTGTTTAATATACATGGAACAATGTATCTGGAAATGTGCATAAATGACCGCTATTCGAGATATCATGACATGCGGTTCAGAGGTTAATGTACTTCACAATTCCAAAAGTCATAATGAGACATTGTTACACGAAGTGTAACTGGCTATGTAGGTTAAATGCCATACAGATAGTTTAGTTCGAGTTATCACAGGTAAAATACCTTTATCACATTGCACAAAGTCTGGTCATCACAGATACTTCAAAAGTCAATACTTGTACTGACGCACCAAATTCATATTAAGAAGGTTGCCCCCCACATCGGGGCCTACCGTACTTATGGGAACCGCCAAGATGTCACAGTGAAAATAAATGTGCTCGTGAGAAAAGTGAAAAGTACAATCCCATTATTTACAACGACGAGTGCTAGAGTGAAGAAGCAATCTCTTTCTTGGTACCAATCTAAAAGAATGAAAAGACAAAGACTTAAATATTCTACAAATACAATTAAAAACTCACTGAGAGCATCACACTTTATAAATAAACATTGCATGCATACATGGAAGAAAAAACAGGGCAAACAACATATATGCAGTAACTGGGGTTAGGCAATGCAAAAGCGCCGAGTATGACACATGGGAATTAGCCCCTGAGATGGATTGCTAGTTCCTCGTCCTGATTCAATCCCCCTGGGGTCTTGCTTTGAAATTCCATTATGTACTTGGACTCTTTTTGTCTCAGTCTTAAGGTCCTGTCTCCTCCCCTGGGATTTCTTTGGATTTGTTCTAGAACATGATAACTCATCTGGGCTGGATTAGAAAAATGTTTAGTAGCAAAGTGCCTAGCTACAGGATATTTTTCATTGTTGTTGGCAATGGCCCGATAGTGTTCTAATACCCGGTTTTTCGCCTGTTTGATACTGCTGCCTATATACCACAGACCGCAAGGGCATACAATCACATAAATCACAAAAGTAGTGCTACAAGTGAGGATTGCATTATTTTTTTGTATTTTTTTTTTTAGAATACAACGGAATAAAAAAAGAAATAATGCAATTCCTCACTTGTAGCACTACTTTTGTGATTTATGTGATTGTATGCCCTTGCGGTCTGTGGTATATAGGCAGCAGTATCAAACAGGCAAAAAACCGGGTATTAGAACACTATCGGGCCATTGCCAACAACAATGAAAAATATCCTGTAGCTAGGCACTTTGCTACTAAACATTTTTCTAATCCAGCCCAGATGAGTTATCATGTTCTAGAACAAATCCAAAGAAATCCCAGGGGAGGAGACAGGACCTTAAGACTGAGACAAAAAGAGTCCAAGTACATAATGGAATTTCAAAGCAAGACCCCAGGGGGATTGAATCAGGACGAGGAACTAGCAATCCATCTCAGGGGCTAATTCCCATGTGTCATACTCGGCGCTTTTGCATTGCCTAACCCCAGTTACTGCATATATGTTGTTTGCCCTGTTTTTTCTTCCATGTATGCATGCACTGTTTATTTATAAAGTGTGATGCTCTCAGTGAGTTTTTAATTGTATTTGTAGAATATTTAAGTCTTTGTCTTTTCATTCTTTTAGATTTGTACCAAGAAAGAGATTGCTTCTTCACTCTAGCACTCGTCGTTGTAAATAATGGGATTGTACTTTTCACTTTTCTCACGAGCACATTTATTTTCACTGTGACATCTTGGCGGTTCCCATAAGTACGGTAGGCCCCGATGTGGGGGGCAACCTTCTTAATATGAATTTGGTGCGTCAGTACAAGTATTGACTTTTGAAGTATCTGTGATGACCAGACTTTGTGCAATGTGATGAAGGTATTTTACCTGTGATAACTCAAACTAAACTATCTGTATGGCATTTAACCTACATAGCCAGTTACACTTCGTGTAACATTGTCTCATTATGACTTTTGGAATTGTGAAGTACATTAACCTCTGAACCGCATGTCATGATATCTCGAATAGCGGTCATTTATGCACATTTCCAGATACATTGTTCCATGTATATTAAACACAGAGTAAATAGTGGGTTAGCGAATTGGAACGCACCACACTCTCACGTGGTCACTATGTTTTCAGGAGACGAGATTGGGCAGAGTCCATGTGAAACTACCAACATGGCGGATACATGTCATGCCAAACATGAATATGGTGCAGACGCAAATGAGGGGGGCCGTGTGAGCCCCCCCTCCAGGAGCCCCTACATGGCCCTTGGTGACCACCAACCCCCAGGGCCGGCTCCTGCTATGTTCTGGTGTGCCCACCCCCAGCACATAGCTGTTTGCTTTAGCTTGGCGGGAAATCAGACAGGTCTCGCCATGCTAAAGCAAACACTCCGCTTCCAGAGGGCAGGAGCAGTCAAAGTGCACCTGCGAGGTGGAAGCAGAGGTTTCAACCTCTTTCCAGGCCCACAGACATGCGGGCAGGGAAAGAGACAAAACAGATTGCTCCTGCATGGAGGAGCTGCCTTTCCAGCAGCTCCCTCCGAGCAGCAGCAATTCCGGCTCCCACAGAAGGCTGGGTGCTGTTTGGGACTGCGGGGGCCTTGAGGCTCCCCCGTGGTACTGGGGAAGAGCAGAAAGAGGCAAAATAAAGATCAGGAATGAGCAGAAAGAGGCATAATAAAGGTGAAAAATAAGCAGCAAGAGGAAAAATAAAAGTCTGTAATGAGCAGAAAGAGGTAAAATAAAGGTGAGAAACTAGCAGAATGACGCAAAATAGAGGTCGGAAATCAGCATCAAGAGGCAAAATAAAGGTGAGAAATGAGCATAGAGAGACAAAATAAGGGGCAGCAACAAGCAGGAAGAGGCAAAATAAAGGTGAGAAATGACAAGAAAGAGGCAAAATAGAAATCGTAAACCAGCAGCAAGAGGTAAAAGAATGTGAGAAATGAGCAGAAAGAGGCTGAGACCTCGTTGGAGGCACGCCCATTTCTCAACCACTCAGCAAAGGAGCCTCCTGGTGCACTACAGGTTGGCAGCTGAGGGTCGTTGGGGCCCAAAAACCCTATTGTTGCCACAAGTAAGTCCTCCACAGTGTGATAGCTCGGATATCATCGGAACCCCCACCCCTTGTCAACCACTCTGCAAGGTGGCCTTCTGGTGCACTAGTGGTTAGGAGATGAAGTCCCCTTGGCTGCTGAGGGGTGTTGGGGGCCAAGAACTCATTTTGTTGCCACAAATAAGCCCCCGACAGTGAGATTGCTCAAACCTCATCGGAGGCCTTGTCCCCTTTCTCAACCACTCTGCAAAGGGGCCTCCTTGTGCACTACTGTTTGGGGAATGAAGTCCCCTTGGCTGCTGCGGGTCTATGGGGACCAAGAACCCCTAATGTTGCCACAAGTAAGTCCCCCACAGTGGGATTGCTCAGACCTCATCGGAGGCCCCACCTGCTTTCTCAACCACTTTGCAAAGGGGCCTTCTGGTGCACTAGTGGTTAGTAAATGAAGTCCCCTTGGATGCTGAGGGCTTCTGGGGGGCAAGAACCCCTATTGTTGCCACAACTTAGTCCCCCACAGCAGGACTGCTCATACCTCAACAGAGACCCTGCCCCCTTTCTCAACCACTCTGCAAAGGGGCCTCCTGGCACACTACTGGTTGGAGAATGAAGTCCACTTGGCTGCTGAGGGTTAATGGGGCAAGAAACCCTAATGCTGCCAAAATTAAGTCCCCCACTGCCAGATTGCTCAAACCTCATCGGAGACCCTCCTTTCTCAACCACTCTGCGAAATGGCCTCCATGCCCACTACTGGTTGGTAAATTAAGTCCTCTTGGCTGTTGAGTGTTGTTGGGGGCCATGAAACTCTATTTTTGCCACAATTAAGTCACCCATAGTGGGATTGCTCAGACCTCATCAGGGACCCTGCCCCCTTTCTCAACCACTCTGGAAAGGGGCATCCTGGCACACTACTGGTTGGGGATTAAGTCCACTTGGCTGCTGAGGGTTATTGGGGCAGGAACAACTAGTGCTGCCAAAAGTAAGTCCCTCACTTCAGGATTGCTCAAACCTAATCGGAGGCCCTCCTTTCTCAACCACTTTGCAAAGGGACCCCTTGGTGCACTACTAGTTGTGGGATGAAGTCCCTTGGCTGTTGGGATCGTCGGGGGCTACAAAGTAAGTCCCCCACTGCATATTGCTCAGTCCTCATCAGAAGCCCCCTTTCCCTTTCTTAAGTACTCATGAAAGGGGCCTCCTGGTGCACTACTGGTTTGGGATGAAGTCTTAGGATGAGCATGCCGTAAACTCCACTCCGCTGGCGGTTGGTGGAGTTTTTGCTGTGCTCCACGTTCCAAGCAGAGCGCAGAGTGGTTTTTACTGCCCATCCTGTCAGAGGCTCATACACCCATTTCAACACTCATATACCCCCTTACAACCCCACTCATACTCTTTCACACCCACTTACAAACCTACTCAGACACTCATACACCCACTGAGACACTCATGCACTCACTCACACACTTAGGGCCTCATTACAAAGTCAGTCGGAATGTCTCCGAATGGCATTAGATTTGACCAAACCCGAGTCGGAAGCCAGGTTTCCGACCGACTGGGAAACATTTTCGACTGACAGATTATGATACAAGGTGGTCGGTCGGAGAGTCTGAGTCAGTTAGAGCTGAATAGTAGAGCTCGACAGGCCACGTTTCAGAGCGGCCGATTACGATTCTGGATTCCGGCAGACGTTAAGGCTCGGTCTGTCTGACACGGATCGGCTGTCAGAAACCAACTTAGGGGACCGGTATCCTGCCCCCCTTCACCCTGAGGTCTCCAGTTGGGGCCCATGGGGGTACCCAAGGGACCCTTCTTTCCAACCATGCACAGTGTGGCAGGCACCATGGGGTGTCCGCCACAGGGTGGAAGGTTTTCCAGAACTACCCTTTTTTTTAACAGGAACCTGTGTTGTTGGTTCTGAACACAGGCACCCATTGAATTGGAAACGATTCCGACAAGGAGTCGATTGGAATGTTTTCCGACAAACATGGTAATGAGGCCCTAAGTGTCAAAGGACAGTAGTTACAGTTAGGAAATAAAATAAAAAAAACTTTTAAAATTTACTTAAACAACCAAAGGTTACAGGAACATTATAGTTAGGAAATAGAATTTTAGTAATACATGGAAAATCATAGAAAAAAACAAAGGTTAAAGGGACATTATAGTTAGGAAATAAAATGAAAAAAAAACGTAGAAATTCACTTTAATAAGCAGTGCATTGCGGGGACGTAAGTTATAGCTAGCTCAGGTAACTATGACTGTTGAATTTCACTGGTTTTGTTCTAGTGAAATCTGAGCCTAACTATAACGTCCCTGTAACTTATGTTTTTCTCAGTGAATTTCTAAGGTTTTTAAACTTCTATTTCCTAACTATAATGTCCCTGTAACCTTTACTTTTTTAAAGTGAATTTGTATTTTTTTAACTAGTAGTTGCGTTTGCGGAGCAGTGGAGAAAGAGGGCAGGGCTTCTGAAGTCCTCGCAGCAATCACACTATGTGGGACTTAATGAAGGTAACAGGAGGGCTCATTGGCCCACAAGGACCCTCTGGAGCCAAGAGGGCTTCATCCCCGATCACAAGTGTGCCAAGAGGTGCATTTGCAGAGTGGTGGAGAAAGGAGGTGTGGCCTCCAAAGTCCCCTCAGTAATCACGCTCTATGGGACTTACTGGAGGTAACAGGAGGGCTTGTTGGCCCCCAATGACCCTCTGGAGCAAGAGGACTTCATCGCCAAACCAGAAGTGTGCCAGGAGGCATATTTGCAGAGTGGTGGTAGCCCCCTGCGGGAGCCGGCATTGCTTTTACACATAGTGAGCTGCTAACATGTATCTCCCTGTGTGTAAAAGCAATTGTGCTCCGCTTTAGGCAAGCAAGATTAAAATGCTCTTGCGTGCTCAAAGCAGAGCACATTTAGCTATGCCTTGCCGGGAGCAGTAAAGCTCAAGCCAAGCTATAGAAAACAGCTATGTCCAGGGGTTGGGCACTCTGGGATACAGCAGCAGTTGGCGCTCTGGGAGTCAGACTCCAGGGCCATGTATAGCTTCAGGAGTGGCCCCCTTCCTTTCCTGTAATTTTCCCCGGAGAGGTGGTGGCCCCTGGAGCTGCTGGCGGCCATGCCCTGCATTTAATTTCACTTAAGCCCTGGGTAGGTGGTGCTCCCTGGGGATGCACGGGGGTCATGCAGGCCCACCTGCATTTCTATAAACCATTGTCTCAGAGAGATGACCATCCCTGGGGCTGCAGGGGGCATGCGATTCCCCCACCTTTCAATAATTCATTGTCCCAGGAATGTTGTGGTCCCCGGGGCTGTGGGAGGGCTGCACGGCCCCCGCATACTATTACATATGCCCCGGGGACTTAGCCCACCCAGTGGCATTTTTATACTCAAGCACAGGAGCCCACACTAGTCGTTTTGTAAGCTTTTTTACAGCAAATTCATTGTGCCCTCATGATAAAATGTTTTTTAAAAATGCTTTTTTTAGTGGTGGGGTCACTGAGGGACCCTAAGACCATGACTTGGGGGTCAGTTTCATCCTACCCTGCCCTCTTTTCTTTATTTGCACTTTTTGGGGGGGGGGGTTGCTCAGTGAATTGAGTCCCAAGATGGCTGCCAGCACTTCCTGGTTGAAGTGTTGGCAGCCAATCAGAGCTGTGCATTTCCCTTCACATGTTTGTCTTTTTTCGCGAAGGCTTCGCGACCACAGATATCACTATGATTTTTAACTTAAATTTCTCAAGAACTACTTCATTGATTTACACCAAATAACAAAAAGCACAATTTAATGAGCATAATCTAGCCTTCTTTTCCTTCCAGTGGTTCAGATTGTAGTGATGTTGACAGGTCCTATAGCAATTAACATTACAACACACCCTTTTTTCAACCCCATTTTTCTCAGTTAACCACTCCACTCTACGCCACTCCAATGTTGCAAGGATTCTGCTCTGGAAGAGAACTATGCTTGGAACCATAGAACATCAGTATGGAGGGACAGAGTGACCATTCCACCTCAATGTCTATGAGCCTGAGTCCGACTAGTAATAGTGCTTCACTTGCTCTCCTAATCTTACCAGAGAAACTAGTAGATTGGCACCCGGAACACAACACTCTCGACCCTCTCAGGGATCACGGTAACAGGACATACCCTTTTGCTCTCTCACTCATACTTGTCCACAATGAGATAACCAGGAGACACGAAGAAAGTTTAGAATATTTATTCAAGCTATCATGCGCTGAAATGCAGTATACGTGCCACAATTAGAAAATGAATGCATAATAAAAATACTGTTAGCGAGGAGGAGCTTCGCGCGCACCCAAGATGGTCGCGTGAGCACAGGGCTCCCGGACCCTCGCCACCTCCATCGACTATCCTGTACTTTATCCTGGTTCGGACGACGGGCATTTACTGGCATAGTTCTGCGGACCATTTATCTGTTTCAAAAAACTTTTTGGGACTTCGGGGTCCAGAGCTACAGACTGTCGCAGTTTCCTGGCCTGCTCCATGGTGATGCCCCAAGCTATCTTGTCTGGCCTGCCGTCCAGTAAGTGAACAACAACGGACTACCAGTCTTGCGTGGGCCGGCGACCGCTTTTGGTTTCGATTCCTGTCCGAAGATCGACCTGGCTTTGTCAGCTGCGTAGACGACCGGACGTGCCCACACTTCTGGTCTATCCGCTCCTGCTACCGATTTATCGTGGCTTTTGGTTCTGAGACTGGCACCACCCTTGCCCTTTTGGTCCTGCATTTGACACCGCAGTCACCATTTTTACCCGACAACAGGCGACCCGTGCGGGTCCGGGATCCAAGATGGCCACCAAGCCAGAGAGTGGGAAGCGCGGGCCTAAACCGGGCGTTCGAGGCAGTGCTTTGCAAACGAACATTATGGACCGGTACACCCTTGCTAAAGGATCGCCGGGAGCAACATCTAAACCCTCGGCGACAGTGCCGGAGGACTCATCGATTGAGGAAGAGCCCTCGTTGCGGGATCTCATGGGCGCCATCACCGGTATGAAGGCTTCGCTGGGGCAGCAATATGAGGCCTTGACTCTCAAACTGGACACTGTGTCGATTGATGTCAATCTGATCAGGGCGGATTTGGCGAAGACGAATGAAAAGGTCAAGTCCCTGGATCTTAAGACCACTAGTCTGGTCACCGACGTCTCTGATTTACAGGCTGAAGTCGGGAATCTGAGGAAAGCCAATGACTATTTCTCTGGGCGCCTAGAGGACTATGAAAGCCGTGCCAGGCGCAATAACATCCGCCTGATTGGGGTCCCGGAATCATCGACTGCTGCCTCGACGGACTTATTGGTGGAAGACCTGGTGCTGAATCACTTGGCGCCCAAGGGTCTCAGCAAGTTTTTCGCTGTCGAGCGTGCACATAGGATCCCCGGCGGTACACCTAAATCTGGTGCTAACCCTCGACCCATCATTGCGAGGATCTTTCATTTCCGGGACAGAGACGCTATCCTGCAGGCTTAAGGCAGTCTGGCCCCATTGCCTTTGAGAACTCTACTGTCAGCTTCTATCCGGACTTTACACAACAGGTTCAGAAACAGAGGCTGGGGTTTCAGGGGGTCAAGAAGAGACTCCGGGAAAGGTCTATGAAGTATGCCATGCTCTTCCCGGCCCGTTTGCGGGTGGTTCATAGGGATCGTACTTTTTTCTTCGACCATCCTGGGGTCGTGAGTGACTGGCTTGACTCGTTGCCTACGGATCAAGAACCTTTTGAGGACTCTGGCAGATCGGATCGGGCGGACGGTGGCTTGACGGAGCAGGAGTAGATGTTGACTTTGACCCCGTGCCCTTCACGTTGGCTTGAACTGTGCTATGCTGTGTCGTTAATGTTTGCAAGTAATAGTCTTTTTGGGGGTGGGTGGGGGGTGAACGGGTCCTTTCTCCTCCTAGGTTTTCTTTTCGTAGATTAGTTGGGTGGTTGGGCGACAGGCACACTGCAAGTTTATGGGGCTCTTTGGTCTTCAGCAGGGGTGCGGGGTGGGGGGTATAGTTGTTTTGCCATTGTTGGGGGGACTGGGTTGTTGGTTTGAATTTTACTGTTACTTGCAAGGCGAAGGAAAGGCTCACACCTGTTTTTTGCAGTTGCTTCTGGTGTGGGGCGGGGGAGGGGCTGAATTTGGGGATGGGGGTAGGGGACTTCGGATATTGTGTTGGAACGTGAACGGGTTGGGGGATGGGATCAAGAGGAGGGTGGTGCTGCAATTGCTGAAACGTTTGACTCCAGATGTTGTCTTACTGCAGGAGACTCATTTGCTCAGCAACAAGTGCTACGCTCTGAATAGGCGTGGTTATCGCCTTGTGGTGCACTCGGGTTTCACTTCGGGCTCCAGGGGGGCGGGCATTCTGGTTCGGACCTCCCTCCCCTTGGCTGTTGATGATGTCATACTGGATGATAAGGGACGATACGCCGCCATTGTGGGGCGCTGGGAGGGGAAGGTTCTTATCCTGATTTCCGTGTACGTGCCCCCAGGCCTCCAAGCCACCACGTTCGCTGACCAGAGTGGGCTTATCCTGGGTCTCCCCGAGGGTCTGCTTCTGGTTGGGGGTGATTTTAATGCGGTGGTCTCGGGGATGTGTGACCGTCACCCTCCCAGGGAACTGCCGAAGGCCCAGACTTGGTTGAGTGACTTCCTGGAGACGCTGGGGCTCACTGATTGCTGGCGATTGCTTCACCCGGGGCAGTTGCAATATACCTATCATTCTGGTGCTCATGGTAGTCTCTCGAGGCTAGATCATATATTACTGCCCTCGGCCCATGCATCCCTCATACGGGAAGTTAAACATCTGGCGAGGGGTATCTCGGACCACTCTCCGCTTTGGCTGGTGGTTGATGCACGGCAGGGCTCGGCAGGCCGAGTGGCTCCGATTAACCCCTGGTATTTGAAGGACCCCAAGGTCAGGGCTGAGCTGGTTAAAACACACGATTGTTATTTTGCGGAAAATGTGGGCTCTGTTTCCTCCCCTAGTGTACTTTGGGAAGCTTACAAGACTGTTATTCGTGGCCAGGCCCTCTCGTTGATTGGTAGCGTGAAGTCGGCCAACCGTGCTGAGATGGTTCGCCTTGAGGGGGAGATCACGGCTCTGGAGGGGTGCTTGGAATCTGGGGTCACCGCAGAGGGGTTACATCTACTGGAGTTGAAACGACATGAATACAGGGCTCTGGTCACTGACGCTGCTAAGGAAATGGGAAGGGAACAGCAGGGCCGCCTGTATGATGTGGGTGATAAGGCTGGTAAATTGCTTGCTTGGCTGGATAAGAGGGAGAATGCAAGTCGTGTCGTCCCTGTGATTGCTGCGGAGAATGGAGAGTGTTATACAGACCCTGCTGATATTGTTACATGTTTTGCCGATTATTTTCGCGAGGTGTATTCCCAGGTGTCTGATCGATCTGAGCAGGACTCCCACCTGCTATTGCGTGATATTGCACTTCCCCGATTGCCTGACATTGATAGGGATGCTCTGGATGCACCGCCTACTGTGGACGAGGTTGCCGCTGCTGTACGTTCGGTCCGATCCGGCAAGGCTTCGGGCCCTAATGGACTCTCCATTGAGCTATATAAACTACGCCCGGACTCGCTGGCTCCACATCTGCGCTCTATGTTTCTTGAGTCTTTGGAGGTGGGTTCTCTCCCACCAGACCAGAGACTGGCCACTATTGTCGTCATCCATAAAGATGGTAAACCTCGGGATCGCTGTGCCTCTTTTAGGCCCATTTCGTTGATTAATGCGGAGCCTAAAATCTTGGCCAGGCTGCTGGCGACACGTTTTAGCGACTGTCATTGGGGACCTGGTTCACCCTGATCAATCCGGCTTTATACCGCATCGCAACACGGCGCTTAACCTCCGTAGGCTGCATGGCGTCTTGGCGCGGGCCGAGACGCTACGTGAGCCAGCCATCTTGGCGTCCTTGGACGCTACGATGGCGTTTGATACGATAGAATGGCCGTATTTGTGGGCGGTTCTTGCCAAGTTTGGTTTTGGTCCGGAGTTCGTTCGGTGGGTCAAATTGCTTTACGCCGGTCCCATGGCTCAGGTGGTGGTCAATGGTCGGGTCTCTGCACCCTTTGCACTGGGCAGGGGGACGCGACAGGGCTGTCCCCTGTCCCCCTTGTTGTTTGCTCTCGCCTTGGAACCGCTGGCGGCCTGGCTTAGGTGGGAGCCGTCCCTGAAGGGCATTAGGGACCGTGTATCTCTCTATGCTGATGATATTCTGCTGTATCTCACATCTCCCCGTAAATCCCTCATTGTATTGTTCGATGTTTTAACGTCCTTTCGCAAAAACTCGGGTCTTGTCATCAATTGGTCGAAGTCCTGTGTATGTGTCCTGTCGGGAGACGCCCCCCTTCTGCCAAGTGGTTGTCCTATCGCGATTGTGGGAGATGGATTTAAATACCTAGGCATTTTCATCACCCTGAAACCTGAACTGCGGTATGACCGTAACTTGCTGCCCCCTCTTCAGCGCCTTCGGGCAGATGTTGTCGCTTGGGGGAAACTGCCTCTCTCTCCCCTAGGTAGAGCGGCTTTGTTTAAGATGATGTCACTGCCGCGCTTCCTCTACGCATTGCAAAACACACTTGACGTTGTCCCGGCTAAATATTTCCGTGAGGTTGAGAGTTTACAGAGACAACTGGTGTGGGGGGGTAAGCCCCGGATCGCCATCGCTAAATTGTCGCTCCCGTGGTATGACGGTGGAATTGCTTTGCCTGATATCCGTCGCTATTATTGGGCGTCTCAATTGGGGGCAATAAATCATTGCATGTATGGCCCTTTGCCGAATCCGGCCTTTGCGATGGACAAATGGTTGCTACCGGGGGGTGACTATAATAGAGCCCTCTACTCGAAACTTACCCCTCGGAACGTGACGGGCCCCACTAGGACGGCTGTCCAGGTGTGGAGACATGCTTCCATGGCGCTTGGGTGGTCTGATAAATTGACTCGTGCCACCCCGCTGTACGCATCTGATAGACTTGGCTCACTCTGGCAGTTGAAGAGATTTGATAGGTGGGACTTGAGAGGTATTAGCAGGATTAATGATGTTTGGACTAAGGGAAGAATGAAGACGTTTGTGGAATTGAAAACCGAGTATGCTCTGAGCGATCGCGAATTTTTTCGCTATGCGCAGGTCCGCCACGCGGTGCTCTCGGTCTTCCCTTCGGGTGTGGAGATTCCGGAGTCGTCCCCGCTTGAGGACAGGGTACTGGACGGTTATGTGCCTGATAGTACGATTTCGCTTATTTATAAAAAATTGATCAACTCCAGGTCTGATCTCCTGTTTCGCCTTAGAGAGGTCTGGATTGGTGATGGGCTGGAGCTGGACGATGAGGACTGGCAGGCGGCGATCTCCTCCCCTAGAGAGGTGGCCATCCAGGCGCGTCCTAGATTTGTGCAACTCAAAATCCTGCATAGAGTGTATGTGACTGGTCCCCGTTTGGTACACATGGGTTTCTCTGTGGATGGTTTGTGTCGGCGTGGATGCGGTCTCCTGGACACCTTTTTACATATCATCTGGGAGTGCCCTGAGATAGTGCGATTCTGGACCCGTGTGCACGAGGTGATGAGTGAGGTTACGGGGGTGCGATCGATGCCGGAGGCTAGGAGATGCTTGCTGAATGTATGGGAACCGAACGATTACTCCGTACCGCAGCTCCGATGGGTGACCTTGGGCAACATGATTGCCAAACGAGACATTGCGCAACTGTGGGGCGCCCAGGGTCCACCCGGGCTTCGGAACTGGAAACAAAACATGGACTGGTGCATGTTCAGGGAAAAAACTGTATATATTTCTCGGGGGACCCCCCGCAAATGGGGGAAGATATGGACTCAGTGGAACACTTACCGTGGTGATATATGTACCCCCCCTCTCCCTGACCCAGATGTTGCACCTACGTCCCCGTAACCCGAGGGTTCCTCCACTTACTACTGTGTAATGATTACATTTTGTTCCTTCTGCCCCCCCCCCCCCCCCCCCCCCCCTGCGAGACTCTTTTTGATGGTACAAACGCTCACTGGTTGACCTTCCCGCTCACACACCATGTACTGCAACGTTGTTTATATTGCTGTCTCTATTTTTCTTTATTCCTTGCAAGTTGTTTGTGTTTATGTTATAAAATTAATAAAAAGTTTCAAAAAAAACAAAATACTGTTAGCATGGTTAATAATCCATATAGCATGAAAAACACTGTCATTTTATAGGACAGAGTGACCTAAGCCCCTCCTCCTCTGCTACTAATGCTAAATTATTATATATGAAAGATCTCTGGGTTTACTGGCAGACCCCCTCCCTTAGCATACACAGATGGATGCTCTACATCTGAGTAGATGCAGTGCTCTTGTCTCAGAACTCTCATTCCATGTGTATGTTTGTAGCTCATGTACTCATCTATATGATAGGGCATGTGTGCACATAAACAGCAGTTGCATTCTTGTGTGATGTCTAGGTTCTAGTGCCTTGCCAGAAAGAATAACAAGGAACGTTGTTTGACCATTTCAGTGATGTTCAGACCAAAGCCCGGGAAAAGAACAGAACGCGAAAACATATGCAGGTTCCGTGTGAAAGTACAATGTGGCACAAAAGCAAGCGTGCTTATATAGTAACGTGTGAAAAGGAAAATGAGGGTAACATAGGGAAAACTACAATGGGCCACGCAGGAAAACGCATGATGCCAATGTACACCATTCCACTCTATGACAATCCAATATATGCTATTACACTGTACACCACTCTACTTTATACCACTCAACTCTATGAAAATTAAATTAAATGAAAATACATTTTATAAAACGTGCATATGCCCATGGGCATCTTGATGCTGCCAGTTTAACCAGAAAGGGGAAGGGAGGAAGAAAAAGAAATAAAGACCGAAGAAGAACTAACCTAAAGGTTAAAAAGCCAAATCTTGAGATGTTTCCTGAAGGATGATAAAGGGGTACATTTCTCCAAATTGTAATGGGAGAGAGCTCCACCACTTAGCAGTGCCATATATGAAACTTCTTCCTCCCCAGTGAGTTCTCATTAATTTTGGAATGGATACACTGAGAGCTGAGGAGAATCTAAGGGAGCTAGATGGAACATACAAGATGATCTGTTTCTGTAGATACTCCAGACCTAGGCCCTACAGGGCCTTAAAAGTGATAAACAAGGCCTTGAAATCAACGTGTTGCTGAACCGGAAACCAATGAAGCTGGACAAGAGCCTAAGAGGTTGATTTATGCTCAGGAATCCTCATCAGCATAAGTGCCACAGCATTCTGTAGGGCTTGCAATTTATTCAATAGCTACTTCTGCATATTGATATAAAGTGTGTTGCAATAGTCCAACTTTAAAAGGACTAAGCTATTTCACTGTATGCCACTCCACTATACATCACTCCACTGTGCCCCATTCCACTCTACCCCACTCGTGTCTTCGCTATTCCCCTGTACGCCACTCCACTGCACCTCACTCCACTATATGCAGTCCATGAAACACCACTCCACTCTATGCCACCCAACTCTATGCTATTCCAGTGAATGCCACTCCATTCTATGCCACTTCACTCTACAACCTACTCTACTCTACCCCACTCCATTCTACGCCACTCCATTGTACACTATTTTATTAGACACTCTTCCACAGTACACCACTCCACTCTGTCCCGCCAGTCTATGCCACTCCGATATGCGCCTCTACACTGTTCGTCAATCCTCTCTACTCTATTCCACTATATACGCAACTCCACTGTACTCCACTCCACTCTATGTTATTCTACTTTATGCCACTCAACTCTATGCCACTGCACTGCATGCCACTCTACTATACACTATTCCACTCTACACCAACCCACTTGAAGCCACTCCAGTCTACGCTATTCCACTCTACACCAATCAACTCTATGCCACTCCAGTCTACACTACTCCACCCTATACCACTCCACTCTATGGAACTCCAATCTATGCTATTTCACTCAACACCACTCCACTTTACGCCACTGTACGATATGCCGATTCATTCTTCGGTACTCTACTCTACGTTATTCTGTATGCCACTACTCTCCACCTTTATCCACTGTACACCACTTCACTCTTTGCAACTCCACTATATGCTACTCCATTGTATTCTATTACACTCACCCACACTCCACTCTATGCTACTCTTCATCACTCCACTATAAGCTATTTTAAAGTACGCCACTCAACTCTATCACTCTCCACTGTGCGCTATTACACTCTACATCACTCCGATCCCCAGCATTCCACTCTACACCAGTTCACGCTTCACTGCTCTACTGTACCCCACTCCATTCTACGCCACTCCACTATAAGTTATTCTAATTATTATAACTCGTACACCTCCAGACCCACTATATTTTACTTGGTAGCCACACTACATTAACTATAACTCACCACTCTATAATGCACCATGTTCTCACAAATGATGTGGTTTGCCATGTCATAAATGTTATTGTAAATATTATTATTTTAGATGATAAAGGTGATATAATATAAAAGGGTATTAGCAATGAATGTGGAAGGTGTCAGTTATAGTTAATGTAGTGTGGCTACCAGCTTGAATATGGTGTATATGTCTAAGTGTTTGTGTGTAAGTTCTAATCTTGTGAACTGTAACTTTAGTTTGTAGATAAAGTATGAATAAAGGCATATTACATTAAAGGTGAAGTGTACATTATAAATTTAAGGTGTAACTTTAACTTTAGAATTTGTTATGTTTGTGTATTTTAACTTTGGTTCCTATAAAAAGAATGAATAGCATTTTCTTAAGTATAGCAAAGCTTTAACCTTCAAAACTACTCTCAACCCCCAAAGACAATGTTAAAAACCACGTATCAAAAATAATATGGAATTGCACAAATAAAAAAATTATAACTAAGCTAAATTTGTAAAAAAACATAATCCTAATAATACCGAAACTGTAAATCAATTAAAAAATTTAAAACACAGAATATAAAATAACAATAGTCAAATGTATAATATTAATAATAATTTACAAGCGTTACACAAAGTATGCACCTAGAAATATCCCAATTTACCAATCACACTTCATACCATAAAACAGTAAGGGCATTTTTAGACTCCAGAGAGGACAGATTAACAGTTCTCACTCCAATCTAAGCAACTATAGGGAAAATGTTGAACTCCAGAGGAATAAGATTTAATATTCCCACTCCCACTCCAGATGGATGAGATTTAATATTCCCACTACAGTCTAAGCAACAGTAGGAGTGTTGGACTCTGGAGGGGTTACTGAGGTTTACTATTTGTTCTACAATCGACGTGACAGTAGGGAAAATGTTGGACTTTGAAAGAATTACAAATAAATTGTACCATATAATGATCTAAGAACATATAAAGGACTGCTATATAAAAAATACAATTATATTTTAAATAAAATATAAATATATGTTATATTTTTTAATAAAATATTAAATAGTAAAGTTAAAACCTGTAAAAAATGAAAACAACAGAAATTTAACCTAGTGCCGTGCCTAAAGAAAAGCAGTAAGTACCCCAAAATGTTACCTTCCATAAGAACGTAAATACAAATATTTTTTGAAAGATAAGTAAACTAAATACCTTTCAAATTCCTTATATAAAAAAAGATTATTTAAAACACTTAAAAGTAAATTAATGAAAAATGTCAAAGTCAAAAATTAGGAGAAGAATATCTTATACATTAAAACATTATTTAATTAACAATGAATCAACTACATCCTATTAACAATTAATAAAGTAAACAGTTTAGGTTTATAACATTCCACCTTTTACCCCTAAAAGAAAGTCACTACTAAAAATAACACTTACTCAAAAAATGTCAGAGTATTAAAAACAATAATTAAGACAACATTTATAGAATACACATTTACCTTATTAATTAACAATTAAATGTAACTATCATTAACATAAAAATATTTCATTTAAAGAAGATGCCCATCGTATTTCCCAAAAATGAATTTACTCCTAACAAAATACCAAAAGTACATTGTTTTATTTTCCGTTAAAAAAAATAACATCCATAAAATAACTATTAAACAATAAAACAATGTGTACAATTATTAAGGGATAAAAACACACGTTATACCACTAAATGAATGAACAATGACATTAATTAGTTACTATTTAATGTACTTTCCACCCTACTCCACTACAAACCCATTAACCTGCCACAACATTATAAATTACTAATTTAAGTTAAAAAATAAATAATCATTTTAGATGTAAAACTTTAATATAAAAAATTAACAATTATACTAATATTTTAACTAACAGTTATTGAAAGAATGTGAAAAAGATATTATTTACAACTATATTCAAGCAAACTATATTACAGAAAATAATATTATTTAAAACAAACAAAGCTGGCCCTGAAATAGTAAATGTCTTTACAAGAGCCAGAACACAGAGAAAACAATAGCTATATGTTACCAAGAGTAAAAGCATGAGAGTCTAGGGCGTTATGAGACAATATGAGGTAAGAGGACAGACGGAACAAACCAGGCAATTTTCAAATAATCAGAAGGTTTACGATTTTATGGAGTTTCTACTAATGATTCCCAACGTGAATAGTAAAAAAGCAGACCAGGTGCTAGTGGTTGTCAGGGAAGGATTAGAACATCAAAAAGGAATCCAAACTTTACAAAACAGGACAAGAGTTGAAGACATCAAAGGGAAAGTTAAAAATCAATACTCTCATTTAGTGAATATGGGAGCAACATTCCTACAAGTTTCTGATTTAGGGGCCTATTACGAGTTTTTAGCGGAGCAGTGGCACAACAGTGCAAACCGCCAAGCCACCCCTTCGCCAAAGTTCGTGCCTCCCTCCCACCCACCAGATTATGACTTTTTTCCAGTCTGGCTGGTGGGCGCCATGGAGGTCCCATGGTGGTGCCTCTTTTATAGGTAGTGGTGCCATTAAAAAAGGCACCGCAATGGGACCGCACTACAAGGCTCCTGCACTGCATGGACTCGAAAGTCCAAGATGTGCAGGACCCTTTGTGCATGTACACTTGGGGGCACATTTATGCCCCGCTGTGTGCATGCACATGTGGTTGAGGCATGGGGGAGCCTGTAGGGCCCCCTTTAATTCTGGGTGGAACCGCTGTGAAAAACATGACTGAGAGGAAACTCATAATATGTTTTGCGGGACAGTGGCAGTTCCGCAAAGCATATTGTGGCCTTTGACCACCACTCGTGCGGCAGGTAAAGGCAGTTCAATAGCAGAGCCGGCGGTCCCAGGGCGGTCTTACTGCGGGAGTCATATTTGGACAGTCGGACCGCCGGTGCTGCGCTGGTTGGATCTGCCACTACTGCACCACCAGACTAGTAATAGGGCCCTTAGAGTCTAGGCAAACTTGACCATTCCATTGACATATTTTGCTCACATGTTCTGCTACAGAAGGTCTCATACAATTTAATGGCATTTAATTAGAATCTTTTCAAAAGAAAAACAACACAATGCAAGATCATCATTTATAGACCTTAGGCTAAACACTTGCCAGACCCAGATACTCTCTGTACTAGGGGACCCTCATGAGAGCTACTCTTGCCCCTCTTAGAACTTCTGCCTTAACTCCAGACCTGATTGTGGGCAGAACAAGGTTTTACGTGTGACCCTCCCAAAGCCTCCCAGACACATTACCCTAAAAGCTTGCATCATTAATTGCAGATCTGTCTGGGACCTTATGTTCCTGACTGAGACATGGCTTCAGGAAGATTCGAACCCAGCTGTTGCACTAGCTATCCCCCAGGACTATGGCATAGTAAGCGCTAATAGACAAGACAATAGACTAGGTGGGGGGCTAGCAATCATCCATAAAGTAATTTGGGGGAGATCGCTACTTCCAATTTTGACCGGATAGGCAGTATTGACGGTCTCCCCTTCTGTATTAAGTTGTCCGCCTCGATCTCCTGCTCGGGGCTCTTCCTCTATAGACCCCCGGATTACTGTTATAGTGTCTCCTTCGTCCTAGTGGATCATATTGCCCAGGCTAGCATGGGCTATTCTATTTTCAAGATCCTGGGCGATCTCAACCTCCATGTGGATGATCCATCTTGCTCACATAGCCCACATTTTATTTCAAAACTTGCTGGTTGCTGGTTGCAATTTGATCCAACTAGTTTCCTTACCTACTCACAAAGCTTGTCATACATTAGACCTTAATTGCTCGAACACACCAGACATCTCTGTCCACACCCCTGAGCTGGTCATTTGGTCGGACCATTTCTTGATCCCTTTCCAGGTACACCTGAAGGGTGAGCTAAGGGTCCCTTCCCGACCAAATGATTCAAGAAGGAATTGGAGTAGGGTCTCCTTAGAGTCCCTTACCCCACTCCTGAAGGAGTCCGAGCCTTCCCTCTCAAATAATCTCGAGAACAGCATCATGAACCTTAATGCTTGGGTCAGTGACACCCTTGATATAATTACGCCCTGGAGGCCTGTTACTTCCACAAGAACCTCCCCTTCCGCTCCCTGGTTTTCAGCGAAAATCAGAGCCAAAAAAAGAAAAGTGAATGTAAAAGAATGAAGCGCAAATGGAGATCATTGTATTCTCAGGAGGACAAAATTGGTTATCAAGCAGCACTAAAAGAGTTTCGTAAACTTCTCATTGGGGCAAAAAGAGATTTCTTTATTGAATGCATTGCCAGCGCCAAGAACTCTCCTAGAGAGGTTTTTAAGGTTCTGAAGTTCTGCACTAACCCTACAGCACTCACGCACTCGATTACCCCTTCACAGGGGTTTTACAACAAGATTCCGGATTTTTTTAAGCAAAAATATCCTAGATTTACGCGTCTATCCCAGTAGCACACTCTCACCAAGAAGCCCCTTTGACTCCCAGCCAGTGTTCTCGGAATTCACAACTATCTCCTTTCAGGCTTCCTTGGGGGAATTCCAGAAATGTAAATCCGGGTCACCTGGCGATCCTTAGCCAGCAAAACAATATCGTGCTCTGGCTGAGGTGCTCAACACCCCCCCAATGCTATCTGGAATTTCTCGCTTAGACAAGGGATCTTTCCATTGGCCTGGAAACCTGCGTTTCTTCTTTCCATACTAAAGACAGCTAATGCTGACCCTGTAGTCACCAGTAATTATAGACCCATTTACCTGTTGCCTGTCCCCTATAAAGTATTAGAGAAGGTAGCCCACCAGCAGCTTGTAGCTTTCATTGAGTCTAATGGGTTACTGCATGAGTCCCAGTCCAGCTTCCGACCTGGCTTCGGTACAGAATCAGCTCTAATTGAGATGGCAGATGCCATGCGCTGGGGGGTGGATGGTGGCTCGGCAGTCATGTTGGTGCTTCTCGACCTGTCAGCAGTGTTTGATACGGTGTCCCACTCCATCTTACAGGGGACGGCGCTGGACTGGATCGCGTCTTACCTACATGGCCGAGAACAACAGGCCTCGATCCATCCTTTCACCTGCCCCGCAAAACCACTAAAATGGGGGGAGCCGCAGGGATCGGCCCTAAGCCCACTACTTTTCAACATTTATTTGACATCGCTCGCAGAGCTCATCGCTGATACTGGGATCAAGGTGATATCCTACCCCAACGACACTCAACTGATGCTCACCTTCAGTGGAGTGTCGACACCTTCCTTTGACTCTCTGAAAGATTACCTAAAAAGCGTTTCTGCCTGGATGAGCACTAACTTCTTAAAAAATTAATGCTGACAAGACGGAAGTTCTGTTCTTTAATCAAGCTGTCCCACCCTCCTCAGCGTTATGATGGCCAGCTGACTTACGATCTCCCCCCACACCTAAGGACTCAGTTAAGAATTTAGGAGTCAAGTGGGACAAAGTCCTGTCCCTTGCTACCCATGTCCAACAGGTATCTGCGGCCTACTTTGGCATAATAAAAACCATTAGAAAATGTATTGACTTCTTGCCTGAGTCAGCACGCAAAACCCTTGTCCATGCATTCATCACTTCCCATCCTTATTATGTTAACGTTCTCTACATGGGTCTGCCAAACGGACTGATCCGTAGGCTCCAGATAGTACAGAATTCAGCAGCCAGGCTGGACTGCTGGGTCCCTGTTCGCAAAAAATTTTTTCCTTACCTGAGACGTCTGCATTGGCTACCTGTGCCCAAGCACATCGAATTTAAGGCCCTTATATTTGCTTTTCGGGCATCTCATGGTAGAGGGCCCATCTACCTGAGGAAGAGAATTCATCCTTACCAGCAGGACAGATCCCTTAGGTCTAACCACAAACGCTACCTTACCACCCACCGGTTCGCCGAGGCCTGAATGGGGGGAAGGACATTGGAGGTGGGGACCACTAAATGCTGGAATAACCCACCGGCTCACTTAAGCGCATTGCAGTCCGAACAGGAATCTGGAAAGGCCTTGAAAACCTGGCTTTTTGGTTGGAATGACTAAATATCTACTGACCACTTTCTTGTCCGTATTAGCGCCGGGACACTCCATTCCGGGATAGCTGCACACTCTCTAAATATCTTTTATCATTATTATTATTAATATTATCAGAAGGCGACACTTAGATTGCAAACTTTCGAAAGAAGAACTCAGCATTACCATCAGTTAGTATCACAGCAAGTTCAAATGAATTAAAAACAATTAAACAGAAAGTACTTCCATACATCTGCTGTGGAGGGATTGCCTCCCATTATTTTTGTCAGATCCAAGCGCAGCCGCGCCTACATTGCCCTCTAAAGACTACAAATCCCATGAGGCATAGGGCAAGGATGTACGATACTTAAGGAGGGCTGACACGTATGACGTCGTGTGTGATTTGTTTTTTTTTTCCAGTTTCCGATTTCTCCGTTGAGAAAGAGTATTAGGCACCGGCGTGTTTGATGATTCAGGCACGTCCTACGCAGAAGATTTCCAGCTACACTCCGAGACTGCGGGAGTGTTCGCCAGAGGCAGACAGGTTCCGCCTTACTCTGAGACCGCGGGGAAGTCCGCTACGAAGCTCTGAGGTGAGCGGTGGTGCGAGGTGGTGAGACTTCCCATCTGAGCAGCGATGCCTTGTTGATTGCATAGAGTGACGGCAGTTACCGTGTGCCGGTTGCTAGAGAACGGAATGCTATGGTAAGGGCCACGCATCACTGTTACGAAGAAAGGGATTTGGTATTCCCTTTGCAAAGGTTTATTTAGTACTCCTTGTGGATTACAATTGCCAAAGCAGAAAGCGGTGGTTACTACTACGCTTTACCGTGTTTGGAAGACATTTCATGTGTGGCTTGCTGGGTTAATCATTTTCAGAGCTGAAGGCTGTGGTGAAGTAACCACGTGGTACTGTGACTCTGATTCTTGGATACATCAAAGGAAGGAACTATTCTTTGGACATTATTAGTTTTGGGGTGCGATTTAGTACATTCTCTTTTGACTTTTGAAGGCATTACCAGCATTTGTGAAGGCTCATAGAAGGGAAGAGTTCTCCTTCATATTTTCAGTTGCTTATTGGAATCTGGGGGTATGCTGGCCTCCATCTACAGGTTATATTAGTTGTTGAACCACCTATTAAGGCAATTAACCTGTATTCCATATCTTGCATAGGTTGGGAAGTGACTTGAGAGCCTGATGTGGTGCTTGAGAGAGCAGGGAAATCAAGGAGCATACTCAAGGTGAATAAACAGGAATTCGCGAGATAATAGGAGAGTAGAATGTATATGTGAGTGAGTATTAATTGTGTACCTTGTTTTGCAGGTTTCCCTTCCCCGCTGTTCCCTTCCTATCCTTCCCTCGCCCGATCACTAGAACACTCTGTGTATAATATTATCAGGGTGTTGGTGAGGTCAGGAGATGGACCATTCTTGCTGTATCTGGACTCTGCGGAGTGCGTCCTGACAGAATCACGCACCCAAGTATTTCACTCCGCCTGATCCATTTGTAACAAAAATGGCGACCATGGAGGATGTGCTTCATGCCTTGGTACTAGTCCAACAAGAGTTGGCGTCCTCCAAAGCTGAGACCGCTGCTTTAAAAGATAAGGTGGAGCAGCTTACTAGGAATCCTTTTAAGGCCTCTTCAGCGGCATCGCAAATACAAGTAACATTAGCCCCACCCATTCCGTTTGCTAACCCTGAGAGATATGCAGGAGATCCCTATACGATTCAGGTGTTCCTAACACAGGTGATGTTGCATTTTTCATGCAAACCTGCTTCTTTTCCAAATAACCACTCACGAGTGGCCTTTGCCATATCATATTTGGTGGGGGATGCTGCTAATTGGGCAGGGCCTTTGGTTAAGAGCAATCAGGCGGTTTTGTCCGACTGGTCTGCTTTCAGGGCTGAATTTGAAAGGGTATTTGACCGTCGAGCCACTACCTTTAGTGCCGACCGAGAATTACTTGACCTAAGACAAGGGAAGGGGGATTTGATCACCTATTTGACTACTTTTAACCGGTTGGTGGTAGAAGCTGAATGGCCAGAGGAGAAACGTATGTATCTCTTTTATCAAGGATTGCGTGAGGATTTGAAAGATGCTGTGGCTCAGATTGATCCCCAGCCTACCACCTGTATAGACATGATTAATTTGACTTTACATTTGGATAGTCACATGCCTGAAAGAGGGGTTGAGAGGAGGAAATGGGAGAAAGGATATCACAGATATGGTCCACCCCCACGCAAAATAATGGGTATCCTTGAAATCGGGGCTGAACCAATGGAAATAGGTGCCCTCAGATCTCCACTGTCAAGAGAAGAAAGGGAGAGCAGGCGGGTTCAAGGTTTATGTATGTATTGTGGTAAGAAGGGGCATTACGTGAAAGAATGCCCTTCCAAACCCAAGAGTCTTACTACCTGGGCAAGGAATAAAAGGGTGGCAGTATCTACCACCGGTAATGAGTCAGAACGAAAATCATACCATGTTAATGAGGAAAACGACAACCAGGGTTGGAAGCTCCCTTCACTTTCCACTTCTGGGTTAGTAGATACTGAGTCGCACATAGTGCTCTCTATGAGCCTTGAAAGCAAGCAACAAGATTACCAGGTTTTGGTAATGTTGGATTCAGGGGCGACAGGTAATTTTATAGATGGTGGTCTGGTAACTCATCTTGCGTTTCCAAGAGTACCAAGGGAGAAACCTGAGCAAGTATTGGCTGTGGTTGGCCAGCCACTGAAGTCTGGTCTCATCACTGAAAGGACAGTTGCGGAGATACTATCTGTTGAGATTGATGGCAGAAGACACACTAAGGAGTTAACCTTAAACATCATAGATGCTCCTCAATACGAGGTGGTTCTGGGAATGCCATGGTTATGCCACCACAATCCTTCTATAGATTGGAAGACCAAATCTCTTCATTTTATGTCAGAGACATGCCAAAATCATCTGTTCCCCTTCGCAGGTAGCAGCATTGACCTCTCCATTCCTTGTGGCTACAGCTGTAGAAAAGGAAATCATATTACCCGAGGAGTATCATTCCTATTGTGATTTGTTAAGCGAAATCAAAGCGGAACAGTTGCCTCCTCATAGGGCGAATGACTGCCGTATAGATTTAGTGGAGGGAGTTACCATACCTACCTGCAGAGTCTACGCATTGTCTGTGCCAGAAACTAAGCACGTAAAGGAATATGTAGACCACTTCGTCGTGGTCTACATTGACGATATCCTGGTTTATTCAGTGGATGAGTCATGTCACACAGATCAGGTCTGTCGGGTATTGGATAAACTGCGTGAGCACAGGTTGTTTGTGAAGCTGAGCAAATGTGAGTTTGGAGTGACAGAAGTGGAGTTCCTAGGTGTAATGCTCAGTCCTGGGGGCTTAAACATGTCAGGGCATAAGGTACAGGCAGTGAAGGAATGGCCAACCCCGAAAAATGTGAGAGAGGTCCAATATTTCCTTGGATTCACGAATTATTATCGCAGGTTTATTCTTCACTTTTCGCAAGTTGCAGTCCCTATTACCAAGTTGTTGAGAAAAGGGGTGTCTTTTGTTTGGTCCAGGGAGGCTGAGGATGCATTTGAATACTTAAAGGGGTCATTCACTACTGCTCCGGTGCTTACCCATCCCAATTTGGGGCATCCGTTTGTGGTGGAAGCCGATGCTTCTGATGAAGCCATAGGGGCAGTTTTATCACAGAGAGACCAGAACACAGGGCAACTCCATCCGGTAGCCTACTTGTCAAAAATTTTTGAGTTCGGCTGAAGTAAATTACACAATAGCCGAAAAAGAACTCGTGGCTATTAAAAGGTGTGGAGACATTACTTGTGGGGGGCATGTCATCTAATCACAGTCTACACAGACCTTCGTAATCCACAATATATGAAGTCAGCCAGGCATCTTACGCAACGACAAATGCTGTGAATGCTCTTCTTTGCCGAATTTGATTTTGTGGTGACTTTTCGGCCAGGTAGTGAGAATCACAAGGCAGATGCCTTGTCCAGGCAGGAGTTGCCAGCAGTACCCCGGAACGAGAACACCCATGCCATCATACAACCATCTAGGGTGGTATGTGTTGTTCGAGCTGAGAACTTCCTGGAAGAGGTTAGATGCCATCAAACCCATGATGTATGGGAGGCATGGGCAGACCAGAACGATGTATGCTCTGTGAAACAGGGTTTACCTTTTCACAATAATAAATTGTATCTACCCACCACTGAGTTTCAGAAAAAGGCGTTTACTGGATGCCACGTTATACCCATGGCAGGACATCCAGGCAAGTAAATCCATACAATTGATTCAGAGACATTTCTGGTGGGGTACTTTGACCAAGGATGTTGCTTTGCGGGTAGCACGTTGTTAAGAATGTGCAAGAGTAAAAGGGGAAAACACCAGGAAAAAAGGTAAACTCATGCCAATGGCTACCCCTCAGCGTCCCTGGCAGAACTTTAGTTTGGATTTTGTAACGGGGCTACCTACTGATCTAGGTTACTCTGCCATACTGGTGGTGGTAGACAGCCTTACGAAGATGGGGCATATTATCCCTTGTAAGAATCTTCCCACAGCCGGACAGACCACCCAACTGTTGGCTAGTAATGTCATTCGGTTACATGGGGTCCCTAAGGTGGATCTTTTCAGACAGAGGTCCACAATTCATAGCACGTTTTTGTAGAATGTGGTGACAAGCATTGTGTATTGATTCAACCCTCTCAACTAGCTTCCATCCTCAGACTGACGGTCAGACCGAGGAGTTGAATCAAACCTTGAAGAAATATCTCAGGTGTTATTCCAAGGAGGCTCAGGAGTCGTGGGTGGAGTTGTTGTGGATGGCCGAACTGGCTTATGGGGACGCTCATTTGGTTATTGCCGACTGCCGTTAGGGGAAAGGCTCTTCAACTTACCCTCCTGCACTCGCTGGTCGTCTTCCTTGCTGCTTGTGGCAGGGGCAGTGTGTGAGACCGCTCTGGACCAGGACCGCCGTGAGGGAAACGGCCATTACTGAGCCACGCCAGGGACTACAGATTCCAGCAGCCCCTGGGAGGCGAGCGCTGACAGTGTCATCAACAGGCGCCTGCAGTCTTCATTAGTGCTTCTTGCCTCCCGCAGCGCAGGACGTGCACGGGCAGTGCCCGGGCAAAGCCCGGGCCATGGGCAGGCCCGTCCTTGCCTGTCGGTGTCTGGAAGAGGCTGGGCTGGGCCAACCCCCCGTAACTTTTTTCTTTATCTTGGCTGCAGCTCTTATTTTCAAAGGTGGGTGATCCTGTGAAAACCTAGTGAGTCGGTAGTAATTGTTCAAAAATGGGTAGGCGCAAGCCTTTATCATCTCCAGGCCCTATACTATCCTCTGTGCAGCCAACTGCTATTGACAAAATGTTACAAAGAGCTATTGGTGTTGTTGCCAATGAAATCGAGCTGACTGAAAGGCAATTATCTCTCACCCCAAATTTGATTCCAGCAATTTCCCCTCACATTGCTACTGGGTATGTTTTCTCCGCCGAATCTGGAGTCCCCAATACTATCACCTGAATGTGTTCCTGAAATCCCAGAGGAGTTGGCCTCCAGGGGCACTCGCCCCAAAACTAGAAAACCAGCTACATGGATTAAAACTAAGCTAAAGAACGCCAAACAACTGAAGCCTGTACCAGATCCTATTGTTCCAGGACAATTCTTATCTAACTCTATAGCTCTGGAACAACCGGCCTGGGTTATGGAGGTTATATTGGACATGCAGATCCAAGTAAGGACAATTGTTAGGGATGAACTAAAAAACATTTGGGACCGGGTGGGCAAGCTAGCTAAATTGGTTGAACAATGGGTAGATAGGGATAACCTAGATAGGAGGGATGGAGTCCGATTCTACCCATAGGGACCAATCATGAATCCTCGAGTAGTATCAATATTACCCGTAGATAAAGGAGAGATTCCCTTGAACTGGACTAAATAACACTAAAGCTAGAAAGTCAAAAACAATAACAAGATTCACGTGTATAAAAAGAATTCTTACAGTTTATTGGAAATACAAACATTTAAAATAGTGGACAGTTAGGAGACCACTCAACACTGATTAAAACAAGATAATGACAATACAAGATACACTTAATATTCAATATTGACCAGCAAAGTTGAAACAAAAAGACAGAAAAAAAGTAAGACATTGGATTCGTACAATACTGGGTGTATATTCGTACTCTATTTTTGACACCTAAATTATGTATTCTATAATATAGTATATCAACAAAGATGTCCGAGTTGTGAATTATACTAAATGGTGCATTGGGGACTGTTTCAGTGTTGTTTCTATTTTGTCTATCTCTTCTTTTTCCAGTTCTATTATCTCCTGGGCTGTTTCTATAATTAAAATCAGCCAATCTCGGCTACACCGGTTGGCGATCAGCGTCCAGGTCTCTATGAATTTGGGATGTTAGACAAACAGTCCAGGCTCGTTCCGGACTTGTAATCCTACGGGAATAACCCCTTCTTTTAAATAATTGATCAGAAATTCGGCATGGAGCTCTGTTCTGATAAGTTTCTTTTTCAGATTTAAGATTTTAATCAATTGCTCATGGCTTGTGTTTTGGAGATTTTTAGAACCCCCAATTTTGGGGTCCAGATTCATTAATCTGGTATACTTCTCTTCTGAGAACCCAAATGTTTTCAGTTTATCCATAATGGGTCTGGTGTGTGTTTCAACAAGATATTGGGAGCCCCTGAAAGAGGGTCCCGGGAGAACAAGCTCCTCTCCAACCAAAGGGTTGTACAATTGTAGGGATGAGTATGAGAGGTACCCCTTAAACGGAAGTTAAGGGAATTAGGGTTAACCAACCGTAGATAAAGGAGAGATTCCCTTGAACTGGACTAAATAACACTAAAGCTAGAAACTCAAAAACAATAACAAGATTCACGTGTATAAAAAGAATTCTTACAGTTTATTGGTAATACAAACATTTAAAATAGTGGACAGTTAGGCGAACACTCAACACTGATTAAAACAAGATAATGACAATAAAAGATACACTTAATATTCAATATTGACCAGCAAAATTGAAACAAAAAGACAGAAAAAAAGTAAGACATTGGATTCGTACAATACTGGGTGTATATTCGTACTCTATTTGTCTTTACAAGAGCCAGAACACAGAGAAAACAATAGCTATATGTTACCAAGAGTAAAAGCATGAGAGTCTAGGGCGTTATGAGACATTATGAGGTAAGAGGACAGACGGAACAAACCAGGCAATTTTCAAATAATCAGAAGGTTTACGATTTTATGGAGTTTCTACTAATGATTCCCAACGTGAATAGTAAAAAAGCAGACCAGGTGCTAGTGGTTATCAGGGAAGGATTAGAACATCAAAAAGGAATCCAAACTTCACAAAACAGGACAAGAGTTGAAGACATCAAAGGGAAAGTTAAAAATCAATACTCTCATTTAGTGAATATGGGAGCAACATTTCTACAAGTTTCTGATTTAGGGGCCTATTACGAGTTTTTAGCGGAGCAGTGGCACAACAGTGCAAACCGCCAAGCCACCCCTTCGCCAAAGTTCGTGCCTCCCTCCCACCCACCAGATTATGACTTTTTTCCAGTCTGGCTGGTGGGCGCCATGGAGGTCCCATGGTGGTGCCTCTTTTATAGGTAGTGGTGCCATTAAAAAAGGCACCGCAATGGGCCCGCACTACAAGGTTCCTGCACTGCATGGACTCGAAAGTCCATGATGTGCAGGACCCTTTGTGCATGTACACTTGAGGGCACATTTATGCCCCGCTGTGTGCATGCACATGTGGTTGAGGCATGGGGGAGCCTGTAGGGCCCCTTTAATTCTGGGTGGAACCGCTGTGAAAAACATGACTGAGAGGAAACTCATAGTATGTTTTGCGGGACAGTGGCAGTTCCGCAAAGCATATTGTGGCCTTTGACCACCACTCGTGCGGCAGGTAAAGGCAGTTCAATAGCAGAGCCGGCGGTCCCAGGGCGGTCTTACTGCGGGAGTCATATTTGGACAGTCGGACCGCCGGTGCTGCGCTGGTTGGATCTGCCACTACTGCACCACCAGACTAGTAATAGGGCCCTTAGAGTCTAGGCAAACTTGACCATTCCTTTGACATATTTTGCTCACATGTTCTGCTACAGAAGGTCTCATACAATTTAATGGCATTTAATTAGAATCTTTTCAAAAGAAAAACAACACAATGCAAGATCATCATTGATAGACCTTAGGCTAAACACTTGCCAGACCCAGATACTCTCTGTACTAGGGGACCCTCATGAGAGCTACTCTTGCCCCTCTTAGAACTTCTGCCTTAACTCCAGACCTGATTGTGGGCAGAACAAGGTTTTACGTGTGACCCTCCCAAAGCCTCCCAGACCCATTACCCTAAAAGCTTGCATCATTAATTGCAGATCTGTCTGGGACCTTATGTTCCTGACTGAGACATGGCTTCGGGAAGATTCAAACCCAGCTATTGCACTAGCTATCCCCCAGGACTATGGCATAGTAAGCGCTAATAGACAAGACAATAGACTAGGTGGGGGGCTAGCAATCATCCATAAAGTAATTTGGGGGAGATCGCTACTTCCAATTTTGACCGGATAGGCAGTGTTGGCGGTCTCCCCTTCTGTATTAAGTTGTCCGCCTCGATCTCCTGCTCGGGGCTCTTCCTCTATAGACCCCCGGATTACTGTTATAGTGTCTCCTTCGTCCTAGTGGATCATATTGCCCAGGTTAGCATGGGCTATTCTATTTTCAAGATCCTGGGCGATCGCAACCTCCATGTGGATGATCCATCTTGCTCACATAGCCAACATTTTATTTCAAAACTTGCTGGTTGCTGGTTGCAATTTGATCCAACTAGTTTCCTTACCTACTCACAAAGCTTGTCATACATTAGACCTTAATTGCTCGAACACACCAGACATCTCTGTCCACACCCCTGAGCTGGTCATTTGGTCGGACCATTTCTTGATCCCTTTCCAGGTACACCTGAAGGGTGAGCTAAGGGTCCCTTCCCGACCAAATGATTCAAGAAGGAATTGGAGTAGGGTCTCCTTAGAGTCCCTTACCCCACTCCTGAAGGAGTCCGAGCCTTCCATCTCAAATAATCTCGAGAACAGCATCATGAACCTTAATGCTTGGGTCAGTGACACCCTTGATATAATTACGCCCTGGAGGCCTGTTACTTCCACAAGAACCTCCCCTTCCGCTCCCTGGTTTTCAGCGAAAATCAGAGCCAAAAAAAGAAAAGTGAATGTAAAAGAATGGAGAGCAAATGGAGATCATTGTATTCTCAGGAGGACAACATTGGTTATCAAGCAGCACTAAAAGAGTTTCGTAAACTTCTCATTGGGGCAAAAAGAGATTTCTTCATTGAATGCATTGCCAGCGCCAAGAACTCTCCTAGAGAGGTTTTTAAGGTTCTGAAGTTCTGCACTAACCCTACAGCACTCACGCACTCGATTACCCCTTCACAGGGGTTTTACAACAAGATTCCGGATTTTTTTAAGCAAAAATATCCTAGATTTACGCGTCTATCCCAGTAGCACACTCTCACCAAGAAGCCCCTTTGACTCCCAGCCAGTGTTCTCGGAATTCACAACTATCTCCTTTCAGGCTTCCTTGGGGGAATTCCAGAAATGTAAATCCGGGTCACCTGGCGATCCTTAGCCAGCAAAACAATATCGTGCTCTGGCTGAGGTGCTCAACACCCCCCCCAATGCTATCTGGAATTTCTCGCTTAGACAGGGGATCTTTCCATTGGCCTGGAAACCTGCGTTTCTTCTTTCCATACTAAAGACAGCTAATGCTGACCCTGTAGTCACCAGTAATTATAGACCCATTTACCTGTTGCCTGTCCCCTATAAAGTATTAGAGAAGGTAGCCCACCAGCAGCTTGTAGCTTTCATTGAGTCTAATGGGTTACTGCATGAGTCCCAGTCCAGCTTCCGACCTGGCTTCGGTACAGAATCAGCTCTAATTGAGATGGCAGATGCCATGCGCTGGGGGGTGGATGGTGGCTCGGCGGTCATGTTGGTGCTTCTCGACCTGTCAGCAGTGTTTGATACGGTGTCCCACTCCATCTTACAGGGGACAGCGCTGGACTGGATCGCGTCTTACCTACATGGCCGAGAACAACAGGCCTCGATCCATCCTTTCACCTGCCCCGCAAAACCACTAAAATGGGGGGAGCCGCAGGGATCGGCCCTAAGCCCACTACTTTTCAACATTTATTTGACATCGCTCGCAGAGCTCATCGCTGATACTGGGATCAAGGTGATATCCTACCCCAACGACACTCAACTGATGCTCACCTTCAGTGGAGTGTCGACACCTTCCTTTGACTCTCTGAAAGATTACCTAAAACGCGTTTCTGCCTGGATGAGCACTAACTTCTTAAAAAATTAATGCTGACAAGACGCAAGTTCTGTTCTTTAATCAAGCTGTCCCACCCTCCTCAGCGTTATGATGGCCAGCTGACTTACGATCTCTCCCCACACCTAAGGACTCAGTTAAGAATTTAGGAGTCAAGTGGGACAAAGTCCTGTCCCTTGCTACCCATGTCCAACAGGTATCTGTGGCCTACTTTGGCATAATAAAAACCATTAGAAAATGTATTGACTTCTTGCCTGAGTCAGCACGCAAAACTCTTGTCCATGCATTAATCACTTCCCATCCTAATTATGTTAACGTACTCTACATGGGTCTGCCAAACGGACTGATCCGTAGGCTCCAGATAGTACAGAATTCAGCAGCCAGGCTGGTCTGCTGGGTCCCTGTTCGCAAACAAATTTTTCCTTACCTGAGACGTCTGCATTGGCTACCTGTGCCCAAGCACATCGAATTTAAGGCCCTTATATTTGCTTTTCGGGCATCTCATGGTAGAGGGCCCATCTACCTGAGGAAGAGAATTCATCCTTACCAGCAGGACAGATCCCTTAGGTCTAACCACAAACGATACCTTACCACCCACCGGTTCGCCGAGGCCTGAATGGGGGGAAGGACATTGGAGGTGGGGACCACTAAATGCTGGAATAACCTACCGGCTCACTTAAGCGCATTGCAGTCCGAACAGGAATCTGGAAAGGCCTTGAAAACCTGGCTTTTTGGTCGGAATGACTGAATATCTACTGACCACTTTCTTGTCCGTATTAGCGCCGGGACACTCCATTCCGGGATAGCTGCACACTCTCTAAATATCTTTTATCATTATTATTATTAATATTATCAGAAGGCGACACTTAGATTGCAAACTTTCGAAAGAAGAACTCAGCATTACCATCAGTTAGTATCACAGCAAGTTCAAATGAATTAAAAACAATTAAACAGAAAGTACTTCCATACATCTGCTGTGGAGGGATTGCCTCCCATTATTTTTGTCAGATCCAAGCGCAGCCGCGCCTACATTGCCCTCTAAAGACTACAAATCCCATGAGGCATAGGGCAAGAATGTACGATACTTAAGGAGGGCTGACACGTATGACGTCGTGCGTGATTTGTTTTTTTTTTCCAGTTTCCGATTTCTCGTTGAGAAAGAGTATTAGGCACCGGCGTGTTTGATGATTCAGGCACGTCCTATGCAGAAGATTTCCAGCTACACTCCGAGACTGCTGGAGTGTTCGCCAGAGGCAGACAGGTTCCGCCTTACTCTGAGACCGCGGGGAAGTCCGCTACGAAGCTCTGAGGTGAGCGGTGGTGCGAGGCGGTGAGACTTCCCATCTGAGCAGCGATGCCTTGTTGATTGCATAGAGTGACGGCGGTTACCGTGTGCCGGTTGCTAGAGAACGGAATGCTATGGTAAGGGCCACGCATCCCTGTTACGAAGAAAGGGATTTGGTATTCCCTTTGCAAAGGTTTATTTGGTACTCCTTGTGGATTACAATTGCCAAAGCGGAAAGCGGTGGTTACTACTACGCTTTACCGTGTTTGGAAGACATTTCATGTGTGGCTTGCTGGGTTAATCATTTTCAGAGCTGAAGGCTGTGGTGAAGTAACCACGTGGTACTGTGACTCTGATTCTTGGATACATCAAAGGAAGGAACTATTCTTTGGACATTATTAGTTTTGGGGTGCGATTTACTACATTCTCTTTTGACTTTTGAAGGCATTACCAGCATTTGTGAAGGCTCATAGAAGGGAAGAGTTCTCCTTCATATTTTCAGTTGCTTATTGGAATCTGGGGGTATGCTGGCATCCATCTACAGGTTATATTAGTTGTTGAACCACCTATTAAGGCAATTAACCTGTATTCCTTATCTTGCATAGGTTGGGAAGTGACTTGAGAGCCTGATGTGGTGCTTGAGAGAGCAGGGAAATCAAGGAGCATACTCAAGGTGAATAAACAGGAATTCGCGAGATAATAGGAGAGTAGAATGTATATGTGAGTGAGTATTAATTGTGTACCTTGTTTTGCAGGTTTCCCTTCCCCGCTGTTCCCTTCCTATCCTTCCCTCGCCCGATCACTAGAACACTCTGTATATAATATTATCAGGGTGTTGGTGAGGTCGGGAGGTGGACCATTCTTGCTGTATCTGGACTCTGCGGAGTGCGTCCTGACAGAATCACGCACCCAAGTATTTCACTCCGCCTGATCCATTTGTAACAAAAATGGCGACCATGGAGGATGTGCTTCATGCCTTGGTACTAGTCCAACAAGAGTTGGCGTCCTCCAAAGCTGAGACCGCTACTTTAAAAGATAAGGTGGAGCAGCTTACTAGGAATCCTTTTAAGGTCTCTTTAGCGGCATCGCAAATACAAGTAACATTAGCCCCACCCATTCCGTTTGCTAACCCTGAGAGATATGCAGGAGATCCCCATACGATTCAGGTGTTCCTAACACAGGTGATGTTGCATTTTTCATCCAAACCTGCTTCTTTTCCAAATAACCACTCACGAGTGGCCTTTGCCATATCATATTTGGTGGGGGATGCTGCTAATTGGGCAGGGCCTTTGGTTAAGAGCAATCAGGCGGTTTTGTCCGACTGGTCTGCTTTCAGGGCTGAATTTGAAAGGGTATTTGACCGTCGAGCCACTACCTTTAATGCCGACCGAGAATTACTTGACCTAAGACAAGGGAAGGGGGATTTGATCACCTATTTGACTACTTTTAACCGGTTGGTGGCAGAAGCTGAATGGCCAGAGGAGAAACGTATGTATCTCTTTTATCAAGGATTGCGTGATGATTTGAAAGATGCTGTGGCTCAGATTGATCCCCAGCCTACCACCTGTATAGACATGATTAATTTGACTTTACATTTGGATAGTCACATGCCTGAAAGAGGGGGTGAGAGGAGGAAATGGGAGAAAGGATATCACAGATATGGTCCACCCCCACGCAAAATAATGGGTATCCCTGAAACCGGGGCTGAACCAATGGAAATAGGTGCCCTTAGATCTCCACTGTCAAGAGAAGAAAGGGAGAGCAGGCGGGTTCAAGGTTTATGTATGTATTGTGGTAAGAAGGGGCATTACGTGAAAGAATGCCCTTCCAAACCCAAGAGTCTTACTACCTGGGCAAGGAATAAAAGGGTGGCAGTATCTACCACCGGTAATGAGTCAGAACGAAAATCATACCATGTTAATGAGGAAAACGACAACCAGGGTTGGAAGCTCCCTTCACTTTCCACTTCTGGGTTAGTAGATACTGAGTCGCACATAGTGCTCTCTATGAGCCTTGAAAGCAAGCAACAAGATTACCAGGTTTTGGTAATGTTGGATTCAGGGGCGACAGGTAATTTTATAGATGGTGGTCTGGTAACTCATCTTGCATTTCCAAGAGTACCAAGGGAGAAACCTGAGCAAGTATTGGCTGTGGTTGGCCAGCCACTGAAGTCTGGTCTAATCACTGAAAGGACAGTTGCGGAGATACTATCTGTTGAGATTGATGGCAGAAGACACACTAAGGAGTTAACCTTAAACATCATAGATGCTCCTCAATACGAGGTGGTTCTGGGAATGCCATGGTTATGCCACCACAATCCTTCTATAGATTGGAAGACCAAATCTCTTCATTTTATGTCAGAGACATGCCAAAATCATCTGTTCCCCTTCGCAGGTAGCAGCATTGACCTCTCCATTCCTTGTGGCTACAGCTGTAGAAAAGGAAATCATATTACCCGAGGAGTATCATTCCTATTGTGATTTGTTAAGCGAAATCAAAGCGGAACAGTTGCCTCCTCATAGGGCGAATGACTGCCGTATAGATTTAGTGGAGGGAGTTACCATACCTACCTGCAGAGTCTACGCATTGTCTGTGCCAGAAACTAAGCACTTAAAGGAATATGTAGACCACTTCGTCGTGGTCTACATTGACGATATCCTGGTTTATTCAGTGGATGAGTCATGTCACACGGACCAGAACACAGGGCAACTCCATCCGGTAACCTACTTGTCAAACATTTTTGAGTTCGGCTGAAGTAAATTACACAATAGCCGAAAAAGAACTCATGGCTATTAAAAGGTCGTTCCAGGAGTGGAGACATTACTTGTGGGGGGCATGTCATCTAATCACAGTCTACACAGACCATCGTAATCTACAATATATGAAGTCAGCCAGGCATCTTACGCAACGACAAATGCTGTGAATGCTCTTCTTTGCCGAATTTGATTTTGTGGTGACTTTTCGGCCAGGTAGTGAGAATCACAAGGCAGATGCCTTGTCCAGGCAGGAGTTGCCAGCAGTACCCCGGAACAAGAACACCCATGCCATCATACAACCATATAGGGTGGTATGTGTTGTTCGAGCTGAGAACTTCCTGGAAGAGGTTAGATGCCATCAAACCCATGATGTATGGGAGGCATGGGCAGACCAGAACGATGTATGCTCTGTGAAACAGGGTTTACCTTTTCACAACAATAAATTGTATCTACCCACCACTGAGTTTCAGAAAAAGGCGTTTACTGGATGCCACATTATACCCATGGCAGGACATCCAGGCAAGTAAATCCATACAATTGATTCAGAGACATTTCTGGTGGGGTACTTTGACCAAGGATGTTGCTTTGCGGGTAGCACGTTGTTAAGAATGTGCAAGAGTAAAAGGGGAAAACACCAGGAAAAAAGGTAAACTCATGCCAATGGCTACCCCTCAGCGTCCCTGGCAGAACTTTAGTTTGGATTTTGTAACTGGGCTACCTACTGATCTAGGTTACTCTGCCATACTGGTGGTGGTAGACAGCCTTACGAAGATGGGGCATATTATCCCTTGTAAGAATCTTCCCACAGCCGGACAGACCATCCAACTGTTGGCTAGTAATGTCATTCGGTTACATGGGGTCCCTAAGGTGGATCTTTTCAGACAGAGGTCCACAATTCATAGCACGTTTTTGTAGAATGTGGTGACAAGCATTGTGTATTGATTCAACCCTCTCAACTAGCTTCCATCCTCAGACTGACGGTCAGACCGAGGAGTTGAATCAAACCTTGAAGAAATATCTCAGGTGTTATTCCAAGGAGGCTCAGGAGTCGTGGGTGGAGTTGTTGTGGATGGCCGAACTGGCTTATGGGGACGCTCATTTGGTTCTTGCCGACTGCCGTTAGGGGAAAGGCTCTTCAACTTACCCTCCTCCACTCGCTGGTCGTCTTCCTTGCTGCTTGTGGCAGGGGCAGTGTGTGAGACCGCTCTGGACCAGGACCGCCGTGAGGGAAACGGCCATTACTGAGCCACGCCAGGGACTACAGATTCCAGCAGCCCCTGGGAGGCGAGCGCTGACAGTGTCATCAACAGGCGCCTGCAGTCTTCATTAGTGCTTCTTGCCTCCCGCAGCGCAGGACGTGCACGGGCAGTGCCCGGGCAAAGCCCGGGCCATGGGCAGGCCCGTCCTTGCCTGTCGGTGTCTGGAAGAGGCTGGGCTGGGCCAACCCCCCGTAACTTTTTTCTTTATCTTGGCTGCAGCTCTTATTTTCAAAGGTGGGTGATCCTGTGAAAACCTAGTGAGTCTGCAGAAATTGTTCAAAAATGGGTAGGCGCAAACCTTTATCGTCTCCAGGTCCTATACTATCCTCTGTGCAGCCAACTGCTATTGACAAAATGTTACAAAGAGCTATTGGTGTTGTTGCCAATGAAATCGAGCTGACTGAAAGGCAATTATCTCTCACCCCAAATTTGATTCCAGCAATTTCCCCTCACATTGCTACTGGGTATGTTTTCTCCGCCGAATCTGGAGTCCCCAATACTATCACCTGAATGTGTTCCTGAAATCCCAGAGGAGTTGGCCTCCAGGGGCACTCGCCCCAAAACTAGAAAACCAGCTACATGGATTAAAACTAAGCTAAAGAACGCCAAACAACTGAAGCCTGTACCAGATCCTATTGTTCCAGGACAATTCTTATCTAACTCTATAGCTCTGAAACAACCGGCCTGGGTTATGGAGGTTATATTGGACATGCAGATCCAAGTAAGGACAATTGTTAGGGATGATCTAAAAAACATTTGGGACCGGGTGGGCAAGCTAGCTAAATTGGTTGAACAATGGGTAGATAGGGATAACCTAGATAGGAGGGATAGAGTCCGATTCTACCCATAGGGACCAATCATGAATCCTCGAGTAGTATCAATATTACCCGTAGATAAAGGAGAGATTCCCTTGAACTGGACTAAATACCACTAAAGCTAGAAAGTCAAAAGCAATAACAAGATTCACGTGTATAAAAAGAATTCTTACAGTTTTTTGGTAATACAAACATTTAAAATAGTGGACAGTTAGGAGACCACTCAACACTGATTAAAACAAGATAATGACAATAAAAGATACACTTAATATTCAATATTGACCAGCAAAATTGAAACAAAAAGACAGAAAAAAAGTAAGACATTGGATTCGTACAATACTGGGTGTATATTCGTACTCTATTTTTGACACCTAAATTATGTATTCTATAATATAGTATATCAACAAAGATGTCCGAGTTGTGAATTATACTAAATGGTGCGTCAGGGACTGTTTCAGTGTTGTTTCTATTTTGTCTATCTCTTCTTTTTCCAGTTCTATTATCTCCTGGGCTGTTTCTATAATTAAAATCAGCCAATCTCGGCTACACCGGTTGGCGATCAGCGTCCAGGTCTCTATGAATTTGGGATGTTCGACAAACAGTCCAGGCTCGTTCCGGACTTGTAATCCTACGGGAATAACCCCTTCTTTTAAATAATTGATCAGAAATTCGGCATGGAGCTCTGTTCTGATAAGTTTCTTTTTCAGATTTAAGATTTTAATCAATTGCTCATGGCTTGTGTTTTGGAGATTTTTAGAACCCCCAATTTTGAGGTCCAGAATCATTAATCTGGTATACTTCTCTTCTGAGAACCCAAATGTTTTCAGTTTATCCATAATGGGTCTGGTGTGTGTTTCAACAAGATATTGGGAGCCCCTGAAAGAGGGTCCCGGGAGAACAAGCTCCTCTCCAACCAAAGGGTTGTACAATTGTAGGGATGAGTATGAGAGGTACCCCTTAAACGGAAGTTAAGGGAATTAGGGTTAACCAACCGTAGATAAAGGAGAGATTCCCTTGAACTGGACTAAATAACACTAAAGCTAGAATCTCAAAAACAATAACAAGATTCACGTGTATAAAAAGAATTCTTACAGTTTATTGGTAATACAAACATTTAAAATAGTGGACAGTTAGGCGAACACTCAACACTGATTAAAACAAGATAATGACAATAAAAGATACACTTAATATTCAATATTGACCAGCAAAATTGAAACAAAAAGACAGAAAAAAAGTAAGACATTGGATTCGTACAACCCTAATTCCCTTAACTTCCGTTTAAGGGGTAGCTCTCATACTCATCCCCCCAGTATCAATATTACCCCAGAAGAGGAAATAATCAGGGGCCCTAAAGTGGGGTTAGGTAAGGTCCCCCTGAATAAGATTGATCCTCAATGTCTGCCAGCCAGAAGTAGTGAAAGTGACCCAGTTATGTCACATGTAGAGGTCCACAACCCAGTAGACAGTAGGGTAAAGAATGTGCTACCTATGGGTCCTTCTGATCTGATCCCCCCATTACCTTGTCTAGATCTCCCACCAGCCTCAGTCCCTCTTGTATTAATCTTGGCAGGCGTTCCAGTGTTAGAAAAAGGGCGTAGAGAGTCATTCACCGAATTAAGAAATAAAGCCTGTCATTGGTTTATGTTAAACAAACAATACAAAATTAAGGACGCAGGAGAAATCATTACGGCATGGAGGGTGGAATCGGTGGGACAAAGAGATAAAGATATTAATGGGAATTGTATCACGATTTATTTTAGAAACGAGCATATGGTTCATTCATTAATCAGTAGTGTCCATCTTAGGGGAAAGGGTGGCATTTGTTTACTTCCACTTGACTACTTCTATCCCCGGGGTGGTATGCAGTTGGGTGAGACTAGAAACAGACTGGCCCAATCAAAAGAGGCATGGTCCCATAGGAATTTCCATTATAATGTTGATCAGTATCCCTTGTGCCCGCCATCCTTTTTTAATATCCCGGTTTTTAATAGATTTGATCCCCTGGATGCTATAGATTGACTTAATCCCAGGCATTTGAGTCTCGTCAACTAAGGGATATGGATATTGCATCTGTTGCAGATGCCCCTAAAAGATTTAAATGTTCAGGTTTGGAGGAGAACTGTGTTAAGATTTTTTAATAGTTGTGAAGCTAAGAGGTCTGAGATTCCCAAAAATAAGAACTTGGAAGGTGGGGTGAAGTGCCCAGAGTTACGGCCCTCCACCTCACTTGTCTGTTTGCCCCCAGATAGGAGGGCCCAATCAGTTGTTATGGGGGGACCCGGACTCAGACCCTTTTTCTGTGAGCATATCATTAAGGTGCTCCCCTCCTTCCGTTCGGCTTTTATCTTGGAACATTGTGGGCATGGCAACTAAGATGGATGATCCAGACTGGAATGAACTGGTTGAGCAACATGATTTGTGTATGTTTCAAGAGACTTGGGCCAGAACAGAACCCAGAAAACTTGGTATGCAACCTTTTTTAGTCCAGCTACACAAATGGGGAGGGGCAGACCATCGAGAGGGTTGTGTACGTGGGTGGGAACACACTTGGGATGTGATGTAAAACAGGTGGATACATCCTCCCAGGATATCCTTTGCGTATTTTTAACTTTTGGCAAAGGGATAATAATAGCTTTAGTTAACGTGTATTCCCGCCCTGTCCTCAGGGGACTTACCTCACCTACCCTAGTAGATCTAACCTCTTTTCTCTCAGTTATCCCTGATAATGTAGCAATAATTATGGGTGGGGATATGAACTGTCATTTTGAGCCACTGAAAGGACTTCATATGGGTGTACTTGGAGAGGAGGATCGACATTGGTCTATTCCAGAGTCAAACTTGCCCCCTGTGAATGTTTGGACACCATTTTTCTTTAAGAGCATGTAACGGAAGGACCAAACTAGATAACCCTGGTGTATGCACATTTAATAAACCTGGACAATCTTCTTTTCTAGATTATATAATGGTCTCTACAAGCTCGTGGAATAGAGTGAGTGATTTCAAAATTATACCACATATTGACAGTGACCACAATGCCCTTTTTTTTAGAAATTCTAATACCTAGTACAAAGAGGTTGGTGGAAAATAGCCTGGTTAACACACAGGGTCTGATACAGGCAAATGGGGGCAAAAGAGTTTGATGGTTAGAATTTGCTCGGTCCAACAAAAGTCTGGCAGCATTATATCACCAAGTTATTCCATATTTGGACGCTGTCAGCCAAGCTGGTACTACCAAGCAGTGTTTTGCTGATCTGGCAACAAACCATCAAGACCTCACTACTACAGTGGCTGCTTTTTTTCACAAAGACAGAAAAGCAAAGGGTGAGAACAACCCCCGTCATAGATGGTATAATGCGAGTTGCCATCATGCTAAAATGAATCTCATTTATACTGTTAAACAGACCGATAGATCAAAGATCAGAGAAGCAAGGGCCAAATATAAAGCAGAAGTGACAAAGGCCAAATGTGAGTGGGCATCCAATATGTGGGATGAAATCAGACTGGCTTTAAATACTCGCGATCTGCAATCTTTTTGGAACCTAGTTAATCTGGGTACCAAAGAAGGTAAATCAGCACATGAACCTAACCTAAGCGAGGAAGAATGGAGGGCCCATTTTGAGGCTTTATATGTGGGAATTGGTGAGGACAAAGATATACAAACTCAGCTCCTTCCACAATGGACCCCCTGTATTTTGGATCATCACTTAATCACTTTGAATGAGGTGACTCTAGCCTTGGGGAAAATAGCCTTGGCAAAGGCGACAGGTTTAGATAAAATCCCGGGTGACTTATTCCGCTCAGAACCATCTGTCTGGGCTCCCTATTTGCTAGTCTTGTTCAATGCGATTGTCCGTGGCATGGCTATTCCCCATTCATGGGCTGGGGCCGAAATAATCCCCATTTTCAAAAAGGGGTCTCCTCCATTACCCATTAATTATCGCCCCATTAGTTTAATTGATGTGTCCTAAAAAGTATTTTCTCGTATTCTTTTGGTACGTCTACAGTCTTGGATGGAGGAGTTTAACATTCTCTCCCGACTCCAAGTTGGTTTCAGGGAAGGGATGTCCACTATCGATCAGATATTCAGGCTGCAAATGATTTACTGGAAAACTGTAACACTAGGACGGAGCAATTTATACCTCATCTTTGTAGACCTGAAGTCTGCATTCGACTTAGTGCCGCGGGCAAGCTTTGGAATACTCTCTTAGATATGGGAGCTCCTGAATATCTTTGTCAGTTGATCCAACGCTTGCATTATAACAACTTTGCCCCGTTAAAGCTCCTGGGGGCAGTTGTAGCGAATTTGCACAGGGAATTTGACTACTCCCAGTCAGCAGTGGACGCTGACGTTCACGCCCATAAAACAAAAGGGCTTTATGACGGGACGGCGCCGCTGGCGTACCGAAGGCAAGTCTAAGGCAAGCCTGTCTGCGCCCGTCCGCGCCCGACCAGGACCAGGGGCCACAACCCCTGCCGGTTATTCTATGGACAAGTATGTATATACTTCGGACCAGCTCCAAAATCTTAGAGGGAGAACTTATAGGAAGTGTTTGCATTCCATTTCCGCTCTCAGCGATGACTCCCACTGTTCCCAGTGTTCTTTTAAATTCTGCCCATCTGTCAAATCACATGCTGCTCCCCCCTCTCAGGCATTGCTTAAAATGCTCCTATTTAATTGTAGGTCAATGCCCAAACATTCAATTGAAATTCATATAGTACTGGAGGAAGAGCGCCCGGACTCATTGTTTTTAACTGAGACCTGGCTCAATAACGAGTCCGACCACGATCTTGTTCAGGCCCTCCCTCCTGGATATCTTATCCAGAGACAAGATCGGAATCAGGCAAAGGCGGCGGCATTGCCATCATATATAAAACTGGATTAAAATGCTGCACCTCGGTAGGACCTCTACGCAACTGTGAGAACCTCTCATTTGCAATCAGATTCTCACCTACTTATACTTTCTTAGGCATTTTAATCTATCATCCCCCGGGTAACTATGGACATTTCTGTAATTCCCTCCCTGACATGGTAGCCAATTTAGCCAGCTCACCGTCTAATTTCACATTATTAGGTGAATATAATCTCCATATTGACGACCCCTCACATGTAGCTGCTTCCGAGTTGGCTAATGGCCTTGCAGCATTCCAGCTAGAAACAAAAAGTTAATGGTCCCACCCATCAGAAAGGCCATCTACTGGATCCCATCTTCTCCAATATTGAGCAATTATTGGTAAAGAACCATATGCCAGTGCCTTGGCCTCACCACTTTCTAATTCCTTTTTTCTGATCACCTCCAGTCCCTCTCCCACCTGCTAGTATGGCCAGAAGATAGACACATTTATGGTCAAAACTTCCGCTGGAATAATGGGCCCTAACTCTGGAAAATACCAAACCAACACTAGACCTCAATCCTGTTAGTGCTAATGACAAGTTTAACAATTGGATCGAGGCATCACCAAATCAGGGCCTCCCCAAAAAGTGGATTCTTAATACTGCTGAAGCTAACAGAACAGCATGGTACTCCCCTAAACTCAGTGAGCTTAAAAAAATTTGCGAGAAATGAGAGAGAACATGGAGAAATGATTACTTCCCTGCTAATAAACTTAAATACAGGGAAGCCATTACAGTCTATAAAGAAGAAATGAAATCCGTACAAGCATCACATTATGAAGAGAGAATTTCCCTGGCATCTAACTCTCCCCACAAATGTTTTTGCATTGCAAAAAAGCTCCTTAAGCCATTTCCTCCCCCTATGACCTCTGAATATGCTTCCTCCCGCTGTAATCAATTGGCAGAGTTTTTTCTTAATAAAATGCAAGACATCTATACCTCCTTCCCCCAGGGGGTTGAACAGAATACCTTATTAGTGCTGGATAGTGTGCCTCATCCCACTAAGCCCTCTTTGGAGGAAATCCCCCTCTTAACCCGGAGGTGCTACAAAGTACTTCAGCTCAGATAAAACCTGGCTCACCTAGAGACTCAGCACCTCTGACCATCCTGCTCCAAGTTTTTGATACAGTTTCCCTAGTGATAATGGGACTGATCAATGCCTCGTTCTTGGCGGGAGTGGTCCCTTTGCCTTGGGATTGCGCCATGATGAAGGCGCTGCTAAAAAACCTGAGTCTCCACCCTGATCTGTTGGGAAACTATCGCCCCATTTCACTCTTGCCAGGGATCAGTAAGACTGCTTAGAAGCATGTTAACTCTACCCTTTCTACTTTTCTGGAGTCTCCTAGCTACCTGCACCCCTCACAGACTGGATTCCGACCTCAACAAGGTACTGAGACCGCCGTCTTAGCAGTGGTTGAAGAGACTAAGAAAATCTTAGACGGGGAGGCAGCGCAGCCATCATTCTTTTGGACCTCAGGGCTGCCTTCGACACTGTTAACCACCACATACTGATTTAGAGACTTCGAAGGGTGGGAGTAACTGGAGGGGGCCTTAAAGTGGCTGCAATCCTTCCTGGATGACAGGTCATCTCAGGTCTTTGAAGGAGACGCCACTTCGAAACATTTGCCTCTTGGCTGTGGTGTTTCACAGGGGTCGTCCCTGAGCCCCACTCTATTTAATGTTTACATGAGCCCACTAACGGAGATAGTGAGGCCCTTTGGGGTTCAGATTGTCACTTACGCTGATGACACTCAACTTGTTGTTGCCCTTAATCATTCCGCTAATTCCTCACCGAGCTTAGGCCTCTGCTTGGAGAAGGTCGCAATCTGGATGGAACATTCATATCTGAAATTGAATGGTGACAAGACGGAGCTGATGCTCCGGGGTAACTCCCCCACCTTTAACATAGGAGTGTTATGGCTTGTTAGTCTTGGTCCAGCTCCCACGCCTAAGGACCAGATTAAAAGTCGGGGCATCTGGCTGGATCGCAACCTGAATTTTAAGCAGCAGGCCTTGACGGTTGCAGCCAGCTGCTACGGTATTCTCAGGTTGTTGCAAAAAATCCTCCCTCCTCTACCTTTTCTTGCCGGAAGACTTATAGTCCAGGCACTGATTCTTTCCTGCCTTGATTATGCAAATGCTCTCTATTTAGGAGCCCTGCATGCTACCATCATTAAGCTACATACTGTACAGAACTGCGCAGCGCGTATGCTCTTGCGCATCCCAAACCATCAATCAGCGAAACCAGCTCTTGCCACTCTCCACTTGCTCCCCATACAGGAGAGAGTTAAGTTCAAGGCCCTCTGTATTGCACACAAGACACTAGCCGGGAAGGGGCCATCTATCAATAGGTCCATCATCTCACCTCATTGTCCGAACACGGGTAACGCTCGGAAACCGTCGCCTTGCCTTAGTCCCAGAATCAGAAAGGCAAACAGTGGGGGCCGTCTGTTTTCTTACAATGCCTCCAGGATATGGAATTCTCTCCCTCTCCATCTCAGTCTTGAATCTGATTATTTGGCTTTCCGGCAATCTCCTAAAACATGGCTCTTTCCTTAATGGCGCTGGTAGTTCTCTTTCATTTGCTGCTATTAGCGTTGGGATGCCCTCGGGTAGCTACGTGCTTAAGAAATGTTTTATTCATTCATTCATTCATGAACTAATTCATATGGACATTTGTTCTCTAAATGAGCACTGCAATTGGGATAGTAAGGGTCCATCATTTTTGTTTTGACTATATTAGTGCTAGCTGGACCAAATTAATGTAAGCAAGATACTGGATCTCAGAAAAATACTTTAGTACTCTTTTTCGTGATGAAGCTGAGCCTAAACTAGCCCAAAGGATATTATTAATCGTGCTGTAAACGCCAGAAGAACTCAGGAGATTTCAGGTTTCGTAAGAGCCAGTTCAGCTATACAAAAGCATCTTCACACGGAAGTCATTGAACTTTTTAGTTAAAGATTTTTCTGATGAAATCGCTTCTCATACATTTTTCATTTCAGTTGTTTCAGACGTTGTTATATATGATGTGTTTGAGAAACAGCAATGGAGTTGTCTGCAACAAATTGAATGCATTCCACATAGAAAAAAATGACAGGGTTGTAGTCCTTAATAAGTTTGGAAGCCTCACTTCTATTACTAGTCTTTTGGGGGAGATTTCCCAGTGACAATATATTTCACTTCAGGAACTAACCTGTTTACTCTTCCTTTAAAGATAACAGGCCTAGGAAAACCAAAGTAACTGTGTATAGTATTTGCCTTTGGCTCCGTATCTGCATCAACAATACTTTCCATATTTGTAGGACTGGAATCGCAACACTTGCTGCGTAAGGGTTCAAATCTGAGTCTCATTTAGAATCTCACAAGCAATGTACTGCTCAACGAATGATAGACCCGACTCATCAGTATCCTGTCAACATACGGCCACGCCTTTTATCCACATATAAAAGGTGTGCTTCTAGCTTGATACTCTTTCCTCCAAAAGAAGTTAACACCCTCACCCTATGACTAATGTATCTACAGATATTTGCTGCAGCCATTGAGTACAGTTCTCGAAGCATCTTGAAATTTATAGCATCAATATTTGAGTTAACTTGCCTGAGGAAGGCAAGGAGATTATCTCAAGCATATTCTGTACAGCTGGAAGTTATGAATCAAATAGGTACACCTAAGTTAGGCAACATGCACTTTACCTAAGCCGGCCAACTGAACCAGTACTTATTGGTATCATGTTGACATGGCAAGAGATTCATTCGGTTGCACCCAAGAATGTTATCTTTCTTTGTTTTAAGTATGTCTATTTACTGGGATTTTCATAGAAAAAGATTCTGAACAGATACACTTACACATTACAAGCTGAAGGAAGTAAAATGTTAGCTTCAACAGACCACGTCCGCAACCTGGGCATGATCCTGGTTAACAAGCTATCTGTGAAGAAACAAGTCAACACAGTCTCATCCACCTGCTTCCATACCCTAAGCATGTTCCGCAAGATCTGCAGGTGGCTCCCAGTCAAAACCAGAAGGACTGTACGGCAGGCCCTCATCACAAGCAAACTGGACTACGAGAACACACTCTACGTAGGAATCACTGCACACATCCTAAAAAGACTCCAAACAATACAGAACTCATAGGTCAGGAATCTGAGTAACAGAATCTCAGCAGCATATGTAGGGAGATAGACAGTATATTGGATTGCCTTTGATAAGCAAGAAAGGGATACCCACATGAGTAACGGTAATTGTGTGAAGAGCCAGATAATAGTTCAAAGTTGGGGCCTCCCAATCGTCCGTGCTCCAGGTGGAGCTAGAGTTTAGCTAAGGCTACTCGTCTCATGATGCACTACAGCATAGATACCCTAAGCGTAGGTGAAGCTTCCGAAAACATTTGCAAGGCAGGCTCCCCGGCCTGCCACTGATAATTGGAGGGACATCCAAAATGGTATCTGCACTCTGATAGAGGTGACTGCTGTTTACAAATTACTGCAGAGCAGGTCAGCAGTCGCATGGAAGATCCAGATACCCAAGCAGTGAACTGAGGAGGACTCCCAATGGATTAGCCCCCCCCCAGGTTTGTGGCCAGGGGCGTGGCAACAGGCTGTAATGGAACAAACAGAATTTATCCCAGCTGACCTTCAGACCTGAGTCCTGGTTGAATTCAGTGAAGAGAGATGCAATGGGGGTGAGATCAGAACTGATGTCACACAAGTAAATAAAAACATCATCCACGTACAAGGAGATTGCATGGGAGCAATCCAATGAAGGAATTCCCCAGTCCATGCCGTCCACATATGCCCTGGAAGCCACTGGATCTATTGCCAATGCAAACAGGAGTGGTGAAAAGGGGCTACTTTGCCCAGTGCTATGCCTGACCGAGACAAAATTGGAGAGGGTACCTCCAAAGCGAATTCGAGTCATGGGGTAGTATGCAGGAGTCAGATCAGCCTGGTGATGTAGGGGCCGAAACCAAACCTTGCTAGGGCCACAAATAGGTAGTCCCATCTAAGGAAGTCAAATGCTTTATGACTATCAAGTATAAACGATGTCGCCTTGGACCAAAATCTCCTGAACCGCCTCCATGAGATGGAAAAACCAACGGTCTCACAGGGAGGTGTTCCTTCCTGGTATAAATTAGAGGTGGGCAGAATGTTTCATTCCACACGTGGAATTGGCGGGATTTGGCAACTCCCTGTTACTCTTGTTACGTGGAGTTTCGGCCAAATGCCAACAATCGCTGGATGGTGGAATTTTTTCCCACAAGGCTTCAGAAATGTCAGAGTGAGTGAGATTTGGCATCTTGTAGTACCATTTATTAGCAATTTGCTGCCACTTGTGAAGATTTTCTACTCGAGCGATAGCAAAATCAACTCGAACGGCAGAATGCTCTTGCACAACGCATGGTGATGTTCGTGTTGATTTTTCAGTTCTGCTTGCACTTCTGGCACTAAATTGTGTGAAACTCTGAGAGTTATGATCACCCCTAAAATTAAGCCTGGGAGTGAAATTCCGCTCCACTAGTGGAGTTTGCAGGGTTTTTCCCACTCCGCGCTCTGCATAACGCATAGAATTCTGAAAAACTCAGCAGAGTGGAGCTCTTTCCTTGCTCGCCAACATTAAGAAGGGGATCGGGAGCGAGGAAAATCTTACTCCAGACCACCTCCCGGCAAGGTCTCTCAACGTGGGTGGTCACAGGTGTTTGATACCGCTCAGGTTGAGAAACATTCAGTTCGCGTTAAGGATGCTGCCACTTGAGTGGAACATCTCCTCAAGCGGCAAAAAGAAGCAGCGCCCTCTTGTGTTGCGAGTGGTTCCATTCACGCAGATTTTACGGCAGGGGACAAACACCCGGTGCTGAATATCAGCATGAACTGCAAGGCGTAATGCACTCTGCTGCTTGCAGAACTCTGCATAGTGCAGCAGAATTTATTGGTTGCTTCACGGAATTTTGCATAGTGGAGCTCTGCAAATTCCACACAGGCATAGTAGAAATCCATTGTGGTCTCCATGGATCAGGTGGGGCAGCACCTGTTGTATTCATTGGGCCAGTATCATGCTCAGGATTTTATAGGCTATGTTTAATATTGCAGTTGGGCAATAAGAGGCTATACACCTGGGGACCTTGCCTGGTTTCAATAGTGACACCATGGAGGCTTCTTGAAGTGTGGCAGGGAGGGTCCCATTTGAAAGTGCCACTATACAGTCAGAGCAGTTTGGGGGCTAACTCTCCCTGGAACACTTTATAGAATTTAGCTAGTAGGCCATCTGTACCAGGCAATTTATTGGACGTCAGGGCTACAATGGCCATCTTTATATACTGGACAGTGAGGGCAGTCTCTAGATCACATCATTCCTCCAGAGTCACCCTTGAGATAGGGAACAGTCCCAGGAAAGACCTGAGGTCGGGATGGCACGCTCAGTTGGAAGGTGGTATAGGTCTGCTTAGTAGGATTTGAGGGCTTTGTGTATCTCCTGCTGGGAGTGAATGACCCTACCATCTGGGCGTCTGACTTCTGTCACTGGAAGCTGTTAAGTCCCTCTGTTGGCCAGTGAAGCCAGTCATCAGCCTGACAAGGCCATCTCTGAGTGTGTTCTGGCAGAGTATGCTGAATTTTCGAGACACCTAAGGCTCTCAAGTAGTTAGACCTCTAACTCTCAGAACGGACCTAGGAAGAGTTGATGTCAAGACTGGCCTGTCTCTCCATGTCTGTGTTTTCAAGTTCAGTTGTCTCTCGGTAATGCAGAATTGCAGGCCGAATCTCCACCATTGTTTGCTACCTCGGATGACCACATTAAAGGCCTCCCACTCCACCCTGGTATGGAGGCTGTGCCCTCATTGAGTTAAAAAAAATAAGTCCTAGATAGGCTGTGGGGGTGCTGAATAGAGGTGGGCAGGAGTATCCAGGACCGAGTTGAAGTCTCCACACATGAGCCAGGGAACACAAGCCCATTTTTCCAGACTAAGGGAGAGTTGCTCTAGGAATTGGATTTGTTGTGTCTGTATACGCTGCCAATCAGTATATGATTACCATTTAGCCGGGTCTCAAGTATAACAAGTCTGCCAGCAGCATCTACTTCTTGGGACAATACCTCAAGAGGAGTCTCTGCACACTCCCTCTTGCATAGGCAGAGAAATTAGTGGTGCAGATTTGCCCTCTCCATTGTTTTTGAAGATTGGCCCAATCTTTCCTTGCAATGTAAGATTGTTGCAATAGGGCAATATGAATCCCCTCTGTTTGAGGAATGTATGATTGTGATAGCATTTGGCTGAGGTGTGCACACCATGAACATTCCAAGATATAACATTATATGTCCGAGCCGTCATAGGATCATGGTGTGAATTTCATCCCCCTCGTTCCCATGAGAGGACTTGTTTATTGGGGGGTGTAACGGTGGGGAAGGCATGGGGGAAATACCCATGGCAAGAGGGCAGGACAGGAGTGTGATCAGAGACAGCCTGTAAGGACACCAGATATAAACAGTAATCAACAAAACCTAACAACACCATGGGCAACCAGACAATTGTCCATGGTCCAAACTTTGTAACCTAGGGCCTGATTTAGATCTCAGCGTGTGGGTTACTCTTACTCCATCACAATAGTGACAGATAACCCGTCCGCCAAAATATAAATCCCATAGGATATAATAGGATTCATATTTTGTCGGATGGGATATCAGAATAACTCATCCGCCGAGATCTAAGACCGTCCCAAAATGATCTTATAAGAGGGATGGGTTGAGAAAGTTGGTGCCAGGGTTCCGTTGGAGGGCAGATGGAAGAGACGTCTCCCGCCGTGTTCAGGAGAGCGGCCGGACTCCAGCACAGGGGAAGTCACAGTGGACGGTGGTTTGTGGCAGATACCATCAGTCTATACAATGTTATTAGCCATTTGGGGGGTCATCTGTGGGAGCAAAGAGGGATCCGACAGGGAGGTGACTGTAGAACTTCCAGACTCTGAGATGGCAGAGGCGGAGTCTGAGTGATCTTCCTGTCGGTCTCAGAGAGTTGCAGCCAGCTCCAGGGCTGACAGGTGGCCAGCCTTGACCTATTCGGGAAAAGGCACTCCCGGCACCGGAAAATGTCAGGGTCGACTGAGCCTGGAGCAGCAACAGCACCTAGTCCATTGTTTGGGTTACTCTTGGCTCATATGTGAATCATTCAGGCATTAACCTCCATCCAGTCCCAGTCTTCCAAAAAGAAGAATCTCTTGTTGTCTCATATAATTTTCAGTTTGGAGGGGAAGAGAAGAGTGTATTTAAGGTCTAATTCCCTCAATGTGTGTTTGACCCCAAGAAACGAGGCCCATTGGTACTGGACAGCCAGGGTATGGTTTGGGAATAAAAGGATTCAGTGGTTGTCTCAGAGGACCAGATGAGACTAGCAAGCCGCTTTAGGAATAGCACTGTGATCCTTGAAGTGCAGGAGCTTGAACACTATTGGTCACCGGGGACCCTGAGGGAGGGCACCTAGCGGGATCTGGTAGGCCCTTTTGATAGAGAAGAATGGGGTGCGGTCCCCCACTGGTACCAAGTCTTTAAACCGCTGCTCCAGGTAGGTCACCATGTTGGGGCACTTGTTGCCCTCTGGGAGGCCTACAATATGCACATTACTTCATCTTGTTCTTCCCTCCATGTTTTACGCCCGTGTTTCCAGGTGGGGTACTGTTCCTTTAGGTACCATAATTGCATTTGAAAGTGTGAGGCCTGAGGCTGGAGGTCTGCCAGGTAGCACTCTGTGATGGTTACTCATTCAACCAGATTCCTGTGGTCCTGTCGCAGGAGATTGATGTCCTCTGCTATCGCATCTACTTTTGTTTCAAGACGAACCTGTGAGCTTTCAATCGCTGACAGGATGGCGCCCACCTTATCCGGGTGTGGGGGGCCACCATCCTCTCCAAGTCCTGGTCAAGTGTCTGCATAGAGCGCTGCTGCGTCTTAAGTGGTGTTGTGCATCCATGGTTCTTTTTAATGGAGTGCAATAGATCTCACCCGGGTCTGCCTGCCTCTCTTCGGTCACTTGGCGAATGGAGGGGCAACAAAATCAGTCCGGTACACCCCAGTTGGCCAAATCTACTGCATGTGGGGCCTCTCACAAGGCAGGGCCTGATTACCCTGCCATCAGCACAAGTCAGCCGGGTGGGTCAGCACAGGCAGCCAGGGTAAGGTCCTGGATGACTCGCTCCTGGGGTTGGTGTCTCCTATCGGGGTATTATCTCATCCTGATTTAGGCTTCATTCCAAAATTATAAAAAAAAAAAAAATTGTTTTTGAATTGTGCCTCTATCTCAGCACTATATAGTTGCTTGGTTTTAATTGTTTTCCCTATTACTGGACATATAACTCTGATTCAGGTCCTTTAAGTCTTGGCATAGCACTTCGCAGTGGATGTTAATGCTATGATATGGAACAGCATGTCAGTTTTAATACTAATATAGACATACTGTTTTCAATGTTAGAGTGATATGTTGTCTGTGGAGTAAAAAGAAAAAAAGCTTATGGTGTGGTGCAAGGAATGCAAAAAGTCTTTAATTATGTTGTGCCATAACTCATAATGTTACTGCACTGTTGGAAAGAGGGAGGACAGCATTTTAACTACCTGTGCTATCCTTTAACTCTCACAAAAGATAAACAAATATCATTTCACACGTCAAACAGGATGTCACACATGTCAAACAGGATGATTATCACTCTTACCCACTCTTACAACTCTGTATGCACACCCTACTAGCTAAGAAGTATACACACTTAAGAAAATAACATTGGAAATCACTCAGGCGCTTCAGTAACAAGACGTAATCCCTCAGACTATCAAAGAAAACTGGCTTTTCAATTAGGGCTTTTTATACTTATCGGATGTTTGTTTAGGTGCTTGTTCTAACACCCTAATCATTCACCATTGGAGTTTAATTGGAGCCTGCTGTGGTGGCTAACCATGCTCTTAGCTAGTATTGTAGACTGGTGCAAAGGGTGATACCTGTTGTTAAAGACCTTTGACCCAAGTAATAAGCCATATTCACAGATTATGACTGTTAGAAATGGGGGTCTCTAATTGGCAGAGGTATGCACCTTTGCGTAAGCAGGGACCCTTCCTTCTAGTTAGGGTAAGGGAGTTACACACTTCAGATAACCCCTGCTCATCCCATTTGTAGCTTGGTATGAACATAAAGGCTTATCCCAAAGGCAATGTTTAGTTTAGTTTTTAGTTTGAAAGGGTTTTATAACGTGCTCTATTACTAGCTAGTATCCTGGCGCGGTGGAGAAGAATGTGGCAAGATTGCAAGGCAAAGAAAGAGAAAAGACAGCTAGGAAAAAAAAGGAAGAGCAATTAAATGGCCGCAATAAACAGATGAGTTTTTAACCCTTTCTTAAAACAGGTGATAGACTGGGCTGCACGGAGGTGGAGCGGAAGCGCATTCCAGGCTCTGGCAGCCCTCACAGAGATAGACTGGCCACCCAGCCTGGCAAACTTAAATCTGGGCATCACCATCTTGCACTGATTGGCAGATCGGAGGCAGCGATAAGGGACATAGAAAGAGAAACATCTTCTCAGGTACAGGGGTCCGAGCTGATGGATAGCTCAGAAAGCAAGAACCAAAGCCTTGAACATGATTCGCTGAGCTACAGGGAGCCAATGGAGGCTACGCAGGTGGGGACGAACGCTAACCCTCCTGGGCAGATTAAACAGGAGTCTAGTGACTGCATTTTGAATCACCTGTAGCCGTTGAATCAGGTAAGATGGTAAGCCACTGAACAAAGCATTCGCATAATCGAGCCTAGACAGGATGAGGGCCTGCAACACCGTCTCTTTGGCCTTTCTTGGGAGAAAAGGAAAAAATCTACGCAAGGCTTTTAGTGTGCCAAAACACACCCCTGTGAGTCTTTTAATATGGTTTTTAAACTTCAAGTTGCTGTCAAACCAGACCCCTAAGTTTCTAGCCGGACCCCCCATGGATTTAGGGCAGGGTAGATCTGATGGCCAAAGATGGGAACTGAAATTATCGGGGAAAGATCCATAGAACAGAACCTCAGACTTATCTTCATTGCACTTTAGCTGTGCCAGTGCTAACCAATGGAAGACAGCTGAGAGGCAATATTGGACCGCCGATGTATCCAATTGGTCCCCTGGCCAGGTGAACAAAAGTTGGGTGTCATCGGCGTAGGCCATTATTTTAGCCCCCAGGTGTTCCGCCAGGTAGATCAGGGGAGTCAAATAAATATTAAAAAGTAAGGGGCTAAGTGTGGACCCCTGTGGGACTCCCGTAGAGAGATTCCTGGGCAGGGAAGCATATGGGGGCATCCAGACCTGTTGCGTCCTGTTAGTCAGGAATGAAGTTAGCCAGTCCAGAGCTCGACCCGCCACGCCAATCTCAGCCAATCTGGTCAGGAGAAGCCCGTGGGGCACCGTATCGAAGGCGGCAGAGAGGTCTAGTAAAATCAGAACCGCTCTGCCACCTCCGTCCAGGCACTCCCGAATCGCCTCTGACATCTCCACCAGGGCCGTTTCGGTGCTATAAGCAGCCCGAAACCCTGATTGGGCAGGATGCAGTGCGTGTGTTGACTCAACAAAATTTTCCAGTTGGCGAAATACCGATTTTTCACAGACTTTAGCCAAAGCCGACAATAAGGATATAGGCCAGTAGCTGGATGGAACAGAAGGATCCGATCCGGCCTTTTTGAGAAGCGGCAGGAGTTTAGCCTGCTTCCAGCAGGCCGGGACAGTCGCAGAAGAGAAAGAGAGGTTTACAATCTGGGTGACCTCTTTGCAGACTATATTAGCCACCCCCCCTAGCACCCTGGCTGGGCACGGGTCCGCCGGGGACTGTAATGTGTAAAGTATTTGTCCCCACACACAGTAACACAGTGAAAACACCACAAATGCACACCACACCAGTTTAGAGTAGTAAAGTAGCTCTATCTCAACCAAACAAGACTAAAACGACAAAAATCCAACATACGTGTATCAAGATATGCCTTTTAAAATGGTTACTTCATAAATAGAACTGTAGAAACAAAATAGCTCCACCTGGGGCTATTGCAACGTTGTGACAGGCACAAATCCAAAGTACGGCATTGACCACAAGATGCGTGGGCCGGGTATGGAGTCACATGGACTCCCGAACAACAGTACCTTGGAAACAAAGTCAACATACGATGCACGGTGTCATGGAAGGGGGGTGTCGGTGCCGAAGTGAAATCGGTTCCTTTCTGCCTCTGAGGAGGCGAAGAGTCAATTCCGTGAGGAGGCGAGGCGTCGAATCCAGAACTGGAAAATTAGGTGGTGTCGGCGATGAGGCGTCGTTTCTGGTTCGGCGATTCAACGTTTAAGGTTTTGTGAAGTCACCCTCTTCAGTTATCCACTCCACAACAATGTGATGCTGGTGGTGACAGTGTTCGTGCGAGCGCTGGTGTTGGGAAGGCCAATAACTGCAGGCGTTGGCAGGGGTCAAAGGGCATCGGAGCTGTGGTGCAGGCAGGGTGGTCTGTTGTGCACTTCACGAGCCGTGCCCCATTCCTCAGTGCAGGTCACAGCATCACTGGTGGCATCGCTGACAGCATCAAAGTTGTTGTACATGCTTTGAAACACAACCACACAATTCTCAGGACACAGGAACTGACTGGAATTGGCGCCCTTTTGAATGCAGGAGTCGGCACAGAAGTCCATGTGCTGGTCAGTGGGTTGCAGGTAAAGTCTTTGTGGCCCTGAGACTTCAGAACAGGAGGCAAGCACTCACAAGTCCTTGGAGATTCTTCTTCAAGAAGGTTTATAGCACAGTTCCAATCTTTGTCCTCTCCTTGGGAGAACCAGCAACTGCAGTCCAACCCAGCAAAGCACCCACAGCAAAAGGGCAGTACTCCTCCTTAAATCTCTCTAGCTCTTCTCCTTGGCAGACGTTCCTCTTGAGTCCAAACGTGATCTCATTCTCAAGGGTTTAAGGTCCAATACTTATACCCCATTTTCTCTTTGTTCTCTTTGTGGCAAGGGTCTCTGATCCCAGTTCAACCCAGTTCTGTCCTTTCTGGCCCAGCTTACCTACAGGAGGTGGAGACAGCATTGTGCACAGGAAACACAGCCAATTCAGGTGCTAGTGAAACTCCTCCCACTACTCTAAATGCAGCCAGGTCTATTCAGCACACATTTGAGTCACCCAGGAAAGGCAGGATATACCTCAAACATCCTACCCCACCCAGACTTTCTATAGTGAATGCACATCCTCCACTCCTGTCACTCCAAAACCATGCAGTGAATACACAAACAAGCAAAGGCAAACAAGAAAATGCCTTCTTTCGAAAAGTGGCATTTTCAAACACACAATTTAAAAATCATCTTTACTAAAAGATGTGTTATTAAATTCTGAGTTCAAAGAGCCTAAACTCCATTTCTCTATCTTGTCCCAATGGCAAGTTACACATGTAAGATGTTACAGTGCAGCTCCCATATGAGCCTATGGTACAGACTGCCTTTCAATAGTGAACAACAGAATTGCCAGTATTTCACTGTCATGACTTGTAAGACACACCAGTACATGTCCTATCTTTCACCTATGCTGCACCCTGCCCATGGGGGGGTAACTTGGGGTGACTTACATGTAAGAAAAGAGAAGGTTGGGGCCTGGCAAGTGGGTTCACTTGCCAGGTCAACTTGGCAGTTACAAACTGCGCATGCAGACTCTACAGTGGTAGGTCTGAGCCAGATTTACAATCAATCAATCAATCATGCCATTTGTATAGCGCACTACTCACCCGGGAGGGTCTCAAGGCGCTTGGGGGGAGGGGTATGCTACTGCTCGAACAGCCAGGTCTTGAGTTGTTTCCTGAAGGCGAGATGGTCCTGGGTCAGCCGAAGGTGGATGGGGAGGGAGTTCCAAGTCTTGGCAGCCAGGTAAGAGAAGGATCTTCCTCCGGCGGTGGCTCTTCGGTTGCGTGGTACGGCTGCGAGGGCGAGGCTGGTGGACCGTAGCTGGCGGGTGGGCGTGTAGAAGGTCAGGCGGTCGTTGAGGTACTTGGGGCCCAGGTCGTGGAGAGACTTGTGTGCGTGGGTGAGGAGCCGGAACGTGATCCTCTTGTCGACGGGGAGCCAGTGCAGGTTCCTCAGGTGGCTGGAGATGTGGCTGCGTCGGGGGACATCCAGGATGAGTCGGGCGGAGGCGTTCTGGATGCGCTGGAGTCTTTTCTGTAGCTTGGCTGTGGTTCCGGCGTAGAGGGCGTTTCCGTAGTCCAGTCGACTGGTGACGAGTGCCTGGGTGACAGTCTTCCTGGTCTCGGTCGGGATCCAGCGGAAGATCTTGCGAAGCATACGCAGGGTGTTGAAGCACGATGAGGGGGCGGCGTTGACTTGCCTGGTCATCGAGAGGGAGGGGTCCAGGATGAAGCCCAGGTTGCGTGCGTGGTCGGTTGGCTTGGGTGCGGTGCCCAGGGCTGGGGGCCACCAGGAGTCGTCCCAGGCGGAGGGCGAAGATCCCAGGATGAGGACTTCCGTCTTGTCCGAGTTCAGTTTCAGGCGGCTGTCCTTCATCCACTCGGCGACGTCTTTCATCCCTTCGTGTAGGCAGGTTCTGGCGGTGTCGGGGTCTCTGGTGAGGGAGAGGATCAGCTGGGTGTCGTCGGCGTAAGAGATGATGTTGAGGTTGTGCTGGCGTGCGATGGCTGCGAGAGGTTTCATGTAGATGTTGAAGAGGGTGGGGCTGAGTGAAGATCCTTGCGGGACGCCGCAGATGACTTCGGTGGCCTCGGAGCGAAACGGGGGGAGGCGGACTCTTTGTGTTCTTCCGGCGAGGAACGAGATGATCCACTCCAGTGCCTTCTCTTGGAAACCGATGTTGCTGAGGCGCTGGACTAGGGTGCGGTGGCAGACCGTGTCGAACACAGCGGAGAGGTCCAGGAGCATGAGGGCCACTGTTTCCCCATTGTCGAGCAGGGTCCGGATGTCGTCGGTGGCTGCGATGAGGGCGGTCTCCGTGCTGTGGTTGGCTCTGAAGCCGGACTGCGAGGGGTCGAGGGATCCGTTCGTCTCGAGGAAGGCGGTCAGCTGTCTGTTGACGATCTTCTCGATGACTTTAGCAGGAAAAGGGAGGAGCGAGATGGGGCGGAAGTTTTTGAGATCGGTGGGGTCCGCTGTAGGTTTCTTCAGGAGGGTGCTGATCTCGGCGTGCTTCCAGCTCTCCGGGAAGGTGGCGGTGTTGAAGGAGGCGTTGATGATGTTCCGGAGTTGGGGTGCGATGGTGGAGTCGGCCTTGTTGAAGATGTGGTATGTGCAGGGGTCGGTCGGTGATCCGGAGTGGATGGTGTTCATCGTGCGGGCTGTGTCTTCGGTGGTCACTGTGGTCCAGGTGCGAAGGGTGGCGGTGGGGGGCGTTGGTTCGACGGTTGGGTGCGTGGGTGGGGCGCCGAAGCTGTTGTGGATGTCGGCGATCTTGCGGTGGAAGAACGAGGCGAGGTAGTCGCAGAGGTCTTGTGACGGAGTGATGACGTTGGTGCCGGTGCTGGGGTTGGAGAACTCCTTGACGATAGTGAAGAGCTCTTTGATGTCGTGGGCGTTGTTGTCCAGTCGTTCCTTCAGGGATTTCTTCTTGGTGGTGTGGATGAGCTGGTGGTGCTTGCGGGTAGCGTGTTTGAGGGCGGTCATGTTGTCGGTGGTCCGGTCGAGGAGCCAGGTTTTCCCGAGGGTGCGGCAGGTCTTCTTGGAGTCCTTGAGGTCGTCGGTGAACCAGGATGCCTTCTTGCTTCTGGGTCTGCTGGGAGGGTTCTTTAGTGGCGCGAGGTCGTCGGCGCAGGCGGTCAGCCACTGTGTGAAGTTGCGGGCTGCTTCATTGGGGTCCGTTGTGTTGGCGGGTGGGCTCTGGCTGAGGGAGGTGGTGAGCTGGTCTGCGGTGATCTTGCTCCAATTTCTGTGAGGTACCTGTTGCGGGTGGTGGTGGGTCGTGGATCTTTTGAAGCTGAAGTGGACGCAGCTGTGGTCGGTCCAGTGGAGACCGGTGGCGTGGCTGAAGGTGATGTACTTGCTGGAAGAGAAGACGGGATCAAGCGTGTGGCCGGCGTAGTGGGTGGGGGTGTTGACCAGTTGCTTGAGTCCGAGGTTGGCGAGGTTTTCCAGCAGGGCGGTGGTGTTGCGGTCCTTGTTGTTCTCCAGGTGGAAGTTGAGGTCCCCGAGGAGGATGTAGTCAGTGGAGGGGAGGGCGTGCGGGCTGATGAAATCTGTGATGTCTTCGCTGAATTGTGTGCGTGGTCCCGGGGGTCTGTAGACGAGGGTGCCTCTGAGGGTCGTCTTAGGGTCGGTGTGAATCTGGAAGTGGAGATGTTCGGCTGCGGCGAAGGAGTCGTTGGCGTTGGTCGTGATGCGGATGGTGTTCCTGTGGATGATGGCGATGCCACCTCCGGTCTGGTTGATGCGGTCCCTCCTGATGATCTTGTACCCGTCCGGGATGGCGATGGCGATGTCTGGTGCAGAGGAGGGCTGCTCTACAGGGCTGCTCATGTGGGTGGTACAATCAGTGCTGCAAGTCCACTAGTAGCATTTGATTTACAGGCCCTGGCACACTCATCATACTTTACGTAGGACTCACCAGTGAACCAAACATGCCAATCATGGATATCCAATCATGATTATAATTTTCACAGTGAGCACTGGCCTTTGACACTGATCAGCAGTGGCAAAGTGCCCAAAGTATCTAAGCCAGCAAAAGCAAATTCCACCACACAGTCAAAAATGCATGAGGTAGAGGCAAAAAGTAAGGGGAAACCACGCCAAGAAATTAAAGTATAACAAGGACCTACAATGAGGCAGAAGGCTTTTAACAACCAGTATAGCCCATGTCAAGAAAGACTATAACACTATTAGAACACTCCACCCACTGATGGTACAATATTCTAAATTACAAGGAAGGAAACAGAATGAGAAATATTGGAATGTTGGAACAAAGGGCTTACACCAGTCATTATTATCCCTGAGCCACATTTTGTTCTTCACTGGAGTTCTCAACATTTCAGTGTTCTTTTATAGTTCATTTATAGTCTTATACCTTTCTACCAAGTGCTAAACCAGCTGTTGAAATATCTACACCAGTGGCGTAGCTAGCCACATTGCTGCACGTGACGGTCCCTGCCTTTGCCGCCCCTCGGTGGCTGCATGGGGGGGTTGTCGACGGGTGCTTGCGATTTCCCACATGTAAGAGCAGGGGGGCAGGGGGAGGACCGCCCCCCTTCTGCCTCTTCACCTCTTGCTATGCCACTGATCTACACCCATTTTGTAGCTCTAAACCGTGGATGGTCTTATAATGAAGGAAAAGGCCTTTGAGAACTGGTATATACCAAACCAGATGCGCTGCCAGGCTACTAATGGTAGAATATTCTAAGTTAATAAAGGCAGAAACAGAAAGACAAACATTGCAATGTTGTATCAGAAAGCTTAAATCAGCCATTATGAGTTTTAACCCACTTCATTGTCTTCATTGAAGCCTGAAACATTACTTAATACATAGTATTATAAAACACTGTTTAAAAACACCATTCATTTAAACACTGTTCCTATTGTGCCTAGAGTGATGGCTCTATAAATCATCTTGGCATCATTACCCTAGGTTGGTATCATCCCATCACTGGATTTCCACTTCTGGCTCAAAAGAAATGGAAAGGGGAATGAAACACAGGAGAGGGAAAGTCATGAAGTAAATATGAAGCCAAATGATGCAGTAAATAGTACAGCATACATCGCACTGTGAAAGCATGGACCTACATTGGACACCGTCTACCTCTCTGTAGTTAGAGTTATGCTACATTTTCTCATTTCATTTCATAGCATGGGACCCATACAATATGCCATCTTATAATGATACTATTACTAGATCATATTGTTTATCAGTCTGCACTGTTCAAACCAGAGATATGCTTCACAATCTTATGTGTAGTGCCTATTTTGTTTGCACTGTACAGTGCCTTCTACCTAGGGATCTGCATGGCAATATCATGTAAGCATTGAATCAGCACTAACACGTTTTCATACCTATATCATTCATCAATGCTCTCTAACACCTTCCATAAACTGAGTTTTACAAGAAATAAACCAAAAATGTCATTACAAGACCGGAGGTTACTATTATGCATATGTCTTTTAATGTACCTCTAAGCAACCACTTGAAAGCATACATCATAAAGAGAGAAGTTCCAGAACAGAACATTAAATACATACAATGGTCATGAGCATAGAATAGTCTGCCTCTTTTGAATGCGGCTCCAAGCAGATAAGTTCAATATTTTTACTACTACTACTTATTGTATTAATATTCCTTGATTTTATTAATTTACCAATAACCAATTTTTTTACCTCATCTTCAAGGGACTACCCCCCTTTCTTTCAAGCTTTCTTCAAGGGACTTCTCCCCCTTTCTTTCTACTTTTATTCACAACTGATCTCCAATTTACAGAGATCAGCCTCTGTAATCTTTTCTTTCTGAGGTCTCTCTTTTAATCTCTCGGGAAGGGCGCAGCCTAAATCGTCTATTTGTTTCCCACTTACCTCGCTTCATGCTCTAAACACAAAAGAGCAAATGCGGGACGGGGAGAAAGCACCGCTGACTGAGGGCACCTCTCTCTCTACTTTTATATCCACGAATATGCCCAAGGACTTTATGACGCGATCAGGGATTTGGCTCTTCTCCGTTTTTCTGAGCCAGGAAATCCATTAGAGGAGTTTACCTTGGCAACCACAACATCAGCGTCATGCTGTTGCCAAGGTCCACTCCTATTACCCATTCTCCACTATACCAGGTCTCCGTATTAGCTCTTGTTAGGGTTCATTATAAACGAAGAAAAATCAATACTATCTCCCTCCAGAACCCTGGAATGCTTAGGTTTCACAGTAGATACAATAAAATGTCTACTTCTACTCCCATCAAAGAAAATAACCAAGATCAGAAAGGAAATAAGTCTTGTCCTGAAGCATGAAAGCCTAACTCTGAGAGAATTAGCCAGATCACTTGGCCTCCTCCCTTCATCTATTCAAGCCATCTTTTCAGGTCCTCTGAATTATTGAGCTCTTCAAAGGGTAAAAGCGAGCACTCTAAGGTCTGGCCCTTGGTACGGAGATCGGATATCCCTAGATCAGGATGCCAAGTCAGAACTGACTTGGTGGCTAGAGAATTTAGGTGCCTGGAATGGCAGAGCAATTTTTGGTTCAACAGCAGAATTTGATTTGGAATCAGATGCAAGCCTTCATGGCTCGGGAGCTTGTCTTCTCGATCAGAACACAGGCGGTGTCTGGTCTCAAGAAGAGTCCTCTCATCACTTAAACTACCTAGAACTGACCGCTGGTGTTTATGCATTGATGAGCTTCAGACATTCTCTACAAGGCAGATCAGTCATTCTAAAGATGGACAACATGTCAGCAGTAGCTTATATAAGTCGTCTGGGAGGGACAAAATCTGCAGACCTCTCGAATTTAGCAAGGAAACTTTGGATGTTCTGTCTGGAACACAAGATCGCACTAAGAGCAGAATATCTTCCAGGGAAAATAAACATCTGCGGATTGGACGCGAGATTCCTTTTAGATCACAGCGATTGGAAACTCAACGTTTCCCTCTTCGGGGCTCTCAACAAGATTTGGGGCCCACTAGAAATAGATCTCTTTGCGAGCAGACTAACCTTCCATTTGGAGAAATACTTCAGCTGGATGCCCGACCCGGGTGCTCTTGCAGTGAACGCCTTTCTCCAATGCTGGAAAGAAATCAAAGCATATGCATTTCTCCCTTTTGCAATGATACAGGGAGTTCTACAGAAAGTGAGACAAGACCAATGCTCCCTTGCACTAATAACTCCCTTCTGGCCATCTCAGGCCTGGTTCTCCACTACTCTGGAGCTAGCTTGCAACATACCCTTTTTAATTCCAGCTGAGTCGGAACTTCTAACAGACGTAGATGGAAGAAAACATCCCCTAGTACAGGCGGGGAATTTGAACCTTCTTGCCTGGAGAGTGTCAGGAAATCCAATGAAGTCTCTGGACTTTTGTTGACAGCTGCAACTCTCCACAGACAATCTTGGGCCTCAGGCACTCACTATAGGTATGATAAGATTTGGAGAAGCTGGGTACGTTGGTGTCCTGGAGAGGAACCTGGATTCCATGGAGGTTCCTATCGTCCACGTAGTTAATTTTCTTGTAGAACAATTTGAAAAGGGTCTCAGTTATAGAACAATTAATTGTCATAGATCCGCTATTTCCTCAGACCACGCTCTCGTCAATGGTAAAACTGTCGTAAGAACGTCATAGTTTGTAGAGTACTTAAAAATATTAGACATAGGAGACCTCCTAAATCCAAATATGAATCTCTTTGGGACGTTAAACTAGTGTTAGATCTTTTCACAAATTGGCCAGACAATATCCATTTGAATAGAAAAAACCTGTCCATTAAGCTTGCCACCTTGTTATGTTTAATCTCTTGCAGAAGGGTTTCTGATGTCAAAGCTCTTGAAATCACAAATGGATATTATGACATGTTTGGAGTTAATTTTGAGATCATTAGAAGAACTAAGACTATGTATGATTCTGGACCTTGAGCCTCCAGTAATCTATAATCATACGTATACTGCCACCTCTGCTAGTACCAACTTAATACTCGCCAATAACAGAAGGAAAATCAGGTGGGGAAAGTTCAAGCAGTCTCCAGACAAGGAGGCCTAATTATACTCCAAAATCATCTCGCCCTTAATGGAAATGGAGTTGGCTGCTGCAAATCTTGTCACTCCACTCACCATTAGCAGACTAGAGGCACTCCATGAAGAACTGACATCTAGCCTGACCAACATCTTCAACCTTATGACGCGTCCCAAGCCCATTAAGGGTGTTAAGCAAACCTGGTATAACAACTCTCGCCATAAGGCAAAGGGCGCCCTCATAGATGCTATCAAGCTAAAGGATAGATCCTTAATCAAACAAAGCAGGGCTCAGTATAGAGACTGTACCAAGCTGGCCAAGAAGAACTGGGAGCTTGAAAGGTGGGAAGATATCAAGGTAGCTCTTCATAACAGGGACTTGAAGAGGGTTTGGTCTCTAATTAGCACAGACAGTAACGTAGAGCACTCAGCGATAGAGCCAAACATCTCTGCAGCAGCATGGAAACAGCATTTCCAAGCCCTCTACACAACCGAGGAACCCACAGAGCCTAAATGTGTAACAGTTTTAGCAATCCGAGGGAACCCTAGTGAAGAACCTCACTGGATCACCTTGAAAAAAGTCAGAAACGCAATTAGGAAGCTCCCTCTAGGTAAGGCCCCCGGTTTAGATAGGATCCCCAGGAACTTATTCAGGTAAGAGCCTAACATCTGGGGACCATATCTCTGGGCAATATTTAATGCTATAATGCTAGGCATGAAGATCCCGGACACGTGGCTAGGGGCCGAAATCTTCCCAGTGTTCAAGAAAGGCTCACCACTCTTGCCCTCCAACTATAGGCCAATAAGCCTCATAGACGTCACTCAGAAACTGTTCACTAGGATTCTCCTTGAGCGACTTTATTTTTGGATGGAAGGCCATGGAGTCTTGAGTTCGTATCAGGCTGGCTTTCGGAAGAATACCTCAACTATCGATCAGCTCTTCAGGCTCCAACTTTTATATTGGAAGACGGTGTCAATAGAGGGTGGTAGTCTCTTTTTGATATTCGTTGACCTCAAATCGGCTTTCAATCTGGTCCCGCGAGCCAAATTGTGGGAGGTTTTGGAGCAGCTGGTTATCCCGCCCTACTTGCTGTCATTGTTCATGCGCTTACATTCAGGAAATTTTGCTCAAGTCAGGCATGGAAAATCTGGAGAACTGACCTCCGCTTCCCAGTGAACAGAGGAGTGAGACAGGGGTGTATGCTGGCTCCCACTTTGTTTTGTCTTTTTATCAACGCCTTCATGGCCCAATTAAACGAGGTGGCGGACAACGATGCCCCGAAGCTGGAGCAAGGCAGGGTGACAGCAATGATGTTTGCGGATGATCCCCTGCTCTTGTCCAAATCTCCCATGGGCATCTAAAGGATTCAAGATAGTTTTTCTCTATTCTGCAAAAATCGAGGGCTAGAGATCAACACTAAGAAGACTAAATTTATGTTTTTTAATCCAGCCAAAACATCTCGCCCAAATCCCTCCCTAAATGGTACTTTCTTAGAGTGGGTGACTGTCTCCGAATAATTTGGCGTCCCGTTGTCTGAAACATTTGATTGGGGCCCACAACTAGCCAAGGCAGGCTTGAGGCTAGTGCAGCTGGCGGGGGGGATCACTAAATCCTATAGGAACTCCTCATACAAACCACCAGGTCCTGTATGTGAAATATACAATGTGCAAGTGAGAAGTGCTGCGATGTACGGGGCTGAACTACAGGGCCACAGCCCTTCTGGTGGATTGGCCAAACCAGAAAAACAATTTATGAGAAAGCACCTGGGCTTATCGCCCAGCACTCCCCTCATTCCTCTGTACCTGAACTTAGGAGTCAAACCGATTGCAGGAGAAATAGGTCTAAGACCACTGACCTTCTGGCGCAGACTGTGGGCAACTCCTGAATTAGCATCCTACCGAAATGAACTTAAGGGGGTCTTGGTTCACGCACCTCAAAGAAACTTGAGTCAGAATAGGGATGCCCAACCTGTGGACTAACCCGGAGGTAGTGTCCCTAACAACATCACAACTAGAACTTGTCAGAGCCTAAAAGGCACATAAATTAGCCGATCTACAGGTGAACACCAAACTCGGACACTTAACTGCTGAATTTCTTAACATAAAAACCGAGTACCTCTTTGAGTCTTTTCTGGACGACATACAGACTCCTATGGCTAGGAAGCTGTATGTCAAGTTCAGAACCCGGTCAATGCTTTTGTGAACAAATGGTCAAATGATGCCTCTGCAGGTTGTCCTGCCTGAAACAGTCCTGACAAGATCGACACTCACAATCTTTTGTTCTGCCCAGGCTACAAATCTGCCAGACGGCGTTGTTTTTTTCCATTATGCAGAAACCTGGGATGCACACAGTGTCTGGAGGCATATAGAATGTTAAGTTCTGATATGCACCCCCCCCCATAGTCTTTGACATGTCTCTTTTCCTTAATTCCATGTGGCACAGGCGCAGGGCCTTTTTTAATTCATTTCAGCAACTGTAAAAAACTTTTCTGCATTTTTGTCCTTTTTAGCCTCTAAATTTTAATTGTTTTCATCTGGTTTTAATCATTCTTGCTTTTAATTGGCATAAAGACCTTGGACATATTAAAATGTAGTTTTGGGAAGTATTGCAATATCCAAACAATGAACTGTCAAAATCTGTTTATCAATGTTATATTGTGTACGAACTTCTACTTTTTATGGCCTTTTATGGCCAAAATAAAGTTTGTTGAAATGGAAATGGATTCAATCTTTTACCCACATTTTGATTTATGTAAAAAACGCTGTGTGGTAGATTTCATGAAATAGTACGATTGCAGAATGAATGGTCATCGTGCTCATGGTGTTAACCAGTTACTTATATCCTTTGTTAAACCTTACAAAGCTATAACTTCTGCTTCTATTGCTAGATGGGTTAAAACTATTATTAATTTATTGGTATTGATCTAAAGAAATTCCAGGCTCATTCCCTTAGAGGTGCTATGGCCAATAAATCGTTCTGGTCTAGAGGTAAGTTAGACAATATTCTTAAAGCGGCTGACTGGTCTAATGCTAATAATTTGCACAACATTACTGCAAACCAATAGAGCACAAGTCTGATGTAGTCTTACAAAGCTATCAACATGCATAATTGTAGCCTACGGTCTTGTAATGAAATTGCGATTCTCCTATTACCATGACTAGAGAATCTGGATCATTAAAGACACGGAGGCTAACATTATCCCACCCATCCCTTCCCTCGGATGGTTAAGCTTTACCTTATATTTATTTTCATATTTAAATATCTTTTTAAAAAATGCTTTGAAATGGTTAAAAGATTATGTGTTAAATGGATAAATAAGTAATAACATTATATTATATAGTACTGCATTGTTTGTCTTCTTCTTCTTGAAATACTTGTATTTCTTTCCTTTTCAGGTAACCTTGCATAATTACCAGAAGTCTAAGCTTTGGATCCTTCCTTGTGCATCATTATCTTTCGTTTCACACTGTTTTAAAAGAAGAGTATAGAAGATTACATTTTTGGACTTATTTACTACTTCCCCACATTTAAAAGAGGCAGACTGTTCTATGCTCATGATTATTATATGTTCTTAATGTTCTCTTCTAGAACTTCTCTCTTTATGATGTATGCTTTTGAGTGGCTACTTGGAGTTACATTAAAAGAAATATGCATAATGTTAGCCTCCGTGTCTTTAAGGAAATCCAGATTCTCTAGTCATGGTAATAGGAGAATCGCAATTCTCATAACATGAACTGAGCACTGCAAAGCTGAACTCGTCTACAAGGACAGGTACAGTAGCAGAATCAGTCACTTAGACTTCAAGTAATTTCCAAAACCTGACACCAACCGTAATCACTACCATGTCAGTGTATGCAAAATATATTACTTTTACAAATATATCGCAATAAAGTGGATGCGAGTCTGGGGGAAATGGAATGAATCCCGAGGAAACTTGTGTGAGCCACCGTGCCCAGAACTGACACCTGCAAACATTCCATGAAAAGGGGAGGTTCCCGAGATAGCAGCGGGGAATCCATAATAATGAGATGGATGGGGGAGGCGGGGGTGGATACTTAATGGGATAGTTACAGTCAGTGTGATGTTCTTAAACCTTGCTGAGTTAAAGCTGCCGGATCCTATTTAATTGATTACTGTAACTGAAAGAGACTGTACTTGATTGTTTTGTAAAATAAAAATAAAATATATATATATGGCAATATAATGTGTATCCAAATTTTTACTGAACACTTCTTCAAGTATTGTTTTTTTCAGTGAATTTCTAAGGTTATTTTTTAAACAAAGGCAGATTTTTTTTATCACACCTAACTCTAACTTACCGTAACCTTTGGTTTTGTCTAGTGTATAATCTACACTACAACTGTGTAAAACACCATGAGGTAATGTCTCCAGTGACCTTGTGTACATGTAATTTTGGCAATGTGATTGTTCCTCGAGAGTCTTCCCACAGAAATCGGTGACAAAACAAATCCTCGTAGAGAGAAGACATCAAGAATACAAAGAGTTGGATTCCCACAAAAGAAGGGTACTTCCTCTCTATCATATGAAGTAACTGTTTCTCTGTTTGGTGGAAATGTCCTCATATTCCTCTGCATCCAGAACATTCTATCAAAATAGGTGGGAAAAGCGCTTGGTCACTTTGGCAAGTTGAGCTGTCCATCAGCCTGAAAAATGGCAGGAACACTGTTGCATACTACTAACGTGCAAGGGGCGGGCTCAAACAGGCAGAACTTGTTGGTGATTTTGCACCATTACATACATACAGTAATCAAAAGGGAGAACCATGGACTCTGCTCTCCGACCAGGAGATGACAAGAAAGAACCCACTTGTCTTGTACCGTCACTACAGTCGAGGTTAAGCTCCAATAAATCAACGATTCATTTACCTTCATGAAGGATTTCAGATTGTTTTTCAACATGGAATTGTAGAGAAAACCCACTTGCTTTGCCTAGGCCAAGCTCAAGAAGTTATGTTGACTTGTCCTTAAGAGAAGTGAAGCTTCAACTAGGGCACTGCTGTGTTTATATTTGTAAGTGAGTCCCTGTGGTTTTTTTTTCTGTGAAATGTGTCACAGGGCCTAAAATGAAACCTTGCCTGTGTATTTATCCAAGAAGAGTCCACAGTTTTCCACAACATGTCTACCCAACTGTAGACTTTCTACTGGTTAAATAGTAATTGCTATATCATTGGGTGAATGTCTAGTGCATATTCTACACTACACCTGCATAAAGGACCATGAGGTAATGTTTCCAGCAACCTTGTTTAGGTGAAATTTTGGCAACTTGATTGTTCCTCAAGTGTCTTCATACAGAAATCAGTAACAAAAGGAATCCTCGTATAGAGAAGATGACGAAACAAAAAGAGTTGATTCTCCACCAAACAAGAGTACTTCCTCTTAATTATATGAAGTAAATGCTTCTTTGTGTGGTGGAGTTGTCCTTATATTCCTCTGCATCAAGAACGTGCCATCAAAATCAGCAGGAAATGTGCTAGGGTCCTTTTGGTAAGTAGAACTAACATTCAGCCTGGAAAATGGCAGGATCACTTTTGCATACTACTAATGTGGAAGGAACAGGCCGAACAGGCGGATCATCAAGGTGATTTGCTACCTTTGCATACTCAGCAGAAATTAAAAGGGGGACCCATGAACTGTCCTCTTAGACCAGAACACAACTAGAAAGAACTTACTCTTAGAGATTACACTCCAGAAAATCAATGATGCATTCGCCTCAATCAAGGATTTCAGATCCTTTTTCAACCTGCATTCACAGAGAAGACACACTTCCTTTGCCTTTTTATTAAGGGGGGGAGGCTGTGCACCATTTTTTCTGGAACCCCATTAGGTCCCCCAAGGCTGAAAATTGTTTAAAGGGGAGGGGACCCAGGCGGCACCATCCCCTAGCCTATTATACCCCCAGGGACCCTATTCCCTGGGGGCCCCTTTATTTAAGTTTCCACCCAGAGCACCCACCAGACCCACATTGGGGACCAGGGGGGATCCCCAGGGCCTCCTCAACCCCAGCCGACTCCCTGCATGGTGAGGTAGCCCGCTCTGCTTCCATCCGGAGGGAGCAGCTAAATGGCGGGAGCAATCTCTAGATCTATTCCCCTGCCCACATCAGTGGACACAGGAAAACAGATCTCAAATCTGCTCCCAGCTAGTGGGAGCATTCCTAAAGCTCTCGCCTGCTGGATCGGACTTTATGTTTGCTCCAATGTGGCAGGAGTTTTAAAAATGCTCCTGCCAGGCAGGGGCAAACACACATTTTCCTACCTGTGTCAGTGAGTGTAGGGAAACCACTGAGCCCTGGGGGTGGGCTCACAGGGAACACAGAATGTGAGATGGTCCCAAGGGATGAGGTTGCTGGGAGCAATTTAAAGCTTCAAAAAGTGATGGCCCAGGGAGATGGGGTGCCCAGGGCCTTTTAAAGGTCCAGGAAGGCGGGTCACGCAAATCAAAATAGCGGCTACCATTTTGTAATAATTATAGGGTAATGGGGCATCAGTGGGGCCCATCTCTCCCTGGACATTTAGGGCCGAGGGAATCCATCCCCGGGGCTGCTCATATTTAAGTAAAGGGGTGCGTGCAACCCCCCCCCCACCCCCCCAGATCCGATGGTGGCTCTAGGAACCCCATCCCCCAGGGCCAATTTGATAAAAGAGGAGAGACGGTCACAAGGCCTCCCTCCACAAGTCTGTAAAGGTGGCAGGGGCTCCATCACAAGGGACAGTTTAAAAAAAAAGAGAGGTGGGCCTTGCAGCCCCCCTCCCTGAGCCTGCTTAGACCCCAGGTATCCCATCCCCTGAGGCTGAATTGAAAAAAGGGGAGGCTCCACCTTTAATGGCCCAGGGGATGGCTGATGTGACTGTGTCCCGGGTAGCCCAGCCTTGAGACACAGTAGTTTCCCTGCCCACACTATTGTGGGTAGGGAAAAGTGTTTTCTACCGTCTGGCAAGAGCATTTTTAAATCTCCCACCAAACGGGAGAAAACACCAACAGCCTGATTTAGATCTGAGCGGACGGTTTACTCTGTCACAACGGTGACAAATATCCCATCTGCCGAAATATAAATCCCATTATATCTATGGGGTTTATATTTCGGCAGCCTGGTTATCCATCACCATCATGATGGAGTAATCCGTCCCCTGAGATCTAAATCAGTCCTTTAGTCTGCTCCTGTTTGGCGGGAGATTTAAAAATGCTCCCAGTGGCTGAGAGCAGACTTGTGTTCTGTTTTCCTGCCAGCATTGATGCAGGCAGGGATAAAGAACCCATATTGCTCCAGCCCGGAGGGGGCACCAATAATATGGGCTCCCTATGGTTGGGTGCAATGCTGGCTCCTGCACCATGTGGGGTGATGGCTGTGGCAGCGGAGCCCTGGGGCTTCCATTGTGTTGTCTGCTGCACAGGGGTCTCTAGGGCCTAATGAGGCTCGGGAAGAAGGGTTGGGCAGGCCATCTTTCGTTTGTAAGTGTTTTTGGGCTCAGGGGATGGGGTCCCCAGGCCCTGAGAAGACTTGGGGAGGTGGGCCACATGCCCCCCTCCCCTTTCTTTAATTAGACATGGTGCTAGAAGTTGGGGTTCCCAGGGCCTAATGAGGCCCTTTCTAAGTCTATTTGGTCCCAGGTGATGGGGTACCCAGAACCTGAGGCAGGAAAGCCACCCCCTTTTAAATTTGATACAGCCCTGGGGGATGGGGTCCCCAGGGCCTAATGATGATTGAGGAGGAGGGCAGTGCAGCCCCCCTTTTTAAGTGTATTTGACCTTCACCTCTGTGCAAACGCGCCCCGTGGCGCTGAATAAGTCCCCTTGAATCCTGAGGGGCCCTGGGGTCCAACTAGTCCACCAGGTACTTCCAGTAATGCCACAGAGCTGCAATGCAGAGAGGTGTAAAAAGGCACGTAGCCTGGACCACCTCTCTGCAACGCAGCCCTCTGGTAGTTAGGGCTGGTTGTTCCTCAGGGGCCCTCAGGATTGAAGGGGAATTAATTCCCCAACTTAAAACGCGACACAGGGCGTGCTTGCACACATGTCACCTCAGGCCCCGCCCCTCCCTATACCACTGTGCAAATGCGCCCTGTGGTGCATTTTAAGTTGCGGGATTGAGTCCCCTAGAATCCTGAGGGTCCCTGGGGTCCAACTAGCCCACCAGGTACTTCCAGTAAGCGCCACAGAGCAGCGTTGCAGAGAGGTGTAAAAAGGCGCGTGGCCTGGACCACCTCTCTGCAATGCAGGCCTCTGGCAGTTACTGGAGGTACCTGATTGGGCGAGTTGGTCCCCAGGGGCCCTCAGGATTGAAGGGGAATTAATTGCCCAACTTAAAACGCGCCACAGGATGTGTTTGCAACACATTTCACCTCAGGGCCGGCCGCATCCCTTCACCACTGTGCAAACATGCCCTGTGGCGAATTTTAAGTTATGGGATTAAGTCCCCTTGAATCCTGAGGGTCCCTGGGGTCCAACCAGCCCACCAGGTACCTCCAATAAGCGCCATAGAGCTGCGTTGCAGGGAGGTGTAAAAAGGTGCTTGGCCTCTGAACACCTCTCTGCAACGCAGCTCCCTGGCGCATACTGGAGGTACCTGGTGGGCTAGTTGGCCCCCAGGGACCCCCAGTATTCAAGGGGAATTACTTCCCCATATTACAATGCGCCAGGGGGCGCTTTTGCAGAGTGCTGCTGGGAGGGGCGTGGCCTCCGGCAGGATCGCGTGTATTTTTTTCTTTTTTAAGAAGGGGGGCTATGTGGCCCCCTTCCTTTTCTATTTTATGGGCCCTGGGGACCCCATCCACCAGGGCCTGAGCCCTTTTTTTAAAAAAAAGTAAAAATGGTAGGGGGCCCATCCCCCAGGGCATAGCCATTGTTATTTTTTATTATTATTTTGCGGGGGCTGCCCGGCCCCCCTCCTCAGGCCAGTTATGGCTCCGGGGAACCCATCCCCCGGGGCCGGCCTTTGCTTTTTTTATCTATTTTTTTTTTATTATTATGGGGGAGGGGGGCCCCATGGCCCCCCTCCCTGGCCACTTCTTGCCCCGGGTACCCCATCCCCCGGGAGACCATGGGGGGTCCCCAATTCCCCCATGGTCGCACCAGCTTCCCGCCTCCTGCGGGAGCCGGCATTGCTTTTCCACGCGGGGAGCTGCTAAGATGCAGCTCCCCGTGTGGAAAAGCAATGTGTTTTGGATTTTGGAAGAGATAGCAGGTTTCCTGCTCTCTCTTCCAAAACCCAGTTTGCTATTACAGGGCAGAAGCCGCACAGCTCCCGCCCTGCCAAAGCAAACAGCAGTGTCCAGGGGTGGGCACCCCGGGACACTGCAGGAGCCGGCCCTGGGGGGTGGCGGTCCCCAGGGCCATTACAGGCTCCAGGAGGGGGGGGGGGAGGCGTGGCCCCCTTCCCATCATTGACAGAGCCCTGGGGAGTGGTGGTCCCTGGGGCTCGGGATCTGTAACGGACCCCCAAATTAGAACAATAGTGCCCCGGGGAGGTGGCAGTCCCTGGGGCATTTGGGGGGGCTCAAGCCCCCCCCCACACAGGAGTATTTAAATTTGTTTAAAGCCCCGGTTTGTGGCGGTCCTGGGGCAGCGGGGGGCCATGTGCCCCGGCTAATTAATGAAAGCCCCGGGGCTTGGGGGGGCCTTAGAGGCCCCCCAGAGATGAAAAAAGAAGCCCTGGGTGGTGGCAGTCGCCGGGGCAGTGTAGAGGACCCCCCGTACATTTTGTAATTGCCGCTGGGACCTGGCCCACCTGGGGGCTTAAATTAAACGAAGCGCGGGAGCCCGCGCTTCTTTTTTTTAATTTTCACGGCCAGATCCGCGCACCCCGTGATTTTTCAAAAAATGCTATTTTTGGCCCTGGGGGTCCTTGTGAGACCCCCTGAGCAGGCCTAGGGGGCCAGGGTGTTTCTACTCTGCTCCCTTTTCTTGTTTTGTGCCTTAGTTTTTCTGTTTTCTTGTGCCTCGGTTCTACCTTTTGTTGATATTTCTAGATTGGTAAGCCTGTGCAGCAGGATGTTATGGTTTACGTACGGTATCAAAGGCGACACTGAGGTCCAGGAGTATGATGGCCTCCTTGATCCGTAATCATTCTGGCTTCCTCTGTCACGGCGAGGAGAGCGGTCTCCGTCCCGAAACCCTGTCTGGGAGGAGTCTAACAGGTGATTTGTTTCGAGAAACTCAGTCAGGGTGTTGTTAACATGTTTCTGAGTGATTTTGCTTAGCCAGGGCAGTAAGGAGATGGGTCGGTAGTTTCCTGTTTTTTTTAATCTAGGTTAGTTTTCTTGAGGAGGGCTTTGACCATTGCCCGTTTCCAACTGGGTGGGACGATGCCTGTGGCAAGAGAGGTGTTGATCAGGTCAAGGATGGTGGGGCGAATATGTGTGGAGACAGTCCGCAAGGAGTGCGGGGGTGCTGGGTCGTTAGGGGAGCCAGATTTGACCTGGGCCATGATGGATTGTAAGATAGTGGGGTCCAGCGGAGGGAGGGTTTTCAGGAAGACTGAGGGTTAGAACCCTGGCTCCGTGTGCTCAGCTTGTGAGGAGGGGGGGGGGGTTGAACGTGGGAGGAGGAATAGATGTGTGGATTTTGTTATGGAAGAACTCGGCTGGTTCACTGCAGTGTGATTGGCATTGTGGGGATCTAGGGGTTTTTCTGGGAGTTTGAGGAGGGTTTTTGCGATTTGGTATATTTCTTTAGGCCTTGAGGCTGCTGCACTGATTTTGTTTTAAAAAAAGATGGCTTGTGTGCTTCTAATTTCATTCTTGTAGGATTTTGTGGCAGTTCGGTATGCAGGATTTTTAGGAGGATGAGTAGTCTAAACGCCATTTTCTTTCCAGTTTTTTAAATTGGCGTTTCATATCTCGTAGATCCTGGGAGTACCAGGGGGCCGTCCTGGGGCTGCGTTTGGATTCAATGTAGTTTGCTGGTAGTATTGAATCTAAGGATTGTGTTATCCATCTATTATAGTTCTCATTACTTAAACTGGGGTCGGAGTTGCAGGGGGGTCTGGAGGATTCAAGGGTTGTTGCCCACTGTGTGCGACTAAGTTTTGACCAGTTGCGATCTTTCCGGGGAACTGTGGGTAGAGACGAGTGCGGAGTGGGGGTTACCCAGGAGATGGGGATCAAGAAATGGTCTGTCCAAGGAAGGGGGGAGGGTGTGCCGACTAGGAGGTCCGTGCAGTTACTAAATATGGGGTCAAGAAGGTGACCCTTAGAGTGGGTAGGTTTCAATACTAGTTGTAGGAGTTGTATTGCCTCGAGACTGGTCGTTAATTCTACGGTCGCGTGGTCCATGGGGTCATCAAGATGAATATTGAGATCCCCTAGAAGGTGTAGTTGGGTAGGCTGCAGGCTCTGTTGGGTATAGAGGGGGGCAGACAATCGAGTAATTGACCCATAGTCCCAGGTGGGCAGTATATGAGTGTTCCTAAGAATGTGCTGGTGGGGGAGAAATCTAGGGAGAAGGAGAGGCTTTCGCAGTTGGATATTGGGTTGGGGGAGCTGCGGCAGTCATAGCATTCTTTATAGATGATAGCTAAGCCACCACCTCTTACAGTTGAATGGTGTTTTCGTAGGATTTGGTATCCTCTTGGTAGGGCTTGAATGATGTCTGGGTCAGACTCTGAGTGGAGCCAGGTTTCTGTGAGGAACAGCGCATCGGGTTCAAGTTCGTCTAAGATTAACAAGCTCTCTAAGGAATGTTTGGGGTGTGATCTACAGTTTACAAGAAACATGTGGCGCTGCGTGGTTGGGATTGGGGGGTCAGGGTGGGGCTGGTAACCACAGTGTGGGCAGGTAAAGCTTTTTTCCGCTGGGTTCCATGAGGAGAGGCAAGGGGCGGGCATCTTTCCTCTGTGTTTGAATAGGGAACTGGGGCTTTAGTTTCTGGCTCGGGAGGGGGGCCGGGACCAGGGGTCGTGGCCCCTGGTCCCGGCCAGGCGCAGACGGGCTTGCCTTTTAACAAGCCGCCGGCGCGCCCGCTGCACGAGTCTGCTGCGCGTTGCGTGTGACATTGGGCTTTTATGGAATGCAGTAGGTGGCTCAGTAGGCTCCGCCCTCCTCCCCTCTAGCCCAGAAGTGTTGACTGTGCCGCGCCTCCCTCCACAACAATCGGGAATAATTCCCGTGGTGGACCGGGGAGAATGCGGGAGTTTCCAGGTGTCAAAGGGTGCAGGAATGCGGAGTAAGTCTTACTGGCAATAAATTTGTGCTTTCTTCAATTTACAGTTATTTTAAAAGATTACGGCATTTTTTTTAAAACAATGGTGGTAATTAGCGGCAGTACCGTTATCGGGTCAGCTTTCAAATGACAGCACTCGTCCACTGCGCGTGGCGAATGGCAGCGGGCTTTTATGGGATGCAGTAGGTGGCTCAGTAGGCTCCGCCCTCCTCCCCTCTAGCCCGGAAGTGTTGACTGTGCCGCGCCTCCCTACACAACAATCGGGAATAATTCCCGTGGTGGACCGGGGAGAATGCGGGAGTTTTCAGGTGTCAAAGGGTGCAGGAGTGCGGGGTAAGTCTTACTGGCAATAAGTTTGTGCTTTCTTCAATTTACAGCTATTTGAAAAGATTACGGCAATTTTTTTTAAAACAGTGGTGGTAATTAGCGGCAGTACCGTGATCGGGTCAGCTTTCAAATGACAGCGCGCGTCTCCTCGAGCATACAGCTCATGATCGGCAGGGTGCGGGGATTCACCGCGCCTCTATATATCAAAACTTTTAATTTTTTATTTTCTCAGCAACTACTGAACAGATTTACACCATTTAAGAAAAAGAGTTCTTTCTGAGGCAAGGGCTACCTTCATGGCAAATTTGGTGTAATTCCGTTCAGCAGTTTGAGCTGTAGCCGTGTCTAAAGTCTGCTATGGGAAATGCATTTTTTTAACCTCTTTTTTTTTTATTTCTCGGGACCTACTGAATGTATTTACACCATTTAACAAAAAGAGTTCTTTCTGAACCAAGGGCTACCGATTTGCCAAATTTGGTGTAATTCCGTTCAGCAGCTCGGGCTGCAGCCGTGTCTAAAGTTTCCTACGGGAGTTAACATGGAGAAAACACTTTTTGGGACCCCCCTTTTTTATTGGCCCCTGCTTGCCAAATCACCCAGAAGCTTTCAAGGGAGGAGCGGACCAGAGCGTGCCATAAGTTTTGAAAAATTCGCAAAGATTCATCAACCGGTGCCAAAGTTATTGGGAAAAGAATGTTACGAATTTCCTATGGATAATAGGTCCTAACTACAACTACCTACTGGTGACCGCCAGTAGGTAATATATACATAGAGATATTACCTCAAAGAAGTCCAGGGACACAGCGGGGATTCTGTGGAAGCCTTTATTCACAGGTTTTCAGCATGGCAAAATGCATTTCGACTCGTCGTCTTCTTCAGATGCTGCTGCTGAAATGTCGTCACCTGTTCCTCCTTTGAACATCTCATTGCACTCCCATTGGTGGGAGATCAGCTAGTCCTGCTGCCGTGTAAGGAATGTAGTTTCATGTACAACTGCAATTCCCATCATCCACTGTTCAGGTAAGTGCTGCAGCCGGATAAGGTTGTAACTACTGTGAGTGCCTAACATTGCATCACAAAGTGGGGCCATTTAGTGGCAGGTGAAAACAAAATTATAAACGTGTTGCAGGCTTCCTCAGGCCCCCAACGTCCAGCCCCAGTAATGAGAACACACCGGGCCTGAGGCAAACTGAAGTAATGCTCGCCTCCCCATGTAATCACAGGCTGCCTGGTCGCAGCGTCCGCTGGTATGATCCGTTCTCGAGGCGGTCCTGGCGTAATCAATACCTTGATTGCACAGTCCGAGTTGCCAGGAAAAACCAGGACACTTGATGGATGGGTCCCTGTTTCGCGCTACTGGCAGGCGCGAAAAATAGCACCAAAGACCACCTTACTTCAAAGAAGTCCAGGGACACAGCGGGGATTCTGTGGAAGCCTTTATTCATAGGTTTTAAGCATGGCATAATGCATTTCGACTCGTCGTCTTCTTCAGATGCTGCTGCTGAAATGTCGTCATATGTTCCTCCTTTGAACATCTCATTGCGCTCCCATTGGTGGGAGATCAGCTAGTCCTGCTGCCGTATGAGGAATGTAGTTTCATGTACAACTGCAATTCCCAGCATCCATTGTTCAGGTAAGTGCTGCAGCCGGATAAGGTTGTAACTGCTGTGAGTGCTGAACATTGCATCACAAAGGGGGCCGTGTAGAGGCAGGTGAAAACAAAATTATAAACATGTTGCAGGCTTCCTCAGGCCCTCTACGTCCAGCACCAGTAATGAGAACACAGCGGGCCTGAAGCAAACTGAAGTCATGCCCGCCTTTGCATTTTGGGCTATGTCTTGTCGTGGGCACTATGCCTACCCACACAAGTAAGATACCATTTTCACCGGGAGACTTGGAGAAAACAGAATAGTAGAACAAGTGTTTTTGCCAATTTACTGTCTATGCATCTATCCCTTCCAAATGCAAGGCAGTGTTTAAAAAAGAATTAATTTTCAAAACTGCCTTAGAATTCAAATGCTGGTATAGGTACCCACATATATGGAGTTGTGCAAATAAACACTGCTTCTAAACTCCATTTGTTTTTCCCATTTTAGAAATACATAGTTTTTCTTGATATCTACTTTTCACAATTTTTATTTTACCAAGTGAATTGCTGTATACCCGGTAAACAATGAAAAACCATAGCAAGGTGCAGCTTAGTTATTGGCTCTGGGCACTTCGGATTCTTGGTGATCCTACAAGTCCTATATACCCCTGCAACCATAAGGCTCCAGTGGACATAACACTATATAGCTTGTAAAAATCTGTCATACTTAGAAGAAGTTACAGGTGAAAATGCAGACACAAATAGCAGTTTTTTTCAACTTATTTTCAGTATGTTTTAAATTGAACTATTACTTTATATAGGAAAACCCGAAGGATCGACACAAATGACCCCTTGCTGAATTCAGAATGTTGTCTACATTTTAAAAATGTACAGCTTTCTGGGATCCATCATTAACTGAAAGGAGGTCGAAAGCACAAAAAATCAAAGAAAAAGGCTATCTCCCACTAAACTGCCAAAACTGTGTAGAAAATGTTGGTTTTCTAACAAAAATATGCCTGTTTCTGAAAGCTGGGAAAATGGTGATTTTATCACTGCAAACGCTTTATTGATACCATTTGCATGGAAAAAAACAGACGCTTTCTTCTTCAGCACTTTTTTCAAATTTTTCATCAAAAAACCAAAATGTTGCTATATTTTTGCTAATTTCTGGGTCCCCTCCAGGGGAATCCACAAACCCTGGGTACCTTTAGAATCCTTAGGATGATAATAGAAAAGGGCGCAAATTTGACGTGGATACCTTATGTGGACAAAAAGTTACAGGGGCCTAAGCGCATATATATATTTTGGTCCCATGGGATGGGGCCCCTGGGGCCTGAAGGCCAACCCTAGTCTGTGTTGCTATAGGCTGTGCATGGCGTGGGGTTGGTAGACTATAGGGAGGTTGGCTGCTTTCGGGTCTTTACTGTTGTGATATTGTGTGCTTTTAATATTTGTTGCACTGTGCAAAGACCTCTGGCCCTACCTGTGCTACAGCTCAGCGGCAGACTGCTTGTCGCTTCGCTCGTAGAGCACATCGCGTCCTGCCGCCATTCCAGGTCGCCGCCAGACACGCCCACCGCGCCTGGCCACGCCCCCCCCGCCCAATTGATATAAATTACGCGCCAAAGCGCCAGCGCCCATTGACAAACTTGGAATACTACTGAGGCGGAAGCCGGTAGTCGCTCGTTTTTAAAATTTGATCTGTTGTGATATTGTGTGCTTTTAATATTTGTTGCACTGTGCAAAGACCTCTGGCCCTACCTGTGCTACAGCTCAGCGGCAGACTGCTTGTCGCTTCGCTCGTAGAGCACATCGCGTCCTGCCGCCATTCCAGGTCGCCGCCAGACACGCCCACCGCGCCTGGCCACGCCCCCCCCGCCCAATTGATATAAATTACGCGCCAAAGCGCCAGCGCCCATTGACAAACTTGGAATACTACTGAGGCGGAAGCCGGTAGTCGCTCGTTTTTAAAATTTGATCTGTTGTGATATTGTGTGCTTTTAATATTTGTTGCACTGTGCAAAGACCTCTGGCCCTACCTGTGCTACAGCTCAGCGGCAGACTGCTTGTCGCTTCGCTCGTAGAGCACATCGCGTCCTGCCGCCATTCCAGGTCGCCGCCAGACACGCCCACCGCGCCTGGCCACGCCCCCCCGCCCAATTGATATAAATTACGCGCCAAAGCGCCAGCGCCCATTGACAAACTTGGAATACTACTGAGGCGGAAGCCGGTAGTCGCTCGTTTTTAAAATTTGATCTGTTGTGATATTGTGTGCTTTTAATATTTGTTGCACTGTGCAAAGACCTCTGGCCCTACCTGTGCTACAGCTCAGCGGCAGACTGCTTGTCGCTTCGCTCGTAGAGCACATCGCGTCCTGCCGCCATTCCAGGTCGCCGCCAGACACGCCCACCGCGCCTGGCCACGCCCCCCTCCTACGCAACGACACCGTTCATAAATTATGAGCCTGTGTCGGAAGCGCAGCGGACGAGCGCAGCGGGCGCGACGAATGCGCGCCGAAGGCGCGCATAAGGCAAGCTCGTCTGCGCTCATCCGCGCCTCGGCAGCGACCGCAGCGCACTCCGATGCTTCTGCCCTCCTACCCACTACTAGCCTTCCGTATCTGACACGTGAGTCTCTACTCTCCCTTAGAGACTTTGCTCATGAAGGCCAACTCTCCTTTGCGGACACCGCCTTCCCCCTACATGACTTCGCCTGTAAAGGTCTATTGATGGCCGGGCTGCTGAATGTCAGGTCATTGCCTAAACACGCAAATGAAATCTCCCAGCTTATTGAGAATCACCACCTCGACGTATTGTTCATGACCGAGACCTGGACCCACTCCGACTGTAACATAGATCTGGACTGGGCATGCCCACAAGACTTTAAAATCCTGCATCTCCCCAGACCTAAGGGTCGGGGTGGTGGAGTTGGCATAATTTACAGAGCCTCCTGGTCCATAAAAACACTTGACATGGACCCAGTGGCTGGTACGGAAATACTTGGTCTTTCCATCAACTGTCTCTCCGGAATAACTTTCACGGCTGTAATATGTTACTGCCCGCCGGGAGCTTTTAATTCTACACAGCAGCAGTCGCTCCTTACGACTATCACCAATATGGCCACTTCCCACAACAAGCTGCTTGTTCTGGGTGATTTTAATCTCTGGCCCAATGGCAGTCTGGACTCTGCTCTAAACAATCTCTTACTCTCCTGCGAAGGCATGGGACTCTCTCAATTGGTCAGTAAACCTACACATTCGGCTGGAAATCAGCTCGATTTAATCTTTTCCTCCTCCCAGTTAGTTTCCCTGAGCGACATCCTGCCTATGTGCTGGACCGACCATGCGCAAATTTCACATAGCCAGCGGCAGAGCCAACAAATCGTCACTCAGTGCCGCACCTGACCTTCTGTATAGAGATTGGAAAGCCTTAGATAAACGGAGACTGGCCAGCCCCGTTTTTGAGGTGCAAGATAGCTTCTCCACCGCTCGGTCGGTGGAGGACAACTACATGTCCTTCTGCTCCAAGATCACTAATACTTCAGAGCATCTTGTCCCTTTGAAAAAATGCAAACCAAGGCGAAGAGCAGCCGCCCCCTGGTTTAACGACTCATTGAGAGCCCTTAAGCTGGCCTGCAGACAATCTGAGAGAAAGTGGAGGCAAGGCTATCTTGACTCCAACAAATCTCGTTGGAAAAACAACCTTCGGGCGTACAAAACTGCCATTGTCAAAGAAAAGGCTAACTACTACTGCTCTACTATCACCAACGCCACCAACAGTTCAAAAAGTATTTTTCAGATACTTAGAAATCTAACTCACCCAGAATGCGCCACGTCGACGCAGCCTCCCACCCAAGCCCTTTGCGATAATCTGGCCACTTTTTTCATTAATAAAATCAATATCATTATTCAGAACTTGAAGACCCCCCCCTTACTGGGAGATGCCAACACTCAGGGAGCCAGTACTTGCCCTCATGACTCGCCGCCTCGATCCACCAGCTCACCGGCCAGACTGCGGGAATTTTCTAAGATTTCTGAACCCGAGTTTGAAAACCTGGCGCGCGGAATCACTTCGGGTTCCCCGCTCGACCCTCTGCCTCCAAAAATTTGGAAAAGCTCTGGAACAGAACTTTTTGGCATTCTGCGCCAAATATGTAACCAGTCTCTGCAATGTGGCTACGTCCCAACCCCGTGGAAACACGCGCTTGTAACTCCGCTCTTGAAGAAACCCTCCCTGAGCCCAGATTGTCTTTCTAACTATCGACCCATCTCGCTACTGCCTTTCCCTGTGAAGGTAGTAGAACGATGGGTCAGTTCCTGCCTTTCCATTCACCTTGAGCAGAACAACCTTTTAGACGATCTCCAGTTCGGTTTCCGCCCTGTCCACGGCACCGAAACTGCGGTTTTGACAGCCATGGAGGATCTTCGCATGCGTGCAGACAGGGGCCAGCCAGTAGCATTAATACTGCTGGACCTGTCTGCCGCATTCGATACGGTCAACCATAGGACGCTGTTGCTGAGACTCAGGGAAGCTGGTGTGGAAGGCACAGCTTTGCTGTGGTTTCACTCTTACCTGCAGGATAGGAGACAGGCTGTCTCCCTCCCCCCATTTCAATCCGCCTTCTCACCAGTGCCACAGGGAGTCCCCCAGGGATCTTCCATTAGTCCCATCCTTTTTAATGTGTACCTTAAACCACTGATCACATTAATTAAGTCATTCGGGTTAAAAACAATTAATTACGCAGACGACACCCAGCTCATTCTCTCCTGGGAAGGAGAAGACTCCATCTCTCTGACCTCCTTCCACGAGTGTCTTAGAGAAACGGCTGGATGGCTCCATAGTAATTCTCTTCAATTTAACGCCTCCAAAACAGAGGTTCTGCTCTGTGCTGGCACCACTCTATCCTGCCAGTTCCCGAATGACTTCTGGCCTCCTGAGACAAGGGAGAAACCTAAACCTGTCTCTTCGGTCCGCAACCTGGGGGTCATGCTCAATAACAAGCTGAGCATGGAAACCCAGGTTGCAAAAACAGTGGGGATTTGCACGGCTTTGCTACGCTCCCTGCGAAAAATTATGCCACTTCTCCCTGCACAAGCCCGGGCGTTGGTAGTCAGGTGTACGATTCTGAGTCGCCTTGACTACCGCAACGCCCTGCTCCTTGAGTCCCCTGTCACGTTACTGGACCGGCTGCAACGAATTCAATCAGCCGCGGCCAAGCTGGCTCTTGGCCGGTCGAGAAGGTCTTCGGCCACAGCGGCATTGGCCGATCTGCACTGGCTACCCCTAAAGCAGCGAGTGGCTTTCAAGTCCCTTTGCATTGTATTCAGGGCTTTGCATGGACTCGGGCCCAGGCCCTTGCAAGCCCTGTTTCAGTGGTATACTCCCGCCAGAGATCTGCGATCATCCTCGGCGTATCTGGTAAGGGTGCCCAGATACAATAAAGCCAGAACTGGGGGTAGATCCTTTAGGGTTGCAGCTGCCAAATTATGGAACAGCTTGCCCGTTGACATACGCCAGACCCCTCAACTTCTTCCATTTAGGAAGCGCATTAAGACCTGGCTTTTCCCTTAGACCTGCCCGTCTCTATACACCTTGGTCTCTTCCTCAGTAAAGTATTCTCCAGCGCCAGGAAGCCTGCAAGGTATCAGCTGCGCTATATAAATAATTAAAATAAATAAATAAAAAATACTGCACACAGCCAAATACCCTGTGCAATGTGCCGCTGATTGCCTCCGGATGGGTGGGCCACAGCCCAAGCCCTGTTCCCAACCCCTTGCTGTGCACTGCCGAAGGCTATGTGCAGCATGAGGTTGGCTACCTGTGGATGGGGTAGCCACAGGGTGTGGCCGTAAGCTGTGTACAGTGTGGAGTTGGCTGTCTGTGGTGGAGTTGGCCACAAGGCCTGCCCGCAAGCCAGGCACTGTGGCCAACTGTGCAACATGGGTTTGGGTACCTGTGCGAGTTGGCCGCAGGTCCATGCACGGCGGGGAATTGACTTTAAATATGGTAATACAATATTACTTTGCATTAAAAAAAACTAGAAGTTCACTAAAAAAATAAAAGGTTAAAGTGACATTAAAGTTGGGTGAAATGTTCAGTAACAACATAACGTTTTAAACTCAACAAAGCACAGGAATTCACCAGCTATAGTTATCTCAAGTAACTATACCTCGTGCCCTAAGGTAATTAAAGCTCACACCCTTGCCATGCACTGCTAATTGCCCCACATATGCACAGCAAAAAATCATATTTAGACATGTTGACAAGAATACAAATGATTTTCACCCAGTTCTCTTGCCCTCGCCTCAGTGAGCAATGCTCCTGACTCTGCACCATGATCTGCGCTCTGCTCAGGGGCGTATATATCAATCGTGCAGTAGGTGCAGCGGCACCATGGCCCAGAAAGGTGAAGCACCTTCTGCACCACTAAAGCCCACTTTCTTTGCTTGCATTAGGGCCCATTGAACCCTTCCTACACATTGACCACGTTTGGATGAAGTGAGGCAGAGCATACTTACTTTGTCGAAGTCCTTCATTGGGTCATTAAAGTTAAACTGCAGAAGGTTTCCAATGACAGGCAAAGCCAATGGTCCGGGCGGGAATCTGCTGGGACGGGCTGCGCGCCAAAACAGGAAGGACAAAACCACTGCGACCAGCAGCAGCAGCTCAGTACAGTCCATAGCGACAGCTTAGAATGCAAAGCTTTATGCAGCTTGCAGGATTTGTGAGACGCTGTGCTGCGCTGAGATTCACAGCACTCCCGTTTTCTGGCTCTTTAGACTATGCTATAATCATTTGGCAGGCTAGAGCTGTTCACTAACGTGTGTCGTAATTTATCTTTTAATTATTAACTCAGAACCATAAAAAAAAGATTTTCACAACACCTTTTTTAATATTTGTATTCTTGCGTTTCTTTATTTTCTTTCTTGAATGTTACCGGTTTGTTTTTGCTAGTATTGAACCATGTAAAAAGAATGCTTGAGCTGTATTTGATTGCATTTACCTGTGTGGGTAGAAGTAGCTGCAGTTGAACTTTGAAACTGTTAGGGCGTCACCCTGAATTTCACAAAGCTAGCCAGATCGCTTCCCCAAGTCATTTTTTTGTATTAAAGGAGACAACATTGTGTAATTTGAAGGAAAAGTTCAAATATACTGACTGAAAATCCACTGGTTTTAAACAGGTCTTAAGGGTCACTCATGAAATAGTCCAAAGCTTTCAAGGTGTGCCGAGGAAACCCACGCCAACACAATGAGTAATGTTTTATGAACAACAAACAAACCCTTCCTTATCACACTACGAGTGTACTTTACAGTTTTTTGTCAATGCACCTCACTCATTGTAAAGCAGTAAGCAATGTAATTAGAGTACCTGCAAGCAATGTTCCCTCTAATATTTTTCCTCTGTGCGCGGCAGTGTAAGGTCTCTGGGGCATATTATCAAGGGGGTTTATCTCCGCTTTTTTGGCTTTAAAAGCCAAGAAAGCGGAGATAAAATTATCTCCCTATTACCTAGCTGTCGCTAACACCAGTTAGCGACAGCTAGTAGGAGATAGCGGCCATCTTGGGCCCCACTTTGCATGTCAGTGATATTTATCACTAATGACATGCAAAGTGGGTGTGCCAAGATGTTAGCGACTGGAAACAGTCGCTAACATCGCTATCTCCTATTACCAACTTTTGGAGATATTCGCGCTAAGCGCGAATATCTCCAAAAGCTAACACCTGCCCTGAGCAGTTCTTAGCCATGTTATCCAATGGGAGGTGGATAACATGGCTAAGAGCATTAGCTCGGTAATGCATGAATATCGCTGACTTTTCAGCGATATTCATGCATTGCGGCCGCTTTTTATCGCATTTGCGATAAACCTTGGTAACACCAAGGTTTATCTGCGATAAAAATCGCCGCAGCTCAGCGGTAAATGTTTGTCTCTAACCAAGCAATAGCGATAATTATCGCTATTGCTTGGTAATATGCCCCTCTGTGCGCTGCAGCCAACGCTCTGTGCACCAAGAACCCGACAGTGCGAATGGGTACAGCGAGAGGGGTTCCTGCTCGATTGTGCAGATATCTGACCTAGGTACTGGAATGCAGGAGGCCTGATGATGGGTCAGGCAGGGGCAGACTGGGAACCCCAAAGCAGCCCTGGTGATTTTTTCAGAACAGGGGGGGGAGCAAGTGTCAAGCACTGCTGAACAAAACATGTCCCCAGCACCCCTGCTTTTGTTACTGGGGCCATTATTGGAGCATCGCTGCAAAACTGCCCCCAGTAACAAAACCTATCCTGCTACAGCCAGTCTGGCCCTGGGGATGGCCTTCGTGTTGGTGACTGGCATACACTGGTTGTGTCATGTTGGAAATGAACAGGTGCAGTGCAGAGCATCTGCAACCACAACAAAGCTACACTAATATATATTAGGAAACCAGGGCAACCTGCCTCATTCCATAACCTCTGCTTTCCTAACTAACTACACAGCCGCGGCTGAGGGACATCTTAAGGCTTGCTGCATGCCTTTTGTTAATAGAGCGCAGCAGGTTGCGTGTCTTTTTAAAAGTGTTCATGTTAATTGCAGCGCCCGACATACTAATACATGGGCTGCATTTAAGATGAAAAATTTCAAAAAGGCACACAATCTGCCTGCAGTTGCGCTCTATGAACAAAAGGCACGCAGCAAGCCTAAAAGCACGACATGTGCTTTCACAATCACTAATATAGCTTAGTGATTGTGAAAGCACACGTCGTGCCTATGGCACACCATGTACTGACCTCGGAAGGATAGCAGAGGGAGTTGGACTCTTCAGAATTAAAAGCTGTAACCAGACTTTCACCCCTGATGTCAGCAGTGAGCAGTAAACTCGCTGACCTGTCTTGCTGGTGAGATAAGCCCTGGAACAGATTTTGCAGGCGGTGGCCGAGGGGCAGGTGGTATACAATAAAGAGAAACACACCCCTAGGTGTGATCTGTAGATAGACGGTCGGTAATATGTGCATGCTTGTTAAGGATGAGCCGTGGGGCTGAGGGATTAGCAAGGTCTCCGTCTATGGGGAAACAAGCAACCCTCCGTGAAATGCTCAATGGGAGGTGCGTACTTCCACCTCAAGTATCCAATATACTCTTGCACTGTCAGCCGTCCGATACGTGTATCCTCTCTACAACCCTCATATTATAGGGATGTGCAACACATGAGGGAGCCATCCTCCCCTTCATATGTCAGTACAGGGATATTCCTGAATGCTCTCGTATTCCAGCCATACTGCTCCTTTATCCATGCACTTCCGCGTGTGTGTAAAATCAGTGTTCCGGCTCACCTAAGTGATAGAAGATATAGATGTGCCCTTTCTTCATCGAGATCGACTGGGGCAGATTGTCTGCTTTTTAAAAAAGTATTCATGTTGATCGCAGCGCCTGTCATGCTTCTACAGGGCGCTGCGATTAACATGAGCACCTGTCTCTTAGGGGATGTGCTGTGTGGGTGCGCGCTCCATAAAAGACACTGCACGCTCGAAGTGTAATAGCTGGGTGCGGGCCCATGCTCGCACCTTCCAGGGAACAGTGATAGTGATGTATTTTTTCCAATATTGTAAAATAGTAGAAGCTCACTAATACTACTGCAAATAGTCACTATGACATCCTCCTATTTCTCATATCTGAGATCCTATTTGGATCTAAAAGAAAATGTTTTTTTGAATGCTGCATGCAACCAAAACACATTTGTCAAAAACTGTTTGTAACAGACTCTCACACATTACCCAGATTTAAAATCAATTAAAATAAAATGCTATTTGTAACAATCTGTTTAAGAATTATTCAAGGTAAGCAGGGCAAGACTCTGCAGAACAGAGCCGACTCAATGCGGGTTCCTCCACTCAGTCTTCAGAACTGATAATCATTAGTTCACTGATCAGCTCTGCAGATGGTTTCCTGGATACGCAGGGGAACGACTGTGCATAGAAGTCCACCACGTGTGCTTTCAGAATCACTAATATATGTTAGTTATTCTGAAACTACACATGGTGCTTTTAGGCTTGTTCAGGGCTTTAAGTGAGATGAAAAAACTGGGGGATCTCCAAAGGGGCGTGACTGATGTAATTAAGGGTGTGGATTAAAACATATGAGCTAAAAATCTGTGCTTAGCATAGTGTGCCACAGGATTGTTATTGTGCTGCCTCTGTCATTGCAATCAGATATACTGTATTGTAATTGCATTTATGTACTGCTTGCTACATATGATGGGGTGTTGAAGCATTTTTTGGCGAGTAGTACGCTACTCCGGAACCAATAAAGGATTAGTTTTGAATCAGTATAGGGAAATATGAAAGTAATTTGAGTGGTGGATATTTTAGTCATTTATTTGGATTGAAAAGAATAGTGGAGGGAAAAGAGTGGGAAGGATTTAGAAATATATATATTTTTTTATATAAAACTCAACTATCCTTCTAGTAGGGAAAGGAAGCATCTGCAAGGATTTCCTTGGGGATCTTAAAATGCCAAAGCATGAACCTGACAATTTTTTGACTTGTGTCTCCATCAAGAAATTCGGCATTTAATTTAAAACACATATTAAAATCGCGATTTATGTGGGGTTTTGCATATTAATACTACATTTAGACATGTGCCCCACTGCAAGCACTGCTAAACTGATTGAACAGCATAATTTGCTTGCAAAGAGCCACTGTTAGCCCTCTATGCTGGTGCGATTCCTCCAGTTGCCCTAATGACAGCTACACGGGGCACCGAGACAGTAAGCTTTTATAGACAATTCACCCACCATCAGCTTAGTTATCATTTCCCATTGACTCCCCTCCATTATAACGGAATGCTGAAAGAACAGATATGCTCTAAGGGATACAAACATACAAAGGGGACCTGAGGTAAGGAGTGCGATGGTGCAGATATCTTATCATGGGGAGGTGGTCCCTCCAGGTATATTTGTGTGTATGTGTTGCTGGGGGAGAGACTGACATCACAACACCCAAAATGGAGACCAATGTCCTAATGCTTGACTGGAGTACCTTTTGTTTATTCGCCATTCTACTTTTTTTTTTTTTTACTTTAAACCTCAACCCTCCCTTCGCAAAGGCGTTACTGATTTCTGTACCAATAAATCTTTTAATGCATCATTCCTTAGTCTATGTAAAGCATGACTTGGAGATTGTGGTGGCCTACCAAACAGAAAAAAAATATTTACCTTTACTTCAGCTGAAAAAAAACCTAATACTCATATTTCCCTGTCCCTTTTTGTGGGTTTATCGTGGGTTTCAACTGCTTCCAATATCTTTACTCTTCTGGAGAATTATTTCAGGAAATAGCCCCATAACTGTTCAAGAAATACTTGGCGCAAGAGCTGTAAACAAAGCATGCTACTCCGGATGAGACTTCCAGTGCTTTTGGCAACAATTGGCATGAGGTCCCCAGAGGCACCCCTATCCCCCGCAGGCGTACAGAACAGGATGAATCCCAGGTGGACATGTAAATATTAAAGTCCAATACAGAGAGTCGTCAGAAGAATCTGTGAGTATAACAAAAACGGCATACGTACCTTGCTCTAGCAAAACTGTCCTCCTGAAGGTTCAATACAAGGCTGTTGTAGCTCAGATACACTTTGTTTTGTGATTCTGCAATCGTTTTTATAATATATAACACAACAAGTAACATTATACCTACAACAAGCCAGGACTATTGGCTTTGTCAATTGTTGTTAGTTGCATAAGATACATAAGCAACAACTAGGGCTTTGTTGAATCTAATATTGAAGATGCTTCAGTTCTGAAATGATGAGACTGTGAAAGAACTTTAGCTACTCTCTTTACAGTTACACCAAAGATTTTGAGAAGTTGCACTGCCAGATTTAAGATTTACCCTGAGAGTGAGGACAAAAACGAAGAGCCCGAAAGGGACCCGTCGCAGCACCTGCTTTAAAGAACTGCAGGTGTTGAGCACCAGCAGGACCCAGACCATTTAAAGCCCAGGGCTTGTTGTGAACGTATCTAGGACCCTATTTAAATATTCCCGATTCATGACCTTATGTGGTTATAACAAATCATATCCTTATAAAGGCATAAGAATCATATCCATATTTAGTCATAGCCAATGCAGTCCAAATACGGCAAGGCTACTCCCATAGACTCCTAGAAAGTACAACGCGTTCTTTAAACAAACCAAGCCTCCAGAAGCCCGGGAATTGCCCCTGCTCTTGTTTTGATTTGTCCAAGAACTCCTGGAGTCCAGAAAGAACTGTAAGTTCTTAGTGACGTCTTATGTCCAACCTTACGTCAAACTCGGCACCTTCCAAGTATAAATATACCAGCGTTTGCCTTAAGCAAACACACAGTGGTTTGGAGCAGATCGGCTATATACTTACCCGAAGCACAGCTGTAACGAGAGCCGAAGGAAGCCGACCCTCCCATTGACGCACTGAGAGAGACGCTGTCTTTTCTCCTGCCGAGAAATCCAGCTCCAGTGTTTCCAGTCACCCTTGCGGGTTGCTAGGAGATCGAGTCCTGAGAAAGAGATACAAGACCTCCTTCATTCTATAACCAAGGTACGGAGCTGATTAGATCATTAGAAAATTCTTGATTCAGATTCTTGGCAAAAACTATCTTAACTTAAATTGCCACTTACTTACTCCTTCCCACGTACTAGGCTTAGGTTAGGTACACCGGGATAGGCGTATTTTAGAAACACCAGTTGAGTACGTTTAGTCAACTTTTATCATTGTATGTATTTATCTATTTTAAGTATCATATGGCTCAGAAACCATATAAATGATATAAATGCTTTTACAGTATTATTTCATAATACTCGTTTTACTGTACGCACTTTACTTTATGACAAGTATTGCAATTGTGGCAATTCACTTCTCTTGCATGAGAAAGAGGACTGCTCAATAAATAACAACTTTTGTTGAAAACACCCGTCTCTCTATTTCTCTGCACTCCTGGTGAAACTAAGCATGTACGATTGACTGAGTGAAATAGCTGTCTATTGTTTTCCACAACTCTGGAGATATACTCCTTATTCTGGGGGGAGCAAAGTTGTCATGTTTATGCGGTTGTCAGAAACGAATCCCTTCTTGTCTATTCAGGAAAGTTAACACCTTCCAGTTCACTCGAGAAAGTTTCTAGTGACCTCTGAGCTAGCTGGCATTCATAATTAAGTCTAACATATTCAATAGAGACCTAGTCGACCTCAGTCCTACGTCTAAACTATCGTTTATGTTATTCCAATGCGCAGAGCCTATTGGGAATATAGGAACTACACTACAGGATTGCTGTATTCATTTTGTAAATAGAGCGTGGCTGCTGGCAGATTGTGTGCATTTTTGAAAGTACACATGTTAATTGCAGCACAGTGTATAGGCATGAAAGGCGCTGCAGTTAACATGAATACTTAAAAAAAAATGCACACAATCATCCTGCAGCCACGCTCTGTTAAGAAAGGGCAGTCAACAAGTCCAGAAGCATGTTTTGCGCTTTCGCTATCACTAACATATATTAGTGATTGTAAAAGCACACGTCGTGCTTTAAGGCTTGCAGCATGCCTTAACAGAGCGCAGCAGGTTGCGCGTCTTTTTAAAAGTTTTCATGTTAATTGCAGCGCCCCACATACTAATACACGGGCTGCATTTAAGATGAAATCTTTCAAAAAGGCACACAATCTGCCTGCAGCTGCGCTCTATAAACAAAAGGCACACAGCAAGCCTAAAAGCACGACGGGTGCTTTTACAATCACTAATATATGTTAGTGATTGCGAAAGCACACGTCGTGCCTATAGCATTACCAATACCCAAAGAATGGCACGCCATGTACTGACCTCAGAAGGATAGCAGAGGGAGTTGGAGTCCTCAGATTTAAAAGCTGTAACCAGACTTTCACCCCTGATATCAGCAGTGAGCAGTAAACTCGCTGACCTGTCTTGCTGGTGAGATAAGCCCTGGAACAGATTTTGCAGGTGGTCGCCGAGCGGCAGGTGGTATACAATAAAGAGAAACACACCCCTAGGTGTAATCTGTAGATAGACGGTCGGTAATATGTGCATGCTTGTTAAGGATGAGCCATGGGGCTGAGGGATTAGCAAGGTCTTGTGAAACAATGTCCTGCGCACAACTTTACTCCGAGTAAAAAAGAAGTCCAATTAATCTTCTCTTGTGGTGATTTTAATCGTCAAATCAGAAAAAATCTTATTTTCAGTCATATATTGCAATCTTAAAAAATTCATCCAAAGCCAACACGTGTTTCGTCAACAAGGATGCACCCGCATCTATGACTTCTTCAGGGCTAAAATTAGATTTAAAAAACATACTTTATCATCATGTACATTTTTCAAAAATGCCACCACCATACCACCCATGTAAAAAAAATTATATATTCACAGAGTGAATCAAAGGTGAAGGAATCATTTCTGAATAGAAAAACATATTATACTCTGTTACTGGAGGTACATTATGTTGCGAAGGGTCAAAATCAGTTAAGCTAAATCCAAAATAGAATATAAGAACACACAGTGCAACACCTCGAAATGAAAAGAGTAAAAGTCCAAAAAACCCTGAGTGAAAAACCTCATGCTGATGTTCCAATTAATGCTCCACTATCTGGATGATCTCTCAAATCCAAAATGTTATCACCTAATCCGTCTCACAAGAAGAAAATCGTACTGTATCTAGTAATAATCCTGCTCTGTCGGTAATAAAAACCCAGTATCACTGGTCAGACAATAAGCATGTTGTACAGTATTGTATCATATCAAACTACAATGATAGTCAATTAAAAGGCAGTCTTACCGCTCAGTATTCCATTAGTTATCGAAGTAGAAAGAAAAAGATTCACTGGTTCTATCAGTATATATCCTGTAAATGATAAATATGTTCTATAAGGTTTCTTCCCATTTCCACCATATAATATGAGACTTCAATCTCCTAAGGTTATAGCGTTTTATACTCCCATGAATATGGATTTAGACAATATCCATTCATCCGTGCCAAATGCTTCGCGTTAGAATTGGACTTCCATGCCACATCATTCAAAAGGGAGTCATATATACGTCGCAAAAACTCTACTACGTACAATATCCATATATTCGAACGTACTACATGCTTTGCGCTATCATTTTACATCCTTGTCATAACATCCCAAATACAAAGGAGTCATATACACTCTCCGAAGGCTCCTATCCACGGAGACCAATCATACCACCACTCTATGCCATTCCTACCACAACGTGCGATTTTAATCTTAAACAAGCATTTACAATGCAACGGTTTCGCCTTTGCAAAAGTTAGAGCTATTGGCATTGTAAATGACAACATTTTTATTTATGTGTTGGTTTTGAAAACAGATAAATAAATGGCATTGTCATTTACAATGCCAATAGCTTAATCTCTCGCAAATGCGACACACACACACCCACAGAGAGCCCCCCACACAGAGCACCCCCACACACACACAGAGCCCCCCCACACACACACACCCACACAGAGACCCCCACACACACAACCACACAGAGCCCCCCACACACCCACACAGAGCCCCCACACACACCCACACAGAGCCCCCCCACACACTGCGAGCCCCCCCTCACACCCACACAGAGACCCCCACACACACAACCACACAGAGCCCCCCACACACCCACACAGAGCCCCCACACACACCCACACAGAGCCCCCACACACACTGCGAGCCCCCCCCACACACTGTGAGCCCCACAAAGCATATATTACTGTAACCATTTGAGGAGATAATAGGTGCAGTAACAGCAAATTTCAGTAAAGTAGACTCGTGGCTTCCAAAAGTAGAGGAATGGCACTCTGATATTTCTTAACCAGCTCCTCCTGTGAACCGAAATTATCTTATGCTAACAACACAAAGCATTACTAGACACGACAATCTGTACACATCAGCAATTTTGAAAATGAGACTGCTTTGCAGTTATTCACGAAAAAATGGTGTCACAGCTACTTAACACAAGTAAAACATGTAAATGATTTAGGGCAGGATTCTACAACGAATAGCTAGTGAGCTACTGGTAGCTCTCCAGCTACCTGCGAGTAGCTCTCCTGTGTGAAGTCCAGCCTACTAAACTAGAAGCTTTTTGCTTGGTTGGATTAATATATATGACACAAAATTGAAAAGTGAGTATTCAAGATGAAAATGTGTGTATTTTCAAAATCCATAATTCCCATACTATATTTAAAGCTGATATTTGATTAATAAATAATGCAGCTTTGGGAGAGTTATTATTACATTGCTATTATTAAATTGGTGCCAGGGGCATTGCAACTGTGGCGGTCATGCATCACACTTGTAGAGGCATTCAAAATTAAAAAAGCGTTTTTAAAATTACTGTTGATAATCCTGAACTGTGGTGATCACAGCTGGTAATCTTGCATAGGGTGGCCGCTAATATAACCTTTTCTTATGTGTATGGCAGTTATATTAGTAGTAGCTTGGGACGATTTTCCTTGAACATAAGTAGCTCGTATCACTGAAAATGTTGGAGACCCCTGGACCAGAAGATCATTTGGTAGAGAAAGGTTAAATAGAGATTGTTGCACTAATCTCTCGAGCAAATGTGGCAACTGCTGCGACATTCATGTTCTGTGTGATGAAAGAGAGAAAAATCTGAATATTAACATGGGATACAGTAGAATTTCCTAACAATCTGGCCACAGACTAGTGTCCTAGCACGTAGGAGGATTCCCTATCTAGTCTATAATTTTGCAAAGGAAGGGGCCAACTGCCCTGCAAATCTGACCATGTGCCTACAGTGAAGAGAGACATAGAATATCTCGCAGTTGGACAAACAGTGTAGTTCCATTTTCTCTGCATGTCCCAGAGAATTATTTACAACAATGAGAAATCACAATAGCTCTTCGGCTATAGTCTTCTCTCCATTTGCAGCAGTTGTTCTACCAGAAAACATCACAGAGAATGGCTTTCCTTTTTTTGCTAGTTAACTCCCAATGTCTGAAAATATACCCGGTGAGCTAGTGCTTTGAACCACTACCGTAGGTACGTTTTGTAAAGCGTTAAAGACTTCCTAATTCATTTACCGTACTTGATGTTGCATCTTCAGTTAGATCAGTTTGGTCTTTTGAAACTATTAGGCCATACAGGCTTAAATGAGCGTTACAATTTAAAAATCTAATCAACAGCCCTTTCCAGCTCCCAGTACATAAAAAGAGTACCATTAAACTGTTGAAGTAACACCTAAAATGTAAAGAGCTTAAAAAACAGCAATAACTTGCTAATAATAATGTGAACTTTCTCAGAAATTGTAATTATGATTGTACTTACTGGGGCGGGTTTATCGGGGGGGAGGGGGTAATAACAAATATTGCTATTAGTTACCACACTTACTGCACTTTACCATGCTCAATATGCCTAGCTCCCAGTAGGTTCAAATCTTTCTCAGTTGCTAATTCCTTTTAAATTACCTATTAAAAAATGCCACTGAAAAATGTCAGCAGATCAAAAACCCTGCTTCCATCCCAGCTCTTTCACTGTGGGCAATGGTCATGTGAGATGTCAAACACGTTGAAGGAACACTGACAGGAAATCCAATCCTGTTGGGTCATTGATGACTGCCAGCTGCCCCCCCCCCCCAAAAAAGAACTTTCTCCCTCCAATGCTCATATTTATTGATGGGACTAATTAAGTAGGAGGGTGGGAGGGGCTCCAACCACTTTTCATCCTCACTCACACTAAAACAACAACACTAGAGTCAAGAGGTGGCGGTAGGACTGAAATGATTGATAACACTCTTGCTACTTCACGTTCTGCTCCCACATCGGAGATTTCTGGTTTGGGGCAGAAGGGAAAACTCGAGAAGAGAGAGGGGTTGAGTTGTCATTCATATATACTCTCTTCCCCAGTCCCCATTTCAACACGCCCCTAAACCAAACAATGATGTGTTCTTACTGGGAACTTGTGATTAGGAGTTTGCCAATTGGGAAACACAAATGAGCTGTGCGAATGGGGAACTGGCAAATCCATGGTTATTGGGAACTGGCAATGATGGAAGTACAGAGGAAATGATAGAATCACCCTCCTTTGCAGATCCAAATAAACAAAAAGATTCTATCAAGGTGTGATGGTGGTAGATATTTTGGGTTTTTGTGTGAAATTTTTGTGTGGTGTTTCGGCCTCTCTCTCAGATTGGTGAGACGGAGGCACTATGTGCTTTTAAAATACCCCTCACACACTAAGAATGGTCTCAGATGGTCCCTACTAAAAGATACTCAGTTCAAAAGTAAGCATAATGTCCTACAAATTGAATAGCAAAAATAAGCTATCAATTTGAGCTTCAGGGCATGAGTGGGCCCTATGTGAAGCGAAGTGAGATTCCCAAAATTTTTGAAAATACTGACACAGTGGTCTTTTTCTGGTCTAGGCTGCGTGCCTCATGAGCCGGCATAGAACGGGGGTTTTCAATGCGGTCAAGTTACCGCCTTACGCTCGGAGCGGCACGAGGGTGATTAAGGCAGTGTCCGTAAGGCGGTAACTTGACCGCATTGAAAACCCCCGTTCTATGCCGGCTCATGAGGCACGCAGCCTAGACCAGAAAAAGACCACTGTGTCAGTATTTTCAAAAATTTTGGGAATCTCACTTCGCTTCACATAGGGCCCACTCATGCCCTGAAGCTCAAATTGATAGCTTATTTTTGCTATTCAATTTATAGGACATTAGGCTTACTTTAGAACTGAGTATCTTTTAGTAGGGACCATCAGAGGTCCTGATGAGCAGACAGTAGGGGACTGCCTGTGAAACATGTCGACCTGGTAGCTAGCCAATAGCTCTACCACACAACCCCCTTTTTAATATTCCCAGCCAGAGAAGCGAATAAATCATTTTTTCTACTAGCCAGGGAATTTTTAACAATTTTTACTCACATAAGTTAGGTCCCTACACTTCACTGAAACCACCAACACTGCACCAACACATAGCCTTCTGTCACAATAACAGTGCTCCCGCGTAGTTCGTAGGTCGTAGCACGCCCCGCCCCGTAGAGGGACGGGAAGACCCCAATGATGAAGCATGACACTAAGGGGATTCTTAGTGTGTGAGGGGTATTTTAAAAGCACATAGTGCCTCCGTCTCACCAATCTGAGAGAGAGGCCGAAACAGCACACAAAAATTTCACACAAAAACCCAAAATGATGGATTGTTACCGCGTTGTAAGAGAAGTGGATGCAACAGCAATGGAAATCAGATACACAAGGGAGGGAGATCAAGTGGATTGAGGAGGAATACCAGGCACTGGTGAAGAGAGCAAATCCACAATGGCTGAGTGAACTGAGGTACAAAACAGCTTTATAATAAAAACAAAACACTATGCACATAAGCCCGCCTGCAGAACAAACTTACTAAAAGATATGCACCATAATCTATTATACACATCACGGAAAAAGATTGGGATTGTCTGAATTTTTCTACCTTTGCTTAAAATCTTTTTGTTTCTTTATTGTTTTCTTACCTAGTGAGAATACAGAATAAGGGAGACAAAAAAAGAAAAAGATGCACGTGTACTGGAAGGCAATAAAGTAGTACATATCGTGCTGTCGGAACTAGGGCATGTAGGTAAATCGGCTCGTCAACAGCATCTGCAGAAAGGCAACAAAATAATAAACAGAAAACAGATTACATAGACCACGTTTTCTAGTCAGGGTTTAGTAGCTAGGCGACCTGCCGTTTGGTTATTTGGATGGAGTACAATACTGTAAACTTCCTATTTGCGGGGAGGGGTGGGGGGTTGATTTAGCCTAGAAGAGCGGAGATGGAGAAGTTTCAGACAGTCCATCACACTGGCTACATCATCAAAAATATCTTTACAGAATTTGCATACAGGCTGAGCTCACCCTGAGGCCTCATTTCAAGATTGGTATAAGCGTCGTGTGAACATTTTAGTTGGATTAAACTCAATCTACTGCTTGGAGCAAGCGCTAGTTTGTGTACAGCAGAATTTCCATTCTTTCTCCGATTTGCTATAGTAAATGCAGGCCCTTCAGTTTTCGTTGAGGTAGCTGCTTCGGCGAAGCATCTTGAGCGCAGATATAGATACGTGCACCTATGCGCTTACTGGAGGCAAATAAAAGAGTAAACGTCTTAGAGTGGTTGGTTCCGGAGGGGCATACCTCCCTGCTTAGTATGCGCAGCTTGTAGTAAAAGAAACCAGAGTGGTTCGTTTCGCCACGGATATTGTGGATTTGTATGAACCATCTGGAAAAAGACTGCCAATTTCAGGCACACCTTAAACACGCTGTCAGACTATGGTTGAGCAATCACAGGTAATGGGGGTAATGTACCACTCGCAATTTCGGACAGTATTGTTTATGCTGCACAGTTCCCAGGCTTGCATAATACAGGTAACTCTTTTTAATTGTAGAGTTTTCAGACAATCGTATATCCTGCAACGGATGGGAGAGGAGTGGGAGCAGTGCTGTCCTACGGGGTAGCATGGGGGAGGGGAACAGGGGGGGGGGGCAGGAGGAGTTTGGGAAAAAAAGTTTGGTGAAAGGGACATTTAAAAATCAGTAGCGCATATGGGAAGTTTGACCTTCTTTATCAAGGCTATCCTGCAAGCCGTGGTGAAAATACCAGTGCTTGACATTCACCTCAATTCTTACCGTTGCTGTACTATAATTTAGTTGGAACATTGCGTCCTTGTCAGAGCTCACCCAAATGCCTCAGTATTAACAGATGTGGTACTCCGTTGGAGGGGAATTTCAAATAAACGTGCTGGTGTATTTGGTGTGAGTGGGAACATTGATTTGTTCCAACCAATGGAAAGACTGGACAAGTTGCCAGATTCTCCAATTATTGGTGACAGGTTGGTTTCAGGAACTTTTATAAAAAACAACATATACATATAAGGAGGTAATCAAAAGGAGGTAGGGTTGGTAGAGGCTTCTCTCTGAAAGTCGCCGTCTAAGCATACAGGAAACTAGTTCAAGGGTAATAGCAAAAACAACAAAAAAACAAGTCAGGTCCCGGGCCGGCAGCCAATCACAGCGCAGCCCGGGGAATGACGTCACGGAGGTGTCCCGGGCCGGCAGCCAATCACAGCGCGGCCCGGGGAATGACGTCTCGGGGGTGTTCCGGGTCGGCAACCAATCACAGCGCTGCCCGGGACACACAGCAACAAGGGGCGGGACTTAAAAAAAGAGTCAGAAACGCCCACGATTCGCGTTCTGACGGGGAAAGAGTGATGGACAACCATGTCTTCCAATGGCTAGCCTCCATTTATGGAGCTAGCCAATGGAAGAAGGGGCGGTTTCAAGTCCCCACTACTGAGATAACATTAGATTTCGCCCTGGGCTGAGCACTGCTTCGCATTTCCAATATGGCCGCCCAATGCTTCACTGCGTAGTCTTAGTGATTACTACTTTACTCGTGTTCTTTTTGAAGGAAACTTTATTACACCACTAACTCGGTAAATTCTACCACCACATACGATTAAAAATACAATGTATTAGCACTAGAAAAGGACCTCACGCCTAATTCTAACTATATTACTAATCATACGAGAACTGTATCTCTAATCCTAAAATTATAGTATATAAATCTCATATATGGAGACGAATTCCTAATAATCGGACGTTAGTCTATATATAGGAACTTCAGCCTGAGCAATCCACAAAAAGGGGGGTCAATAAAAAAAAAATGCTATATACATGAAGCCAAATGCCATACAAACATTATTATCACATACATATTAATGTTGACCTATATCCATAAACTTTTTTCAATTTGTACTTCATCATTTTTACAGATAAAATTCATGTGTAAAGTATAACCAGATTTTACAGTTCCGTCCTATGGGGAAACAAGCAACCATCAAATGCTCAGCGGGAGGTGCGTACTCCCACCTCAAGTATCCAATATATTCTTGCACTGTCAGCCATCCGATACGTGTATTCTCATATTATAGGGATGTGCAACACAGGAGGGAGCCAAACTCCTCTTCATACGTCAGTACAGGGATATTCCTGAATGCTCTCGTATTCCAGCCATGTTGCTCCTTTATCTATGCACGTTCGCGTGTGCCTGGTGTGTATAAAATCAGTGTTCCGGCTGACCTAAGTGATAGAAGATATAGATGTGCCCTTTCGTCATAGAGATCGGCTGGGCAGATTGTCTGCTTTTTTTTAAAGTATTCATGTTGATCGCAGCGCCTGTCATGCTTCTACAGGGGCTGCGATTAACATGAACACCTGTCTCTTATGTGCTGTGTGGGTGCGCGTTCCATAAAAGACACTGCGCGCTGGGAGTGTAATAGCTGGGTGCGCGCCCACGCGTGCACCTTCCAGGGGACATTGCACACCTACAAGAGGGCAAATTGTAAAACTAGAATTGATTATTTTCTTCTTGATATACAACTTTGGCAGAATCTTGTTGACATGTGGGTAATAGAGAGCTTTGACAGTGACCACAATGCCCTATCTTTAGAATTAAAAGGAGTACTTGGGTTCCTTGAAACACCTCCAGAGCCCAATCTATCCAACCTTACTATCCTCAGTGACAACAAAAGGAGGATTATATGGCCCTCAATTGGAAATTGCGCTGATACTTTAGCGCAAATATATACAATAATTGTAAACTTACTGGTCACTATGGGTGTTAGAGGATTGGAGATACAACCTCTGGCCAAAATCTTTATAAACTTACTTAATAATATTAAAATATTGTTTTATAAAGATAGTACTAGAAACAAAAAGGTAAGGAATACCAAGAATGAATGGTTTGACGAGACTTGTATCCAAGCTTGGAAATCTTTGATAGGGTCGATCAAAGCTGGTCGCAGAACATTGGTAGCTCTAAAAAGGAAAGAATATACGAAAGTTCAACACAAGGCACAAATGAATTGGCACATACGGTACTGGCAAGATTTATTAGTGGCAGCCCAATTTAAAAATACTAGGGAGTTTTGGCACCTGATAAAAATCCAGTCGTGGAGGAAAATGTTCACATCCTTCCACAGATCTGAGAAGATCATTTCCCCAAATTATTTGCAGGACCAAAAGATAGTGGAGGAGTAATCTATGTATATTCTGAGTTAGAAATAGATGCAGATAATCTTGCTTTAACTATGGAAGAAGCTTTAGACGCAATATCAACTATTCAATGGGGGAAAGCACCCAGACTTGATAAAATCCATGGTGCCCTCTACTGATCAGAACCTAAAATATGGAGTGTAATTTTAAATTGTAAATTTGATGCCATATTAAAAGGTGCTGAAATCCCGGACACTTGGTTGGATGCCGAAGTAGTGACCATATTTAAAAGGGGAACAATATTGATCCGGCAAACTACAGGACTATCAGCCTTATCAATATTGCTCCGGAAATATTTTGCTGGCACTTGTTAGAGAGGCTCCAGGACTGGATGAGAGAAGGGAATTTATTATTACTTTTTAAGGTAAGATTTAGAGGCAAAACCAGCACTATAGATCAGTTATTATATTTTCAATTGATCCTTTGTAAAAATGCTACAATCAAGAAAGTTCCATTATATGTAGTGTTTGTAGACCTCCGTGGTGCATGCGACTTAGTTCCCCGAGAAAATTTGTGGATAGCACTTAGTAAAATGGGGTTCTTGGAAAAACTCCTGCAAATCATTATTAGATTGCATACGAACAACTATATTCGAATTAGATGGGGGAGTGCGAGGGGGGACTTAACGATTGGATCAAGGAAAACAGAGGAGTGCAGCAAGGGTGTGTCCTTGCTCCTACTCTCTTTACCCTTCACATTAATGGTCTGATTGAACCACTCTCAAACTGTAGGGGTGACCCACACAGGCTTGATGGGCATGCAGTGTCTGCCCTTTTATTTGCAGATGATACCCTGCTCATCTCCGTAACCCCGCTCGGGCTCCAAAATTTTGTAGATCGGTTCAGTAAGGGATGCAATGAATCTGGATTAGAAAAATATTCTCTAAAAACTAAATGTATGGTTTTTAATCTTCCCAACCTGTCCAATCGTAGTATTAGGCTGGTTTCAACAGTATTAAAGTAAAAAATGTGATTACCTAGGGGTACGGCTGACTAGCATACAATCATGCTGGCACATGTATCAACTAAAATTACGCCCGGTAAAATAGCGAATCGGTAAAAAAGGCTGTTACCGAACAGAAAACCTGAAATCGCAATGCATCAACCCCAATTCTGAATAAAATTAAGAACCGCAAATAAACCCACACGCTAAATTACCGAATCGCAAAATAGCGATTCGGTAATACCGAGAAAAGCATCAGCCTCAGGAAATACCGAATCGCTATTAAAAAATCGCAATGGGATGCATCAAAAATCGCAAATACCGAAAATCCTCTAAATCGCTATTCAGCGTGAGCAAAATAAGGGGAATCTCATCCAGGAGGTAAAGTTGGTGAAAGGAAAAAATAAATCCTACAGGTGGATACAATCAGAAACTCTTCAAATATGCCACTGGAGACCCTATATGTCTTCCAAAAAGGCTGCCCTCTACGTGCTTACCAGGAGGATGAGAATCAATTTAGCAGCACAGCGCAGGAGGAGGATCGAGGAGAGGGTATTCAGGGTGCGCATCACATTGCTGGGCCAGAATAAGGAGGAAATCTATGACAAGTACAGACTGAATCGTGCCATGATCATGAGCTTCATTGCGGAACTGGAACCACTACTGCAGCACCAGACCCGTAGGACCAATACCATCCCTGCCCACGTCCAGGTCCAATGCAGGCTGCACCTGCTGGCGTCTGGAAGTTTCCAGGGGGTTGTAGCGGTTGCCGGAGGAATACCTCAAAGCGCAATTTCACGCTTCTTCAGCAAATTGCTAGATGCCATGCTGACAATTATACATACCCACATCACCTTCCCCACAACCCCACAGCAGTTGACCCAGACCAAACAGGACTTCTACCAGGTGGCACAATTTCCCCATATCATAGGATGTGTTGACTGCACGCATGTCCCCATCTGTCCCCCCTCAGCCAACGAATACATATTCCGTAACTGGAAGTCCTATCACTCCATAAACGTGCAGGTTGTGTGCAATGCCAAGCACATCATTACGGACATTGTAGCGCAATTTCACAAAGCACACACAACGCCTACATATTCAGACACAGTGGCATCCACAGGCGTCTGCTAAACTGTGAATTTGGAGAAGGACACCTACTAGATACATACATATGTCTAATCATTAACTCCATCCTCACATATGTAATTGTATTCATGCCGCTAACCCTTTGCTCCCCTCCCTGCAGGTGACAGTGCATACGCCTTGCGTGCATATCTCCTCACTCCCTACCTCAACCCAGCAACACCTCAGGAGCAGCGCTACAACGCAGCACATATCAGTACCAGGAATGTGGTAGAGCAAACCTTTGGTATCCTCAAGAGTCGCTTCCGTATCCTACACAAGGCAGAAGGTGCATTGCAGTATATCCCTGTAACCTGCTGCCGGATGATAGCAGTGTGTGCCATACTGCCAACATTGCCACAAGAAAGGGCTTACCAATAGAAGTGAATGGAGATGACAACTTGCAGACATTTCTGCAAGGAGACCCGGCTGAGGCGTACGGCAAAGAGATAACCGGTGCACCTCTTCCAAACAACTCGATTAGCTAAGATTGACTCCTGTACAGAGATTGCCAAAGTGATTTTGAAGCTTGTTGTACCAACTTTGTGACAACAGAACTACAATTAGAGGAATTTATACCCCTGACCTCCGTACAAGACGAGGGATTCGGTCAACACCTTGGGAGGACCCGCTCTGGGCACCAAGAAGCGGTTCACCAGACCTCACCCTCCCTGCCCCACAGTCCTGATGAAGACCCACGGTGACCCACAAATAGGACCATAACTGGGTTGAAACGTCGACAGAAAATATTTGCATCAGCCTTAGTGACTCTGTGGAACAGCCAACGGATGTGGCCCACAGTATCAGTCCTGAATGAAAATTTGACTGACCAAAACCTCCCTTCCTTCTCTCACTGTATACAAGTCACGACTCAATCACTGCACGATACATCACTGAGCACTTGAACTTCACTGTTCCCACAACTGATTATTTATACTGTTTTTTCAATGCAAATAAGGTATTCTTTAATGCAAATAATTCATATAAAATAGCCTGAGATACCTGATATGGTTTGGATTTGTTTATTTGTTTGATTTACTCATTATATATTTTTTGGCTTTTGGTTTTGTGGCTCGGATTGACCCACTGGGAAAGAAATGAAGTGTTAACTATTCAGTAGAATGTGTTAAGAAGCTTGTTCGAACCCGACAGGACCACTGTTGTTATACCTTAAACATTGCCCAGGCTCTGAGGGATACTGGGTTACCCCATTGTGACTTACTATGAATAATACGTCAACATGACGCAGACTCAAAACATTGTGAGCGATACATATCCGTTGGCATCACAGGAGTATCTTGAAGAAATGTAGGTGGCCCATGGTTACATCACCATGGCCAAATAGCCGGTAGTACATGGCTATTTGCACCTTTCACGTACCCCCAGCCTCCTGTCGCATGACACCTCCACATCACCACGACGTGTGTCGGTGGCTGTAGAGCTGGGCGAACTGTGCCTCCTATCGCTGGTCTACGGCACAGAGACGCTGCTGATGCTTGATGACGCCTCACTCCCCTCCTCCACTCCAAAATTGCCGGCACTAAATGTCCCAGACTGCAGATGCTCTACTGCAGTGGTCGATGGGCCCAAGGCCTTGGCCACATCACCACAGTATGGCCCACGTCGACCTGCAGTGACACAGATCTGCGTGACAGTACTGCTGTGCTGTTGCAGACCTTGGTGATGGCCCTAATAGATGCATTAGAATGGAGCAAGTTCTGGTGATGCCTCCTGTGCTCGCTGTGTTGCCCTGCTAGGACGGCACAGGTTAGCTCCTGTAGGCACTGTTTGATGTCTCTATTCCCCTCTGTTACGACTGTGGTAATTTGACGCACAGCGTCTGTCATCATGCACATGTTGCTTGCCAATTTTGCTATGTTCATGTTCATTGCTCCCATGTGTCTCCCCTGCAGGTGCTGAACATGCAGCATCTAGGACTCTACCCCACCGTAGCCATGTCTAGGCTCTTCAGATCCCTCAGCAAGTCTTCCCAGGGGCCTGCGCCGCTGTCTGACTCGGACATGTGCTGGCGGAGTGACAAGTGACTGTTGGAAAACATTTGTGGCTGCTGGCCTCTGCTCCATCTCCATCACCTGCAGGGAGGGGACATTTGCCCTGCGTCTTGGTGGTGTTGCCTGTGGTGGTGGTGATGGTGTTGATGTTGGTGGTGGTGGTGTGGATTGACGTCCCTGCGGAGTCTCTCCATCAGTCCCTTCCGGCGTTCGCTGTCATCAGAGTCCACGGGTGATGCATCTGTGTGTGAAACAGTGCATTCTTATTTTAATTTCAAACTGTATCTGTTAATCATTTTGCATACTTTCTACTTCATAAATGACATATTTGGACAGACTGTTGGCCCTGTGCTGATGGTCTCATTTCTTACACATTGGGGATCAAACATGCACACTTGGATGACATGACTACAACTCCCATGATGCAACACTTCTGTGAGGGTATATGTGTTAGGCACTTCTACCTGTACACTGTGATTGGCCTGGGGGGATGAGCATGGGTATACTAAATGCAGCGTATCAGCACAGGTATGCATTTACCTTGTTCTCCAGACGCCACTAGAGTCCAATTGGGTGACTCCCACGACTGCCTCAGGCTCAATGGTACCCTTGACGAAGTCCTCCAGGGCTGTGTTGGGAGTGACTCTGGATGTCCCCCCTCCTGTGGCAACTGCATCCTTCACCCTTTCAGCGATTCTCTCCTTTGCCCTTTTTCTGAGGTCATACCATCTCTTCTTCAGGTCGTCCATGCTGCGGTGCGTGACTCCAACCGCATTCACCCTCTCCTTGATGCGCAGCTAGATATTGCGCTCCTCCGCCTCAGGCACCTTTAGTGACAGCTTTCCAAACAGCTTGTCATGCTTGCTGCTCACCCCATCAAAAGTTCCAGTTCCTTGTCAGAGAACTTTCTCTTCCTATTTCTGGGTGTGTCTGAGGTTTGGTGTGCATACTTGTCCATCCTGGATTGCTGTGGTGTTGCTGGTCTGTGAGATTTGAATATCTCTGCTCAGCTCCTGTGCTCGCTCTGCCTCCTCCTCTGAGTTCCTCAGGGCACTGAATGAAGCATGGGCTGGATGACTTCCTGGTTGTGATGTCATCAACCTGCTTCCAATGCGACTCATTTTTTGCGAATTCGCTAATACCGAAATCGCTAATACCGATTCGGTATTTGCTAATTCGGTATTTGCTATTCTTTATTTTGCGCTTTCGCTGTCGTGTTTTCGGCATTTTATAGCGGTTTTTAGTGATTCAGTAAAAAATATCGAATCTGCTGATGCATCGTGAAAAAGGAATCCTTATTTGTGATTCCTTATTTATCGCTAATAAGGACTCGTATTTCCGAATTTTGATGCATGGGCCCATAAGTCCCCACAAATAGTTAGAAGTCAGCTTTCGCTATAACATGTAGGGACAACCTTAGTTAAACAATCAAGGAAGTCAACCTATAGACCACTGACACCAGTAATCCCAGTCTATCAAGCACAGGGCCCAGGAGCAGCAATTAATGGGGCAGAGCCAGGGGCAATACTAATGTGACTCTCATTGAAAAAAACAAAAATATATTTATGAGATCAGTCCTGGAGCTCCCTAGAAACATCGAATTAATACCAATGCAATTGGACATGGGATGAAGAATGTTGCTCATGTAATTGTCCTTATGCTTCTTATATTCTGGTTTCACATTTAGTTGAATGACTCAACACTCCGCATGAAGGAACCACTTTTAGATGTACTATCATTAGATACCAGTGGCTGTGTGCAGTGGCTCCACCACATAAAGGGATGGTTGGTCAAATTAGGCCTGAGTAACTTGTGGCTCAACCCTAACAGATTTCAGAAAACATTTTTAAATCTCCTCAAAAAAGATATTGAGTTATGTGGATGACAATTGGTTATGTAATAGAACAGCAGGGACATTTACAAACAGGTTTTCAAGTTTTAAGGACAATATACAACAGGAAGATTGTTTGAATCGCATAGAACCATCACTTGCGTGATCCTTTTACCTAAAATGTAGGTATATAATTCTGCCGATCAATAGTCTCTGTAGTAAATGGAATGGTTCTAATGTTTCCCACACTTGTCCTGCATGTGAGGATGTCCCTGAGACAGAAGCACACTTCTTATACTTTTGCCCAAGGTATAAGTATAACAGAAAAACATGGCTGGTTTCAATATGTCAGATCCTATCCGCCAATCGATTAATTGAGATTACTAGGATTTTAAAAAGTGATTGCACAGAATTTTTTATCTTTGGTTTGTCAAGATATTTGTTATATGTGTGGGGATGAAGAAATAGGACATTGCTAAACCTGAACTGATCTAAAAACGTATAAAGCACTTTATCCATTTGACAGTAAATATATATTTAGTAAAATATATATTAATTGTTAGATTTGGGGGTCTCTGGTTGGCACAGGTATGCACTTGTGACAAGCAGGGACCCTCTCCTCTAGTCAGGGCAAAGGACTACTCCTAGAAATAACCCCTGTTCACCCTCTAGGCGGCGTGGCGCTAGCAGACAAGGCTAATCTCCAGAGCATGTAGGGTTAAGCATTTGTAATAATACACACAGCAACCAATTGACACAACACAGATGAACACCAGGCTGATTTTCTGTAAAAATATAGTTCTTTATATTCTGTTTTAAGCAGGCTTAACTTACAGGTTTCAATAGCTTTTAAACGGTTCCAATAACTTTAAAAATGGCTCCACAATACTCGAGGTAATATTCAGGTCTTTGTTGCAATGTTTATCAAGGCTGTACGCTTCGTAGCGCTCCTGTACGCTTCGTTCGGTTCAACAAGCAAGGCCCAGCTAAGTCCCACGCGCCTCGCGTTCCGACGCGTACGGCGCGACTGTCGTACACAAGGGGTACGAGTCATAGCACTCCGGTGCGACTCGTACCTCGTTGACAAAAAACGGCTTTCCAAGTAGTACTCGCCTCACGGACACTGCAGTCCGGGGCGCGGCGTACTATGCAGACGTACCAGGTGCTCATTTAACAAAGAGGCGGTGCGAGTCGTAGGCTGTAGCAGGACTCGCACGGCGTACAGTTTGCAGCGTGTAGTTTACAGTACCTTCTTTGTTGATCTTGAGGGTTCGGTGCAAACGTTGCAGGGCCCAAGCGTCCTACGTCACGGTGCCTTCCTGATGCGATGCGAGCTACGGCTCGGGGGCTTGATAGTCGCGCAGTTCTCAAAGCAGCGATGCGTTGTAGAGGCAGGCTTTAGATTGCAGAGTCTGCTCTGATCCTGAAGGGAGAAGCGGCGGATGGTGAAGCAGGGTGCGGTGCGATCCCAAGTACGGGACGGCCACCAGCCGCACTACGCGCCGCAGCTGCTCAATCACAGCAGCGGGCGCGTTCAGCAGGACGCCACACGGGGAGAGCGAAACTTTGGCAGGAGTCTGTCTTTACGTTGCGAGCTATGGCACGGGGGCCACAGGGTCTCGGTGCTCGGACCGGACGGGTCCTTTCTTGCGTTGCGAGCTACGGCTCAGAGGGGCACAGTCACGGCGCTTGGGTCAGGCGGGCTGACCTTTACTTTGCGAACGGCGATGAGACCAAGCAGAAGTCACGTTGCTCGGCAGGACAGGGGTGTGCACAGGCTCTTCAGAGTGCTCGATGACGGGGCACAGCACACTCAACTTTCCGGGGGCAGTGCTGCAGGAACAAGCAACACCAGCAGCAGCTTCTCCTTCATGGGGGTAGCGCCCAATGTTCCTGGAGCGCAGTTCAGGGGGCAGGCTCACACGCAAGCCCTTGGAGATCTGTTTCAGAGATTTGCACAAGTTGAAATAAAAGTCTTTCTCAGTCTTTGTCTTCTCTCCTTTTTGCAGCAAGGCACTCACCACAGGCCAGTCTCTCAGGCTAGAGACTGTAGTCCTCCATGCAGCTTTCCCAGGTCCTTCTCTTCGGGCAGAGTTTCTTCTTAGCACAAACAGGATCTGATGTTTAGGAGCAGGGCTCCTACCTGTATACTTAAAATCCTTTGTTCTTGCAGGCCAGGGGGCCTGAGCCTGGTTCAACCCAGTTTTGGAGCACTTTGTTTTGGAGACTCTAGCTGCTTCTTTCAGGGTGCAGGGCAGAGACATCAGACGCTCCGCAGGAGGTGGAGCCAGCATTGTGGTGGCAGAGCACAGCCCTATTCAGAGTCAAGGGGCACTCCTCCCACCCATCCGGGGGGTAATCCCTCTATTACCACCTGGCAGCCCAGACTGTCTCCTAGAATTCCCCAGCCCTGTCACTCACAGAAACCAGACAGCAGATACACATCCTAGCAGAGGCGGGCTGAAATGGTCAGGCAAGCAAATGCTAACATTCTAAAAGTAGCATTTGCAAACACAGGATGTTAAAATAAACTTTACTAAAAGAAGTATTTTATTATTCTGAGTTCAGGCATACTAAACTTGACTTTCTACCATGTTCCCTGAGCCTGCTGGGATTATAGAGTGTAATAATTCCAGCAGCCCATTCTGGCCTATGAGAACAGGTAGCCTTACAATAGTGAAAACCGAAAATGGCTGTAATTCACTATGAGGACATGCCACACACTTCAGGGCTTGTCCTACCTTATACTTACAATGCACCCTGCCCTTGGGCTTACCATTGGGGTGACTAATATGAAGTTAAGCGAAGGTTTAGGGACTGGCAAGTAGGTGCACTTGCACAGCCAGCATGACAGTACCAGACTGCATGCAGGTTCTGCAATGGCAGACCTTGGACACATTTTACAAGGCTGCTTCTGTGGGTGGCACAACTAGTGCTGCAGGCCCACTAGCAGCATTTGTATTTACAAGCCCTGGCACTCCTGGTGCCCTTTACTGGGGTCTGACAGTAAACCAAATAAGCCAATCATGGAAACCAATCAATCTATACATGTTACAGTAGGGAGAGCATATGCACTTTAGCACTGGTCAGCAGTGGTAAAGTGCCCAGAGTCATTAAACCAACAAAAACAGGTCAGAGAGAATATTGGAGGAAGGCAAAAAGTTCAGGGATGACCCTGCAGAGAGGGCCAGGTCCAACATTATTCTATTGATTAGAAATACCAATGAGTTGTAAAGCCATAAGTTAAAATCACAAGATTAAAATATATAGTATATGAATTGGATATAGCCAATCGTGAGTATAACTCTATTGCAAGTGATAATTTTAATCATTAGTAGGTTTTAAATAGTAGTATATTTTCTGCTAAAACAAGTTATCTATACTAATATAATAAAGAGAGAGCCCAAACCTTTGAGGCGGGTAATCTCAGGAACCACAGCACCAATCACAACACCCAATACAGCGTTGAAAAGGGCAGTTGCAGCAGAAGGACATAGGCTATGCAGACGCCCACCATATACATTTAAAAGGTAAAAGAACCATGCCAGCAAAGTAGTCCCTTGTGGGCGTGTCTGCGTTGTGCTGTGGGCATGTGCTGGGGGCGTGACAAACGCTGGGGGCGTGTGGTACATTCCGCCCTTCATGCCATGTCTCATATCGTGTGCTAATCCCACCCTGCTCCCTTTAAATACCCCTGCACCCCATAATCACAACCCACCCGTACTCCTTAAAATACCCCAACACCCTTAAACACTAACCCATCTTAACCCTAAAAATACCACTGTACCCCCAAACCACCCTTGAACCCTAAAATACCCCTGTACCCCAAAACGCAATCCTAGCCCTGAACCCTAAAAATAACCCTGTACCCCAAAACCCAAACCTACCCCTGAACCCTACAATACCCCTGTACCCCAAAACCCAAAACTAGCCCTGAACCCTAAAAATACCCCTGTACCCCAAAACCCAAACCTAGCCCTGAACCCTTAGAATACCCCTGTACCCCAAAACCCAAACCTACCCCTGAACCCTAAAAATACCCCTTTACCCCAAAACCCATACCTATCCCTAAACCCTAAAACTACCCCTGTACCCCATAACCCAAAACTATATCTGAACCCTTAAAATACCCAAACACCCCAAAACATATACCTCAGTACCCCAAAACATATACCCCCATACCCATACTTACCTTATCCAAACATTCAAAAAAACATGCTTTAACCATTTATGCATTTACAACGAATTTCGTTGTAAATGTATGCGTGGTAAAAGCATATAAAATGTAATGCCATGTGTTATAATGGCATTGCGGAGTCATGGTACTTTCGTAATGAAAGTATGCGGAGTGATGGTATTCGGAAAGAAAGTTGCGGAATAATGGGTGTTTACCCTCCCCTGGTAAGTACATTGGTGGCACGGCGGCCCACATCTCCAGCAACATACTCATATTTTTTCACCCCCCATTTGAAAAATGCACAGGTCTCTCTCATTGATGGCCAGCACCGACATACACTTTTAGACACACCTCCCGCCACAAGTTCTAGAATTGCGAACTTTAGAGCTGGGGTGCTATGTTCGAATCTCGGCATCAGCTCAACATCCTGTGATTCCAGGCAAATCGCTTTGTCTCCCCGTGCCTACCACAAATGAATGTGTTCTTCTGTAATGTAAATTGTGCTCATGCCATGTTGTCGAGTTTGCGCTATATAATATTGCAAGGAAAAATAAGGTAGGAAAACTCGAGTTCACACACTACTGAACGCCCACTCTTAAGTGCATCAGCAGTGCACTGTGAATCGGAGCGTTTCACAGGCCTGTCACAGATAAGAAATGCTATCAAAACGAAATCCTACAAAACAATATACTACTGGCCGGCAGCAATTCATACCCGGACAACGTTGGGACGGGCTGCTAGTCTTAACTATATTGGTACTGATAAGAATTTTTAATTCTCTGTGGATTTTTTATATTTTGCCTCATTAACATAGCTTATTTCAACTCAATTGACATGCACTCAACACTTTACTAAGCTCCAAATTGGTGGTTATGTAGCACAACCAGCTAGTGACATTTGGAAGTATTTTTGTAATTATAACAATTTGTAGACAACCACAGGGACTGTGATTATGCAATGTGTAAGTACATGTATTTTGTAGCAATATTTTCTCGTGAGGATGGGGAGTTGGGAGAAGTCATTTTAGATTTTTTTTTACCTATTGGTACGTTATGTGCTTTTATGGTTTTCTTTATGAAACACTGAATAAAGATACTACAACTACTACTACAGTAACCTAGCTACCTCGCAAAATCTGACCATCTTTGAGTTAATATCTTTTGAGGTACATCTGCCATTCAATTTAGGTGACACACACAACTTGAGTCCGATATGGTGCCAATGGATCAGAGACTTTAATGTGTATTCAGGGGACTTAGGCATTGAGAAGGAAAAGAGACTGATGGGCCTTTTTCTGCACTGCATGGGGTTTAACACTTTTAATATCATATATAATGTCAAAGTCTATGAAATTCTTTCATATGATGGCCTGAAACAACTGCTGATGGCGTACTTTCTTCCAAAACATAATGTTGATTACAAACGATGGGGCATATTAGCAAGAACCACGTTAAAATTATCGCCGTTTTAGCGACAGGAAACTGCTTCTAAAACGGCGATAATGGGCTGTCCTGCACATCTAACCTGGGCTTCTATTGGAATGCTATAACGCATATTAGCAAGCCCATTATCGCTGTTTTATCTGCAGTTTCCTGCCGCTAAAACAGCGATAATTTTAATGAGGTTCTTGCTAGTATGCCCCGATATATAACAATGAAGAGGCAGTAAGATCTCAAATTATTGCAGGCTGTTATTCTGACACCTTCAGTCAAAAACAGATACACAAGCCAAGAAAACTAGAATTCATTAATTCCATAGCAAGAACATCCCGCACCATTGAATATCAAGCAGCCACAAAATCAAGCAAGGAGTTGCTGTGCAAGGTCGTGGACAGAGACACACTCTCTGACAGGTGATGGTAAATGCATCTGTTTTAGATGTTGATTTAATTCCCTACACTCGGGTGTGCATCCTGCTTTGCAGAACACGTGCCACAACTGCGGTCAGAAGGCTCACGTTCAATCCGTATGTGGAAGTAAGAAGTATAAACAAATTGACTCACAAGTGACTACGCCCTCTGATAATAGAGCAGCTATGAAAGAGTGATGGAAACGCACATCTTGTCCTCATTGTGAAAGAGGCAGCTTCCTGCCCAGGATCATCGAGGTTATCTCATTTGTCGCCCTCAGGTACGGAAAAATCTCAAGACCCTGAAGGACCTTATTATAGACATGGACAGAGGTAGAATGGCCATTCGGGTTCTCATGGATGCAGGTGCCGCATTAATGTGATGACAGACAGTGACGTTGCCACACTGGTGCATAAATGGATCACAATGACCACTCAAATGTATTGGTGTTTGTAGCCCACTTGTTAAACATGGGGATCACTCCTTGGAAACCAAAGTGTATGTCTTTGAAGCCACTGCCAGCACTGGATGCCTGTTGAGTTTCAGATCAGCTGTTAAGCTTGGCCTTCTCAAGGTTTTATGTTGCATTGCTCAACGGAATCTAAGGGAAGAACCTACGAACCATGAGGAGCTTTTTTCAAGCTGTTTGATGGTGTAGTCAAGCTAAATGATTAATCTACACATTGACAGTGATGGAATCCAATTGCTCAATGATTTAGTGGCATTCCATTCAGTATTCAAAAACAGATACTTGTTGGGATGATTGTACCCTGGGTGAAGATGGTGAACTATTCTCTGTATATATCTAGTTACTAGATTTTCAATTTAGGTACCCGGGGAGGAGGTAATCATCCAACACCCCACAATTCAGATCCACAGATCTGTACAGAAATTCAATCAGGCCCTGGCACACATGTAAGAAGATTATTACAAGTCAATAACTTATATTAAAGGCACAATCATAGAAACTATGAGTAATTTAATGATTTTCTTGTTGTGACTCCAGCCAACACGTGTTTTGTCGCTCGAGACAAGACACCCGCGGCTTCCTCAGGGTTTATTATAGATGGAACAGTCATATGTGCCTTCTGACTGGTGCTTGAGTACAGACTGCATATTAAGTCAGTAGCGGCCATACTGAGGTGCCGGGGGTCGGATACGCGCAAACGCTGCAACATACAGCTCTTCGGTGGCTGACCTAATACGCAGCCTGTACTCAAGCACGAGGCTCACTTTGCATCGTGCATCGCTGATACTTGCTAGAATAGAACATCTTGTGGAATAATTGCAATTTTCCCACTGGGACGGAATTATAACCAGTCAGAAGGCACATATGACTGTTCCATCTATTTGCTGCACTCGTTTCTGACTTAAAAAACAAGGATTTTGGGTGTGCAAAAAAAAACATTTGGCAGTTTTATATCTAGACCTTACCTGCAGGGTTGAACAGGAGCTGCAAAGTGTGCATTGGACCTGTCTGTATCCCAGGAGATTCTGTGATCAGGAGCAACTCCCACCCCTTCCCCCTTCACATCAGTTTCTGCTTTACTGTTTGGCCCAAAGGGCACCTGACCATGCCCATGCCCTCCCCTAACACCTGGACAGCCCCTTACTTTTTTGGAGGGAAGCCTAAGGCAGATACCTACATTTTGTAGTCCCAGCTTCTGTGAGGCCTAATATATCCAGAGAGCAAACACAAAGCAAGGTTTTAGTTGGACCTAGGGCTTAGCGTTTGAGTTCTGATTGGCTGGTAGGGCTAAGTTCTTTTGGGTTTCCAGGGCTAGGGTCTATGGGATTTTGGGCTTAAGATATGTGTTCTATTTGGCTGATTGGGCTAGGATTCTGATTGGTTGTTAGGCCTTCTATTGGGGCTAGGGCTTTGGGTTTGAGTTCTGGTTAGTTTTAGGGCTGTGATTGGTTAATAGGGCAAGGATTCCCATTGGCTCAAGGCTTTAGAGCTAGGGTTCCCATTGAAGTTCAGCTGATCACTACAGCTATTTACCCTTGGGGCTCAGGGTTCCTGAGCCTCAGTGTTGAGGCTAAGAGCAGAGAGGACAGGGGAAGCTGCCTGTGTGGCTGGGTCAGTCATAGGGCCAGAAATGTTGCCCTTTCTTCCATTAACCAACCACCACCATATCCCATGCACATCATTAAACAAATACATTCTCAGCAAACAAATGCACACTACTCATTCACAACAAACACACTCAATCCAAATTAAATCTCTCAACAAACACTACAGGAGACCACAAAACATATCTACATGCCTTTCCACTCCTACTCCACACCATGGCACCTTTACTCTTGCACAAACCACTACTCTGGTCTATACCACTATCAAACACATTTATCACCAACACAACACAAAACTGTATTACCAATAACCTTAACCCCCTCAAACACACCCTCCCTTTCCATATATACAAAAAAACAGCTCTAGCCTCTACTTTCTCCTAACAGACCGCTTTCCATCACCAGCAACCCTTTACTCAATCCTCTCTAATATCATGGTGGGTACGGAAGTGTTGTTAAGAACTAGTTCCTTCTCTTACCTGAGGGTCACTCTAGCTCATCTGGGACATGGTCTGTGCACATCGCACAAAGTAGGACCAAGTTCTCCAGGGCTGTTGGCTCTGTGCTAAGTCTTCCATCACCCAAGAGAGAGAGAGTTCTCACACTCCTCCTGCAAATATATTCAGCACAATGTGTTCCTATGGCAACTTACGTGGCAGGCATAAGGGGCCTTGGTGAGTCGACTACCATCCAAAAGGGGGGAGATTGATTCTGTTGGAGAGTATTGTCAGCCCCGTGTGAACCTCTAGCTTTATTTGGCAGAAAGAACTAGATTCGACTTTCTGAGCAATTTTATTCGTAGCCGGCCAATTCGCTTGTGGCTATCTATCTGGAGCTCAGAAGAAGCAAAAGTAACTAGAGAGATAGTTTCAGACTGTTTGGCATGTGATATTGGTCTTTCGATCCCGTGGATAGCGTTCGACAACAAATCTCTGGAAGCTATTGAATTGGCTGATATGTTTTTAGACAGAACGCCGCGGGCAGCCCCAGCCAGAAATCAAGTGCAAGTCTTGTTGCTAGAAGAATATAAAGAAGAGAGGATGGGGGCTGAAAGACAAAAATCAAGTGTTAAGCATTATTTATATCTAAATCACAGGGCCATTTCTACCAACTATCTGCAGAATACTAATAAGAACTGGGAAAGGCTTTCATTGTTCAGATTTCGGACTGGCATAGTGAAATATTTTTTTTGTTTTCCGGCTGGACACCTAACCCAGCTCAACTCTAGAGAATGTCCATGTACTAATTTGTGCAAACAAATTATGGTACATTTTCTCTTGTGAATATTATAAAATGTATACCAAAAAGTTCCTCATACCATTTATGAGGCTTAGGAATCAACAGCTTTGAGTTCAAGCATCTCATTTTTACTGGCATTACCAGATGACGTAACATGTGGACGTGTGACTCTATTTCTCAAAGCAGCAATCTGCTCCAGGAGGTCGATGTTTTTTCATATTAATTTTAGTAGATTGATGAATTAATACCCAACTCTGTCTTAATTGTGATTTTGCTCATCCCAGCCTGTTTTTATTCAGAATATTGGTCATTAATATCCTAAACGTGATGATTTTGTGTATTCTAATTGCATGTTCGAAATATTCTGTATGTATTCAATTGCTGTTTTGCACATGTCTTGCATGCTTTTATGGCTGTTTGCAGAGGAATAAAGAAAATTCCGATTCTGATTCTAATATCATCCTCCTACAACTCTCCATCCTCTTTTTAACAAAAATTCACAAATGCTCCTTATGCTCCACTAGACCCCAAATGCTACCTCTTCATGCCGCCAAAATCTCTCCAAACACTCATGAATCCTGTTCATCTCCTCACACACACCACATACATTCTTCTCCAACACACATCTTCAGTCCCTGTCCCCTTCAACATACACCCCCACTAGTACTTTAGAACCATATCCTACACACATACTCACTACACCAATATTGTATATGACTATGCCACAAAACCCAAAAGTCACACACTTACAATTTCTTACTAATTTCCATCACAAAATAGAAACAAGCACCCACTCCGTCCTGCCTACACAAATAATACTCATCCTACTCTAACTTTGCACACATATTTTCAAATGTTTACAACACCAAACACAAACACCTCAAATACACAACAATACCCTCCCACTTGCCTACCAATCACAGAGGACTTGGCATCCATTCTGGCAGCTTTCCCAGGGGCGGAGTTGGAAGATATGCCAGTGGGAGGTCCTGGGCTAAAATAGGCATTCTGAGGAAACACTGCCACTAGACCTCCGAGCGACATCGGAAGGTCTATTTGTGTGATGGGAGAAGAGAAATTGACACAACGTTGAGAGTACAGTCGCCCCAGACCTATTGCATATTGTTACGGTACAGGGGATAATTGGTGATTAAGAAAACGGTTGTAGACCAGCATGTTTATAGCAGCAGTAAACCTGTGTAGCTGGGACAGATGCTTGAGGGCATTACTGAATGTTTTCGTGTCTTACAGTCCTCTCCTCTAATGATGCACATAGCAGCTGAACTATTATCCAAACTATATGCATAGCTGTTTCTGAAAATATGCAAATGCTGTCATGTAAAGTCTGCAACCACTAATAAATAAAGTTTAAAAAAAATAATAAGGTATTACTCCTGAAAGGGACTAGCTAGAAAAATGATTCAGGCACTGAAATCAATAGTATTTTAAAATCTAATCTAATGATCCAGTAAAATGTAAAATTATTATTTTGGAAATGCCGCTTTTAGAAAGTTGTGCACAACAGTATACCTGGCTACTCCTTGATTTAACTGCTTCCAAGTTGAAGCAAAAGATCACTGGAATCAATCCAACTAGATCTGGTTATTCATTTAACCTTTTAACATCTCATTTTATAAATCTTTTTCTTTTTTCAGATAGTGTGGTATGAGACATGCACTTGTTCATTCTAAACAGTGAATATACAATACAAATACAAACATAATGTATATACATTTAACATCCTACATGTGAAACAAAACAGTTTCCTATACACCAATCTAAATTCAAGAAGAGGGCAAACCCTTCAAATTACATTCCTTTCATCATAGAAGGAGGATACCCGACATTAGGAACATTACAGATAACAGCCGGGATTAAAATGACTTCATGGTTCCCCCTGACTGTGAATATCCACCATATGGCTCTTCCTCAATGTAATTCCAAAATGCCGACGCGTTTCGAGACCCTTGTCAACTTCAGGGGCTCTCATCACGGCTTCGTATTTGAATGGGATGGTAGATCTACGAAAAAAACATGGGAAATTTAGGGGCCTCCCTATTGGTGAACTAACCATATGACAAAAGTACTTGATGGGACTCAAAAGCATTCTAGACAAAAAGACAGGCTTGAGTCCCCATGAGATATTCATGGGGAGAGCAATGAGGCAAGCGTGGGTACCAGGACACAAGCTGCTAAATATAACTGATGATTAATGTTATGTATGTATTTTTGTAAAGCACGCGAATCACCGGGGGGCATCTCGGCGCTGTATACCGCTGGGGAACCCGTCCTGGCTTTCCCTGTGGGATGGTCCCTGCTGGGAGTCCCCAAGGTGGAGCCAAGCATCCCCAGCCTTGGGGGGGGCCGTTGTGGAGATTAGGCAAGCTAATGCCCAGAGTTGCCGAGTGGGACCCCTGGTTAGAGTGGGCACCAAGGCGAGAATTATTGAGTCCGCTGACCCTGGTCCACGACCCTGCCCCGTCGGGAATCGAACCCTGGTTCCGGGCCGACTTCTGCTTCCGGGTCTGCCGCCTCTAACCAGTGAGCCACACCACTCTAAGTGTTAGACTACTGCAAAGAACTGTCTGATCAAGTGCGTTCTATCTCTCACCAGGTTGGGGAAAACGCTGTGGCCAGACAATCAACTCCAGCACATGACCTGAATCCAGGTGATTGGGTAGTGATAAAGAAACACACCCGAGAATCTTGCCTAGCACCAAGGTGGGGAGAGCCACACCAAGTAATATTGGTTACCACCACAGCCGTAAAGTGCAAGGGAATTCCAAACTGGATCCACGCCAGTCACACTAAAAGAGTGACGGCACCAGACGTGGTAGAAGCTGAAGGTTTTACAGCTGAAGGGTCCCAAGAAATCGATCCTGAAGTAGCTGACGGGGAACCACCGAGCACCAGTCATGATGAATGGATTCCAGTAGTCGACATTCCCGAAGATATTATAAGAACCAGAAGTCAAACGTATTTAGATAGACAGAGTGATATTGAGGATGACACAGGAATAGAAGAACACACTCAGATCATAGAAATCCAAGTCAATAGTGATACTGAGGAGGACCAGATAAGGAGAGATCAATATACTCAGACATTCGAAATACCCTGCAGAACTCCTGAGTCTGAGGAGAGACAGACAGGTATTAGAGCCAAAGCTCAGGCGGAAGAGAGCGCTCTAGTCGCGCCGTCCTCCCACCCTCTTTTCTCCCTATATCATGTGTAGGCCGGCCAGACGGCGCAGCGGGCTGGCGCAGCGGGCGCGCCGGATGCGCGCCGAAGCCGCGCCTATGCCAAGCCCGTCTGCGCCCGTCTGCGCCAGGACCGCGCCGGGCGCAGGGCATGTTGCCCAAAAACTTCCGATCATCAGGTATGACAGCAATGATTTACTTACATTTCGCTTTGAAACGGGTGATCACTGTAAGGGCTGCCCCCTATCGACCTCCTCTGGGGCCCCTTCTCATGCTTACATTGTAAATGGATGTCCCCTGTGACAGCTTTTAAAGCACATGAAACGTCGTCCCCATCAAAGTGTAATCCCAATAATTTTAAAGGAGGTCTCATTAATGCCAGGTCCCTATCCTGCCACTGCCAAGACATACATGATTTAATATTATGTCACGATTTGGATGCTCTTTTTATTACTGAAACTTGGCTTAATGACTCATCTAATCCTGATCTGGCAATTGCCCTCCCTTCAGACTTCACTATCTTTAGGCGGGACAGACCTATTGGGCGTGGGGGCGGGGTAGCACTTGCTATTAAGAAAATCTTCCTTTGCCACACATTTGACTTAGGCCACCTTAAAGGAAGCGAGGGCATAGGCTTCTCGATTAAAATTAATGCCTCCACCTCCTTCTTGGGGGGACTGATATACCGCCCTCCTGGCAATGCCACTTCCTTTTTGGACTCCTTAGATGATGTTCTCGGGGCACTTATTCTACATTATCCCAACTTCACTCTATTAGGGGATATGAATATACATTTACAATCGTGTGTTGATCCCCACACCATCTGCTTCCAACACTCGTTAAACATCTTTGGATTATCCCAACTTGTTACCGCTTCTACCCACCGTGCAGGCCATACTCTCGATGGCATTTGCTCTAATCTTACAACCATGACCACGTCCCCTCCGATCCCTCAAATTTGGACTGATCATTGTCTCATTCCATTTGACATCAAGATACAAGCCCACGCCTTACCCAGCATTAAGCGTTCCCACCCCTCCTTCACAGTCAACTGGAGAAAAGTGACTGACCGTATTAAGCTGGATACCCAACCCCTGGCCCAGGCCCCCAAACTAGTTGGAGATGCAGTAGTGGATTCCCGCAACTTCCATGCCTGGATGGACCAAATCGTCTCGCATAATTCCGACACCAATGGCCACCATGCGAAATGTCACAAAAGAAAGCTAAATGCACCCTGGTTCACCCAGACCTTAACCGATAGCCATCTCCTCTGCCGAATACTAGAAAGGAAGTGGAGAAAAACTTATGATGAGGCCTCAAGAACACTTTATGTTCAGCAGAGGAAAATATACCTCTCCAGTATAAAAGCGGCTAAAAAGGAATATTTTACTAAGGCTATAAATGAAGCTCACCAAAAACAAAAAACTGTCTTTTCAATAGTCAAGTCTTTTACCCACCCCAAAGCTCTCATGCCCGAAATCCCACCGTCCGAAATTCTGTGTAATCAAATCGCAGATTTCTTTGTGGATAAAATTGTTAATATTCAGAGAGACTTTCTTCCCCCCTCGATCACTCCTCATGAGGTAACTGATAACTATCCTCCTCTTTGCAGCTTTAAACCTGTTTCCCTCCAGCAAACCCGCAAGGCAATTCTGGCATGCAAATCAGGAGCCCCTACCGACTCCTGTCCTCCTAGCATCCTACACCTTCTAATCGAGGTAGTAAATCCCAGCATCAATGCCATCATCAATGAATCTCTTCATTCAGGGATAGTGCCCAGCAACTGGAAAAAGGCTATTGTGAAGCCCCTGATGAAGAAGCAGAACAAATCTCCAACTGACCTTACCAACATGCGCCCCATTTCACTACTACCTGTTCTAGGTAAGATCACGGAACAGTTAGTTCACGGAGAGTTAAAAACATTTGTAGAGACCCACAACATCCTGCATCCTCAACAGTCGGGGTTTCGCTCCGGCCATTCCACCGAAACAGCCTTGATAGAACTATCCGATTCCATCAAGTTCCTGCAGGATGAGGGAAGGCAAGCCGTCCTCATCCTGCTTGACCTAACAGCAGCGTTCAACACTATCTCTCATGTCATTCTGATTAATAGAATGCGAGAGATTGGCGTGACAGACACAGTGTTGGCATGGGTAAAATCTTTCCTGTCTAACAGGTCCCAAACTGTGTCACTGGGTCCCTACCTATCCAGCGAAAAACCCATTACATCAGGAGTACCCCAGGGGTCCATATTAAGCCCACTTTTCTTTAACATCTATATGGCTCCCCTCCTCGCTGTGATAGAGTCTCATGGGATCCTCGTCACGTCATACGCCGACGACACCCAACTTGTCGTCACCATCGATAAAAAGTGTACGGACGCAGACTTGCGTTTTCGGAACTGTCTCACTGATGTATTCCAGTGGTTGAACAAAAACCACTTGAGGTGCAACAGTGCGAAGACCGAAATCATACCGCTGGGTAAGGACCTATCTTTCTGCCCGAAAGAATGGTGGCCCAAAGGATCAGAGGCCCCACCCAGTGCAGTGTCTTCCGCTCGGAACCTAGGCGTGCATTTTGATTCATCCCTCTCTTTCGATGACCATGTCAGGATCACTGCTGGGCGCTGCTTCGGACTTATTAAATCCTTAAAGAAATTCTTCGACTTCCTCCCCATTGCAACTAGAAAATCGGTCGCGGTAGCTTTAATACTCTCCCGACTCGACTACTGCAATGGTTTAATGGCTGGTGTGAAGAAGTCCACTCTTAGGAAGTTACAAAGTATACAGCACGCGGCTGCCAGATTGGTAATGAAACTCCCTAGAAGGTCATCAGCCTCAGCAGCACTAAACTCCCTCCACTGGCTGCCACTCCACAAAAGAATCCTTTTCAAACTTCTACTGACTGTGTTTAATTCCACGAAAAATACAGGGCCCCATTACCTTGCTAATCGTTTCACGCATTACAACCCCACAAGATGTCTGAGATCCTCAGGGACCAATCTCATCACGATCCCGAGGTTCAAGTATAAAACTAGGGGTGGGAAAACTTTCACCGTCCTGGCAGCAAGGGCGTGGAACAACTTGCCCGTCAACCTCAGACTAATTGAAAAGGAGAGTCTCTTCAGGAAACTCCTGAAGACATGGGTGTATCAACAATCAGACACCTCTGTACTGACAGCTATCTAGATTCTCACCATGTATCACTTACACGCATGCTCAGCGCCAAGATGCTCCTTCCGGAGCGAAAGTTTGCGCTTTACAAATATCCGTAAATATCAAATAAATATCAAATATCAAAGACAATCAAGAGAATAAAAGACCTGAGCAGGACCAGACAGGTTTAAAAAAGCGTGTTCAGGAAGGAGAAGGTGAACCAAGTAAAATTCAAAGTCAAATTCAGCAAACTCCTGGACAAGGTCAGATTAGTTTAGAAGAACCCATTCAGGGAAAACAACAGAAATAACAAGCCCTGGACAAGGTCAGATAAAAAGGAATTCAGAAGATGACAATGAACAAATTGTGCCACAACTGAACGAAAACAAAAGAGCATCTGAAGAAAATCAAAGTACAGTGCCAGCTAAGAGACTCAGAAAGGGAGATAAGCGGCCTGGTGTTATCAAAAGACTAACATTTTGCCTTAAAGCAATAAATGAGGAACCAGAGCAAGTGAATTAAGTTACAAGCCAATCTGGACCATCCACAGAAAAAACAAAAAAGAGGAGTCCACGATTGAAAAGACTGAATAATAAATTTAAGGGCCCTGAATGGACCTATGTCATCCTTGAAGACTTTGAAAACTTAGAAATAAGTGATGAAAGTGATGACAAATTAAATTGTTGATCAGACTGACGAAGAAGTGAGACCAACCTGAAGAAAGTTCACTGGTTATAGACTGTGTAAAAGTTACAAAGAGGAGTTAAGTCTCCTTAGTCCGAAATGGCTGATTACAATGTTGTTGGAAAACCGCAAAGAAATTGTATAAAAACATGCTGTAGAATATGCACATGTAGTATATTGATAGTAATCATAATATGGTTAGGACTGACATTGGCTATACCTTATCTAATGAGTGAGAATAAGCAGAATGACACTAGTACACATGAAAAGGTAGATACACCTGAAAGGGTAGATACACATGAAAAGCTAGATAGCCTTAACCCCTTCGGTGCTCATGACGGAGCGGTTCCGTCATGAGCGCCGGTTGGGCTGTGCTTATGACGGAACCACTCCGTCAAGGCCGCGCCCGCTCAATAGAACCTTCAGCACTGCGTGAAAATTCATGCCGCGCTGAAGGGGTTAAACAAGACAGATTAGACTTAGAAGCACCAGGGGAGATACATTTACACTATAATAGAGCTAAGAACAAAACAGATTTGAATGTGTTCGCTAACCTGTTAGTACATTATGTAGAAGCTATGGAAGTCAGTGATTGTTATGTGTGCATGAAATTGCCCACATTAGTAGCAGAAGGGGTTACCTATCACCATTTACCCCTGACATATGATATTTCATGTAGTATTTTAGCTAGTCTATTTTATAAAACTGGAAAGTTACAGTATTATTTTTCTAATTTAGACCTCGTTTTTTCTGAAGTTCCTTTATGAAGAAACATGAACCCTGTCCTTAGTACTAGAGACTTAACACATTTTATGGGTGAATATTTTCTAACAATGAAAGCAATAGGTATAGCTCAAGCACATAAACATAACCTAACATGCAAGTTACATTAAAAAGAAAAAGTATTTTTGAATTTAGTTGAGAAAAGATGACAGGATTTCCATAGGAAAGCCAATGGACCAAAGCAACAGATTCCTAAATGGGCTGAAAGTAATGGGTTCACTACAAATGGCAAGACTCATGCTGCTATGTTACAGGATTTTGAAAAGAAAGGGAAACTCTGACTCCATTGGGAGAACACAGATTATTATAATAATATATTAATTGGTTCCAGTGAATGTGAACATAATTTTAAAGTAATTCGTGGTTGGTGTTTCAAGGATGGAACTGAACCAGTATTTCCTGGAATTTATTACATTTTCAGAAACAAGGCATATTATAAATTGCCTGACCATTGGTATGGGAGTTGCTATTTCGGAATAGTATTCCCAAAGGTATATCATGTAAAAAGAATCACTGGAAGCAATGAAGAAAATAATGGACTAACACGTAGTAAAATAGCAACTTTTGCTGAAATAGTAGGTGATATCTTTAGTATAATAATACCTTCAGTGGGAGTGGTTCTGCATACTCAAAGAATTTGTAAATTGTCAACAGTGGTAGATCGCTTATTGGCAGACACTGCTGGTGGATTTCTGATGATTAATACCGAATTAGTTGCGGTAAGATCAATGGTTTTTCTCTTGACATATTATTGGCAAAAGAGGGTGGAGTCTGTACAATGCTGAAATCGCAACATTGTTGCATGTATATTCCTGATTAAAGTATTGAAATTGGGAAGTATGCTAGAAATATTACACATTTGAAAGAAGAATTGAAACCACTGGAGGTTGATGGTGCATTGAAGAGACTAACTGATGGTCTCTCTTCTGTAGGTAGTTGTTTTTCTAACGTAGGAATAAGTATTGTAGGTAAAATACTGATGCCAATAATGGGAGTAGGCCTACTGATTTTAGGGATAATGATTTGGTGCAAATGCTGCAGAAACAGAAAGAAGTATGCAGTAAATAGGGAAAGAAAGAAGAGAAACTTTGATGAAATAGAGCTCGAAGAAATGAAAGGAGATTTATATAAGAAAATGAAACATTTCCAAATGAATAATGAAAAGAATCCTAATAGAGTATTGAAGAAATAGAACTGGGAAATTGTTAAAGTTGGCATCTGGTTCCGTAATTAGTGATGGTATAAAATACCATCAAAGAGTGGATTGATGGAGCAAGGTTTCATGTGTAAAGAAACTTGCTTGGATTCAATCCTCTTGAAATAATATGTATTCTATTAAACAACATGTTTGTATTACTAATAATTGCACCACATGACATTTTAGGTATCTAGGGGAAACTTTCCTATGTGCTTTTACTAACAGTAACTTGAGTGACTTAATATGGCCGCCGAAAATGTGAGAAACTTTCTGCGCATGCGTCTGCCACACTCACCTGGTGTGACGTCTTTCGCTTCTGGTGGGAAATCTTTGCAGCTGCACAGTAGTATTAAAGATGGCCGCTTCATGTTTCACATACTAAAGCACCTGCTTCTGCTCAAACTAAACCTTGTTCGTTTTGCTTAACTATTAATGCTATAGTTATACTAAAGTAATGTGAATAGAGTAAAAATAAGTGGTATACAGTGCATTCATGTATTTTCGTATTTTAATGTGTCTCTCTTCTACTTTATCATTAGCTCGTATTTGGGCCTGGGATATGAATTGTAACGCCATATTGAAATCCACACCGTGTATGTGCCAGAGTCTTGTGAGTTCTCTAGCAATGACATTGAACTAATGCCAACGATAGTCTTGCCTGCGATGCACCTGGGAACCTCACCTCATGAACTCTCCAGAAGAAGAAACCATATAAACTGTTATAATTTGTATATCATTTTGCTTTAGTAATGCTGGGTGGAATAAAATCATGGGAAAGTAAATTATGGGCGGGAACATTGATCCACGATATTGAATGGAAACCATACTGGTATGGTGTGATGACCTCTCCTCGCCTTTCTGATTGATCAAATCAAGGGAATACACTAGTTTGCAACACTGAGGGGTGGTACATTGCCCTGGAAATGGTATAACTAAGGTAGGCTTAGTTAGCTGGTTTGTCTGACTTGTCACAGACCTGTCACTGACCCAACATATGCTGAAGGAGATCAAGAGCAGAGGTGCTGGCCGAGCACTCTGTCAGAAGAATCGATAATTTGCTGAGGGAGAAAAATCAATGACCCAGTCGGGGTCTGAATGTTAGCCGCAGAGAGAGAGGAGTGTGACGCTGGCGTTGCACTTAGCTGAGGTCCTGTCCTGATCTGCACCTGACCTGATTTGCATCTGTCCTGTCCTGTTGCTATTGGAGCTAACAGGAATCCTGTCCTGTGCCCCAGCTCGTGGCCAGGGTTTGTCTCCACACCATTCTAGGTAAATATAATCTGTGTGGTATGTCCTTATACCGATTCCCTTTCTCACCCTTTCCCTGGTATCAATGTCTACTGGAATTCTTTTCTTTCTACAGATCATTGGCTTGATTATTATTTTCTTGCTTGAAAAGTCATTGACTGAACTGATATGGATTCTCACAAATAAGAATTTACATAGATAAAGTGTTTAAACTTTCCTGAGTCTGTGGTTATTTCATGAAGGTAAATGTTATATTCTACCTATTATTCTAACCCCCTTAATCCCTTTAGGACTTAATGCACAGGTGACAAGGATTGGTAATTCAATGGTGTAAAGGTAATGGTCCTAAACTGAAAATAAAATTTTGATAGTCAGGAAGGAAAAAAAGCTAGGATTACCTGTTCAAGGTGTGCATGCTTGGCTGAGTATGGTAAACTGAGCAGGTAATCCCGGCACACCATCAAATGTAAAAGAGAAATATCCCAACAAATGCATTGACCCTCACTGAAAATAAGTTTATTAGATGCATTATGGCTCTGCCAATAAATACTCCCCTGGTACCCCTCAGGATGGATCAGGGTATCCTCCCAATGGTGGACTTAATCTCCAGCTGACCGTTGCTTTATTGGCGACGGTTATGGAGTACACCGGAGTTGAGACACTATCGGGGGGGAACTCAAGGTATTACTATTGTCATCGGGGGCTGTGGGTAGTATACCGTGGTTGTTTTTCGTGAGGGATTCTTTTCGTGCTATGGGGAGGGAGGACCTATGGGTCACCCCAGAAGAGTCCTGCCCAGCTACCCAAAAAAAAACCTTAACTAAAGCATTAAGAGATTTTAAATTGACTGGTTTAATCCAGGCGACCAGAGTAACAAGCTTGACACATGGGTTTTTGGACTTTAAGTCACATTATCAATTCGAACAGGTCCTAGATGTAATACAGCCTGCATTACCAAGGAGGCTGTTTCTCCAATTTAGATACGGGACCCTTCCACTTTTCGCAACAGCTTATAAGTGGTCAGACAAGGCTTTTTATCTCTCCCCTGGATGCCTAGTAGCGGAGGAAACAGAAATCCATGTACTGTTCTTCTGCCCGGCATACAAACAGGCTAGGCCTAAATGGGTCATACAATTGTGCAGGAAGGTGGGTATTAGGGATTACCATGTATTCAATAGGATCTTAAAATCAGATACAGACCCAGTGTATGTGGTTGTAATCTCTAAATTTCTCCTAGCTATGCGGTTTAAACAAAGGTACTTGTTGAAAATTAATATTTAGCTAATGTGACTGCTCAAATTCGCTGTAATTACTCTGGAGCATTTTAAAGAATTACATGATATGTTTAATAATGTTCTTAAAGCTTTTATCCTAAATTATTTTTTTTAAATTCATTTTTATTTTAAATGGTCTTTGCACTCAACAATTAATGATGTTTATGCATCCTTACATATGCCAACTCCACCATGAGATTCTACTGTACATTGTTATGGAAAATTTATTATTGTTTGTTTTACATTGTTTTTATGGCTGTAATAGTAGCAATAAAGTAATTATGAATGAATGAAAGGACAAATATTAAAATTACAAAAAAATTAGTCAACAGGACACATTTCAGAAACATATTAGAAGGTGACTAAGCCAGATTAAAAAAGCATTGATTTAAGGCGTTTTACGGATGATTTAAAAAAAAGAAAAACTCTTTACATCTTTATCTACACTTGGGGAAACTACTGTTTTTAAATAAAACAAAGTGTGTTTACATTTGAAAAAGCCCTTGCCTCAAGTACAGGTATCAAATATAGTCTCCTAAATTGATGTTAAAATGTGCAAAACACCACATAGTGCAAGAGTATTTGAGGGGAGGGTTGGTCGCATTGGAAAATCAAGATGGCTGCCAGGTTGTATTGGCCTAAAGGAAATCATAAAAGGCTTTAAATGGAGCCTAAACGAAATTTGGTAAGCAGAGATCTTTCCCATGGCTAAATAACAAGACTCATATATGGTTCCTGCCCAGGTGTAGTTTGAGGTAAAACACCTTTACAACGCAACTTTCATTCCACATACCTTCACTCCGCATATCATTACAACAAAAGTACCATTACTCCGCAATACTATTATAACGCATGCCATTACATCTTATATGCTTTTACCACGCATGCTTTTACAACGAAATTCGTTGTAAAAGCAAGAATGGTAAAAGCCTATGTTTTTAATATCTACGTTTAAGGTAAGTATATGGTTTTCGTTTTCTGGGTGTTGGATTATATGTTTTAGGGGATCAGGGGTATTTGAAGGGTGGGTTTGGGTTATGGGGTACAGGGGTATTTTTAGGGTTCAGGGCTAGATTTGGGTTTTGGGGTTCAGGGGTATTTTTATGGTGAAGGGCTAAGTTTGGGTTTTGGGGTAGAGGGGTATTTTTAGAGTTCAGGGCTAGGTTGGGGTTTTAGGGTATAGGGGTATTTTTAGGGTTCAGGGCTAGGTTTAGGGTTTGGGGTACAGGGGTCTTTTTAGGGTTCAGGGCTAGGTTTGGGTTTTGGGGTACAGGGGTATTTTTAGGGTTCAGGGCTAGGTTTCGAATTTGAGCCAGAGGGGTATTTTTAGGGTTCATGGCTAGGTTTGGGTTTTGGGGAACAGGGGTATTTTTAGGGGCGAGGGAAGGGTTTGGGTTTTGGGGTACAGGGGTATTTTTAGGGTTCAGGGCTAGGTTTGGGTTTCAGGGGTACTGGGGTATTTTTAGGGTCAGGATAAGTTAGTATTTAAGGGTGCTGGGGTATTTTAAGGAGTAAGGGTGGGTTAGGATTATGGGGTGCAGGGGTATTTAACGGGACTAGGGTGGGATTATTTTTCAGGGTGTAAAGGGTAATTAATAAATGCACCATCACCTGCTTGGTGATGGTGCATTTACTGACTACTAGATGTAAGTTGATGCAGTATTCAATTGTGCCCGTGCCGTTTCTAAATCCATATTGGGCCTCAGATGGGGAATTATTATCCTCTACCCTACTCAGAATCATTTGTAAGATGACGCGGCTGACCACTTTAACCACTGATTCCAACAAAGAAATAGGTTTGTAACAATGTGGATCTTGCTTATTACCTTTTCTAAATACTGGTACAGTTACAGCCATGTACCATGAGGATGGAATTATCAAGTTACAGGCAGAACTAATAGAGTTGGTGATGAAAGGGGCCCATAAATCTGGCTTATGTTTATAAATGTCCACAAGGACGATGTTTGGGATGGGCCATGCCTGAGGGCCCTCTAGGATCGCAATGGTCACCTCCGTAATTCAATCTTGATGGATACAGGAAAAGTTGGTGTTGGTCTACACTATCCAGTACTGAATGAGCCTCCAGGTGGTAGATGAACTTACATCCGCTCAGTGACTACAAATTAGCAATTTTCCAAACATGATTGTGTTTCTAAGGGAACGTGGGATAACCAAACTCTTTCATGCTTTCTATAACATCTCCTGCCTCCTCTTCTTTATTGCAAATTCATAAGTGAATCTGAAATGCCGGATAGACTCTTGGGCCCTTGGGTTGCTACTTAGGGCTAGCCACAGGCATCTATTGGCCGCCCTGCAGTCCTTGTCGAACCAACTGTGTGGGCGGGATTTGGTTTCTCATGGCAGTGAGCAAAGCTTTCTTGAAACTAAGGCCAATGTCAATAAAAGATTTGATTGCTGAGTGGTTGTTATGTGATGTCATAAACCAAGCATTTATTTACTAAAGGAATGTTTGCCCTATTAATGTTGTTGAAAAGTTACATTATATCTACCATCTTCCAGTGTAGCTTGTGGTGCCCCATACGGCTCAGTTCTTGGCTATTCGGGCCAATCTTGGGGTTCCTTGTTGGATTAATCAGTAGATTCAGTGATATGAAGTTAGAATTGAAGTCATTGAATTCACTAGCCAATTTGCCCCCAGACTGTATAGAGGATGAAATTGTATTAGTGTGAAAGATATAATCAGTTGTGGTCCCACACTCTCACCCAGTGTAGGTTGTAATTGGGTTGGCAGTTGAATAAAAAATGTCAGCTTGGTCAAGTACCTGGGTAGTTTTACACCCCTGGTGTCCAAGAAAGAATAAGATAATGCATCAAAAATCTCTACTGAACAATCAAGGATTGCAGTACTAAAGCCACATTTTGCATTAAAATTCCCCTGTTATTTGTAAGAATACACGTCATTAAAAATGTTTGTAGGAAAAAGTTTAGGTTTCTCGATCAAGCGACCCAGAAGACGTGGACGTGGAGGGGGCTACAATGACGACGCTCTGGAGATACCATAAAGCGGTTTGCTTGACCCCTCATACTCAGCCAGAAGAGAAAGAGATGGTAAGCAGGCAGTAATTAAAATACCCGTGCCATGTAATGTGTTCCTGAATCCTAGTTTCTTGCAATGAAATGATGTCACACTTGTTAGTAAATGTTAGCCAGTCCCCGTCCCCAATTTCTATTGACTAGGCCGACTATGTTTCAGCAGAGCACATTTACTGCAGTTTGCTTGGTAAAATTGGAAGATGGTGCAGACCCTTCCTTATTTTTTTCAATTTAGTTTTTATTTGCATCATTTGATTAAAACCAAAGCAAAGAGAGTAAAATACCATACTATTACTTGGCTAAAAATCTTGTTAAAATAATATAAAAAGTACTCAGTACATGTAACAATCTACATTTAAATTCTAACCAGATAGCATGTGCACGCCTTACCACACATAGAGTACAGAACTTGTTGGAATTAGGTAAGAAATGTAATAAAATGACAGTTCTCAGTGGGGTCGCCAGGATTTAAGCAGGCAATAATTGACTGCCTACAGGTTCGGGTACCTCTAGAGCTGAAGGCATTTTTCAGTAAGTCTTGCCCAGGTCTATTTAAATATAGGAAAATACAGACCAGGTGGAATAGGTCTTCTTTAGGTGCACTGAAAAGATGACATGTGATGCCCTCTTTCACAAGCCAAGATGGTTTGACTTCTAGGGATAGAAATGAACCGTGCCTAAGGAAAAAAAAATCTGTTTCATGAATACTGAATATGAAGAACTCAAGTGTTGCTTCGGTTTCAGCTGCTTATAGCTATTGACCAGCACCCATGCATGGGATTTGTTGGTCAAAGCTAATTTGTCTTCTGATTTTTTCCATCATGCATTTCTTAAGGACCCTTTTGAAGGTTGCATATGGTAGCAACTGGCTTTTGCTTCCACTGTTACTATTGCATTTTCAAGGAAAGGTTTGAAGGACGATGTGGGGGAAATGGCTATAGTTGAACAGAGTGTTTTGTTGAGGGTATTTTTGCTAGAGTGCTTTAACCTGAAACAATGCCTCATGTCAGCCTCTGTCTAGCTGTTGTTTGCTTTGTAAGGCCAAATTCTAGACAAATCTGTGCCTGTGACACAAATTTAGGGATCTTAAGGACTTGTCTAGATGCCTTGGTAACTGAACCATCAAGAGAAACTGAGTCTCGTCCTTGCAGGACCTCACTACCCTAGTCTCGACCTTGAAGGACCTCACTACCATAGTCTCAACCTTGAAGGACCTCACTACCATGCTCATAACCTTGAAGGACCTCACTGCCATAGTCTTGGCTTTATAGGACCTCACTACTATAGTCTCGGCCTTGAAGGACCTCACTACCATGGTCTCAACCTTGAAGGACCTCACTGCCATAGTCTCGACCTTGAAGGACCTCACTGCCATGGTCTCAGCCTTGAAGGACCTCACTGCCATGGTCTCGACCTTGAAGGACCTCACTGCCATAGTCTCAGCCTTGAAGGACCTCACTACCATAGTCTTAACCTTGAAGGACCTCACTACCATAAATGGGAGTCTGAAGACTTTTTGCTGCCATGGCGGTAGGCATCGGATGAAGATTCCGGCCCTTAAGATTGTTATAAAGGGGGCAGAAGGGTGCTATTAGCATATTTCCTTTTCTTATTTGTAATTGCCTTTGAGAGAGAAACGTGCCTGTTTCATCTATCAGGACAGCCAAAATGTGGACCCAAATATTTGTTTACATCCACATCCTCAAGAGGCTGCCTGTTTAATGACGTATTGTGAGGCCCTTGGTGTGGCTTGAAATGGTCACGACGTTTTTCTTGTTTCTGTTTATTTTCAGTGCGTTTTCACAAGCATAATTGAATTAAGCATCTGCCAGATGTTGAAGATCGACTCTAGTAAAACTACAAAAGAATAAGTAATTTGTATACAGCAGATGGCTTCGGTGACATGAACTCAGTCGTGGGGAATGACAATGTGTTGAGTCAAGTGCATCTGTCGGATCTGCTAGAAACAGATTCTAAAGAAACAGCACAAGCACACCCCTGCCTGAGGCCCTGAAAGGTCCTTATTTCCCAGGAGCTGCGAGAACCAATTCCATATTTTTATCTTAATCCGGAGCCTTGCTTGTTGCTATCCCTACGGTGAACTAGATTTACGCGGTGAAAGGTTTGTGCCGGTGTATTATTTGACTAGTTGACCTCCCACACAGAATTAGCAGGGGGCCTAACACCTAGAGCCAGGTTTGCTTTGTGAACTCGGAAGCAGTTGTAAAGGAAGCCTGAGGGTGCTACGGAGCTTGGGCACGCGTTAGGCAGCAAGAGCAGTGAGTGACAAGAGTGTCCAGACCAGCCTAGGAGACTTACAGTTATTCACTATGCAATGCCCCTTATATTTTTTTTAGCAGAGGTCCAGCCCAAGCCGCCCTCTTTGCGGATAATATGTTGTCATAGTCAGCAATTTTGAAATCCGAGTTCCTTGTAAGACAATGACACGGTATATTCTGTAACTAAGGTGCTGATTCATCTTTACTGGCTGAGAGGACAGACAAAATAGCAAGAGTTACTGCATAAAGGAAGGGTCTGAAGGGTGAAGGCTAAACCTAAGGACCCCATTTGCTCCTGGGCCCCCTAACGACAGTCTCCTTCACCACACAGTGGCTCGGATGCCAGTGCAGAACTCTTTTCCAGCTCTGGAACTGGTTGACACATTTGCTTAGTATCCTTATACTAGTGTATTCAATTGGGTAAATGTTATTCATGTTACATAATGTCATTTAGCCGGTAAACACCCCGGCGTTGCCACCCCCTCCGTGGTGTATCTGTTGAGTTTGTTCTTCTTCTCACTGGGGTACTATGATTAGGTCACATCAGTCATATTTTATGTAGATTTGTACTTCTTTTTGGCTTATTTGCTAAGGGCTTGCCACCTTGGGGTTGAAAGGTGGCTGGTTGGGGGGAGGGGGGTTGTTTGGAATGCACGATTCAAGTTTTGTAGTTTGCACCACTGTCCACTAAAGCTAGCAATATTAGACATGCATCGCAGATCAGTCCAGTTGGATAGTACACCCATTTTTGATGACACGTCTGGGTAATGTTGACGGCCCCTCGGCCTTCTCCTTGATCTCGTGGAATGACAGAGTTCTAAAAGATAACCGCAAAAGATGACAGGTGATTCACTACCTGCTTCAACATCAGGCGGACATAGCCTATTTGCAGGAAGCACACCCCCCTCCCACTGATACAGTGCAATTCGGTGCCAGCTGGGGTGCGCATAGGTTTTTTGCCAACTACAGCAGTTATGCTAGGGGCACCGCCATTTTAATACACAAAAGAGTTCCCTTTAGTCTCAGTGGTGTGACCTGCGACCCAGAGGGCAGATACATTATTGTCACTGGCTCCCTCGGTGGCCATAGGATCTCTCTGGTAAACATCTATACCCAAACACAGACTCCCCTGAGTTCTTCCACACGCTGAATACCCAGCTGTCAAAACTAGAGCCACACAAGATATTATTGGGGAGACCTTAACTTACTATTTGACCCCTAACTTAACAGCATTTCGCGGGCACCTGACACAAAACCGCGGGCGCGACGAGCACTGAGTGAACTCTGTGAGCAGCACACACTTACAGATATATGGTGGAAATGACACCCCACCCAGATTTAATACACACACTACTCAGGCCAACATAATACTTCGACAAGGATAGATTATTGATTGCTCACCCCTGACTGCACAGACTGGTTTGCCTCACTGACTACACACCCTAGGACATACTCTGACCACTCTCCAATAGTATTACACTCGAAACTCCCACAACCTGAGGGATACGAGCACCAGTGACGCTTCCCTGGTCGAGTCCTGCATGGTGAACATTTTAAAGCTGAAGTGCGAGAGGCCATCAAAGCCTATTTTGAGATCAACACAGGTTCTGTAAGCTCCTGGGCGACGCTATGGGAGGGCTTCAAGGCGGTCATTAGGGGTGTTTGTATCTCTAAACATGTAGGGGTACTCAGAGACCTTCGCAACACGATAGCGCGCATTGAACACAATATCTCTACACTTGACACCAATTCAGTGGGGACCCCAGACCCTGAAGACCAGGCTAAATGAGTGGCCCTTTTGACAGAATACAAAGATACAGTGGACCGGGAGATTCTGTACCTGGGAAAATATCACACAGCCAGGCACTATGGGGAGGGGGAGAGACCGGGGAGAGTCCGGGGAGAGTGTTAGCACAAATGCTGAGACCGCCATATAGCAAATTATACATCACTGACTTTCATGACGCTACTGGGCACACACTTAACAACACCGCCGATATCTGTGATGAGTTTCTGGATTTTTACACCACATTGTACACTTCAAGGGTGGGATCTGATAGCGCAGACCAAAACGACTATTTGTCCGAGATAGCACTGGTCTACCTTGAAAGGTACATGCAGAACTTCTTTTCAGAGCCCATGTCAGTGGCTGATGTCTCGCTTGCTATCGACAAGATCAGAGGTTCCACAGCCCCGGGGCTGGATGGTTTTATGGGGGATTTTTCTAAAGAATATAAGGACCTTCTTGCCCCGCAGCTAATTGAGGTATATGCAGACGCATGGAGAATCAAGAACTCCCTCTTACCTTACGCAAGGCTGTCCTCATACTCCTCCCCAAGCCGGGCAAGGATCCTACGCTATTGGGACCATGTCGCCCACTCTCCCTAGTAAACTTAGATTACAAAATATTAGCCAAAATCATCGCAAACTGGTTGTCTCAATTAATGGAGTATATTATCTCCCCGGTTCAATTTGGCTTTGTACCCCACTGGTCCACTTCCTTCAACCTTCGGACACTGTTCGCGGTCCTTCACAGAATTAACCCTGACACCCCTGCTGCCGCAATATTGTTAGATGCGGAGAAAGCCTTTGATTCTCTGGAATTGGCATTTATATATGAAGTAATGAGACGTATGCGTATGCCGATGGGATTTATTGCCACTACGGCATTACTCTATGGCAAGCCCACAGCAAGGCTGCGTCTGAACGGCAAGCTTTCCCGACCATTTACTCTTTCCCATGGGACGAGGCAGGGCTAGCCCTTATCACCACTTCTGTTCATTTTAGTGATGTACCCGTTGATTAGGCATTTTCAAGAACGTCACTTGCACCGGGGATCACAGTTTCAAACTGGCCCCCTTCTCATCTCCCTGCATGCAGACGATACAATCCTATACATCCAGGATCCCCAGACCAACTTAGCGCTCCTCATTAGAGAAATCCTCCGACTGCAGATTCTCCGGGCTGGGCATAAACTGGCACAAGTCCATAATTTTTCCATTGACCATGAGCACTACTCCGTGGGAATGCGGGTATCCTCTTGAGCGGTGTTCCGATTTGGTAAAATATCTTGGGGTACACATCCACTTGGACACCACACAATTTATACGCTTAAACTACAGGCAGGCAGTGCACACTTTTGAAACACAGGTGGAATGCTGGTTGACGTTATCATTATCACTAGCGGGATGGGTTGATATCTTAAAGATCGTTGTACTTCCCAAATTCCTATATTTCTTCAATAACATCTCACCAATGGCTTCTTTAGAACATTACGATCACACCTCATATGCCTGGTTTGGGAAGGAAAGCAGCCATGTATTTGCTGGTTGATCCTCATGCTACCATGTGGGTGGGGGGGTGTACCAGACCTACAATTATATTACTTAGTAGCACAATGTCGCTATGGACACGCATGGTTCCACCCGGATGCAAGAATCCTGTTTCTGCGACCGGAGGCTGATCTTGCCCTTCCTGACAGGATGTCCACGGCTCTTCCTTAGGGTTTCCCTTGCGACCCACACAACATACAAACAGTGTCCACCACCAGTTGGGCGTGGGGGAGATTGGGGAAGCTTACCGGCACTGTAACCCTTTACTCATCCGCCCTGCCACTACCCAACACTAAATGGTTCCCGATTACTGAGGAAGGCCTGGTGCTGTGCACACTGGCTTCCTTGGATGTAGACAAAATAGGGGATTTATATCCGGAGGGGAATGTGTTTTCACTAGACGATGATGCCCGGTACATTGGTAGCGGTTTTATGACCCGAATGAGGTCAGCCTTGCCTGCGACACTCCCCACGTTCCCAATTGAGCCAGACTCGTTTGCCCCACTCACACAAGTCATAGAGAAACCCTGATGGTGTGCGTCCCAATTCTAAAATGTACAAAGCAAGTGCTGACATGCGACTGGTGAATGACGACAAGCTCCGGCACGTCTGGGAGGCAGATTTGGGCGGTCCAATAACGGACGAACAATGGTCCAAATGCTGCACGGCAACCAAAGAAATCTTACTCAACAGCAGACACAAGCTGATACATTTTAAATTTCTACGCCATGCCTAATTAATGCCTGCCAAAGTAGGCCCCATACATGTCCAAAATGCGGTGCACCCCACGCCGACTTCATACACATGGCATGGACTTGCCCACGTAGGCAGAGTTACTGGGTGGACCTTCACACTACACTTGGGAAGATGGTTGGTTTGGCGCTCAAGCCCATTCCGGAGATTGCACTACTGGGGTACACAGTGTACATCCCCAAGCAGATTAGACATTTTGCATCACTGGGGCTTTTGCTGGCAAAAAGGGAGATTGCTATACACTGGGGCAGGAAAACAGGACCCAAAGTTCAGGATTGGCTGCACAGTCTAGCCTATTACAATGTTAACGCAGAGAACTATGCTAGTATCACACCCCCTATGTCCCGCTCCAAGGATATATGGGGCCCATTCGAGGATATGTGGAAGCAATCAAACAGACCTCAAATTCGCCATCAGACAAGGGTATTGTGCCTGAGGGAGTGGGGTGATTATATCAAACTTAGCGCTGCTGAGTGAAAGGAGACAATGGGAGGTGTTGTGCTGCTGTGAGCCACCACTGATGGTAAACGGAAAGATGGGTATTCCCAACAGCGGGTATATGAATTGGGGGAGGACTGGAGGCAGAGCCATCTGGGTAGATATCTATTGTCTTGATATGTCATTACACTGGCTGTGCCAATTTAAACCTGAAGATGTACTGTCGTAATGGACATGTAGAGCTTGTACAGAGATTGTTTATGTTATGATGGACGTGGTGTCTTATTTGCAAAAATTGTATGTAGGACATATTGGAAAATAAAGTAAAAAAAAATGTTTTTAAAAAAACAGTCTCCTTTATAATGCTTCCAAAGATGCACTTATTTTTTCATTAGTATCTAAGCGTTCCACCCGCTCACCAACTTGGGGGCTGATGGACGATGCAAGATCCAGCAAACAGGGTCAACCATGGGTGTACCGGAAGTAACAGGGGAACTGAAACAATCATGGGGCCCGTGCTCCTCCTCCTTGAAATTCCATATTGCTTCTTACAGGATAGACTCCCAAAGTCTTTATTGCCCCACCACCCCACCCAATGTGACCCAAACACTCCACTAAAGAGTTTACACAGGGCTCAATCGTACATTTTAATTTCACAAATATGGTGTCCCAACACAAGTTCTCCAACTCTGTCATCCCATCCTAGTCAGATCCACACTGGGGTTGTTCGGTTTGTTATTACAGTTTTTAAGCGCATCAGTGGAGTTCTAGGCTCTTTGCATCTTCTTTTGCGCTTTGCCTCGGGACCGGAGTCACTCCTGGAAGACAAACCCAGAACCACAGGCACCTAGTTAGGTGGGAGATGTAAGTTTGGAGGTTCTCAGCCTGTTAAGGAAGGCTCCGCCCTCCCCCGCTGTGGTGGCAACTGTCCCTTACTATCCAGAGATACATTTCTCTCCGCCAGGTCTATTTCTTTAGAGATTGCACCACCACTCTAGCCAAAAAAGCGTCCAAAGTGGAGCCCTAGGTTCCGGTGTTGGTTGAGAGCTGTAAATCTTTCCCTTCCCCATCCATGCCTCACGCATCACGCAGGTGTCTCACTCAGAGAATCACTCAGTGAATCAAGGGTGGTCACTTACCTCGCCTCCGATGCAGATGCCGCCCCGCCACCCTCGTACTCATGGGAGGCGTGCTGTTGCTACTCTTGGCAGTTTGGATCAGGAGTAAACTGCCCTCGTGAAAGTCCAATGCAGGTTGGTAGGTAAGCGAGTAAAGGGGTAAGAGGCAAGCAGGGGGCTGTTTAACCCCTTCGATGCTGATGACGGCTCCCAGCTGTCATGCATCACGGGGCTCGTGTGCTGATGACGGCTGGGGGCCGTCATAAACCCGCCCACTCGCGCTTCTGCCGCACAGGTGCAGAATCGCGGCCGCGCCCAAGGGGTTAAGCAAAGCAGAAAGGCAGGTAACCAAGGCCCCAGCCTGTAGACGGTACACAGCTGCAGATGGGTTGTTGGCCCTTTACCAAGCGCTTGGGTGTGTGGGAGGAGGAGGTGCATGAGTAATGTCAAACCCCGAGTTAAAGCTTAATGGCTACATTTTCGCACAGTAAAAAGAGATTCAGCCAGATTCATCAAGCCAAAAACGGCTCGCAAAGGGCCAGATTCTGAGAATCTGGCCCTTTGCGAGCGCTATTTTTGCATTTGGGATTCATCATCCCAAATGCAAGAATCGCAGTTTTAGAAATCGCTATATTGCGAATAATTGCATTTAAGGAATCTCAATTTGAGATTCCTTAAATGCAATTCATGAATCATTTTAAATTTGCGAATTCGCAATCTGGGGCCGCTATTTACCGCGAAGTCTGACTACGTGGTAAATAGCGAAAACTCAGAAAAATGCACTTTAGTGCATTTTTCTAAGTTGTATGTTACACACACACATGTCCTTTGGACATGTGTGTGCGCAACACCAGTGTACATTACCATTTCAGGGGTGCCACAGGGTGTCCTTTGGACACCCTGGCACCCTTGAAATCGCTTCCTTATTTGCGATTCGCTAATTGCTAATCGCAAATACGGAATGACTCTCCATTCCTTCCTATGGGCCTTTAGGCCCATAGAAATGAATGGGAAAGCCATTCCTTATTTGCACTTAGCAATTAGCGAATAGCAAATAAGGAAGCTGTAGAAATCGCAAAATATATTGCGATTTCTACATGCATCCCGTTTTGCGAGTCTTTAATAGCGATTCCTTAAAAATCGCTATTAAGGACTCGCAAAACAGGACTTTGATGAATCTGGGGGATAATCTTCCAAATGGCATGAGTAGAAATAATTCCTGAATAATGTCCAGAAGCCCTGCTATCTCATGGTAAACCGTTGCCATAAAATGCAAAATGAATAATAACTGAAAATATCAATAAGTCTAACTTTTTAATAAGTGAATGCACTTCTTCTTTTATTGGCAACTTTATATGTGAGGCTGTCTAGATTGGCGAGTGGCCAAATGTTTACCAATGGTTAAATGAATGGATAGAGGATTGTTAGAAGCGGCTGTCTCTAGTTGGCAGAGGTATACACTTCTGACAAATAGGGACACACCTTTTCTAGTCAGGGCAAGGGGAACACACACTAGGATAACCCCTGCTCACCCCCTTGGTAGCTTGGCAAAGCAGACAGGCTTATCTCAGAGGCAGTGCGTTAAGCATTTATGACCACATACAGTAATAAAGTGAATACACTACAAATGGACACGACACAGTAGTATTATAAAAATAAGAATGTTTATATAAGGCTTAGCACAAGACCAAATAATGACAAAAATATACCACAATCTTAATAAATACTCTTGGAAGGAAAAATAATAGTTCAAGCACGGTTTCTTCTTAGCACAAAGTCTTTAGTAACAAAAGCAACTCTTCTTCTTTAAAACACAGTTCTTGGCAACAATGTAACCCACACGGGAGTCACACGACGTCGAGGCAAAGTTAATCCAAAGGTTCGGCGTCGACCGCGAGGAGCGCTACGTCGAGCCCGGAGTCGCACAGACCCCCACAACACAGTACCTTGGAAAAGTGAAGCACTCGATGATCAGCGGCGTCGAGATGTCCGGCGTCGCGTCTTCGGCGTCGATCGGGCCTCGGAGTCGGGGCAATCTGCAGCGGCGTCGACCGAAGTCAGGCAGGAGCAGCGCTCACGAGATGAAGCAGGATACGGCGTCGTCGATGTCGATGTTGCAAGAGTGAGCAGCGCTCACGGTGTCGAGAGGGCTCAGCGTCGATGCGATCGGCAGCGGCGTCGACACAGGGTCACTTGGAGCTGGAGCCGAACTCGCTACTCACTGGCGTCGCTACTGGCGTCGATCGGGCCCGGCGGCCGGCGTCGAAGGTGCGGGACACTGGAGCCATTACTCACGATGTCGAGCTGGATTCGGCGGCGTCCGTCGGCGTCGAGATTGCTGGATTCTTCAGAGGTGCTGGATTTCAGGTTCCAGCAACAAGCACTTTCAGCAAATAAAATGAAGTCCTTTGGCCCTGTGACTTCAACAGGAGGCTGGCACTCTTCCAACCCTTGGAGATTTTCTTTAGCAAGTTTGAGAGTACACACTCAGTTCCTCTCTCCTGGTTCCTTGGCAAAAATAAAGAAGCAACTGCAGGATTCCCCCAACAAACAGCACTCTGGCAGAAGGGGTAGGCAGTCCTTGGATCAGCAGGCTTCTTGTCCTTGGTTCAGGTTTCCTTGTCAGAAGTGATCTAAATTCTTGGTTCAGGGGTCCTTCTCTTATACCCCTTTTTGGCTTTGATCCCTTTGTCCATGCAGGGGAATTTCCCCCCATCTTGGGTTTGTTGTGGGTGTTGCCAGGCCTAGGCACCTGGCCTATTCACTGTGCAGGGCAGAGTCTTCAGCCGCCCAGCAGGAGCGGAGCCAGCATTGTCACTGGCAGGGGCAGGGCCATCAGTTGCCCGGCAGGAGGTGGGGCCAGGAAAGTCCCTGGCAGGCACAGAGTCATCAGTCGCCTGGCAGGGGGCGGAGCCAGCATTGTATCAGGCAGGGCAGGCTATCAGGAGCTACTCTTCCCCTACTCTCAATGCAAATGCCCCACTCACCCCACACTGACTCATTCAGACCTCTGGAGCCACCCAGCTCCTGTCACACGCACACCAGAACCAGCAGAGACCGGTAGACAGTTAGACAAGAAAATAGCTACTTTCTAAAAGTGCTATTTTCAAACACAGAGTCCAAAAACCATCCACCCAAACGGATGCGTTATTAAACCCTGAGTTCAGGGATACCAAACTCGACATTGCACCATGCTCCCCGAGCCCACTAGGATTATAGCATTAACAATCCTGGCAGCCCATTCTAACTTATGGAGAGCAGGTTACCTTACAATAGTGAAAAACGAATATGGCTGTAATTCACTATTAGGACATGCCAACCTTGTCAGGCTTGTCCTACCTTATGCTTACAATGCACCCTGCCCTTGGGACTACCATAGGGGTGACTAACATGAAGTTAAGGGAAGGTTTAGGGACTGGCAAGTAGGTGTACTTGCGCAGTCTGCGTGACAGTACCCGACTGGACGTAGGTCTAGCAATGGCAGACCTGTAGACATACTTTTACTAGGCCGCTTCTGTGGGTGGCACAACATGTGCTGCAAGCCCACTAGCAGCATTTGTATTTACAAGCCCTGGCACTCCTGGTGCACTCTACTAGGGACTGACATTAAACCAAATAAGCCAAACATGGAATTCAATCAATACCGCAATTTCACATAGGGAGCACTTGCACTGTGGCACTGATCAGCAGTGGCACAGTGCCCAAAGCAATATACCAGCAAAAACATCGTAAACAGAGGAGGCAAACAGAAAAAAATGGAGGAGAGACTCCTGCCAATGATGTCAGGTCTAACACGTGTCCCCTCCAGCTGAAATGTGGGGAGAACTACCCTTACCCTAGGGAGTCCTCATCACTAAGGTGGAAAAATCCGGACAGACCATCAGCATTGGCGTGATCTGTGCCAGGGCGGTGTTCCACCGTGAAGTCCATCCTCTGTAGGGAAATGGACCACCTCAACAGCTTAGGATTCTCACCCCTCATTTGCATCAACCATCTGAGGGGCCTGTGGTCTGTCTGAACCCGGAAGTGAGTCCCAAACAGCTAGGGTCTTAGCTTCTTCGGCGCCCAGACCACAGCAAATGCTTCTCTCTCTATCGCACTCCACCTCTGTTCCCTGGGAAGTAACCTCCTACTGATGAAGGCTAGAGGTAAGTCTCGGCCCTCTTCATTCACCTGAGCTAGAACAGCCCCCACGCCATGCTCTGAAGCGTCCGTCTGGACAACAAATTCTTTAGAAAAGTCGGGTGCCTGGAGTATGGGTGCTGTGCACATTGCAGTTTTCAGGGTGTCAAAGGCCGTCTGACAGGCGTCAGTCCAGATCACAAGTCTTGGCTGCTTCCTGGAAGTCAGCGAAGTCAAGGGGTGCACAATGTTACCATAATCCTTGACAAACCTCCTGTAGTAACCCGTGAGACCCAGGAAGGCTCTCACCTGAGTCTGGGTTTTGGGCGGTGCCCACGCCAGGATGGTATCAATCTTGGGTTGCAGGGGGGCCACCTTGCCGCTCCCTACTTGGTGCCCCAAGTACACCACTGAACCCTGCCCAATCTGGCACTTACTGGCTTTGATTGTGAGGCCTGCTCTGCGCAGGGCCAACAACACTTCCTGGAGGTGGCGCAAGTGTTCCTCCCAGCTGGCGCTGAACACTGCGATGTCGTCCAGGTAGGCGGCACTGAAATCCTCCAGTCCAGCCAAGACCTGGTTGACCAACCTCTGGTAGGTGGCAGGGGCATTCTTCATCCCAAAGGGCATAACCCGGAACTGGTAGTGCCCATCTGGTGTGGAGAATGCTAACCTCTCTTTTGCCCCATCAGTCAAGGCGATCTGCCAGTACCCAGACGTCAGATCAAACGTACTAAGGTACCGGGCAGCCCCCAACCGATCTATGAGCTCATCAGCTCTGGGGATGGGGTGCGCGTCAGTCTTGGTGACTGAATTGAGTCCTCGGTAGTCCACACAGAACCGAAGTTCTGGTGAAGCACCAGGCGCTGCAGCCTTCGGGACCAAGACCACTGGGCTGGCCCAAGGACTGCTAGAGGACTCAACCACCCCTAAGGCAAACATTTTGGAGACCTCCTCCTTGATGTATGCTCTGACCTTGTCAGTCACTCTGTAAGCCTTGTGCTTCACAGGAGTGCTGTCCCCAGTGTCCACATCATGGACACACCACTGAGTGACATCAGGAATCAAGGAAAACAGATCAGGGAATTGTCCCAACAATTGGCGACAATCCTGCTGCTGTTCAGGGGTCAGTGTGTCAGAGAGGACAACACCATCCACTGACCCATCTTGCTCTTTTGCATACAGGAGGTCAGGAAGAGGCTCACTCTCCTCCTCCATTCCAGCATCTGTAGCTAGGAGCATGCCCACTTCGGACCTTTCTAAGTGGGGCTTCAAACGGTTGACATGCAGGACCCGCAAGGGGTTCCTGGGAGACTTCAAGTCCACCATGTAGGTGACATCGCTCTTTTTCTCCACAACCTCAAACGGTCCAGTCCACCTGTCCTTGAGCACACAAGGTTCCACAGGGGACATGACCCAAACTTTCTGTCCAGGTTGAAGCTCCACCAGAGTGGCATTCCGGTCGTACCACCGCTTCATCTCTTCCTGGCTGGCCTCCAGATTTGCCTGAGCAAGATCTCTGAAGCGCCTAGTCTGGTTCCTAAAGGCCAGCATGTAACTGTATACATCCTGGGGAGGTTTCCTGGGAGATTGCTCCCAGCCTTCTTTGACCAGACTCAAAGGTCCTCTTACCGGGTGTCCATACAAAAGCTCAAAGGGGCTGAACCCTAGAGACTTCTGTGGCACCTCACAGTAAGCAAACAACAGGCATGGCAAGAGGACGTCCCATTTACGCCTCATTGGTTCTTCAAGACCCATAATCATGCCTTTAAGGGTACGGTTGAATCTCTCAACCAACCCATTACCTTGAGGGTGGTAAGGAGTGGTGAACTTGTAGGTTACCCCACACTCCTTCCACAGAGACTTCATATAGTTGGAAATGAAGTTGGTGCCCCGGTCTGACACCACCTCTCTGGGGAACCCCATTCGGGGAAAAACACCCATCAGTGCCCGTCCCACCACGGGGGCCGTCACTGTTCTGAGAGGGATGGCTTCCGGGTACCGTGTGGCATGATCCACCAAGACCAGGATGAACCTGTTGCCCATGGCTGTCTTGGGGTCCAGGGGCCCAACAATGTCAATCCCCACCCGGTCAAAGGGGGTACTGACCACGGGAAAAGGTTGGAGGGGAGCCTTCTGCTTCCGCCCGCTTTTCCCACTTGCCTGGCAAGTTTGTCAGGTCTTGCAATGGATATCTGTATCCCTTCTCATCTGAGGCCAATACAAATGGGTGACAAGCCTGTCATAGGTCTTGTCCTGCCCCAGATGTCCAGCTAACGGAACGTCATGAGCCAAACCCAGTAGGAAGGCTCTGAAGCGCTGGGGTACCACCAGCACACGGGCTGACCCAGGCTCAGCAGCCTTAGGCTCGCTATACAGGAGATCGTTCTCCCAGTAGACCAAATGTGACCCTGACTGATCACCTGTTGTCTGGGCTGAGGCCTGCTGCCTCATACCCACAAGAGAAGGGCACACTTTCTGTTCTGCACAATATTCTTCCCTGGAGGGACCACCATCCTGCTGCCAGTGGGTCAGCTCGGGCAGGTCTCCCAGTTCAGCAACTTGTTCACCCGTGGGTTCCAGGGCATGCCCCTCAAGGTCTGCCTCCTCCTGGACCACGGGAACTACGGGGGACGGTTTCCCGCGCCCCCTGCCTCTTCTCTTCACAGCTCGGTCCTGGGCCATACTTTCAGGCTCCAGAACCCCATCAACACCCTTACTTGCTGTCATGGATTGAGTGGTTGCACACACCCACTCTGGCACACCCAACATTTTCAAATGTGTCTCCCTCTCCACCTTAGCCCAAGGGGAGTCTTCCAAATCATTGCCCAGGAGACAATCAACAGGCATGGCGGGCCTTACAGCAACTTGAAGAGTACCTGAAACTCCCCCCCATTCAAAGGAACCCTGAGCTACCTCACACTCTCTCTGGGAGTTGTCAGCAGCTATCACAGGGTAGAATGCGTGGGGAACAACCTGCTCTCTGGACACCAAGTGATACTTGACAGCTGTCACACTCGCTCCGGTGTCTCTGAGAGCTTCCACTCTATGGCCATTAATGGTCACCCACTGCCTATATTTCTTAGTGTTACTAGGCAGAGGGGGTGGAGGGACCATTTACATGTCTCCTAAAGAGACCAGGGATATCTCTGCGGGACCCTCCCCACCATGGGCAACCATCTCCTCCCCTCCCAGGGCTACACTCGCCAACTGACGGGGGTGCACGGGGTGGTGCACTAGAGTTCTTCAAGGGACACTGGGGATCATAAAAACGGTGTCCCACCTGCTTACAAGCGAAGCAGGTTAATGGGCCCCTATGAACAGGTTTACCTGTTGGGGCCTCTGACTTCTTCACTGGGGGAGGCTGGGAACCCTTCCCTTGGTTCCCTTGGGGATTACTTTGGGGCCCTTTCTGGAACTCCCTCTGTTTACCCTTGTCCCCCCCACTCTTCTGCTGGGGACCCTGCCCACCTTTGGCTGAGTCTCCCACTGGACCCTTGTGGACCCTGGTACTGACCCAGCGGTCCGCCTCCTCAGCAAGTTTCCTAGGGTTAGATATCTTGCTATCAATAAGGTGCTGGCGCAGCTCTGGAAAACAGTTATTAGACAAGTGCTCCCAAGCAAACAAATCATAAAGAGCATCATAACTTTCCACTTTGCTGCCCTTTACCCAACCATCCATGACTCTGCAAAAAAATGACACATATTCAACCCACGTAGTACCAGGCAATTTCTTACATTCTCTAAAGGCCTGTCTGTACTTTTCTGGGGTTAGGCCATACCTTAACATTAAAGCATCTTTCATATGAGTATAAGACATCCTATCCTCAACAGGCATGTCTAACAGGGTATCTCTTCCCTCATTCACAAAGCGACCCCACAACCCCGCTCCCCAATCCTTCTCAGGGACCCGGTGGGCCAACAATGCTAACTCATATGCTTTAAACCATTGACCAATATCCTCATTCTTCTGAAAATATTTGATCACATCTTTAGGAAAATAAAACCTACTCTCTGCAGGCACAGATGGGATGCTGCCACCAGAGGGATTCAATTCTAAATTCTTAGCTTTAAGCTCCATGTCCCTCACCATTTTCTCACGTTCAAAAGCTAACTTTTCTCTTTCAAACTCCAACCTTTTGATCTCCATATCAGCTTCTCTCCTGCCTCTTGCATTCTCTATCTCCAACTGCCCATCTATCTTAAGTTTTGCCATCTCCATGTTGTATGCTCGCTCCTTCGCCCTTTCTTCTCTTTATTCAGGAGAAAGACCTTTGAAGGAAACACTGCTGCCGGAAGGGGATGTGGGCCCATTCACTGGCACCTCCTCCTCCCCTTCCCCTGTCGGTACCACCACCGGATCAGAGGGATCTCTGGCCTCTAACCAGGCCTCCAATGCTTTGAGATATTCTTCCTTACCCTTGAGGCCTGTTGTAGGAACTTTAAATTGCTTGCAAAAGGATTTCAGCTGCTGTAACTTGTAATCCTTAATCTTACTCCTATCAAACTCCTCCACAACAACAACAGGGGTAGTGCCTCCAGCATTACTCATGGTCAAAACTGGCAGTTTCAAAAATCAAGCTCCAGGAAAGCGGAGAACAAAAATAGGATAGCCAACCAAAACAGATTGTGGCTGCGCTATGGTCTGCTTTCACTATGTAGCGCACACTAATCACTGCACATGGGTCATAAATGCAAAGTTCAAATCCCACCGCTGACCCACCAATGTTAGAAGCGGCTGTCTCTAGTTGGCAGAGGTATACACTTCTGACAAATAGGGACACACCTTTTCTAGTCAGGGCAAGGGGATCACACACTAGGATAACCCCTGCTCACCCCCTTGGTAGCTTGGCAAAGCAGACAGGCTTATCTCAGAGGCAGTGCGTTAAGCATTTATGACCACATACAGTAATAAAGTGAATACACTACAAATGGACATGACACAGTAGTATTATAAAAATAAGAATGTTTATATAAGGCTTAGCACAAGACCAAATAATGACAAAAATATACCACAATCTTAATAAATACTCTTGGAAGGAAAAATAATAGTTCAAGCATGGTTTCTTCTTAGCACAAAGTCTTAAGTAACAAAAGCAACTCTTCTTCTTTAAAACACAGTTCTTGGCAACAATGTAACCCACACGGGAGTCACACGACGTCGAGGCAAAGTTAATCCAAAGGTTCGGCGTCGACCGCGAGGAGCGCTACGTCGAGCCCGGAGTCGCACAGACCCCCACAACACAGTACCTTGGAAAAGTGAAGCACTCGATGATCAGCGGCGTCGAGATGTCCGGCGTCGCGTCTTCGGCGTCGATCGGGCCTTGGAGTCGGGGCAATCTGCAGCGGCGTCGACCGAAGTCAGGCAGGAGCAGCGCTCACGAGATGAAGCAGGATACGGCGTCGTCGATGTCGATGTTGCAAGAGTGAGCAGCGCTCACGGTGTCGAGAGGGCTCGGCGTCGATGCGATCAGCAGCGGCGTCAACACAGGGTCACTTGGAGCTGGAGCCGAACTCGCTACTCACTGGCGTCGCTACTGGCGTCGATCGGGCCCGGCGGCCGGTGTCGAAGGTGCGGGACACTGGAGCCGTTACTCACGATGTCGAGCTGGATTCGGCGGCGTCCGTCGGCGTCGAGATTGCTGGATTCTTCAGAGGTGCTGGATTTCAGGTTCCAGCAACAAGCACTTTCAGCAAATAAAATGAAGTCCTTTGGCCCTGTGACTTCAACAGGAGGCTGGCACTCTTCCAACCCTTGGAGATTTTCTTTAGCAAGTTTGAGAGTACACACTCAGTTCCTCTCTCCTGGTTCCTTGTCAAAAATAAAGAAGCAACTGCAGGATTCCCCCAACAAACAGCACTCTGGCAGAAGGGGTAGGCAGTCCTTGGATCAGCAGGCTTCTTGTCCTTGGTTCAGGTTTCCTTGTCAGAAGTGATCTAAATTCTTGGTTCAGGGGTCCTTCTCTTATACCCCTTTTTGGCTTTGATCCCTTTGTCCATGCAGGGGAATTTCCCCCCATCTTGGGTTTGTTGTGGGTGTTGCCAGGCCTAGGCACCTGGCCTATTCACTGTGCAGGGCAGAGTCTTCAGCCGCCCAGCAGGAGCGGAGCCAGCATTGTCACTGGCAGGGGCAGGGCCATCAGTTGCCCGGCAGGAGGTGGGGCCAGGAAAGTCCCTGGCAGGCACAGAGTCATCAGTCGCCTGGCAGGGGGCGGAGCCAGCATTGTATCAGGCAGGGCAGGCTATCAGGAGCTACTCTTCCCCTACTCTCAATGCAAATGCCCCACTCACCCCACACTGACTCATTCAGACCTCTGGAGCCACCCAGCTCCTGTCACACGCACACCAGAACCAGCAGAGACCGGTAGACAGTTAGACAAGAAAATAGCTGCTTTCTAAAAGTGCTATTTTCAAACACAGAGTCCAAAAACCATCCACCCAAACGGATGCGTTATTAAACCCTGAGTTCAGGGATACCAAACTCGACATTGCACCATGCTCCCCGAGCCCGCTAGGATTATAGCATTAACAATCCTGGCAGCCCATTCTAACTTATGGAGAGCAGGTTACCTTACAATAGTGAAAAACGAATATGGCTGTAATTCACTATTAGGACATGCCAACCTTGTCAGGCTTGTCCTACCTTATGCTTACAATGCACCCTGCCCTTGGGACTACCATAGGGGTGACTAACATGAAGTTAAGGGAAGGTTTAGGGACTGGCAAGTAGGTGTACTTGCGCAGTCTGCGTGACAGTACCCGACTGGACGTAGGTCTAGCAATGGCAGACCTGTAGACATACTTTTACTAGGCCGCTTCTGTGGGTGGCACAACATGTGCAGCAAGCCCACTAGCAGCATTTGTATTTACAAGCCCTGGCACTCCTGGTGCACTCTACTAGGGACTGACAGTAAACCAAATAAGCCAAACATGGAATTCAATCAATACCGCAATTTCACATAGGGAGCACTTGCACTGTGGCACTGATCAGCAGTGGCACAGTGCCCAAAGCAATATACCAGCAAAAACATCGTAAACAGAGGAGGCAAACAGAAGAAAATGGAGGAGAGACTCATGCCAATGATGTCAGGTCTAACAAGGATTGATTGCATGGATGGATGACCGGGTGAGTGATTCCGTGCATGAATGGATGAGCATGTTAATGCATGGATGGATGAACGGGTGAGTGCATGAATGAATGAACAGGGAGTTCAGGGATCTGTAGGCGAGTGAGTCCCTGAATAGATGAAAGAGTGATAAATGACTGAGTGCATAGATAGATGAATGAGTACCAACTGAAAGGGTCAGAGTGAAAACAATGCGTGTCGGTAGGGCCTTTGGGAAAACCCTAAACTGAGAGGTCCCACTTGCAAGCAGACTCTGCAAATGAAAACAAGCTCTGGTCCCTATAAAAATCTACATGAACCTAGCCCCAACCTCAAAATGACGGTGAATGTCTTAAAAAGAGAATGGCCTCATAACCAACGTTTTATTCCATGCACATTATAAAGTATCTACATTAACCATGAAGTCTGTTGGTCTTAGACAGCCCTGTTATTCCAAGATTCAGCTGGAGTCCGACATTTCTCCAGCAAATCAACCCTCACTCAGTGACTAACACTGTCAGATGTAATTGCAAACGTAGTCTGGCGTTCAAGGCAGATAGTGCTCTACAGTAACTGTCGGGGTGATGGGATGGGGTCAGAGTAGCCCTGGTTCAAGTATGCAGTACAGCACAGGGGGAGTACTAGAGGGTGCAAAGGTGGGTAGAAGATAAATTAAACTCATAGTTAAGGGGGTGGGAAGCAGAAAGAATTAAGGATGTGGAAAGCTGTGCAAGGTCAGGTGAGAGGAATGTAGGGCATTGGAGAGGAGAACATGGTCTAAGGAAGCAGGGGAGTAGACAGCATCCTGGTGGGGGTAATAACACAAGACAGAACAGGAGAAAATCAGAGGCAGTCCAGGATCAAAGTGGGCTCTGCACAGGGATGAGGAGGGAGAACGTCCAGTCCAGGGGGGGAGCAGAGCAATGCCAGGAGGAGAGAGTGCAGTGCACAATCCAGGATTGGACGTGTTCTAAAAACAATGTCCAGTTAGGTGCAGCACAAAGAAAATAAGGAACAGTGCAAGGTCTAAGGATGAGAAGTTCAGGTTTCCTTGGAAAACATTGAAAAGCCTATTGTGACTCTCTGTCTTTTCCTGACAAAGACACAGTTGCCTCACTTAAATCCAACACCACCCAGTAGAGTATTTTACTTAACACACCTGTTAGCACAAATACCATTCTTTCCAAATTAGCAGCTGTGTTTGTGCTCCGAAAAAAATCAGTTTCTCACTTCAACGTGTGCGGAGTCTCCTCTTTCTGTCATTATACTAAGTCAGCTGTAAACCTTCCTTCAATACACTATTCCACATCTCTACCAGTCTATAACTCTTGGGATAATAACCACAAATCGTCACACTGCACACCCAATGTGTCCAGGAATGCCTTCATCTCTGCAGACACCGACTGAACACCATTGTCAGAATCTAACTCTGTCAGTACACCTGAAGCTCTTCTACACACTCAATGACTGTCACTACACCTGAAGCTCTTCTACACACTCAATGACAGTCCTAGTCTCAATATGATGAACACATTTGGCTTCCAGTCATTGCAGATAGGTGTACAAGACAACCTACGCACATATAGGGCTTGAACCCAACATGTGGAAAGTGCCAGAGATAACAAGCGTGATTTTTTCAAATGCTCATTAGAATTTTCTACCTTGTGGTGAAGATAAGTAGCTATATTTTGTGACGTCATTTCACACGAAAGCTAAGCAGTACCTTACTATGTCTTCCCCATCCTGATCACTTTGCCACCAAACATCTGCCCTCATACATATTTTCATAGCACTCATCCCAAAAGATTATGGGCCATCTCCATGATCCTCTTTCGTAATCCTTGAGGAACCACCAATAACTCACTTCTTCTCTAAACAAAATCTTACCAGAACATTTCACACTTTCATATGATTTCGTTTCTTCATCACGTTCGCCTTTGTTCAGCCAATGTGTTTGCACATATTCATCTATTTTTCTCAATGATATATCAACCTAAATTTTCACCCACTTTCCATAGGCTGCTCACCTAGTTGCCACCTAATCCACTGCCTGACCAACACACTTGTCTTCACCTTCATGTAACTTACCTCACTCTATGGGTAAACAGGACATACAATCCTCAGTATGCGCCCTGTTTCCTTTTTCCAGTCTTGGCTACAAGAGGTGAGACCACAGCCCAGGCAGACACTCCTTAGCTTATCTTTCCTAAAGTTGATCCCCTCTTACCACTTCCTTAATAGGTGTGCATTCAATCCCAACCACCCAGAAAACATAATGTTTTGTCTGTCTTCTAGGCACAGGTACTTGGTCCTGGTAGCCAGGGTGAGTTTGGTTTATCCTCATTTATTTATTTATTTTTTAGGTCAAGCATTCAAGACCTTGTGTATATACTTTAGTATATACTTCTTACATACTTTAGTACATACAGCCCGCCGTTAGAATTCCCATTTGCTAGCTCCCTTGTAGCTCTAATAATCTTTCTCCCCATTTGTTCATGGCATTCATTTGTCATGCCTCTTGTGTTTAGCCATCCTAAGTGTTTAGCCTAAGTGTTTAGCCATTCCCGAGAGCAGCGGGGACTAAGTACAAAATGAATGCACAGGTCACTATTTTAACATCTGTTCAGGAACTTGTTGTGGTTGCTGATACTGTCCCTTTAATAGAACTTCACCAACCTTGCCTTCTTGACATCATCACAAGAATGTTATGATTTCTCCTGAATAGTCAGTTGCTGTAATCTGCTGTTGATGGTTGCATCAATAAAGCTCTTTCCAAAGCCTAACCTGTTTCAGAGCATTTATCACTGGCGACGAGGGTCAAGGCTTGATTGGGGACAAGCACCTGCAACCATCAATTCCCCTACCCTTGGAATTTCAATTTTAACTTGATGCTGGGATTTTCTTCAAAAAACCTCGTTTTCTACATTGGACTACATTGGACAAACTGTGCTCTGGATTGGAGTGGATTGTGAATTTGTGTTGGACTACAATCTGGACCCACATATAGGATTTATAACTCTTTGGAACTGGATTTACTGCGGAAACTGTACACTCTGGATTGAACAGTTATCCTTCTTTCCCTCCGTTTTTGGACTGCTACGTTTTTGGACTACTGCGTTTCACTTGGTCTAACTGTGCTGTGAATCCCACTCGTTTGGTCAAGATACAGCCAAAATGAGGAAAAGTCAACATACAGGTACAGACATTGACAGCGCCTTGAAGCGACCGTTACCTGTTGTTATTTGAACACAGCAGAGCCAGAGCAGAGCCATCACCGCGCTCATCATCGCGCGAGTGCTTCATCCCTTTCCTCGCTCTTCAGCTCTCCAGCGGCCCCAAGCAATCGTGCACCTCGTTCTCTCCTCACGAACGAGAACGAGTGCCATTGTGCAAGCATCACCCTACGCGCCTACAAGTCCGTCTGCACGCCAGCTTACTGACGCGTGACATCATCACGCAGCGGCCATCTTGGATTCTCCCTAGCAACCACGCCGATGCGCACGGCAGCGCATTTTCTTTCCTTGGACTTGTGTTGTGACAACGACGTCTAACAACCACGCCGATGCGCACGGCAGCGCATATTTTCTTTGAATTATCCAACGCAATTGTGATACCCAACATCACATTAATGTGACAAACGCGCTACCACCTTAAAGTAGGAAAACTTCTACTCTTCGCTGCTGAGACAATTTCTAAGCACATATCCTTCAAAATTTGTCTGCTTTCATTTAAAACTTAGACAGTCATAACTTAACTATAGAAGAAGTATTCTGATTAAGAAACGTTTAGAACATACACAAAATATTAAAAAAAAATTCTTTCTCGTTTATATTACTAATTGCTTCAATCAGTTGCTTTAATATTCATATTTAATTACCTTTCTGTTGGTTGTTTTCATAATGGCTACGACATCCAGCATGTCGCAGCCACCTCCTTTTCTTTCCGAAGAGGGAGAACCCATTCTTCCTTGGAAAAGATGGAGGAACTTGTTTGACTCCTATTTAGTTGCCATTGGTGGAGAAAAATTTTCAGCTTTCAGAAAACAAGCTATTTTACTGCATAATTTAGGTGTTGAAGGCAGACACACATATGATAGTATGGACACTATACCCATAGGTGGGGCGGATGGTGAACCTGCAGACATTTTTGAAATGTCTATGACTATGTTGGAACAGTATTTTGGTCCTAGAATTAATGTTGTGTTAGAACGACATAGATTCTTTACTCGAGTCCAAGGGGCCCGTGAGCGTGTGGGAACATATGTTGCTGCCCTTAAAACACTTTCTCGCACTTGTGATTTTGGTGACCTTTCTGAATCTCTTGTCAGAGATCAACTTGTTCGGTGCACGAACAGTTCCAGAGTGCAAGAAAAATTATTATCGAGAAATCCCACACTAAAAGATGCGCTAGATATAGTAGAAGGTATGGAAAACACCTCTACATGGGTCAAGGAGATAAGAAAAAATAAAGAGGATGAGAGTCAAACCGTTAGCGATCATAAAAAGAAAGTTCCTGACTCTGTACATATGTTAGCAGAAGAAGAATGATCTGAATGCCAGGATGTTGCCAAGGTTAGTGCTGGGCTTAAGAGCAAGCCTTTTCAAAAGAATCCAACTTTACAAAAAAGTTTTTCTGAAACACGTCCTTCTTTTTCAAGAGAATCCAATAACCCCAGAGAACAGGATTCTCGTCAGCAACGTTCCTTTCCTAACCAAAAAATGCGTTGTTTTAGGTGTGAAAGTTCCTTCCATACTTCCAACTTCCCTCAATGTTTTGCTAAAGACAGTATTTGTAACAATTGTGGTATCAAGGGACACTATGCACGTGTGTGCAAGTCTGGAAAAAGGAGAGAAAACAGCGAACCAAATTCTGATATCATACGAACAGTCGTTGTTTCTAGTGTTAGTGAAGGAATAGTTGATGTTGAACACATATATATGCCATTCTGTGATATTGCCATTGACAAATTTGTATTCAAGCTTATGGCTGACTCAGGTTCACCTTTTACCTTAATTGGAAACAAAATTTGGGATGAGGAAGTGGGGTTAGGAAAGGTTAAACTTTTACCATCTGATATCTCTCCCCTGAGTTACAACAAATCAAGGATTGAAGTTTTGGGTTACACTGTGGCTAACATTTCTTTCAGAGGAAGATGCATTTCTGGTAAAGTTTATGTTGCTGTCAGGGGTGACAACCTTTTGGGTTGGAGACATCAGCATGATTTGGGAATCATTCTAGATCCAGGAGCAAAAGATCCAAAGAATCAAGTCATGCTGAAGGAAGAATTTCTTGCTGCACACTTACATAATGTCACTCCTCCTCAGATAGATTATATCTCTAGTTCTGAAATGTATTTCACTGATTATCCGAGAGTCTTTACAGATACCTTGGGATGTTTAAAAGGTTTTGAGCATAGAATTATTCTCAAGAAATCTGCCAGACCATGTGTACACAAAGTGAGGAAAGTACCTAACATGATGCTTGAGCCACTCAAATGTGAAATTGAGAAATTGTTGAATTTAGGCGTGATTGAAGAAATAGAATCTTCAGAATGGTTGAGTCCTGTGGTTTTAGCACCAAAGGATGGGGGAAAGTCAATTAGGATGTGTGTGGATTTACGTGGATTGAATGAGTGGATCTGGGTGGATAGACAACCATTACCCAACATAACTGAGAGCATTAGTACCTTGAAGGGTGCGAAAATTTTTAGCGTACTTGATCTCTCTTCGGCTTACCATCAAGTTGTATTACATAAGGATAGTAGACATCTTACGTCCTTTGTCACGCCATTAGGAGCTTACCGATTTTTGCGAATGCCTTTCGGTTTAGCTTCAGCTGCTGCATGTTTTCAAAGAGTGATGAAGATGGTTCTGGGACACCTTTCAAATGTCATGTTCTTTCAGGACGATATCTTATTGTATGGTGTTAATGAAAGTGAACATGACAGAGTGCTAAGATCAGTTTTAAGCAAGTTGGGAGAAAGTGGACTTACTGTTAAGAAGGAAAAGTGTCGCATTGGCTTAAAGTCAGTTACATATTTGGGACATGTCATTTCTGGAACTGGGATTCAGCCTAAACTAGAGTTAGCTGAGAGCATAGTAGGAGCACCAACTCCCGTGGACAAGGATCAAGTCAAGTCGTTTTTAGGAATGGCAGAATTTTATTCGAAGTTTGTTAAAGGTTTTGCCACTCTTGTTGAACCTATCAGATCTCTTTTAAAGAAAAGTGTACATTTCTCTTGGTCTGCGGAATGTGAGAGAGCATTTGAGTTGGTGAAGGGAGAGATTGGGAAGATGCCTACTTTGGGTCATTTTGACTCGAAACTCAAGACCATCCTCACAACTGACGCCAGTCTAAAAGGATTGGGTGCAGTACTTTCACAGGTAGTGAATGGTGAAGAGGTTGTTATTGCTTTCGCTTCAAGGGCCTTGAGAGAAGCAGAATTTAATTACTCTTGTATTGAGAGAGAAGCGTTGGCAGTGTATTGGTCTGTTCTCCATTTCAAATTCTATTTGTGGGGAATCCCGTTTCTCGTGAAGTCTGACCATCGACCATTAGTACAAATCTTTTCGTGTCATCAAAATGACCATATGACACCTAGATTGAAAAGATGGAGTGAAGGATTGCAAGAATTTAACTTTAAAGTACAGTACATTCCTGGATCAAGTAATAGGCCTGCTGATTGTCTCTCCCGTCTTCCTATAGTGAGAGATTGTGTCTCTGAAGGAATTTGTGTGAATTGGATTTTGGAGTCTAGCATCTCCAGAGAGGAATGGTCACAGAGCATGGCTAATGACACCACTTTTCAACTACTTAAGGATATAATTAGAAATGGATGGCCTAATCATGATGCTCTTGAAGAAGTTTTAAAGCCTTTGTGGCCAGTGAGGGATGATTTAACGTTCATTCAGGATAATTTGATGAGAGGTGACAGAGTGGTGCCTCCAACTGAATTGAGAGAGAGAATCATAAACATAGCTCATGAAGGACATTTGGGCAGGAATCTCACGAAAGCTCGCATTAGAGAAAGGTACTGGTGGCCCGGTATGGATAGCATGGTGGAAACTGTTGTCAAGAATTGTCATTTGTGTGCTATCAATGACAAATCACGCACCACTAATCAATCTCCTTTGTCACCAATTGAAGTGCCTGTTGCTGTGTGGACCAAATTGGGCCTGGACATTGCGGGTCCGTTTGAACTTATGCCTGCACATGAAAGGTTTGTTGTGTTACTAGTTGATTTCACTTCTAAATGGGTCGTTTCCAAATGCATGGGCGTGGTAAATTCTAGAACTGTAATTGAATTTTTGAAAGAGGTATTTGGATCAGAGAGTATTCCCAAAATACTACTCACTGACAATGGAGTACAGTTCACCTCCAGAGAGATGGATGATTTCTTAAAAGACCTAGGCATCATCCATCAAAAGACAGCTCTCTATTCTCCACAAGCTAATGGTCTCACAGAAAGAATGAATAGAGTAGTGAAGAATTGTGCACAGAGGGCTTTAGAATCCAAAGTCTCTTTTAGCAATGTATTGAGGGAGACGTGGTGGGCACACCGCACAACTCCCAATGCTGTCATGCAAAGATCACCTTTCGAGGCTTTGAGAGGTAGATTAGCTTATTCCAAACTCAATCCCACATGGCTTCCTAAAAAAAGTCATGATGACAGTATTGAAAGAGAGGTGAGAAGGAGAGGAGCGTTGAGAAATTATCAGCAGAAGTATAAACAACGCTACGACACTAAAATGCATGTAAAATTTAGGAAGTGGAATATTGGTGATAATGTTCTAGTGAAAAAATCCAAGTGTGGTCTTAAAGGTACTTCAAACTTCACTGGTCCTTTCACCATTATTTCCATCAAGAAGAATGTTGTCACCTTAGACAATGGTTGTACTTGGAATATGTCTAGGTTGGCCAAGTACGATGCTGCTAAATTCCATTCCACTAGCAGTCCCGGTTCTTCTTGCACTCCTAGTATTACTACCTCTCCCTGTTTCCAAAGAACTGTTTCTGGGAAAACTTCACATCTCCCTCAGAAATTTGATGATTTTGTAATGTATTGAAATTTAATGTTCAGTAATGTTTCAAGTATGGAGAACTTCACATCTTCCTCAAAAATTTGATGATTTTGTGATGTATTGAAATGTAATGATTCAGCAATGTTTTAAGTTTAGTTTTATATTTATCCTTTCTTTTTATATTGTTGGTGAGGGGATGTGTTGTGGTTGCTGATACTGTCCCTTTAATAGAACTTCACCAACCTTGCCTTCTTGACATCATCACAATAATGTTATGATTTCTCCTGAATAGTCAGTTGCTGTAATCTGCTGTTGATGGTTGCATCAATAAAGCTCTTTCCAAAGCCTAACCTGTTTCAGAGCTTTTATCACAACTCCTTTCTTATTTCTTGAAAAGTAATTCACAGGATTGGTTTTGTTTTCACCCGCTTGCTCCGTTATTGTAAACAAGTCTGTAAATCTTATCTAGTCACATTTCCTGTGCATTCAAAGAGCAAGTGAAATGTCAGATGCTGTTTTCCAACACTTATTTTCTTTCTCCGACTTCAAAGTTAGAGGATTTCCTGCCTTGCTTGCACGTCCCTAAATCCCCTCCCCCTTGCTGCTTGAGCCCTGCCGGTGTTGCTTGCTTGCTTTGGAGCTTTCACTTCTGGACTTTCACTTCTTTCGGATTAGGACTTGCGCCTTGGTGCCTCATTTAGCTTTACACATGTCTGCTCAGGCAAGGCTTGCCTGGCTGCCACTGTAAATGTACATTTACAGGACACTTAGCTGCGCGGGGATGCATGTGCTTCACATCGTGCCATCCCTTGCTGGCAGGGCGTGTGATCTTGTGTGTCACAAAGGGTAACTAACCTTTCCCAAAAGAAGAGGCAGTTTTTTGTTTTTTTTTTAAAACCTTTATTTGGACAAAAAGGATATACAAATACGGGCCTACAACCAATCAGGCCGGCCACTAATACGAAAGGGCAAGCAATAAATCCAGGATGACAGTGTACGGAATAAAACACAGTAAATCGCAATCATTACAGCATCAAAAAAAGGGGGGGAAACACAGACGGCCAGCAAAAAGGAACAATGAAGGTTAATTTTATAATAATACAAAAAGGAATATCGCAGGCTCGACTACAACACAAGACGTTACCGGGTTCCCAGAGCAAGTCATTGACAACAATAAAGCTAAAGGGTGACAATGTGGGAGAATGGTGTAGCAACGCACATCAGTGTAAGAGCAAATATAAGTAAATCGAAGCCATAATTAGTTTCACTCGTCTCAATCAGACCCACCACCCATTAGCATATTAGAGACAAAACAGGAACCGGAATATTGACATCGTAAAGGAAAAACTAACCCGCCATATTGACCTTAAGAAAGGGAAAGAAAAAAAGGAAAAACAGAGCTGAAGGGGAAGAACACCGCGCTGATACCAGTACCCCACAGCAGAAACACTTAAGGATTGGGAACATCAGTAATAAGGAGGGCGTGAGAGTCGCGTTCAAAATGCAGCATAGCCCCATAGAGGAAGCAGCGGGTATGCAAACCCCTCCCTCATAGCCCATGGGAGACAGGGACAGACGCGGCACCCCTATAAAGAGACACAAAAGGGCCATAGAACTAAGAAGGAAGACAACGAAAAAGTCCCAACCCACCCATCCCACCCAGCACCCCTGCAGAAGGCTACGGCCTACCCCCCCCAGCAGCGTGCCTGTCGCCCTAAACCGAACCCGAAATGTAGTAAAGACAAAAGAGAAAAGGAATGAAGACGAAAACAAAAAACATAAAGACAAGAAGGAAATAGGAGGGGGGAGTAAAGGATCAATAAACAATACGTTCGGCCCCAACCCTCCGCCCAACCATACAAACGTAATATTTTAAAATCAGAGCGGCACATTCTCGAGAATCGTTAAACACACTAGGGGGTCGCCCACAACGCCATGAGTACGGGCCGGTCCGCCGCTAAGCTGTACCCCGGCGATCCACCGGGAATAAGTTGTCTCACCCCAGGCCTGTCTTAGTGACCACCACCACCCACCACATAGCGGCAGGAAATAGGCAACTCAGCACTCGAATGAAAAGATATTAGACAAAGGTGTAGATCAGGGAGGTCCATCAACAGACAAGAGAACAGAAGTCCGGGTATATAATTCAAGTGTCCCAGGAAAATTAACCCGAGCCACAGAACACAGGAGTTCAGTCTCGCCATCTGAAAAAACCGGAGCTCCCCCGCAGCACAGGACAACGACCCCACCGAAGCAGAGATAGACAACAGTCCACCATGTTCATTGGGTGCTCGGACAGGAACAGGCCCGAGCCCAGGGTCCAAGTCTCCAAACTCCAAACGGTGAGCCACCAAAGGGTCCAATGCCACCGGATTGCAGACCTGTCGCCGCGACCAGGGGGGGCAAGGTAGCGGCTCCATCGAAACAAGAGGATACCGTGAATAGCCGTCCATCCAAGATGGCGGCGGACTGCACAGGAACCCCCGGGGCACCGGGGATCAAGGCCGCGTGCAGGGATCGCAAGGCGTTGATAACATCACCGATAGTAGGCTCATGCTCACACAGCAAGGTCTCCGTGCCGTCCAACATCTCAGGTCCACCGAATTGGGGATATCCATAGCCCAGGTCGTCGGCCGCCATTTTGTAATTCCAGCCGCGACACCACTCTCTACGGCCCTCGAAGCCGGCACACAGATGCGGATCCCCTCCGGCACACAAAGGGAAAAAATGAAGGGGGGGGACCCCGCTAATGGCAGCCTTGGTGCAGAAAGGAGAGCCGCCAAAGTCGGGGGTCCGCCACACTAACACCTGCGTGGTCCACAAACAGAGTCCGGGCGCATGGCTCCAGGATGGATGGACGGGACAGTGGCGGGGGGCATCCCCTCACACGATTAGTCCTCGGAGCGCCGCACCCCGCACCAGCACCACTGCCGCCGCGGCAGGCCCGGGCCAGATCCACCGGGTTACTCGCAAACGGCCCCTAGCTGTCAGGCACCTCTCTCGGCCGGGGCCATCATCTACACCACCGCCGGGCTGAGTCCAGTAGGCGAGGCCCCGGTCCCGACTCCATGGAGGCCCCTTTCTCTCCGGGGGCAGAACTTCGGAATCACTGCACGCAGGAGCCTCCAGGTCAAACGGTGAGTACGAGCAATAATTCACGCATCTTTATCCGCTCGAGTGTGTCGTCTTGGGGCAGGATATGAAACAGGATATGTGTTGCAGGCCGGATGGTTGACGGAGCCGAGCTACGAAGCGACCATTACGATCGCGAGCTTGGCTCCTCCCCCAGAAGAGGCAGTTTTGAAGTAAATGTTGCATGGCTCCAAGCATCTGGAGCCCCGCTACTCTGGAGCGCAACAAGGTTTGAACATTTCCTGAAACATAGCCTGAGGTTTTCAGATAAGCATCTTGTGGCAGATCTACAAGAAAGTGCCGCAGCTTGGTACCGTAAGCACTTAGGCAGCGCCACGCTGCGGCACTTTCAGAGCACAGGAATGTGACTTATATTTACAAGAATATGTTGCATTCCTGTGCTCTACCGTGCGCTGGCGCACAAACAGCTGCCAAATGCCGGCGCAGGCACCCTTGCACCATTTGCAAGGATACCTGCGCCATGGGGAGATTGTTTTTGTGCAGGAAGGGGCAGCTTCATGCACAAAAACAATCGCAAAAGGCTTTTTCCTCTTTCAATGCGTGCTGTAGAATGCAGCATGCATTGAAAGAGGAAAAAACAAGGAGAAATTCAGACGCATCTCCAGATGTACGATTTCTCGTAAATCTGGAGATGTGTCTTGTTCCATGGGTGTTGCATAGGAACAACCACACCAACACCCATGGAATGCCCCTTTACCGCAAAGTGCTGCGAGTGAAGGGGTTGTATTTACAAGGAGAGGAAAAGTCACGCAGGGTGGCTTTTCCTCTCCTTGGAAATATGTTTCCGTGCAGGGTCCCCAATGAGCCCTAAAGTTGCCACCCAGTGGTACCTTTATAATTTGTACTGTACTTGCGACGGTTTATGAACATAGTAAGCAAAAGATGTTGCGGTTACCTAGTATTCATTTAATCAACATCAGCAAGAATAAGTGCCATGTCCGCCCCTTGTACCAATTGCATGTAACCTGTAAATCCCACAAGAGGTCAACGGGTGATCGATTCGTGCGTTGTGTCACTCTATAGTTAGCAACACAGTTACTCATTTTCACCACCACTTCTATGGGCGCCGCCATCACTCGAGCAGCAGCCGACGCTGAGGGCCATGGCACCCCGACTTTACTACAGAGCCCAGAACCACGAGGGGCACTTGTAGTGCTCGCATCCGTACCACTAAACCGCCTCTTCCGCTGGGAGGGTGTGCAAGCCACCGCTCCCCCCGGTACCCATCTGGGATAGATCAATTTGGCTACTGTTCGTTCTTCTCCCAGCTTTTCACTTGTAAGGCAGTGCCAAGCGTCTGCCATTCTTCCAAGGAAGAAAAGAAACAAGGAGAGAAAACATGTACATTACACTCATCTCTGGCACGTGGGCTCAAAGAAAAGTTTCTGTTCACAAACACGCGAGCTGAACTACCACTGGTACTGGGATCACAGTTTATATTCAGAAATGTAGACCATACTCATCTCGGAGATGGGTTGGGGGGCACTAAACACAGGTGTGTAGTCACAAACATACAAGCTATGCTTCTGTCGCGCTGGGGCTCCCAATCAAAGCTTTTATTTGTAGTCATACACGCCACACTCCTCTCTGGCAGAGGGGGCTCCAAAAAAAGGTTTTTATTCACAAACAAGCACAACGAACTCCTCTGACACAAGTCTCTCAGAAAGGCTATACTCACAAGCATGTATAATACACTCCTCTCTGGAACGGGGGGAGGGGGATCACAAGAAAGGATTTTATTCACAAACATGCACACTACACTCCTCACTGGCACAGGGGGCTCCAAAGAAAGGTTTTTATTCACGAACATGTACACTACACTCCTCTGTGGTACAGAGCTCACTAAGGTTTATACTCCCAAACAATCACACTATGCTCATCACTAGAATGGGCCATACGGGGTACACAATAAAGTATTTTATTCACACACAAGCAAACTACACTCCTCTCTAGTACGGAGCTTAGAATAAATGGTTTTATTCACAATCCTGCACATTACTTTCTTCCCTGGCAGAGGGGCCTCAAAAGAAAGGTTTTTATTCACAGCAATGCACACCACACTCCTCTCTGTCACGGAGACTCACAATAAAGGGTTTTATTCACAAACATGCACACTACACTTCTCACTGGCACGGGTGGGGGCACACAATAAATCGGTGCGTAAACAAGCACTTTGTACTTATAGTCCATGCTTATGAGAAGCAAGGCCGACAGTCTCTTTTACTGCCTGCCTTGCTCATCGTAAGCAAGGACTATACGTTCCAAGTGCGTGTTTATGCACCGATTGCAGGTTTTAAAAACAAATGAATAGAAGGCATTGTCATTTACAATGCCAATAGCTCAAACTTTAATAATGCAAGACCTATTGCATTGTAAATGCTTATTTTAAATTATGCTTCTAATGTTGCCTTGTACAGAAGCAGTCTAACATTGGAAATGTGGATTTTTTCCCGTTTTGCTGACTTTTTTTTTTCAATGTTCAAGCGAACATGAAACAAATTATTTAATCTCGTGGGATTTTATGTGCAGGGACATGTGCTTTAGATATGAATTTAGATATGAAGTGCCACCTAGTGGAGAATTATTTCACATCTTAATATTTTATAAAGCGAGTTGAATGTGTTGTTAAAAATCGCTCTTTCTGATCTTTGTTTATTATGACTTCCAATGTTACCTTCTTCAAAACAAAAGTCTAATTTACAAAGATGAGCATTCAACCGCAAGGCTGGTATTAAATCTTCCAAAGAATCCAGATAAGTCTGTCTCAATGGCATGGCGTCCCCCAAAATAATAATGTTCCTGCTCAGAATAAGGTCTTTATCTTTGGTGTGGGGCCCTACTTGATAAAATAAAAGACCTGCCAGTTGAACGGAGCCAATATTTTATCACGTTTGTAATCTGTTGACACTGGAGCTTTCTTTTCCTGTTAATAAAGTGATCAGGTTTGGTGCTCTTCTCTTGCACCTGTATTTGCTTTCAATGTTTGCCCTTTACATCACCAACTCCTTTTTATCAAAATTCAGACACTAGTTAATTCTCTCAATACTTGTTTGGAAACTATATCAGTGTGTGTCTTACTTCTTGTGTCTCTAAGAAGTAACATTCCACACAGAGGTGACCCTAAAGGTGGTATGGACTTCTATTATGTGTCAAAGAGTGATTCAAATGGTCAGGGGTTTGAATCCCGATGAGTCAACTCCTCATCCTTTCTAGATCGATATTAAGTACCATACACCTCTTTTATTCAGCTCCAGGAATCCAGCGGTGAATGTGCATTTTCACAAAAATACCTTAAGTAGGCGAATATTACCTAATTTGCTTTTGTTTGCATATCAGTAATGTGAGGAGTAATACGATGTTTTTCAGTGTAGCCGACATGTCAAAGAAACAACCTCGTATGGCTAGAAGATACCCTATAATTTTACATTTCAACATAGAATAGAAGCACCCAATAAACCCATGAAGATTAACCTTACTATGAACAATGTTGTCATCTCTGCCTATGTAGATATTTTTGCTTTTATTTCATTAGCAAAACGAAACAGATCTTATTTTTAGCAGTGTTTTTTAAACCTTAATGGCACCGAATAGTGAAAATTGGAAACTGAGATTTGGGAAGAGACATTCTGGTTACAGAGTACAAGAAGAACGTGTGAGCATTGATAACACTTTAAACTGCTTGGGGTACAGCGGTGCAGCATGTTTTAGAGCCTTATAAGCTGTTATTGATTACTCTCCCTTCAGCTAAAGCCCTTACTATTCTGTTGTTTGCAAAGCTGAGTTGGGTGATTTTTTATGGAGTCAAGTCACAATGGGTAACCTAGATTTTACTGTTCTTCAAAAACAAGGCAGTAAGCAAAGATTCTTAAATATCATATGATTGCTTCAATTACTTTTGGAAACACCTTAGAGATTGGGGTTGTCACACAATTACAGATCTACAGCCCTGCAAGCCCTCATGGCCTACTATTGATCCCTCGGCAAGTGGAAACTGTGACTTTGTAGCTTACTGGATAATGACGACTGGCTCTGATTCAGAAAGATTTTGTTGTGACTTATTTTTAGAGTACCTATGGCTTATTGTTGACAAAGCCATGAGTACTGTTGACAAGTCCCAGCAATACAGGAGTAAGTTAAGAGTACTTGCTACAAGGACAATCACACTCACTAAGCAAAATCTTTATGGATCGAGTCCTTTTTGTAGCTCAACGCTCATTGGAAAAATAGGTCCAGCCGTGTATGCAGCGATTTTTAGTCTGATATTATCATTGAGTTATGTCGGTTGGTTATAGTTACCGGTCCTCATTGCTTCCTAGTGTTCCATAGGTGCCAGAACTATGTATGTTTTATATTGGTGCCTGATTTAGTGGAGTGGTATCTCCATCGCCTAAAAGCAGTGTCCAGTCTTGAAATGGAATATTTTCAACTGAAGATTGGGAAGATCAGTACCATTGGAATTCTGTAACGCCCTCCACTTTGGCCAAGCTCAGTCTTTTTATAGCTGATGTTCCCACTCTTATTTATTATCACCAGGAAAATACTTTCCATAATAATTGCAAATTATATGCCTGCCGTTAGATGTACGAGACTGCCAACAAAGGCCCTTTTTTTAAAACATTTCGTATTCAGGAACATAAGCAAAACTCCTTGAATGCTTTACACATGCTTATCATTCAAGTTTGTAGAGCAGGAAGTCATGTATGAACCATAAATATAGCACTGATAAAATATAATACAGCTAGTGCTGCTGAAACATACTATAGCAATTGCTGCTAACACATACTACAGCTAGTGCTGCTGAGACATACTACAGCAATTGCTGCTGAAACATACTACAGCTATTGCTGCTGAAACATACTACAGCTAGTGCTGCTGAAATATCATACAGCCAGTGCTGCTGAAACATAATACAGCTAGTTCTGCCGACACTTAATACAGCCAGTACTGCTGAAACATCATCCAGCCTGTGCTGCTGAAGCATCATACAGCCAGTGCTTCTGAAACATCATACAGCTAATTCTGCTGAAACATCATACAGCCAGGGCTGCTGAAACATCATACAGCTAGTACTGCTGAAACATCATATAGCTAGTTCTGCTAAAACATCATACAGCCAGTACTGCTGAAACCTCATACAGCTAGTGCTGCTGAAGCATCATACAGCCAGTGCTCCTGAAACCTCATACAGCCAGGGCTGCTGAAACATCATACTGCTAGTGCTGCTGAAACATATTACAGAAAGTGCAGCTTAAACCTCATACAGCCAGGGCTGCTGAAACATCATACAGCCAGTGCTGCTGAAACATAATACAGAAAGTGCAGCTTAAACCTCATACAGCTAGTGCTGCTGAAACATCATACAGCCAGTGCTCCTGAAACCTCATACAGCCAGGGTTGCTGAAACATCATACTGCTAGTGCTGCTGAAACATAATACAGAAAGTGCAGCTTAAACCTCATACAGCCAGGGCTGCTGAAACATCATACAGCCAGTGCTGCTGAAACATAATACAGAAAGTGCAGCTTAAACCTCATACAGCTAGTGCTGCTGAAACATCATACAGCCAGTGCTCCTGAAACCTCATACAGCCAGGGCTGCTGAAACATCATACTGCTAGGGCTGCTGAAACATAATACAGAAAGTGCAGCTTAAACATCATACAGCTAGTGCTGCTGTAACATCACACAGCTAGTGCTGCTGAAACATAATACTGCTAGTGCTGCTAAACCTGCTGGTTGTGGTGCACGGGATCAATGCCCAGGCAATTTTCAAGTGTGTTCTTCTAGCTAAGCTTCAAACTTACAGGCTTTCCTGATCAGGTCATGCTTTTGCATAAAAGATAATCTTTGAACTGCTGGTGTCGACTACTGCGGCTGCCACATAAATATCCAAAGAAAACGTTTTTTGACATATTTCAAATCATATCAAAACGTGATTTGTAAAGCGTGGCTAATCACCCGCGAGGGTATCCAGGCGCTGCCTCAATACACGTTTAAATGGGTACAATATAGCTACAACCCTTTGACAAAATAACTTCCCTTGAGTTTAGCTTGCCACCAGCTGCCAGCTTATCTAACAAATGCTTAAGGTGCATGATGACTCCTCATTAGTTGTTCCAAGGGAAATCCGTTTTCAGTGGGAGACTGTGTCTCCTTACAGTTTAAGGGTGACAATTTTGTTTGACTTTCTAGCCATCAGTCATGTGACCTTGGTTTTGAAATTAGATGCAGTATTGTAGCGCATACTCATTGTTTACGTGTCTTTTACTTCTGCATCTGGAGGTCGACCAGAAGGTGCTTCCATTCCAGAGTCCCACATATTGTCACGCTATGGTGAGTGCTTCAGTTATTACGTACCACTCAACATTATAGCACTTTTCTGTGGTTATTTCTGCATGTAGTGTGAGATGAACAGTGTCAAGCAGCCTGTTACTTCCTCCTAACCAAGCATACTATATAAAGTAGTTGGAAGATTCTTTTTAGATCGAGCCTACTAAAGAGCGCATGCACCATCTATTCTGAGGCAGATTATGACTTACCTAGAATATGTGTTTGTCTCTCCTGTGGTGCATTCCTGCTTTACCGTCTCTTTAATTGGCTGTAATCTCTGCTTTCACTACTTGTATTTCAATTACTATATTTTTCTTCGATTAAGTACTTCATAAGTGTTTTCAAGCAATCTCCCTCGTGTACTTCTCTCCCAGTGCACTCATATAGATCTGTTAACCTGGAAAAGGCTTAGACCTTCAAAACATCATCATTCATTGCTTAATAGATACTGTCTTGGTCTGTCTTTCTGTTAATTGAGGGTTCGCGTTCTGCAGTGGCTTTTTAAAAAAAAAGAAAAAAAAGGAAAAGGAGGTTTCTTCCCTTGATTTAAACCAAACATAATTTTTTGAGATTTTTTTTAAAATTTCTGTGGTGTGGCATCAGGAACTGGTGATGGCTGGGTGTTTAAGTGAATGGGTCATTTGCACCTAGACGGCCATGATTGAAAGTAAATGAGCAGCCAAAAGAAAGCATGGTGTGTCCTACTCCTCTTCTGACGAAGGGAGGGATGGTCAACAAAGAAGCATGTCAAGGTGCTCCTCTTCGCAGATATAATTGTCTGTAGAGAAATCTAGGGGGAGAAATACCAGCATTTGATTGGCAAAGCAGTTGCAAAGGCAATCATGGCTGAAAAGGCTTGGATAAAGAAACATGCCCATCACCACAAGAGAAGAGGTCGAGAAACTGACTCATATGATTTCAGTTCGCAGAGTCCAGGGTCCAAAGGAAGCATGTCCACCCAACATATTTCAGTATGTATGTTGTGAGGAGATGGTGCAAATATGGAACATCTGCTTGACAATCTGGGTTTTCCTATAGCAGATCAAGAGCAAGAGTCTTCTACAAATCTGTTTCCTCAACTTGGTAGGATTTGAGGGATGGTTCTTCCCCTGGACAAGATCTATGCCTCACACTACAGGATTGACAAGAAATTAATTATCTTTTAATGCCTGGATTAATGCAAAAAATGCATTTGATGATAATGGTGGAAGATTACTGCTGCCTGCCTTCAAAACAGATACCATGCTGGCGTCCTTGACTGGAAGTACATCAGTGAATCCAGAAGGCTGAACTCACACAGATGCGGTTCATAAAAAGATTGAAAGTGTGATGAAGAAGTCATATGCTGAAAACAATCTTGTATTAAAAGAAAGAACATACATGGCATGTAAACATTAATTCTTAGTAATGGATTTTAAATACTTGGTAGAGCAATTCAGGAAGGTTATGACTCTTCAGCTTTTCTTAAGCAAATGGAACAACATGCTAGGTTCTTGTTAGACATCGCTTGTGATGGTATTAAAGCTGCTGCCTTATCTTCATGGGGTCTAGTGATGGCATTTCACCTTATGGGGATAATGGGAAGGCAGAGGGAGCTCAAAAAGCTGCTTTGGAAAAATTCCTTTTATGGCAATACTAATTAGTGGATACCAGTTGGAACAAGGGATTATCAAGGCATATAAACATAGAAAACATGCTTGTCCCGATATGGCAAAGGATCAGATCCATTCCGCTCTGGAAATATTTTGTTACGTAAAGGAGTTTGAGAAAGGATGACAATTTCCTCAAGGAGTGTCTTGGCACTATGGAGTATCATTCAGCAAGGGAATAAGGACTGCTTCTAAAAGAACAGTGAAAACAAACTAAGTCCCTATTCAAATTGTATACATGTTTGGATCATGAGTTTCACACTTGATTTTGTATTATACCAATAGTTATGCAATAAACAATGCAGTAAGAAAATCCTTAAAAACTGTGGACAAACTAAATATGACAGTATATCATTTTTTATTAAAGTTAAAACAAGATAATCACATTTGGGTTAAAAACATTTCATATTCTTAATACATTGTTAATAGTGAACATCAGAAGAAAACTAAGAGTTGACGCAGCGTTTCAGTGAGATGTAATTCTCTCACCATCTTCACTACAGAGTTTTCTAAAGCAAGGGCTTTTTAAGCATTACATCTTTTCAAAACCAGAAGGAGAAAAAATCTTCTGTTGTGTTTTTAAAATACCCTTGAAATTGATAACCACTTAATGCGAGTTGTGTTTGTTGGTGCCACCAATAATTAATTACTCAGGATAGATATTAAAACATAAATCATATCTGAACTACTATATTCATAGAGCAAACAGATGTGCCGTGATTAAGGATATGAATTTATACTGATCGCTTGGTAATTCACCGTTTTCAATAAGTGGGGAAGAAAAACTGATGCAGTTGGTCTGAGAATAATGCAACAAACACAATAAAAATCTTTTAAAAGCACTTCAGACCCCTGCTACCAACAAACACATTTCTTCGCCACTTATTGAAAACGGTGAAACTAGACAGAGGACATGGGTGTAGCCACCCCTCTGTCCCGCCCCTTCCCCCAGGAGAGTCCACAGAATACGTGCACCCCTTTCCCTGGGTACAAAGAGGATACCTGACTACAGGACTTTAGATTTTACCTGGACAAGATTCTGCTAAGTACCAAGTACGTCAACTGCCTACCCGACGCTGGGTGACTCAAGAATCTCCCTTGGAGTAAAGGAGTTACTCCTCTGCAAAAGCAGGCACCTAAAGACATCTGAGCAGTTTGCTTTTCCCAAGTTCCTGAAGACTTCAGCAACACAGGGGGTGAGTTTCCCAAGGTCCCAGAGGTCGATATGCCCTCTCAGCGATTCTGAGACCAGTATCCCTCATGGGGACCGTGCAACCTGAACCCCTGTGCATCGGTTACATTTACAATTGCATATGCTTCTTGACAATTCCGGAGCTTGTGCATTGGACTTCGTGTAGTCCTGACCCTGAGCAGTATTTGCTCTGAAGATTTCTGGCCTCCACTCACCGAATGTCCTGTGGGCTGGTACTTTGCAAACAAGCAAGAGGTCTCCTTGCTATCCTTGGTCCGTTGGCCTGTGGGTCCTGGCGAGGGTCACCTTGTTTGTTCTTGGGTTTACCTGGTTGCTCCAGATGTGCTCTAACTCTCCATTGCTTGGAGAGTCCCCTGGGTCTTGCTGTTCTACTCCTTAACCTGTTTCCTCTGACCCCGTGGGTTGCATCTGCCAAAGCTTGTTGGTGCTCCAGCTGGATAGCGACCCCTCAGCATTCGACATCCTTTGTGGTACAGCTCACCTCCAGATTCTGGTCATCCTTGACATCTCCTGGTCCCCGTGGCTGCAGAGTCAAGCAACCCTTCTTCATACCTGAAGCACCCAACATCGGTGGGCATTTGACTACCGAGTCCCTGGTCACCTGAAGTGACCTAGGCTCTGTCCCCTCTGCTTTAATGTTCCTCTCACCTCGAATCCAGGCTTGGATTCCACTGGACACTCTTCGCCTGGTAGCAGTACTTCTTTGCAGCTCTCCATTGCAAACAACAAAGGTTTCCGACACCACTTGACCCCTATGCACCCTGCTCCCCTGGGATAGGTAACACGGGTACCTCAGTACTCACTGGTAGGTTGGTCTTAGATCCTCCTATGTTCCAAAGGGTTTGTTCAAAGTCCTTGTAGTAGTGTTCTTTAACTGTAACTTTGCAACCGCAACTTTCCCATAGAGTTATACGGAGCATACAGTTGTGTTCTCTCACTGCACACGTTCTCTGTGGGCTCCCTGTGTCACTTCTCTGGGTGGTTGCTTGGGATCCCAGTGATTCTATGTGCTCTAGGTACTGTGTCTAGTCAAGTCGTTATTGTTATACAATTTTTTTAGTATATGGTTCGGTCTACCCCAGGAGCCCGCTGTATATTCTGCTATTTACAAATGTTTTATTGATTCAGTATTGTGTACTTTGTGTCCTAGTCTCGCTTAGAGACTAGTAGAGAGTGTTATATTAATAAATACATATTTTTATATAACTACTGTGTGGTTCTCCTTTCATTTAGTCATTTAGGAGGTGACATTCTGCTAAAGCAAGCTTGACCTTAGGAAGACCCCAGGGTCTGATGAGGTAGATAGAGTGGGTGGGGCAGGGAATGAGGAAAGGCAGGAAGTGAAACCTTTTTAGATCTGGACTCAAACCCTGACCATCAGAATCAAGATAATTCTAACCTGGACAACTTAAATCTTCCTCTAGGTGGGGGAGAAGGCACCAGTGACCCTCTCTTTACTCCATCAGGAAGAGTTCAGAGTTTACCTAGGAAATCCAGAACTCCCTCTGTAGAATCTCATTACTCAGGAACGTCTGTAGGGACCTCCATATCAAAAAAGAGGGAATCCTCTTATGATAGACAGTGCCAATTTCTGGAGCTTAAGAGAGCCAAGCTTAGGCTCAAGAAGGAACAATTGGCCATAGAGAGGGAGTCCCTAGAGCTCCAGAGAGCAACAAGGAGATTGGGACTAGAGTCCCATGGTGGCAGCAACAGTGTCCCTAGGGTTAGAGAGTATACTCATGATCATAGTAACCTGAACAAGATAGTCCATCCCTATCAAATTGGGGAAGACATCCACAAATGGATAACTGCACTAGAGAGGGCCTTTAAAGTACAGAGGGTCCCTCAAGAGCAGTGGACAGCTATTGTGTGGCTCTCCTTTGAATGCAAAGGTAGAGATAAGCTCCTCACTGCTAGATAAGAGGATGCTGACAATTATTCAGTCCTGAAGAGTGCTCTCATTGATGGGTTTGGCTTAACCACTGAACAGTACAGGATTACATTCAGTGACACCCAGGAGGCACAGACTCAGGACTGGGTTGACTTTGCAGATTGTACTACTAAGGCTCTGGAAGGCTGGTTACTTGGCAGTAAGGTGTGTGATTTTAAAGGATTGTATGATTTATCTATGAGGGAACTGATCCTTAATAATTGCCAAAACCAGTTGTTGCATCAGTACTTGGTTGGTTGATTCTGATCTGACCTCACCCCAAAAATTGGGAAAGTAGGCAGACAAATGGGTTAGAACCAGGGTGAAGCAGAAAGCTCAGAATGAAGGTGGTGACCAGAAGAAGCAAGATGCTAAAACTTCAGATAAGGGTGGGAAGAAGGGTAAAGACCAGATGTCTCCACAAGGGCCCAAAAAACCTGCATCTAGAGGGGAGTCACAATCTAACAAGGGAAAAGGAGAAAAGAAACCTTGGTGGCATATCTGTAGAGAGAAGACACATTGGACAAAGGATGCCAATTGGCCAAGGGCCAATGAATCTACTCCAGCCACCACTGCCCCTATGGCAACTGTTCCCCCAGCTCAGTTCCAAGTGGTGGTGTACAGAACAAGGGTATAGTAGGGTTAACTAACTGGGATCTGAGATGGATTCTGGCCTAGTCAGAATTCCAACTCAGGCTGTTATGATCTGTGATGGAGGCGTGGATATTGCCTCCTTTGTTTGTCAGTCCCAGTAACCTGGGCAAGTACAGACAACAGCCTTTGATCAATGGTAAGGAGGCCATGGCATACAGGGACACATGTGCAAGTGTCACAATGGTGATAAAAGATCTTGTGGACCCTGAACAGATCATACTTGGTGAGACGTACCAAGTGACCAATGCAAGCAATGTCAGGACAGACCATTCCTTGTCAGTTGTGAATTTCACCTGGGGAGGGGTAACTGGCCCAAAGAAAGTTGTTGTTAGCCCAGACCTCCCCGTAGAATGCTTGTTGTCAATGATTTGGAGACTTCAGCTTGGGCTGAAGTGGAACTCAGGACACATGCAGAAATGCTGGGCATCCATGCAGATGTGTTTGCCATGACTAGGTCACAGGCAAAAATGTCTTCCACGGAACAGGCCTAGGATCTTGAAAAGATGGACCAGGTACCTTCCAAGAGAAGGAGCAGAAGGGGTAAGGGAGTGTCTTCCCCCTGCCTCAGAGTAAGGATCAGTCTCTTGAGGGAGATGAACTCAGTCCCATGTGAAGGTACTATCTCAGATTAACTTGAACTTGACCATGTTGAGGTCATGGGGACAGGGGGCCCTTCCAGGGCAGATCTTAGCCAGGAGCAGCTGAGCTGCCCCTCTCTTGATCCCCTCAGACAGCAAGCTGCTGCTGAGGCTGCTGGGAGTGCTAGTGGGTACCACAGGATCTACTGGGATGATGGACTTCTGTATTCAGAGAGTAGAGGCCCCAATCCTGGTGCTACCAGGAGGTTGGTTATCCCTCTGAAGTTTAGAGGCTTCCTATTAACACTGGCACATGACATCCCATTAGCAGGACACTTAGGCCAAATTAAGACCTGGGACAAGCTAGCCCCTCACTTTCACTGACCTCACATGTCAGAAGACGCAAAGGAGTTTTGTCGCTCCAGCATCACTTACCAAGCTAGTGGTAAGGTTGCTGGTACTGCAAAGGCCCCCCTGACACCACTACCTGTGGTGGGGGTTCCCTTTGAGAGGGTTAGGATTGACATTGTTGGTCCCATGGATCCTTCAACTGCATCTGGGAACATATTCATACTAGGTATCCAGAGGCAATTCCCCTTAGGACTCCCACAGCTCCTGATGTGGCTAGAGCTCTCTGTGAATCTTTTCCAGAGTGGGTTTCGCTGAGGAGGTAGTATCAGACAGAGATGCAAACTGTATGTCTAGTTATCTGACTGCTATGTGGAGTGTGGAGTGAATTACAAATTCACCACACCCTATCACCCACAATGCAATGGGTTAGTTGAGAGATTCAACAAAACCCTCAAGGGCATGATAAAAGGTCTCCCTGAAAAGCATAGGCACAGATGGGACATCCTTTTGCCTTGCTTTCTCTTTGCCTACAGAGAGGTTCCTCAGAAGGGGGTTGGTTACAGGCCTTTTGAACTTCTGTTTGGACATCCAGTTAGGGGTCCCTTATTTTTGGTTAAGGGAGGATGGGAGTTACCTCTCAAACCACCTAAACATGACATAGTGGACTATGTACTTGGTCTCCACTCCAGGATGGCTGAGTACATGAAGAAAGCGGTACAAAAGGGGGTGGTGATGGACGGAGCATCTGAACCAATCAAACACTCACACCCAGTCAACAGATCTGGGTTTAATCCATCACCGTTCTTTAGCCCACTCTGGCAAAGTGAGCAAGGGACTCAAGTTCAAGTTTATTGAATGATTAATAAAAATCGTTACAATGTTCGTTTCAGTAAAAAAATTTTTTTATAAGATGCTGTAAATATGTACATTCATTATTAAACCTCCTTGTGAATTTTTTTTTTTTAAACGGTTCTTGGTTTCCCCCGGTGCAGAGCGGATTGATGTTGAAATTCTTGGTCAAAGGTTTAATAAAGTTATATATACCTCAATGGTCTTCCAGCCTCAGTTACTTTTTTTCCATTAAGATTCTTGTAGCCGTTTTTTCACCTCGGTCATGAGTTTGAGCCCCCGACAGGCCAAGATGGAAGAGGTGCCTCCCAGCCGACTTATTACTGCTTGCCGACATGAACGTATGTTCAGTGTAATGGAGATGTCTCGTAAGTACTGTCTTCTTAAAGCCATGAGTACCGGGCATACGCATAACAGGTGCGTTAAGGTTTCTTCATGATATCCGCACAGTTTGCAATGGGGGCTCTCTTTTTGATGTTTCCAGGATGGTCTTACGTCCTTAGAGTAATGCTGCCCCAATCGATAGTCGATGTAAATCTTTTTTAAGTGCTGACTAAAATGCGTAACTAAATATTCCTGTGGCTTCTGTTGATGGTAAGAGGTGATTACGGTCCATGCGTGTCGACATTTAGTTAATGTTTTTTTGTCCTCTAACAATGATATTGTTTTTGCTGCAACATTAGCTACTTTGCTAAAGTATGCTTGATCAGTTTCTTTTTTCCATTCTTCTAATAGTTCTAATTCGGACAGACAAGTGCTCAAGGAGCTTCCCCATGAGTTTGTGGGTGGCTGGCTTTCCTGGTACTTTATTTCTTTCCAGCAGATGTTATCCATTGACTCAATTGGGGCTGAGTGGAGTTTATGACATAATTTAACAAAGCTGGTCATTGATCGAAATTTTTTGTTTTGTAGGCCAAATTCTAGGCGGATTTGTGCTGGAGAGGCTGACTGTGGCAGTTTAAACACTGCTTAATATATCTTGTTTTGTAATTCGTTTAGTATTTTCGCCTCACTTCCAAGCCAACTTACTAGGCCGTATGACAGTGTTGGTAAAATTTGTGCAGCCATTACCTTTAAGAGGTGCGTGTAGTTCGGGCAGGCAATCTTTAATTGTAATTGTCTGTACGCATAAATTAGTGTTTGCGATTTCGCTTTTATTGCCAAGGTGTGCTCCTTTTTTGAGTGGCCTTGACTGATAGTTACTCCTAGGTACTTGTAGGATTCTTGTTCTTCTGCCACTGACTCGTTTATTGCCCATTTGAATTTGATTTTCTTTTGCTCCACTAGCCGGAGCACTTTTGTTTTTTCTTTATTCAATTCCAGATTTTCCTGGGCTAGATAGGATACTAGCATATTTATTAAGCATTGTAAGCCTATTGGCGTTTTACTTAATAGGACAATGTCATCTGCATACTGCAGCATTGGAACTGAAACATTGGCCAACTTCGGGGCGTGACAATCGATGTCTTCTAGATTTCTGCCTATGTCTGCCAGGTATTAATTGAATAGGCTGGGGGCTAACACGCAACCTTGTTTTAGGCCTTCCTGGGTTTTAATTTTAGAGGTTAAGCTGGACCCTTGTCCTTGTTTTACCCTAACCCATGTGTCACTGTACAAACCGATTATTGCATTAAATAAACTTTGGGGCAACCCCCATTCTTTTAGCTTTCCCCATAGTCTAAGCCTGCTCAGTCGATCAAAGGCGGCTTTTATGTCGACAAAGCACGCATATAGTCGTTGGTTCTTTTTTTCTGCATTCTCGGTTAATAATGCCAGGATGGTCAAGTTGGATATTGTCGCCATCACTTGTCTGAATCGGATTTGGAATCTTGGAATTAAGTTATTGTTTTCCCCTCGTTCTTGCGCCTGCTCTAAGAGACATGAGGCATAAAGCTTGGAATCCACATCGATTAAAGAAATCAGCCTGTAATTGCCCGGATTTCTATGGTCTCCTTTTTTATAAATTGGTTGGATGATGTTTCCTTTCCAAGATGCCGGCATTTTACCTTGGATGTAAATTTCATTAAACAGCATAGTTAGGTGTTCGGCCCAAAAATCCTCATTGAACTTAAATACTGCAGTCGGGAGACCGTTTGGTCCTGGGGCGCCCTCTGTTTTGAGTTTTTGAATACATTTTTTTAAATGGTTGCCATTAGTCAGAGTGGGAGTTTCATTAATCCTTTTTTTCGCATTCCACTTCTTTGGGCTTTTTTTCGCTAACCTGAGTGGTTTTTAAGTTAGTTGGTTCCGTGTCATTTGTTAACCCTTGGTTCTTATCGTTTCTCAGTGGGTCCTTACTTGAGTAAAGGTTCATCACGTGAACTCCCCAGTCGTCTCCAATTCCGAGGTCCTGGTGCAATGCTTCTCCTTTGTTTAGGTTATTTATTATACTCCGGAAGTCCTGAGAGTTTGTTTTTTTACTTGCAAATAAGAGCTTTACCCAAATAGATTCTTTATACACTGCTTTTGCGGTCCACAACTTTTTCCGATAGTTTTTTCTCAAACTCCTAATGGTATTGAAGTTTGGTTTGGAACCCTGTTTTTTCCGTCTCAGTTGGATCCGTAACTCCCAGGCTATTGTCCTCTTTTCGTTTCTTAACTCACTGTTGTACCAAGGTTCCCTCTCCATACCGCTGAACCTGTGTATGTTCCATGAACACATCGTGATCTTTACCAAATTGCGTTTTTCCGTGAAATGGGCCTGGTTGGGTTTTCTTAACGGTAAGTTTGCGTCGTTTCTAGGAATTCTTTTGGCTTAGTGCCGATGGGATCCATGACCAGTCCTGGTTGACCCAGAGAGGCCCTCCTTTGTTTATCTGGTTTGTGTGAATGAGCATGTTTCCTGAATTGTTTTCCTGGGTCGTTGCGCGAGCACCTCATAGAGACATGTTGTTTGGTTTGGACTTAATGATTCATCCCCCTTTGGTTTTGATGGACTTTTCAAAAGGGGATATGGATATCTTGGGCTCATGTGTTGCTTCAAAGTTATTCCCTAACTCTCGAATAATGGTCTTTTAGCGAAAATCCTGGCTGCTATCTCCTTAGATGGCCAAGTGATCACAGAGTCTTCTATATCCGGGTTATCTTTATTTTGAAAGATCTCCCCTGCTACTATGTCTCGAGAGACTATTTCACTTAGTTCTGGTATTGCCTTGAATAGTTTTATCAAGTTCCCTCTGTTTAAAATGTCTGCCTTCCCTTTATTACGTATTCTGGGGTAAATGACAGTATTGGTGCGATCTCTTCCAGGGTGTTTTTTTGCCTTCCTTGAGGGGCCTGTTGTTGGTCTTCTTTTCTGGTTACTAGGTTGTTTGTTTTTCTGACGGTTTCCTGTCCTGTGCAAGCCTCTTCCCTCTTTTCCCTTGTCTTTACCTTTGCTACCAAATTGCTTTGCTCGTGTTCTCGGTCTTTACTTTGTGCAATACATCTCTGATCGTTTCCGTTTGTGGTGATTCTGATTGGGGTCTGATTTGTTACTAACTGCACGAGTTTTTTTTTCCGTTTTTGCTTACTTTTATTTTTATCCGAGCACCCGTGGTTAGTCTTTCGTGCCTTTTCTTCGCTCGGGAACTGACCGTCCACTGTGTTTGCACATGAAACCCTTGAAGATGATAGGTCTTTTTCTAATTTTATTGTCGGAGACCTTCCATCGGTAGACTCTTGTGATTAAGAGTGCCTGAAGCTTGTTGTGGACCATGTTTCGAGCCCTCATGTGTTGGTGGTTCTTGCTCTTGAATGGTTTCCACTGTTATTGACTGCCCAAATGAGTAGCTTACCCGATCAGAGTCCGATAATACCAGTCTACTCGTCGAGTTGTTCGGAGAATCATTTGTCCTTGCTTGGTCTCGGCTCGTGCTCCTTTTGAATATTGGGAAAAAAAATTCTGTGACCGTAATTTGTTTACTTTTTTGTTTGGGCCTTGCCTTCCTTGCTCATTTCCCTTGTCTTGTTAATTTATCTTGTGGCTGGGGATCAAAGTTAGCCTGTTCTTTTATTTGAACGCCGCTACTTTCCGTTTCTGCCTTTTGGAGCTCTTTGTGTTCGGGTGCTCAAGTTGCCGTCCCCCTCTTTGTTGTGCTTTTGTTTTGTTTCATAATTTGGGACGTTTGGCTTTTCTTTGTTGAGTTTTTTCTCTGGGGATTCCTGATTTCCCTTGCGCTTGCTAGCTGTTTTGACTGCTCCGAGAATGCCTTTTAAAATGTCTGGGAGGGACGCAAGTTTCTCAATTATACTCCCGCACTCGCAGTTGTTTTGTTTTCTTTGTTTGGGAGTTGGTCCATGTTTCCTTTGTTTTCTTCGTCTTTGTTTAAAAGTTTGTCCTTGTTTCCTTTATTTGCCAATAAGGACATTATTGTGTCTGTCTTGGAGCTTATGTTCGCGATGTGCTCTGCGATAATAGTTATGAGGTCAATTTGGACCTCCATTTTGTCAGACTGATAATTGAGTGCCCTTATTGCTTGATCCAGCGAACTTATTAGCGCCTTCCCCCAGTGTATGTTGAACTGTTGGATGCCTGCATTCCTTGCCGGTTCGGTTGGATGTTCGATCATGCTTGCCGATGAGATTGAAATTGGTGCCGACTGATGACCTTTGCTTACTCTACTGCCGTAACTCGTACTGTCTTCTGTGAGTATTCTTTGAATGCCACTATTGACCATTAGGTTGCGTGGGGTTGATGCCACTGGTCCCAACCCATAGTCCTTGGGGGTTAGTTGTTGTTCTAGAGTGGACCCTTGTGGAGATGTCCTTTTTGTTGTCATTTTAAAAATGTCGATCAAGTTCGATTCATTTGATACTAAGAGGGAGTTCGACCAGACTTCCTCCCCTTCTGCTCTCTGTTTTATCAATTCACCAATTGCCCTGGGTTTGGTCCCCTTGCTTGGGTCGTTGTGGTCTTTATGTTCCTTGTTGTTCATGTGTCCCGTGTTGTTAAAGATATTCTCCAAGGATTCCTTTCCCGGAGGTGTCAAGGATGTTAATGAAATTTGGTTTTCACCCTTCGTGTCTCGTTTACTTCTTGTTGGGTTTTTTTCCGTACCACTAGTCGATTCCGTATCGATAGGTGACCTGATTGTATTGTGGACTTGGGCCAATACAGTTTCCGTTTTTTTTCTTAGATGTTTTTTTTCCCTGAGTGGTCGGCTGAGGCATCGTAAGTAAATGGTTCCATTGGCTTCTTGTCCTGATTTGAAGTTTCGAACAAGACTGGTGTTTTTAACTTGTCGGGCTGAATTGGGCTCTTTAGGTTCAGTGCCTCCTTTTTTGAGGCAAAGATCGCGGACGCTGGGTCCTTTAGGAAAAAACATTTATTGATCTTCTGCTGTCGTTTTCCTTGGCTCGTTCAGTTTTATCTGGTATCGGGACCGATCCTGCCCTCTCTCTCTCTCTCTCTGATCCGCTGATTCCCCCTTTTGATCAGAAGAGGTACCCTCTTGGAGAGACTTGCCTGGTATTGTTTTGTTTTGTTTCTTACTTGGTAAGGCTTGCCGGTTCGTTCCAGATCTCATTCTCTCTTTTTTTTTTTGTCCTTATTGATAGAACCTATGGGCTTCTTCACTTTAGTCGCTCTTTTACTGACCCTTGGACTACTGTTTTTCTTTTTTATTTATATATTTTTTTTCCCTCGCTCTCTTTCCTGCCTCACTTGCTAATTGTGACCTTGCTGTCTGCTAACTTTATGGTTGTTTGCTGATCACACTTTATAATTATTATTGTGCATCTTTTAAAGCGCACGGCTACCCCCGACTGGAATGTCCCGGCGCTGAGCAGAAAAAGTGAAAGTCAGCATAGTGTAACCCGACTGAACTACAATTGGCTGAAGAGCCACGTATTCACTAGTTTACGGAAGTTTGGTTCAGATGGAGCAAGTTTGATTTGTAGCGGCAAGGAGTTCCACAAGGAGGCTGCTTTTACTGAGAAAGACTGTCCACCCAGTCTGGCTTTTAGAAAGCGGGGGATAACAAGGATTTCTTGGTAGTTCGATCTTAGGTTTCTTGTGTGTCTTAATTTTTGGATGCGTTTTCTTAGAAAGCATGGGCCAGTGCCATTTAGTGCTCTATACGTGATCATGAGTGCTTTAAATTCTGTGCGTTTTCTTACCGGGAGCCAGTGAAGAGCACGCAGGTGTGGTGAGATGTGATGTCTTAAGGAAATGTTTTTAATAAGCCTTGCGGATGCATTTTGTATTGTCTGCAGCTTTCTGTACAAGTAGGCTGGCAGGCCAAGATATAGACTATTAGCATAGTCCAGTTGGGATGTCACTAATGCGTGTACAATTGTTTTCCTACATTCAGCCGGAAGCAGATGAAGGAATTTACGCAAGGCTTTTAGTTTCCAAAAGCATGTGGATAAAACTTGAGCTATCTGGGCTTTGCATGACAAAGTCTCATCAATTTTAAAACCCAGATTTCTTGCTGATGGAACAGGACAGGGAGCTGGATTGAGTGCCGGGAGCCACCAAAGATTAGAACTAGAGGGTGATGGTTGATTAAAAAAAGGGACTTCAGTTTTTTCGGCATTCAGCCGCAGACAGTTTCTAGTCATCCAGGTGGATGTATCAGCCAGACATTCCCAAAATTTGGTAAGGGCTGCTTCGGAATGATCCTTGAAGGAAAAAATCAGCTGGGTGTCATCAGCGTATGACATGACACTAACATCGTGCTGTTCAATGAGTGGGGCTAATGGCGCGAGATAAACATTGAAAAGAATAGGACTAAGGGCCGATCCCTGAGGGACTCCACAAATTAGGGGGCAAGATGATGAGACAAATGGCTGTAATCGTATCTTCTGGACCCGATCTTCAAGGAAGGATTGGAACCAGGCCAGCACAGTCCCGGAAATCCCTAAATGCCTGAGCCTGTCAAGCAGAATTTTATGCGACACCGTATTGAATGCTGCTGACAGGTCAAGCAGCACCAGCATTGTACAACACCCTTTGTCAAGAGATTCTCGGATAGAGTCTGAGACTTCCAGTAGAGCTGTTTCAGTGCTGTAGCCAGCACGAAATCCAGATTGTGTGTCATGCAATAGTTTGTTGGATTCCAGAAAGTTAGACAGACGTTTTGAACCTCCTTCTCAAGAACCTTAGATGGGGCTGGTAGAAGGGAGATTGGTCTAAAATTGTTTAGAATGGCTGGGTCAACATTTTCTTTTTTTAGGATGGGTCGTATGAAGGCTGTTTTCCATAAAGATGGAAAGATGCCAGTCTCTAGTGAGGCATTCCAGAGTCCATTTAATAAGGGGGTAATCAAGTGTGCTAATGTGCTGAAGAATCTGGCCGGAGGGGATCCAGGGGGGAGCAGAACTTAGTTTTTTGCAGTAGTTTGAGCGAGTCTTCCATACTAAAAGGGCCAAAGTCTGTCCATCTTTCTAAGATTGGGGACCTTGGTGTGACTGGGCACTCGCTCTCCGTGAATGAAGTATATATATCTTCAATTTTTCATGAAAGAAACTTACTAAGTTCTAACAGAGAGTTTCCGAAGGGGTTATATTACTTTTCAAGGCCTCTGGCTTCATAAAGCCTTGAACAATTTTGAAAACTTCTTTTGTGGAATTTTTGGATGCTTTAATTTCACTTTATTGGGGACTCTTTATAAGAGAGGACTCTGGTTGACTAAGCTAGTCCTCCTTTGTTTGACCTCCTTTGCCCTCTAACGGCTCTTCGGCGCAAATGGCTCGGTGGCTTGTTTGTCTAGAAGAGCCTTATACTATGGCTACTAGCTCCTGGCTCCTGGAGAAGCAAGTGTATCTGAAGGCTGTGATTTTCAAAAGTCCGTCGCGTGCTGGCTACTGGGGAGGTGCGGCAAGTCGGCGAGTCGGGGAAGTCCACGCAAGCCGCTGGTGCTAAGCCTCTGGGCGAGGTGGTAATTGCTGCGGGGGCGGCGATGGTATTAGTCCTTATTGAACCTCAATCCGAGGGGAGAGCAGCGAGCGGAGCTCATGGGGGGACCACTGGCTAGTAGACCTAGTCAAGCTGCCTCCGTGGTCAACCCCCGGGCTCTTACTTAGCAGCCGCCTCTGACGGCGGCCGCGCTCGGGCCCTATCTCCGCCCCTCGCTGCAAAAACGCTAATCCTCCTGAGAACACAACACTGCACTGACCTCCTTTGCCGGTTAGCCGAGATGCCAGGATGTAGGCTGCTTCCCCTCAATGGTGAACGCGGGGGTCGCAGAGTCACGGGTCACGGGAGAAGCTGGAGAAGCCGGAGACGCTGGACACGGGACACTGCGGCTTTCCCTCCTGCTGCTGCTTGCTCGGTACTCGCCACTCCTGCTCGCTCGCTCGGTGCTCACCAACATTCAGGCACTGCGAAGGTGATGGATTAAACCCAGATCTGTTGACTGGGTGTGAGTGTTTGATTGGTTCAGATGCTCCGTCCATCACCACCCCCTTTTGTACCGCTTTGTTCGCCATAAGTTGGCAGGGTATGCTCAGACGTGAGTCCCTTGCTCACTTTGCCACTGGATTCAAGCAAGCCCGGCTGAAGACGGCTGGAATGCCAGAAACAGGTCTTAGGAAGCTTGATTCCGATCCAGAGAAGGCATGGCTAGGCAGTTCGGGCTGGACTGTTCCCATGAGGCACAGGGTCAGACTAATTTGCATATGGCCATGTCTGAACTGGGGTGGCAGAGTGGGCTAAAGAACGGTGATGGATGAAACCCAGATCTGTTGACTGGGTGTGAGTGTTTGATTAGTTCAGATGCTCCGTCCATCACCACTCCCTTTTGTACCGCTTTGTTCGCCATAAGTTGGCAGCTTATGCTCAGACGTGAGTCCCTTGCTCACTTTGCCACTGGATTCAAGCAAGCCTGGCTGAAGACGGCTGAAATGCCAGAAACCAGTCCTAGAAAGCTTGATTCCGGTCCAGGGAAGGCATGGCTTGGCAGTTCGGGCTGGACTATTCCCGTGAGGCACAGGGTCAGACTGATTTGTATATGGCCATGTCCAAACTGGGGTGGCAGAGTGGGCTAAAGAACGGTGATGGATGAAACCCAGATCTGTTGACTGGGTGTAAGTGTTTGATTAGTTCAGATGCTCCGTCCATCACCACTCCCTTTTGTACCGCTTTGTTCGCCATAAGTTGGCAGCTTATGCTCAGACGTGAGTCCCTTGCTCACTTCGCCACTGGATTCAAGCAAGCCTGGCTGAAGATGGCTGAAATGCCAGAAACTGGTCCTAGGAAGCTTGATTCCAGTCCAGGGAAGGCATGGCTTGGCAGTTCGGGCTGGACTGTTCCCATGAGGCACAGGGTCAGACTGATTTGCATATGGCCATGTCTGAACTGGGGTGGCAGAGTGGACTAAAGAACAGTGATGGATTAAACCCAGATCTGTTGACTGGGTGTGAGTGTTTGATTGGTTCAGATGCTCCCTTCCATCACCACTTCCTTTTGTACTGCTTTGTTCGCCATAAGTTGGCAGGGTATGCTCACACGTGAGTCCCTTGCTCACTTTGCCACTGGATTCAAGCAAACCTGGCTGAAGACGGCTGAAATGTCAGAAACCGGTCCTAGGAAGCTTGATTCCGGTCCAGGGAAGACATGGCTTGGCAGTTCTGGCTGGACTGTTCCCATGAGGCACAGGGTCAGACTGATTTGCATATATGTCCGAACTGGGGTGGCAGAGTGGTCTAAAGGACGGTGATGGATTAAACCCAGATCTGTTGACTGGGTGTGAGTTCTTGATTGGTTCAGATGCTCTGTCCATCATCACCCCCTTTTGTACCGCTTTGTTCGCCATAAGTTGGCAGGGTATGCTCAGACGTGAGTCCCTTGCTCACTTTGTCACAGGATTCAAGCAAACCTGGCTGTAGACGGCTGAAATGCCAGAAACCGGTCCTAGGAAGCTTGATTCCGGTCCAGGGAAGGCATGTCTTGTCAGTTCCGGCTGGACTGTTCCCATTAAGGCACAGGGTCAGACTGATTTGCATATGGCCATGTCTGAACTGGGGTGGCAGAGTGGGCTAAAGAACGGTAATGGATTAAACCCTGATCTGTTGACCGGGTGTGAGTGTTTGATTGGTTCTGATGCTCCGTCCATCACCACCCCCTTTTGAACCGCTGAGTACATGAAGAAAGCATCCAAAAATCCTTGAGGCTAGCCAGGAATTGCAAAAGGCCTGGCATGACCAAATGGCAGTTTGACTGTGTATCAGCCAGGACAGAAAAGAGTGATCCACTTCATGATCTCCTCTCCCAGAACCCTGATGATGGTTCAGTTGATGGTGTAGCTTTGGCAGGCAGCCTCACTGAACAGCAACAGACTGATTGTAGGAAATTCCTCAATCTGTACAGACACATGTTTTCACTGACTCCAAATCAGACTACCCGGTGTACACATGAGGTGAACACAAGTGACAGTCTGCCTGTTAAAAATAAAATTTACAGGCAACCTGACCATTTTAGGGACTGTATCAGGATTGAGGTCCATAAGATGTTGGAACTGGGAGTGATTGTGCACTCAGATAGCCCTTGGGCTAGTCCAGTAGTCTTAGTACCAAACCCTCACACCCAGGGTGGTAATAGAGATATGAGATTCTGTGTTGACTACAGGGGACTCAATGCAGTCACTAGGACTGATGCTCATCCAATTCCAAGGACAGATTAACTAATCAATACTTTGGCACAGCCAAGTTCTTAAAAACATTTCACCTGTCAGCTGGTTACTGGCAAATCAGGCTAGCTGAGGATGCAAAACCAAAAACAGCACCACCTAGTGGGCACTACCAATTTGTGGTGATGCCCTTTGGCTTGAAGAATGGACCTGTCACATGTCAAAGGCTGGTAAAAAAAAAGTTCTCACAGGTCTAGAAGCCTATGGTGCAGCTTATCTAGATGATATTGCTGTCTTTAGCTCCACCTGGGAGGATCACCTAGTCCACATGAGAAATGTTTTGGAGGCACTGCAGAAGGCAGGCCTCACTATGAAGGCCACCAAGTGCCAGATAGGACCGAGTAAGGTTGTATACCTAGGCCACCTTGTAGGTGGAGGACAGGTTCAACAATTGCAGAGCAAAATCCAAACCATCATGGATTGGGTTGCTCCAACTACCCAGACTCAGGTCAGAGCTTTCTTGGGCCTGACTGGGGACTACAAGAGGTTTGTCAAAGGATATGGCTCCACAGTGACCCCTTTGAAAGAAAGTTCAGTGGACAGTTAGCTGTCAAAAGACATTTAATTACCTGAATCAGGCCATGTGCACTGCTCCCATTTTGCAAAGTCCTGACTATTTCAAACAATTCATTGTTTAAACTGATGTATCTGAGTTGGGGGTAGGGGCTGTGTTATCACAACTAAATGAAGAGGGTCAGGATCAGCCAGTAGCTTTTATAAGCAGCAGGCTGACCCCCAGAGAGAAATGTTGGTCAGCTAATGAGTGGGAAGCCTTTGCTGTGGTTTGGGCACTCACTTAATTGCTCAGACAGACCATAAGCCCCTCTTATGGCTAAAACACATAAAGGGGGAAAACCCCAAACTTTTGAGGTGGTCCATTTCCCTACAGGGGGATGGACTATACAGTGGAACATAGACCTGGGAGCAACCATGCCAATGCAGATGGACTCTCCAGATATTTCCATCTAAAACATGAAGAATCAACTGGTCAAGGTTAGTCTAATGCCTTGCATGGGGCGGGTTATGTAGGTATGTAGGATCTGGTTCTTATGGTTACCCCACTTTTTGCTGATGTATTACTGTTTTTCGACTAGTCTGACTGGGATCTTACAATCCAGGACCCCAGTCTATCTGCTGTCTCCCTTAAATTGCATGTATCGACTTTAGGTACCCTCCCGATTGGATACTTGGGTGCCCTTATCAGTCCCTAGTATATGGTACACCATGTACCCAGGGCATAGGTACCCCAGAGGCCTTCCATGGACTGAAGCATGTATTATGCCAACCATGAGAGGCCATTCAAATTGACACGACAAGCCTGCTGCAGCAGACTGTGTCAGCTGATGCTTGCATCACTTACTTAAGATATAGGTTTACTATATCTATCTAAATCACTATACTTAAAAACCTATCAGTCACCACTATGGCAGGCATTATCAGTCCTGAAGGCAGGGTGCTGGGCTTATGTGAGAGGGTGCCCCTGCATGAGCAGAGCCCCTCTGCAGCTTTCGGAGACCATTTTTCGGGGTTGTCTATGATGCAGCCAGACATATATGTTAAGTGCATTATAACCTCGCAGTAAATGCTAACTTTAAAATGGCTGCTTAGAAACATGTCACACCTTGCCAACACCTTGGAATCATACCTCCACAACAGTAACTGGTGTGGGAGGTATGATTCCACCCTTCTAGACCCACTACTGTGGGTCACCAGTCTACCCAGTACCAGCTTTCACGACCTAGGCAGCACAAAATGGATGCAGCCAGCCACAGACACATTTCTGCTCTCCTGCTGCTGAGCCAAGCTTGAGCATAGGAAGGCATGACAATAGGCATCCTGTCAAAGGGAGGTGTGACCACCCACCAGACAGGGTTTTGGGTACTGGGGCAGGGTGGGTGTACTCTGAGAGTGCCAGAAAGTCTGCACTGGGGGCACATTTGGTGTCCCTGTGCATAGTCCAGCTCAAACCAGTTCTGGGAGCCATTGGCTCCTACTCTGGCGTGAAACTGGACAAAGGACATGGGTGTAGCCACCACTCTGTCCTGCCCCTCCCCTAGGAGGGTCCACAGAATCCATCCAATCCTTTCCCAGGGGTATAAAGTGGGTTACCTGACTACAGGACTTTAGATTTTACCTGAACAAGATTCTGCTAAGAAGAAACCAAGTACTTCGACTGCCTGCGTGATACTGGATGACTGAAGAATCTCCCTTGGAGTAAAGGAGTTACTCCCCTGCAAAAGCAGGCACCTAAACACATCTGAGTGGTTTGCTTCTCCTGAGCTCCTGAGGACTCCAAAAATTTCAGCAACACAGAATGTGGGTTTCCAAAAGTCCCTGAGATCGATCTGAATTCTCAACGAATCTAAGACCAGTATCCCTTGTGGGGACCGTGCAAACCTGAACCCCTGTGCACCATGTACATTTGCAGTTGCATTGCTTGTTGGCAATTCCCGAGCTTGTGCATTGGACTCCATGTAGGTCCTTGTTTGTTGTTGGGTTTACCTGGTTGGTCCAATTGTGCCCTGACTCTCCATTGCTTGGAGCATCCCCTTTACCTTGCAGGTCCACTCCGTAACATGTTTCCTCTTACCAAATGGGTTGCATTTTCCAAGGCTTTTTGGTGCTCCAGCCGGACATCGACCCCTCAGCACTTGACATCCTTCGTGTGACAGCTCAACTCCGGATCCTGGTCATCCTCGACATCTCCTGGTCCCCGTGGCTGCAGAGTCAAGCAACCCTTCCTCACACCTGAAGCACCCGACATCGGTGAGCATTCAACTACCGACCCCCTGGTCACTGGAAGTGACCCAGACTCTGCTTTAAGGTTTCTCTCACCTCGAATCCAGGCATGGATTCTACCAGACACTCTTTGCCCTCCTGGCAGCAGTACTTCTTTGCAGCTCCCCATTGAAAACGACGAAGGTTTTCGACGCCACTTGACCTCTATGGACCAGGCTCCTCTGGGCTAGGTAACACGGGTACCTCAGTACTCACTGGTGGGCAGGCCTTAGAACCTCCTATGTTCCAAAGGGTTTGCTCGAAGTCCTTGAAGAAGTGTCCTTAAACTGTAACTTTGCAACCGCAACTTTCCTATAGAGTTGTACGGAGCACGCAGTTGTGTTTTCTCACTGCACCCGTTCACCCTGGGCTCCCTGTGTCACTCCTCTGGGTGGTACCTTGGGGTCCCAGCGATTCTACGTGCTCTAGGTACTGTGTGTAGTCAAGTCGTTATTGTTATACCATTTTTTTTGTATATGGTTCGGTCTACCCCTGGATCCCACTGTATAATATTCTATTTACGAATGTTCTATTGATTCAGTATTGTGTACTTTGTGCCGTAGTCTCTAATAGAGACTAGTAGAGAGTGTTATATTAATAAATACACATTTTTATATAACAACTGTATGGTTCTCCTTTCATTTAGTCATTTAGGAGGTGATAGTCTGGTAAAACAAGCTGCTTTACATTCCTTCGAGATTAAGCCTGAAGGCTGCTCTCCACAGCTACCACTAGAACAGCTTTCTAAAGGTTATCTTTGACCTCATACATCATAAGGGTGGTGTGGACTGGTACAGGGTGCCCACTTTAATTAGTGGACAGCATATACCAGGCCACCTTCTCACAGGAATGGCCAGTAAAAATAATCCACAGGAGGAGCAGTGGATTTCCCCATGGTCTAACGGACTGCTACTCAAAGTCTGGTCCTTGGAGGCAATCCGGACATGATGTCCCCAGTTGGATTTGTTTTGGTTCAGTTAAGGGAGCTGGGGGCATCTTTTATAGGGTCCCCAGGTTCTTTATACTCTGCAGCAGAATAGCAAGATGTAGATCAGGAAACAGGCTGATATAATTTGACCATTCAAACTCCTATCGTTGCATGGTAGAATATAAAGATACCTAAACCAGGAAGATCCAGGATTTGTTTTTTGCAAGGTAGTCATTTACTTAGAGCTGACGTGTTCCGAATGAAGTACAAGCAGTACCACCTACAGTGTTGGGTAGTGGTGAAAAACAAAACGGCTAGCTACGCTGCTTAGGTGCAACCTGGGGGCTAACCCTGCTAGACTAGTATTAGATATGCAGGGGAGGTACATTGAGCTGAATATGGATGTTCAGGGTGAAGATTACATGTTCATTAACATGTATGCCCCTAACTCACACCCCAAAGACATTCTGACTAAATTTAACAAGGGTCAGGTTGGCCAGCCGAGTGATTGCCTCTTAATGGGGTATCTGCACATAGCATGAGAACAAGACCTACACATATCTGCCGAAGCTTCACAACATATTAGAGCTATGTTTAAACAGTGAAGACACCTGATCTCTGGCTAATAACTGACAGACTCAGTCCACAAAGGTAGTAGAAAAGATTACATTTTCGTCTTAAGGAAACGCTTGGAAGGGTACATAAGGTACAAATGGTTGGAGGGACAGTTCCCGATCACTCACAAGTTGAATAGGAGTTGAGGGGGTGAACTACCGAGTGCTCAGGAAATGGAGGATGCATGCAAGCTTACTCAGGGATCATGTAAGCATAGAAGAGCTTTATCAAGAACACTAGAACTCATACGGAGAAAAGCTTGGCTGAGGCTATGCAACCCTGAGAACTAGAAGTGGAATACCGAACGAAGAAAAGATGTTCTCATAAACAAGCAAAGGAGATAGCTATGCTTAGAGGCCAACTCGAAGTGTTGAGAATGACTGCAACAGAATACCCTCTCCTTTGTCAAAAACAAATTTTCTACAAGAAAGGCAATGAGGCTGACAAACTTCTAGCATTGCGACTTGGAGCACAACGGGCGTGCGCACAGATAGCTAAGTTACACTTACTTGAAGGTAATCAAGTGGCAGATGGGAGAGGCACCACACAAATCTTTTCTTTGTGTAAAAAAATCTACACAGCGGACACTGGAAATAAATAAGACATATAACATAATCTTGGGGGTGTAATGGGCATAACTATTAGCCTACAATGGAGGGTAGAATCAAATGCATGTATTGAAGTTCAGGGGGTCCTCCTTACCATCACAGCAAAGAACTCAAACAAGACACCAGGCCCCAAAGGATTCACAGTGGTCTTCAATAGGGAATTTATGGGCCTATTACTCGGCCCACTGACAGATTTAACTCTTTCCGCGAGTTTTCTAGATTTATACCAATGAGTGAAGCTGACATCATGCTTATTCCAAACCCTGGGAAGGAGCTGGAGAGATGTAACTCTTAGTGACTTATAGCACTCTTGAACACCAAACTAACATATTACTAGAGTTCATACTAATAGATTAGATAAAATGTTGTCTTCATTGGTTGAGGCTGACCAGGTGGGCGGGGTTCAGGGTAAACAGGGCTTGTACAGTATTCACATGGTTGCACATTTGATTGCAAAGAGAAAACAGAATTGAACCCAAGCCATTTTAGTAGTGTTGGATGCTGAAAAACGTTTGATAGAGTGAACTGGGATTACCTGGATGCAATCCGCTGTAAAATAGACTCAGACCCAAAATGAATGGGTTGATCTGTCCAATTGCTGATCCACTGTATCCTGGTTCAGAGTGAATGAAATTAGTGTTAAGTCCTGCCACCAGAGAGGCACAAGACAAACTGTCCCTTGTCTCCCATCTTAGGTACCCTGGCAGTCGAGACCATAGCTTCTTAGATAAATATACAGGCTTTGGTAAAGAGAGTAACATTCGGTGGGGCAGAGCATAATATTTTCTCACAATGCTCTCCTTACAATCACTGAGCCAAAAACCACGTCACAACACTATTGGATGGTGTGAAAGCTAAAAGGACAATGCCAGAAAACTGGGCCTACACATCAATTAAATACTTTTTTTTAATAATGATTTTTATTGATTTTTTCCGCAACAAAGGATTGGTAACTTCCACATTACAGCAGTTTACTTTTAGGTATATTGATGATACAAAAACACTAACTCGAATGACTTGGGTGGGATGCCCGAAGAACTCCTGTCACCATTCAAGGATGAATGATCATATAACCTATAAATGTACACATGTGTATGTTAAAGTACATTTACCTACAAAATCACATACAGAACTGCTGTTCAGCAAATGGTCTCACGTGTAAAGTTGATACAATTCCACATCAATTAAATACTTAGGACTTAATATCCCGCATTTGGTAGGAGACAGGGCGAAACCCAACTCTTTAAAAATTTCGATAATAGCAGACCTGGCTAAATCGTGTGAATGATGTATTTTATGGTTAGAACATATTAATGTAATCAAGTTGAACATACTACCTCAACTACTTTATCTCTTGTACATGCTACTAACTGTTGACCAGTTGACTGAATTAAAGTCCATCCAAAAGCCGATATTACCCTTTGTTAGGGCAGATGCTCGGGCTAGGTTACCTAGGAAAGAAGTGCTGGTCCTGGGAGAGAAAGGCAGCCTAGCATGCCCAAACCTCCAGAAATATTACTGTGCAGCTCATTTACAAATAAGTTTTGATTTTTTGAATGGTTGGTGCAAGAATTTGAGAAAATAGCTCCACGTGGAGAAAGCATTGACTGGGCGATCTCTGTCAGACAGCCCCTGGCTACATAAAGAGTTCTGATCCAAGAATGTATATATATCCTAAGTAATAAAAACCTAGATCAAAATATGGGACAAACTATTAAATAGATACGGGCTTACTATATGTCCTTCGCCTTACATATGTATATATTTGTTGTGCAGAAACATGTACGTCATTTTGACAGAGAGGTGTTCCAAACATCAAAGGGTACCTACAGTATTGTCCTGGTGGGTTCAAATAGGAGCCCATTCATGTCCTGCAAGGAAATGTGTGCACTGGCTTGCGTTTCTGCACTACAAATTACATAGACCACCATGACTACTGAGAACAGACCCAGAACTCTGAGCTACCTTGAGAACTATTTTTCCACATAATCCACACTCTTATTACAGCCTTAGCTTTATCTTATAATACTGATTTTGCCTTTCTTGTATGCTGGTTTACTTACTTGTTTTTTCAGTGCACAACACCATTATGCACCGTTCAAGCAGTTGTTTCAGCAATGTTTAATTGTGTGCAACCGCCCTAATGTTTAATAGGGCTGCTGTTCCCTTCACTCACACGTGCTCATGGAATACATTTGTTACTTTTGTAGATACTAAGGGACCGATTAGGATGTTGGGCGGATCGCCACCGCCATGCAGGCTGTGGCGATCCGCCCGACATCCTTGCCCGGCCGCCACCCATTCCACCCCCCGCCATATTACTATGGTGGGGGAGTCCGCGGCGGATGGAAAGACCGTCCGCCAAGGCGACCAGGGCGGAAAAGGTTTAATGGTGGCGGTGTCTATCAGACACCGCCATCCATATTAGTATGGACTTGGGGAGATGACTTTCCGTGGCGGCAATGCCGCCATGGAAAGGCAGGCGGTCTTCACTTTGTGAAGGCGAGGTGGGGGGTGCACATGGGGGGTACCTATGGTACCCCCCTGCATTTGCATACACAATGCGGCAGGCACCGCATGGTGCCTGCCGCTTTGTGTATGCAAATGCGTTACTTGCATTTTTAGCATTGTGGCGGGTGGTGCTTCCTAATACCCCCCACAGGACCCCCGCCCTTATGGCGGGCGGTCCAGTGATCCGATAGGATGGCGGGCAGACTAAGTCCGCCCGTCATTCTAATGACCTCCTAAATATCTTTTATATCTTAAGCTGTATTCACATCCTTGAGAAAGCCCCAAGCTCACCAGGGAGTGAAACCCATGTCAGTTGTCATTTTATGATAAACAACTCATTCATTCTATACAATCAGACCCTCCAGTTTTTCGCGATTTCGCGGGTTGCGACGAAATCGGCACTTTTGTAAAAATGCTGCGATTTTTACAAAAGTGCCCGCAAATTCTGCACTTTTGTGAAAATGCAGTGATTTTTACAAAAGTGCCCTCGAAATTGAAGGAATCAGGGAAAAGCTTAAGGTTGTAGTAGATTTCTATGGCAATTGTAATTCTTCACTTGCCTGCATGGATGTTACAATATTACAAGCAGTGAAAAATGTTTAACATTTGTGTTTTCCTGTGTCAAGACCACCTTACGCATCATTCACAAACAAGATGCCTTGTTTTTTGCATTTGTGTCAACAGCACTGTGTAACCACTTCACATTATATTGTTAATCACAGCAGATGTCTGCATTCGATGCCTGGTTTTATTTTTCTCCACTTACATATAATGATCCATTCAGAATAATGTGCAAACTGTGATGTCCTTATGTTTCAAGTTTGGCATTGTATATCTCTTACCTACTCGTTCCATCAGTCGCTGTGTATTTAGTAAGCAGCAGTTTACACATATGCTTTTTCTTAAGTCCGTTCCGTAAAAGATCATTTTTGATTGATTCATCGATCACCATGGAAAACATACATTGTTGCTACTACCGGCATTTTTTTATCTTAAGAATTTGTTTTTATGAGTATGCATTTATTCCTGATCTGAGAAGGCCAGGATGCCATAGGCAGTGACACTCGGGTTTGTTTTCAGCCGGCCCTGCTAACAGCTGACTCATGTTAAACGTCAGCCCGTTATCTTCCGGCTTGGCCGTAACCAAGCTGCTGCACATTGATGGACCTGCTTCTGCCGGGCCTACCAGCTGATTGGGAATGCCACGTTAGCGGGTCATTACCCGTTGATGAATACATGACGATTTACCTCTCACCATGACGCAGCCTTTAACATAACCCCTGGTTTGCTTGGTCTCCCACAGCCTGCCACCCATTGTCTGCAACTGTGATTTAATGGCATAAATAGATATAAGTTAAAAAAACAATGCGTTACATTTTAGCCCTTGCAAATAATGGAAGGCCCTACCTTTTGTAGGTAGTTTAAAATCATTCACATTAATAGCACATTTTAGGAAGTCTGCTTGTTACAAACAAAGCTTTGGTCGCAAGCAAGATCCTGGCCCAGCAGCTGATGAAGACTGCTCTGCGCTGTGAAGAGGCTGAAGACACCAAGGCCCATGGAAGTAGCTAGGCTTGGCAGTTGGTGATGGCGTAATGACTCAATGGCATTGTGAATCAATAAGGTAGTCAGGCCCCACGCATGGCTGGTAAATGCATTGTGAATCAATGAGGTAGCCAGACTCATTGCTTGGCAGTTGGTGATGGCACAATGACTCAGTGAGGTAGCCAGGCTCGTTGCTTGGCAGTTGCTGATGGCACAATGTTTCAATGAGGTAGCCAGGCCCCACGCTTGACATTTGGTGATGGCACAATGATTCAATGAGGTAGCCAGGCCCCACACTTGGCCATTGGTGATGGCACAATGACTCAGTGAGGTAGCCAGAGTCATTGGTTGGCAGTTGGTGATGGCACAATGACTCAGTGAGATAGCCAGGCTCGTTGCTTGGCAGTTGTTGATGGCACAATGATTCAACGAGGTAGCCAGACTCATTGCTTGGCAGTTGGTGATGGCACAATGACTCAGTGAGGTAGCCAGGCTCGTTGCTTGGCAGTTGCTTATGGCACAATGATTCAATGAGGTAGCCAGGCTCCCCGCTTGGCAGTTGGTGATGGTGCATTGACTCAGTGAGGTTGCCAGGTTTGTTGCTTGGCAGTTGCTGATGGCACAATGATTCAACGAGGTAGTGAGGCTCATTGCTTGGCAGTTGGTGATAGCACAATGACTCAGTGAGGTAGCCATGCTCGTTGCTTGGCAGTTGCTGATGGCAAAATGACTCAGTGAGGTAGCCAGGCTCCTCGCTTGGCAGTTAATCAGACCCTCCAGTATTTTCGCGATGTGCCAGACCTTATCTGCTGCCAGTACCTGTGTACAGCCCACAGTAGCATCCGAGTACCTTGGTAGTGTTTCGTCATCCATGATTCTGGGCAAGTCACTTAATCTCCCTATTCCTATAAACAATGCATGTGTTTGTGTTGTAATTGCGTAGTGTGACTGGTGTGCATGTGAAGCGCTTCAATACCTTTGGGTCAAGTTGGCGCTATAATTTTAAAAACTACAGAAGAATGCACTAGGAGGTTAAAACTAAAAACAAAGTCTTAACATAAGGAAAGATAAATAGATACCCACGTACTTGCTGATTTGTACAGAGTGAAACCAGAAAATCTGGATAAAATCGTGGCTTCCATACTGAAATTGTGTGATTTTAGGCAAATATTTAATTTCACTAAAACCCTTTTGCTTCATTATCCCATTTTCAGCCCCCTTTCTTTTCTCCTCGAGTGGCAGGCTGGTTAAAACCATTTACGTTGTAGTTTTGACCGCGTTAGAGTGACTGTGAGCGTTTAGCCAGAAACAGTATTTGTGGGAGTTCGACAGCCCGCCAAATAGGCCCAAAGAACCTGGTTTTGTGATGGTAATTCCTTCAGTCGATACCCATTGGCTGAGATCCACACGCCTGGAAGGAAAGTAAGTGACCCGGGACACAGAAAGCCTGACGCCTGGTTTGTAGGCTCTGGAATGCAATTTCTTATGGGATGCTACCAGGCCATCTTTGATGGGCTTCTCAGAACCTGTAGTAAAGCAATGAAAATGATTGATTATGAGTAAAATAAAGTGCCGCAAAAATGTGGCAAAATTTCCATATTTGTGCCGCTAAATTTCTATATTTGTGCCGCTAAATTTGCTAATCCATGCCACTATATCCTGGGGTGTCTGTATAATAAGTGGAATACAGTAATAGAATTACTACTAGAATAAAGAATTTATTTTTCACAGCAACTGAATCTTGTCATCTTCTCAGAAGTAAAATGGTTGATGGTCGTTAAGCAACGTATAATGATATGACTAAATATTGTTAAAATCTTCGTTCTAATTTCCAACCACAAACATTGGGTACCACAGATCCTATATCATTATTCATAAAACTGATAATCCACCAGAAGCCAAAATTAGGCACCACACTCTCTTCTATAAAATGAGGAAAATGATATTTTGCCTGACCAAATATGACCAAATATGTCCACTACATATACCCTATGTTACATGTCATGTGCATGTCACCCATGCATATTTCCCGTAGTGGCCTGAATCACTAGGCCTGTGCAATCATGTCCTGCAAGTCAAGTCATCAAGACTCCCAAACATTAAGTTAGCATAAGGCCCATGTATTTGCATTGCATTGTGCACTGTTAAATAAATATTCTAATGAACCCATTTTGTGGCGCAGCCCGAGCCACTTTTCTGAAATAAGGGTGTTTCATGACTCCTGACACACTGAAGCTGCAGTTACGTCCCTCCGACCTCGCAAGAGGCCTGCCAAGACAGTATTATGAATAACAGTTATCTGAGGAAAAGTACACAGAACCCGTCCGAGGGAGATAGGCCTAGCCATTCTGACTCCATTTAAGTAAATCACAGTGCTTGCACCCATAGAAAGCTCATGCAACGAATAAATATGCCCTCTCTGTCTTTTAGTGACGAACAACCTTTGCTTCTTTTGCTTGCTGACTCTAGATATCAGTTGTACTAGATGTGCTGGTCGCCTTGACATAAGAGATCTCTCTGCTAGGTTGAAAGTCAGCCTCCTCCCAGTTACACGTCAATTGCACGTCATGCTCAAAGTTGCACAATTAGGGCACAGTTCGAGCTGGTCATGCCAACTCCTCCTCTAAGTACCCACCCACCTATGACACCTACCTATCACCTCGCTATGACTCATCAAAGTACACACCCTCATGTACACCCACATGCTCTTATCTCATTTTCTGTCTTGCGCCTGCTCCTATGTACAAGGAGTAAAAAGTATATAATATAATGTTTTGTTATTAAATGTTAGAAGACTCTTCCTGAACCTCTGTGGTGATGGAACATATTCTCCCTTTGACTCGAGTTATTGGAATAAAGCCCATTTTAACTCAGATACCACGGACTCTGCTTCTCACTTGATGCATGCTAATTGTTAATGCCTAGAAATTCGCCAGGGTAATATTTTATTTACCACATAATTTGGCGCCCGAATAGGGACATATCCCTTTCCCCACTCGCCGGAGTTGTGGGTCTAGTCTTTGCCCCCTTCTACAGCCGTGACGGACTTCAAAGCGCACCAGCAGGTCTTCCTGCCACTCCCTCAGGCCCACGGAGGAGGACGGACTGCGACCAGGCATCCATGTGAGGCGGTGAGGAATGCGGATCGTCTCAACCAGAGGCCCAGCCCGTGAGAGAGCAAGGTCCGAGGTCTCCAGAGGTCCACCTGTTCCAAGGCGCAAGCATAGTCAAGTCAAGTTTCAGAGGCCTTCAAGTTTCAGGTTCTGCTTTCCCGGTGAGTACCACTATGGGAAATGTATCAAGTTTCAAGACGGGCTCATTATAGATGAGAACGGTCAAGACGTGTCCACGGTTAAGTTAAACGTGGGCCCGGTTTAGACGTGTCTCAATTTTTTGGGACTGGTATGGTTGTACTGTATTTTCAGTGCACAAACTGTTTTTCAAGTACATGTTTAACTCTCTGTATCAGTTTAGCTTGTATCTGTATCTGTTTCAGTGTTTAAATTGTTTAGTGTGAATGATTGTTGATTGTTACAGTCTATTTTTGTGTATTGTGTTTCCATTGTATTGGTTTCTGTTTTCAAGTTTACGTCAGATAGGGACCAGAAAAGGTATACTAGAATAGACAGTTAAAATCCGGCCTAGAGACACACCTGGTCATTTTATGTATAATAAGCATGGGCTAAAGGCCATTTGAAAAAGAAAGTCAAGACCCTCTCAGAAAGATGCCATTGAGTTATGGCGCAAAGAGTGACATAGGAGAACAGAGAAAGAATTCAATAAAGCAGAGAGAACTAAACAAGCCAAGAAATGCCGTTGTTAACTGGTATTTATCCCGTTCTGTCAGAAAAACTAGCTAAAGTGACCACCTCAGAAAGACCCAGTAGGTAGAGAACGCCACCACCTGTACCCTTTAGTGTATGTAGAATTAAAGCCAACAACATCTGAAGAGTTCATTTCCTTGTATCTAGACGAGTCCTGGACTGCGAAAGTGCCTTGTGAGTAACTAGTTGGTTTATTTGTGAATTGCGCTTTGTGCTTAAGACTTGTGAATAGTTTGTTACATCCATGTGTGTAACGCCTTGTGAATGGCTTGTAGTTGCTTGTGAATAGCGACTTGAGATTAAGACTTGTGAGTAGTTTGTTGAATTTTCTTAAGTATAGCTCCTTGTAAATATGCCTTGTGAATAGCGTGTCATTTTTGTGACTTGTTGAGTTTCTTGTAAATATGGCTTGTAAATAGCGCCATGTAGTTATGTTTTGTGCAGAGCATGTTATCATCAGGTCCCTAGCCATTACGTTAGGCAGGAGAGAGCTGGATCTCTTTCAAGTGCTTAGAGACAATGTTTTGAAGATGTGCGTATGTGTTATGTGATAACGTGGAGAGATGAGTTCATGACTTTCCCATGTACTGCAGTCATTGGGGAATGATTGTGCTTCGGCTGCCAAAGAGTTAATATCTTTTATTGAGAAGGCAGTATTTGTTTTAACAAGGTGTTGAGGAATTTTGGCGGTTTTTTTTTTTTTTGTGTTTGCGGGGGGGGCGTGTTTTTGAGCGGAAATTCGTACCCGTTCCAGTGGAGGGATTTGGTTGCTTTATGGTGAGGATTTAGGGAATAGCTTGGACTACTGTCATGCCACATTTGAAAAGGATCTGAGCTGTGGAAGTGGTGGAAAAAGCATGTTTTGTGTGGAGGTGCGATTTGCCATGTTATCCAATGGGCGTATTTCTGAAATGTGAGAGAAGGGTTTGCACCACGAAGAGTGCTTTAATGTTTTCACGGTAGAGAAGAAATTATAGAACAGACCGATCTTAGAGAATGTGCTTTTAAATTAGTGTAATAGAACAGTGTGGTTTTTAAATAGGAATGTTTCTACAGAATATTTGTCCCAATGCAAGCTGCCCTTTAGAATGGCGTGTGACAGTTATCCCACTCACTTAGGAAAGTGGCTATTTGTGAAATTAATGAACGTGGCCCTTTTTGATAGCTACAATACACTACCATGTTAGTGCATTGCTAAGAGTCCCCTACATTAGTTTGATTTGCATTCATTTAGTTTCAAGGCTCACCTATGTACTTTGACAGGCTGCTTCAATTGATATGTGCAGAGAACAGTCCCCACTAAAATTAGAAAACATGGCCTTTTGAAAAAGTATGAATCTGGCCATTTTAATAGGTAGAATAGAAAAGCTGACACACTTACTTATGAAAATATTGGTTATGCAATGCAGAATTAAGGAGTTCGACATGTTATTTTCAAAAAAGTAAAATATGGTGTGTTTCCATGCCATGATTGTTTTGTTCTGTTTATTTTTTTCCTTGCAGCTAGTAGCAGTACAGAATTATTTTAAAATGCTAGCATGTCACTTAGTTACAAAAAAAATATATGTCTTTATTAATTTACTTTTTACCACGTTTTAAATTTTGCTTCAGTTAAGGTTAGAAAAGCCCTGGCCTGGGAACAGATATGTTTTGAAGTACAAGGAATGTGTTTTTGACCTTGAGACACAGTCCGAGACCGAGATGGCCAGGCTCCCAGTAATTGTTTATGTAAAGGGAGGGCTTTTTCTCTCTTGGAGTGCCTGTCTGTTGATATTGGCCATCCTCCAATTCCTTTCCGCGGACGATTATTGGCTGTTCTCCAGCTAAGTCAGGCTTCCTTTGCAAGCAGAATAAAAATACTTGACGAGCCACGGAGAAAATGTTTATGTGAAGGGAGGGCTACTGCTCAGACTTACACTAGCTTCCTTCGCCTGTAGAGGGTGGAAGCTTGCATTCCAACCAAGCTCACTCTTTAAGAAACTTGGCAGACGCTTGACTCTTTCAATGAGCTCTGCGTTGGCAGCGACCCAATTTTAGAGAAGCAGAGACGAGTGAGAGGCTTGTCTCCTCTTAGTGATGTTTGACACTGAGCCAGCTCCTGGCTCTGAGGGGAGGGGTAGGTGAGCAAGGAGTGAGTTCGTAGCGAAGTTACCTCCCCAGCCCCTCTGACTTGTGTACAGAAAAAGTGTTCTTCATTACAGTCAACACTAAAAGCTTCATTGACTTCAGATAAAGTCACGCTTGCAAATGGATAGTTATTCCCCCAGTAGTGTAAACAGAATAATTGGCAGGAGTCTTGCTCTTGCAATGAGTTCAGCATCTGGCAGTCATTCAATTTTAGATCACAGTGTAGCCGGCTTGGAATTGATTCAAAGCTCCGAGCGCGAACATAATTCTAGAGGGAGGGGCTGTTTCTCAAAGGAGTATCGAGGCTTCTAGGCCTTCTGTTTATGACAAGAATAATGTGGATTTTATTCAGATACATTTAGAGAACATATTGTAGGTAGTATGGTCATACTATTACCAGGATTTAGAGTAGGATTTATTGTAAAACTGCAGAGGTTTTGGATAGAGGTTCCCCAATATTAAATAGTGCTTTTGAATTGAGAATTCATTTTTATTTATTTATTTATTTTTATATAATTATTTTTGCTAGATTGATGACAGTGAGCCCTAGCATTTACAGTCAGACACTAAAGACAGCTAGACAGTATTCACATGCCTGCCAACACATAAACGACATTCTAATTACAGCAAGATCAGAACCAGACTGTGACATTGCATCTCTGACAGTCTTGCACTTTCTGTGTAAAGCAAGTGGTGTACAACACTTGCTTTCCAAGGAGGGTACACCAGGTAGACAGCTAACACAAGAACCATACAGCTCATTACTAACCTTTCACAGCCCAGGACACAAAAGGAAGTACGTGCCTTTATTGGCCTCACTTCTTACAGTATGCATATCTAGCCAACCACTCATACAGTTAACTACACAGGAGGCAGCCATTTTGACTGTTCTCCCTAGGACACAAGAACACACCTTGGCATTTGAGGAATTAAAAAGAGCATTATGTCAAGCGCCAGTTTTAAGCGACTTCATGTCACAGTAAACATTTTATGCTTTTTTATTTTTATTTAATTTTACATTTGACTGTAGCGAGTCTGACAGGATATGAACTGACATTATTTCAACCACACATAGAGATCAGACGTTGTAACATTCTGAATCCTGCAACGCTTTTGCCCTCAAGTACAGTAAATGCATCACCAAATGACTGTGTGGAAGTAATGAATAAACCAAGACAAGACCTGACAGATATTGCACGCAGAAAATAGACACACTGTCTGCTCAAGCAGCAGAGCTTATTGCTCTGACACAAGCCTGCATTTTTTTTTGACCTCCCATGGTGCCAAGATTCAGCACAGCCAGCTTATTCAGGCCCTGTTAGAGGCCATACATTTACCTACAGCCATTTCTATCCTAAAATGCAAAGCTCATACCAAAGTTACAGACACCATTACCCAGGGTAATGGCTCAGACAGCACAGACACCACCAGACACGACAAGGACAGAGGTACCATTACTGACAACATGTATGACAGTCAGGGACCCTACTCAAGATGTACTCGACATACAGACACATGCCACCACAGATGAGATAAAGAGATGGACTGAACAAGGAAGGGTCTAGATTAACCAAGGTTAGATGACTAAGGGAAAAGGTACATTGTTTTCTTCTCAGCACATAGTCCAACACACGTAGGAGAGAAGATGATAGATGATGATAGACTGTTTACAGTATATTTGGTTTAACAAGCACCTATGTGCAACAGAAAGTGCGAACATGTATGATCTGTTGTCAGTTCAATCCAGGTAAAGGCATTCCGGTGGAACTAGGCGGATTTCATCCTCCTGACCACCCTTTTGAGGTTCTCCAGATGGATTATATCCAAATGGACAGATGTAGAGGATCAAGGAATCAACAAATATGTCTTAGTAGTTGTGCACTGTCTAGATGGACAGAAGCATATCCAGTTCCAGATTATACTGCTGTTACAACAGCCAGACAATTAGTGCGCAGTACTTCCCCAGCTATGAATCACCTCATGTGATCTACCTCATGTGATCTATTCAGATAACGATCAGCCATTCTCCTCTGAATTAATGAAACAAGTGTCCCCTCTGTTAGGTTATACATGGAAATTCCATTGTGTCAGACACCCAGAAGCCGCAGGCCTTGTAGAAAGACAAAATCAGACCCTCAAGACAAAAATTGCTAAGATCTGTACAGACAAAGGCGTGGATTGGATGGTGGCCTTGCCGGTCGCCCTCTTTTACATGCTTATGGTAGCTCATTCCAGAACAGGCCTATCTCCTTATGGAGTATATATGTGGGGTACGCCTATGCCTAAAAATGAAAAACTAACTGATGTTGACAGTAACATGCTGACAGATTAAATGGCTTCCTTGATGTCTGCACTACTCTCTTTTCATTCACAGGTTGCTGCTGCCTTCCCTGTCACCTGACACCCAGGTCAAGGAACATGCCATAGCACCAGAGGATTCTATACTTGTGTCCGGATTTTTGATCGTTCAAGTCCCCTTGAGCCACGTTGGAAGACGCCGAAGTTGGTGGAAGGACGTAAAGGCCGAACTCACCTTCATCACTACAAAAGGACACTTTGGAACTTTGGAACTTTGGAACATTGGACCTTTGAAACTTTTAATAAAGAAGACCTTTGCTAGAAAATACCCCTCAGCAAGAGTATAGGTCTAGATTAGCAAGATAGCAAGTCAGACGCAGTTTAATTGTTTAAGCCCACCCGGTGGTGAATCTGTTAGACTCGATTCTGACATGCATAAGATCACATATGAGAATAGCAAGAAGAGAGATAAGAAGGAAAAGTACTGCAAGGTATTACGCAGTAGATGTATAGTTACTTTGATCATCCTTTTTATTCTGTGCATTGTTATAATTGGTGTTAGTTTATTGCTACATGTTTTCTTTCCCATTTCCTCACATATACACTCTTCCAGTAACAGCACGCAGAGCATACATTTAGTGAACTGCCTCCTCATGAACTGTCATATCGACTTGCACTACGTAACAATACATTCATTCGAATGTTACACCATTCTCACCAGACCAGCAATGCAACTGATTGCTGGGTATGTGGCCAACTGCCCCCTTATCAAGAGACGAAGGAGTATTGCCCTTCTACCCTTTACCGTTCTCACACAATGGTTCGTGTGGAGCATGGTTTGCTCTAATGACCTCAATAGATAGAAGGTACATAGCTTATCCAGGTGGCTGGATATATGGAAACCTGAATAAAGTAATGAATGAAGCATGCTTTCCAGACAAAGACGGATTCCCCAAAGAAAGGGATCCGATTTAGAGAATGAAGAGTACGAACAGGGAAATGCATCTGTTAATTTTATAATGTTAAATGTTCAGCCCAAGCAAAACACAGGTCCACCGTTTATTTCAGTCCTGCCAGCAAAAGGTGATTTATGTGTTAGTAAGAAAGGCTCAGTACATATGGGACACAGCAAGTGTAACACTGTAGTAGAGTTTGATGATAACGGACTATCTTCTTTCAAAACATCACGCCATACCTATTTCATTTGTGGTCAGGCAGCCTATGTACATCTGCCCTTAGACTGGGGTGGGACTTGTTATATAGCATTCTTATTGCCACCCGTTTTTCTAGCCCATCAAATTATCATAGAGAATCACGACTAGAACATGTTAGACAAAAGAGAGAGACAGATTCTGCAGGTATCGATCAGACTGAAACAGCATGGGAGCAATATACAGATTTCAACAGAGGATCCTTTTTCTTCATAGGTCCGTCCAAAACAGTAAACTGATACGCAGGTTAACAAGGACTCTTGAAACAGTTGTAAATATAACTGCATCTGCCCTGGCGAACTTGACCCAGGAACAGTCTGCTATTAGACTTGTCGTTCTTCAAAACCGCCTCGTTCTAGACGTCATCTTGGCGGATAGGGGTGGAGCCTGTAGAGTCATCCGATCTAGTTGTTGCGTTTTCATCCCAGATAATGCACCATCTGTGTACGAAGCAATAACAAGACTCCACAAGATTGCTAATGCCATACATCAAGATCCAGGCACATGGACTTGGTCCAGTTGGTTCTGGGGTGTAATATCTGCATGGGGATGGAAAGTTATGTCCTTCCTAGGAATGGCCCTACTTATGGTATTTGGTTGCTGTCTCTGTCTGCAGTGCGGTCCGGCGATTTGCGGCCTGTGTGCCACTGCCTGTATTCCCATCCACGTAAACAAAGAGTTAAAGATGAACAAATGATTCTGTATGATGAACTATACGGTCTCATGAATATAGATGTATACTAAAGGGTTATGTAGGGAACAAGGAGGGAATGAGGAAAATGATATTTTGCCTGACCAAATATGACCAAATATGTCCACTACACATACCCTATGTTACATGTCATGTGCATGTCACCCATGCATATTTCCCGTAGTGCCTGAATCACTAGGCCTCTGCAATCATGTCCTGCAGTCAAGTCATCAAGTCTCCAAACATTAAGTTAGCATAAGGCCCATGTATTTGCATTGCATTGTGCACTGTTAAATAAATATTCTAATGAACCCATTTTGTGGCGCAGCCCGAGCCACTTTTCTGAAATAACGGGTGTTTCAAGACTCCTGACACACTTGAAGCTGCAGTTACGTCCCTCCGACCTCGCAAGAGGCCTGCCAAGACAGTATTATGAATAACAGTTATCTGAGGAAAAGTACACAGAACCCGTCCGAGGGGAGATAGGCCTAGCCATTCTGACTCCATTTAAGTAAATCACAGTGCTTGCACCCATAGAAAGCTCATGCAACGAATAAATATGCCCTCTCTGTCTTTTAGTGATGAACAACCTTTGCTTCTTTTGCTTGCTGACTCTAGATATCAGTTGTACTAGATGTGCTGGTCGCCTTGACATAAGAGATCTCTCTGCTAGGTTGAAAGTCAGCCTCCTCCCAGTTACACGTCAATTGCACGTCATGCTCAAAGTTGCACAATTAGGGCACAGTTCGAGCTGGTCATGCCAACTCCTCCTCTAAGTACCCACCCACCTATGACACCTACCTATCACCTCGCTATGACTCATCAAAGTACACACCCTCATGTACACCCACATGCTCTTATCTCATTTTCTGTCTTGCGCCTGCTCCTATGTACAAGGAGTAAAAAGTATATAATATAATGTTTTGTTATTAAATGTTAGAAGACTCTTCCTGAACCTCTGTGGTGATGGAACATATTCTCCCTTTGACTCGAGTTATTGGAATAAAGCCCATTTTAACTCAGATACCACGGACTCTGCTTCTCACTTGATGCATGCTAATTGTTAATGCCTAGAAATTCAGCAGGGTAATATTTTATTTACCACAAAGTGTTAAAAACAATAACTCTCAAAATGTTGTTGTTAGGTAGTTAGATGGTATTAGAAGCAATGCTATTTAGCTCACTGATACATCTTCTGTACAAAGCAAATGCATTTTGCTCATAGTTTAACTTACATCACTTGGAAAAACAACAGTGCAAAGTCTGTTATCTCTAATCTTTATTAAGATTGCACCAAAAATGGTACACATTCAATGTGTTTAATTATTACCTAATGCAAACATGTGGTGTAACAACATTACTGGCTGGCCTCAACCATATTGTAAAATATCATAAGCTGTAAGAAACAAAGAACAGAATGAAAATGTAAGATCATCACAGTGGAAAGAAGCATTTGCAAAGCCAACAGATCTGTCACTGGCAGTCCGCATATTGCCAATTCTTGCTTTGTTTTGTCATGGTATAGCAAAACCTTATTGTTTGGGAGCTGCCAGACCCTCATAAATCTAAATTAGAACATTGGCTAAAGGCACAAATGTTATTTTGGTCTCAAAAAGCACATATTGCCATAGTATGCTCAGGCACTGAAGCTAAATACTTTGGGGTGTTGATGTTTTCCCCTGTGTAAAGGCAGGAAGGCAGACAGACATATGGGTTGCAAAGACAGAGCACCCACATGAGCTTATATTCAGAGTGCATGTGAGCTGCTGGCATGGTATGAGAAAGAGGCAGTCAGAAAATGGGGATGTATGATGGTACAACGCGTACCGTCACAACGCGTGCTGTTACAACGCGTCCCTTACAACGCATGTCGTTACCACGACTTGCGTTGGGGGCGCGGATGTCGAATAGTATAATTTACTATTCTAACACCAGTCCCCGTGGACACTAGGGAAGGTGTTGGAATAGTAAATTTACTATTTTTAATCTTCTAGCGCCCTCCAGCGCAAGTCGTGGTAACGACTTGCGTTGTTACGGACGCGTCGTAACAGCACCGCGGGGAAACATCCGCGTTGTAACGGATGTTTCACGATAAGGGTCACTTCAAAAGAAATTTACACCAGCATTGACAGAAGACAGAACTGATAAAGCTGGGACCGTGCCCGGTGCTTCCACCTGGTAGGAAGGTCCTGCTGCCACATCAGGCTCTAAAAGCAAATTCAACACTAAAATAATAATATAACAAAATCAATGGCACTGAAGGGAACTACCTTGAGTAA